>NC_088383.1:24005000-24608055 GCF_037993035.2 Macaca fascicularis
TATTACAGTGCTGATTTACTGGCCTTCTACCGAGTTGGCCCCAAGGGCGGCTGGGGGTGGTGGGGTGGGGACGGTGCAGTGAGGACAGAGGAGGAGGCGGAGTCAGAGAGCTAAAGTGCCTGTTGCCTGTTTCCAAAGTTCTCTCTTTGCAACAGCAAATTTATCAATCTTTTCATCTGACAATACTTTGAAATATATCATTGTCATCTAGAGTTGTTTGATAGATTATCTGCAGGCACACAGCCTTTTTCAAGGTCAAGTTGAAGATTCTTGTTTGCTGTTTAACTGGGTTGTTTCAAAACTCAGAACAATGCCTGCCTGTTAAATTTTCACTTGTTCTCATGGGGCATTCGAAAGCAAGTTTTCCTATTGACCGGATCTCTGGACATTTCATCCTCTTGAGCTAAATTCAGCAAACAAGGCTTAGGAATGAAATCAACAGAAGAATAAATGAGATTTAATCTTAGCATTTGCAAATGCTAGAGACATTAAGTGGTCTTTCATATCTACTCAAAGTGTGTACTAATTTTTGTCTGCATGTTGCAGGCTGGTTATGGCCAAACACATCTCAACTTTGACTTTATTGCAGTGGGAAGCAGCGAATACACTCCCCTAAAGCTGAAAGGCAAAGAAATTGTGGCCACTCTTGTTTTTGCCAATGCATAACCTGTTGTTCTAAAGGCATTTTAAAATAAAGTCAGCTGCTTCTAAGTCATTATGTTTTATAGACATATTTATTTCCATTTTTTAGTGGAAAGACTGGCTTCACAGTTTTCTCTATATCTGCGATGATTGATTTTTTTTATTCAACTAACTTTTATTTACCTTGCAATAATGTTCTGGACCAATGTGATAAATTACAGATATGCAAATTTCTTTCAATGGTGTTGTAAGTGTGTCTAGCTGGAGCTGAATAACTCCTTGCAAGTCAGTCTGTGCGCGCTCAGGACCCCAGGGAGCTGATCAAAGCACCCATTCTCTTTCATCCCCAGTATTCTCCTCCAAACTATTTCGATACAATATGTTTCCATGATGCACTTAATGTGCTAGGGACATAGAACTCATTACAACCTAGCTAGTTCTGCGGACCTCTTTGTTCCGCGGCAGAAAGTCAAAGAAAAAAGGAAAAGCGCTGCCAGTTGCCAGCTTTCTGAAATGCTAAAGCATGCGTCATTTTTCACCAGGTCTCGTCTTGATATCCTCAAAAGACAAACTATGAAACCGGCCTCAGCCCTTTCTGGCATTAATTACACTGCTGTCCAGCCGATCTGTTTTTCCTATTATATGCATTTCTCAGCAGGGATTTTTTTTTTTTTTTTTTTTTGCAAGACTAATGCAGCTGCAAGTTAAACTATGAATGCATTTTCATTACTATGGGAAAAAAATAAGTAAAAAGGATGCAAAACATACAGCAAAACTTTTGAAGGGCTTCTGATGGACAACAGATATAGGGCAGGACCTGGGTGATCTGCAATTTCTCCCAACCTGAAATTGGCTGAGCGCCTCAGAAATTTCCAATACTTCCAGGGTTCTGTGGAGACCTTTATTGTGCCATTTGAAACTTTGCTTTGGTACCCAGATAAATCTTGAAGGTTCAAGTTTCTATTAAAGTGCTGAAATGAAGCAGTTTGATATTGCACCCAACCAGGAGGCTGCTTTCAAGGAATTTCTGTCCAGGACGATGGCACAGAGGATACAAATTTTATTTCATTTCCTCTGTTTCTTGTAGGGTTGATTGGTTGGTGGAAATGGCTGGCAGCCAGTTCTGGGAAAGATTCCAGACCTGACTCCGATTAACCCTCTCTGGTGAAACTCTGCTGGAAACCAACTCACCAGCAATTGCCATTAATCTACTTACTAATTAAGCCAATTCATTTCTAAAGGAGAAAAATTCCTTTCTTTAGCCAAACTGATGGGAGGAAATTTGAAAGAAGCGCCAAACTGTGTAACTGTAATTCAGCCAAGGACTGCTAAAACAAGGTGTTGATATATAGCAGCAGATTTAAAACAAGTTTCTAGGGCAACACTCCTTTGGAGACAGCGGCATATAGTGCATAGTAGATGAAGCTCGAACAATGCTCCACAGCGCTGTACCATCCCATATACTTGCGTTGAAAATAACATGTCTCTCTCCAATTAAATCGTGTTCCTTTTACGCACAAATAAATCGCCTCTGCAGCTTTCTTTTGAACTAAAGTATATCAGCTTTATGTGACAACTACCATAAATATATTTCTTGAGACTTAATAAATAACTTTAGAATTCTGTAATCCAGAGCCTACAATTCAGATACAGGCTCTTAACAAGGCCTTACTTGTAGTTAGGGGAATAGAAAGAACCAAGTTGGACATTACGCATGGAAGAAAAGTAAACCCACCTTTTGGTAAACGGTGTCTGGCATTCCAGCAGATCTTGGTTTGCATCCTTACCAGGAAGCAAAACTCCAAAGAGTTTCCCTACTTATTAAAGAATTTCTGACAGTCTTTAAGATGCAGCTAGGTGCCCTGTGCCGACGTAAGATAAGAATGAATCTTCCTTGAGGAAATGTACGATCTCCCTCTAGTCTTTATGACCCACCTTCATGGGGACTAGTTATTGGGCGAGGAGACAGCAAATTAGGTTGATGTGTTTGGTATAGAAAGACTGTATGAATTAGAGAGGGAGTCAAACTTTTTAATTAAAGTCCGTTCCTTCCCACTCTTAGATGCCTGGGCTCTTCTGAGTCCCGGGAGCACCTGAATGGATGTGGTCGCCCCGCAGGGTCGGTGCGCCCTGCTCACCCAGCACCAGTCAGCGCTTTCCTTAAAGGCGTGGAAAGGAGGGCGCATAAGGCACGCATTGAGGTCTATTCCAGCACAGTGTTGGATAATGTACATAATCCGGAGAGATTAAACAATTAGTTTAGAAAATCCTTGGAGATAGTATCCTTTGAGAGGGAGGCACCTTACACCAGGATGGTGAGGCCACTCTTTCTGTGGCCCCGTCTGTGCAGCCCAGGCTTCTGCTCAGTTAATCAACAGTCTCCGTGGGGCTGCTCTGGCGCATGGGTGCTTCCTCCAAGGACTCTTCTTTTGGGGATTCTGACAACTTCCCTAAATGTGAAGAAAGGTGGACAGACATAAACTTTGTTTTACTTACCATACACAAACCACTCCCCACTCTTCCCCCATAGCATTTTGCATCATCTTTTTAGTGGGTGCTCCCAGCCCTGGCCCTAGCTGGGAGCCTCTTCAGGAACCTGGAAGAGAGGTGGTGAAGGAGGTAGCGCAGGCAGGCAGATTATCCTTGGCCTTCTAGACAGCGTGTGCCAACCAGGCTTTGCTCTGAGACAGTCTGGAGCTCTCCAGCAGCCCCAGACTGCAGGAATGGTCTTAGCTGCCCCTGATAAAGGCCGGTACTCAACATTCTACTGAAGCCATTGTAACAGAATAAAAAAAAGTGGGAAGAGTTGTCTGTGTTTGGACCCAGGGATTTGATTTTTCCAAGATTTAAATTTCCATTTGCTTTGCAATCTTTCTTCCATGTGAAATAGAAAATTATGAATGAGAAGGAAAGAAAACCACATTGGCCCTGGGCTCTGAAACTGGGGAATGGGAAGATGTCCCCACCCCCAACCTCAACGGTTTGGGCTCTCTGCCCTGTGGGGAGGAACATTTACCTGGTGCGTAAATTGTGAGGAAAGCGTTGGGGGTCTGAGACAGGAAAGCCACAACATGGGATGTGATGTTCCAGCTTTGAAGGGGAACAAAGGCCCTGGGCTAATCCCACTGAAAGCCGGGAGCGTGGAGAAGGCAACAAAGCATTGCAGCCTGCGGTCACCGGTAGGTGTCAATGTGGACACTTACAGCCAGGCAATGGGAGAGGGGAACACAGAGGAGCCAGGCTGTCATTCCAAGGCTTAACATGAACAAAGATAAAAACGTGACAACCTCGGATTTCAATGGTTGGGAGGTTCAAAGTGGAGTGCTCCAGAGCCTATCTGGGTCAAGTCTTTTCTGCAGAAGGGCCTTTCTTTTTCTAGTCGAGTACCAACCAGGAAAGCCCCAAGGGCCATTTCCCAAGGTAACTTTTCTTACTCAAAGCTTTCTTTAAAGTAATGTCCAATACTACGCACTGCCATAAAGATACGGAGCTTGTGAGATGCCTGGAAATAGCAAAAAGGGCATTGTTTTCTGCACCCCAGAAACTCCAGGAGGCTTCATTCAGTCCTTACGAACTTGAACAGGCTACCTAAACTTTCTGGATAAGCTTCGTGTATTCTTTTGCACATTTAACGAAAAGAAATGAAATTCCCTTTTATAAAACTATGCATACATGTAGATAAGTCAACGGGTTCCATAATTTAGAAAAGTACTCATCTTACAAAGAAGTTCTGGTAGTACAATGTTGAAGGAATAGTGGAAACTTGCTAGAGTTAAATATACTGGAGATTTTAGTCTATTAGAAATCAGCAGACAAGGAATTTACCAACAAATAAATCTCCTGAACAATCTGGGAAAGATAATTAAGAATCTTCTACTAATACAACTCATTAACAAAGATTATCTTAGAAAATCAATAAATGGACATGATAAATTATGTTTATATGAATAACTCAGAAACATTGCTTTTTTAAAAATTCTATCACTAAAACCAAAATACAAGTTAAAAAAATCATAACGTAATAAAATTCTGATTTGCTTTAGTTGAAGTAAGTCTCCTAAATAATAAAAAAAAAGGATGTAAATATCCTTAAAAGACTAATGACATTTCACAGGTAATGCAATTTAGAAAGAAACACTTCCATGTTTTCTTTTCCAACAATGTGCATTTTTGTAAACTGCTATAAATTGCAATTCAAAAGCACTGATCTCGCCATCCCCAATCATTTTTTATACTGATCAAATGAATGCAGATACTCCCATTTGGGAGGGGCGACATGACATTTCACTTGGCAGTTCTAAACAGGTCACAGACCTTTCACAGACCCTAAGGCAGTGGGAGGGAGCTCTTTACTAAACCGTGTAACCAAATCAAACCAATGGTTACCCCTTTTCAAAACCAATGGAATGGTTTGCACAATGCTATTCACATAGCAGTACAGAAACTGAAAGGATGGTCATCCAATGGAAATTTCTTTCCTTTTGTTTAAATTTGCAGAGCTCAAAAAGTAATACTTGAGGGTAAACAATTACATGTGCTATGATAAAAATAATAAACAATACACATGCATTTTTGTTGGCACCACAGGGCTCAGCTGTAACTGTCCATTTGTATGTATATATATGCACATGTATGTATGTATATGCATGTGTATTTATTGAAGATGTTGCTTTGTTTGAAACCTTCAGCACAAAGACACAACAATGCTGCCCTGGAGATGACCTATTGCTTTCAAGTTGCTTGAACACATCAGAATTTCCATTGTTAGGGTTGATTAATTGAAACTGATAAGTTACCATGAATAAAGATTGTTTTTCTGTTTAATGTGGTGGGCTTGATTTGGTAAATGCCTCATTCATGTAGCTTTGCAGTGCAGCATATGGGTAAAAGTCATTCAGTATCACAAACATATACAATTTATTATGCTTGTATGGGCACAGCCAAAGCCCTTTCTATTTTAATGACAAAGTTTCAATGAAAAATTTCATTTAAAGAGTCACTAGTTACATGAAGTGTGATTTTGTAATTTATTCTTTGAGTTTCCAGCTCTGACTTTCTGTGGATAATTTAAAATATATAATATTTTAATATAGTTTTAAAAAGGTATATATCTCCAAGTTATGCCCCAGCATTAGTCATTGGAAAAAAAGCAGAATCTACCTTAAATGTTAGCAGACACACATGAAGAGAAAGCACTGTCATCTGATGCCACCTCTGTGCCACACACTTGATAAAGTTACTATAAATGTTTCATTGTGAGGTCACCAATTATAGCTCACACTGCCCAGTTTACAAGGAAATGCAAAGGGGCTTGTTTGGTGAATAACATGCCAACTTCTTAAAGGCTTTTTTTTTTGTCTTAATGAATGAAGTCAGAAGACAACATTTTGAAAATAATTTAGGGACTATCACATGAAAAATCCCAGTGGACTTATTAATGTTTTTCACCATTTAATTACTGTGAACTTCCTTTACTGGAAAGCTGATGTCACTTTGAAAAGTGTTAACTACATTAAAAGCAGTCACGAATATTTACCAATAAAGGGAAGGTTGGTAATTTTTGTAATGATGCTGTACAAAAACTTTTATTTTTTTGCCTTTTTCATTTAGGTTGCTCAGGTAGTAATGAAAAATATGAAAGACATGCTAATGAACAAATGAATAGACTGTACTAAACTATCAAAGAGATAGTTACCGTATTCAGCCTTTAATGTCTCATCAAATAAATTCTCTGGTCATTCATGTCCATGAAACAGTTCAAGTTCATCCAACATTTCTCAATTAAATTAGATGGGTGATTTCAGTTCAGCCCTTCTGGAGAGTAATAAACCACATCGGTCACAGTTGACCACAGCTAGCATGTGTTTAATAAAGGGTTGGATGTCCATTGGAAAGCTAATCAGTACACCGGCACTTGTAAAATTCCCTCCTGCATTTTGAAGTGATAATCTGTATCTAATTTTTAAAGAAAAATTTACTTTCCTTTCACTCTTCTGAGGCCAATTTCTTTTCTGGACCTGAATAGAGATCACTGGTGAAACGGGACCAAATAGCTTTGGTATGTGTACAACAAAAACCCACCTCTTTGTAGAACATAACAAATTATGCAATGTTCACAGATGCGCTTCACATTGTGCCTTTTGTGAGAAAATGAAGGCCCAAGTCTATTCCCCACCCCCCTCTTTATGAAAGACCGGGCTGCCAATGCAATCTGTTCTAATCCTAGAGAAAAATAAACACTCTTAATATGGAAGCTTTAGGTAGTTGTCTCTAACAGGATTTTCATTTGAACGTTTGGTCTATGCAATTTTTGCACATATGAATTTGAAGTTACAAGCAGCTATTTTTTCTTATGAACAGGTGAACAACTTGGAGCCTAAGGATTGAAATGTTAACTGCTCCTGTAACTCACCTGTAACACACCTTGACATCTGCATATTTAGTAGAAATGCTGTTATCACACAGTTTCATGCTTGAATTTATCGGTTCCCAAAGAAATGCATTAGCATTTCAGTCATGGTTTTAAAAACATACACACTGAAAATATTTAAAATATTGTTTCTGTATCTTGGTTTCTGATTATTATTATGGGAAAAGTGGTTATTAATATATAATTCTGAATAGCAAGGTAGCGATTTCTGCAGAAATGGTGAAGAATGCAGACAGACCTCCTGAGGCCCACCTTACCTCATGGGACTTCCACAAATCCTGGTCTGACTTTTACAGAATGTGCTAGTCATTGAGTGACTGTCTTAGAACATAAATTCCAGGCACTGAGAAAAATCTCTATATCCTCAGTGCCTCGCCTAGGGTTTGCTTAGGTATTCATAAAGACTGTGGAATGAATGAGTGAATGGATTAACAAACAGAAGGTAAAACCTAGAAGGCTAAGTAATGTGTTCCACTTATTATCCACAGCCTTTGCAGTTCCCTCACACATTGACTCTGGTCTTGGCCCTGTGACTTGCTTTGGCTAATGGGACAAGAGCAAATGTGACCCCAGCAGAGACCTGAACAATCCTTGTGCATTGGAGCCTGCTCTCTTGCTGTTCTGGAGAACTCTGAGACCATCATGAAAGCAAGCCTGACTTAGCTTACTTGATAATGAGAGACATGAGGTCTGGTTACCCCTGTCACCCCAGCAGACAGCCAGCACAAGGCCAACAATGACCAGCTGAACATAGAAGCTCAGCGAGACCAGGCAGAAGACCCACCACCTAGACGAAGGCATGTGTGCAGGAACATGTCCTTGGGACAGCATGAAACAGCAGGGAACTGCAAGTCATTTGTGACCACCAGGTTAGAAAGCTCCCATAAGGGAGAGGCAGGGGTTATGAATGGTCTTGTAGGCAAAACTGAAGAACTTGATTTTATCTTGAAAGCCACAGAGATCTGCTGAAGGATTCAGCAGGAAATAACAGTGTGAAAAAGTGAAGCGAAATATAAAATCCTTAGCAACCTCAACATTGAAGACACAGAGCTGGGGCAAAATTGATCAACCAGGATAGACTGAGAAGGGCACTCTGAATCGGAGGAGGAGAACCAGGACAGGTTGATGTCTTGGAAGTCAAGAGGAGAGTGTTTTGAGAATTAAGGTGAAGGATACAACGTTTCAGTTATGTGAGATGAATAAATTCTGAAGATCTAATGTACAGCAGAGTAACTATAGTTAACAATACTGTATTGTATACTTGAAATTCGCTAAGAGGGTAGGTAGCTCTTAAGTGTTCTCATCATAAAAGGAGGAGGAGGGAGAAGGATGAAGGAAAAAGAAAGGGAGAGGAAGAAAATGGTGAAATTATAAATATGCCAGTTAGCTTGACTGTGGTGATCATTTCACTTAAGTATATATAATTTTTATTTGTCAATTATATCTCAATAGAGCTATTCACAAAAAATTTAATGGGCCAGGCACAGTGGCTCACGCCTGTAATCCCAGCACTTTGGGAGGCCCAGGCATGTGGATTGCTTGAGCTCAGGAGCTCGAGACCAGCCTGGGCAACATGGCGAAACCTTGTCTCTACCAAAAATACAAAAATTTACTGGGCGTGGTGGTGCACACCTGTGGTCCCAGCTACTTGGGAGGCTGAAGTGGGAGGATCACTTTAGCCCAGGAGGTGGAGGTTGCAGTGAGCCGAGATTGCACCACTGCATTCCAGCTTGGGCAATACAGCCAGACGTTGGCAAAAAAATAAATAAATAAATAAATAATTAAGGAATGCTTAGCAGTAACAAAATCCTGGGGTGAGGTCAAGTGAGATGAGGACAAGAAATTGTATTTGCCATTTGACAGATTCTGGTGACCCAGTGGATGGCAGTGCCAGAGGGCAATGAAGCCAGGGGGAAAGTGGAGGAAACTGGAGCCAGAGAAGGGTAGCAAGCAGGTTCTGATTTCCGTCAGGCGGGTTCACATCAAAGGGAAGGGGGGCAGAGGGCAGCTGCTTGCAGAGGAAGCAAAGGAGAGAGGAAGAAAAGGAGGCATGGGCGTGTTTATGGAAGAGAGTACTGGACATGGTGGTGTTCTCCAGGACAAATAGGGATACTGTGAGACCATAACCTAAGTTCATGAAATCAGGAGTCTAAATGAAGTTAACCTCAGACTCAGTTTGTTTTTTTTTTTCCTTTTCGAGGCAAAATCTTGCCCTGTCACATAGGCTGGAATGCTGTGGTGTGATCTCGACTCGCTGTAACCTCTACCGCCTGGGTTCAAGTGATCCTCCCACCTCAGCTTCCCAAGTAGCTGGGACCACAGATGCTTGCCACCACGTTTGGCTAATTTTTATATTTTTAGTAGAGATGGGGTTTCACCATGTTGGACAGGCTGGTCTTGAACTCCTGGCCTCAAGTGATCCACCCAGCTCGGCCTCCCAAAGTGCTGGGAGGATTACAGGTGTGAGCCACCATGCCAGGCCTCAGACTCAGTTTTATCAAACATATATAGATAACTTGCTAACGGCCAGGAAAGTGGCAGGCACATTTATACACAAGCCTTGTCACATTTGATTCCTTAATGCTAGAACATATGTTGAAGCTTGAAAAGTAGCTTTCTAACTGACCAAGGGAACATATCTCTCTTATGGTGGGCACTGAATGGCAGAACTCCTTACCCTAAGTCTTAATACAAACTGAAAACATACTGCCACTGAACTCATTTGGAATAGTGGGTATCAATTATTTAATGTGATGCCATAGAAGTTATTAAATTGTCACCTTGTATTTGCTTGCTAGAGCTGCCATAACAAAGTAGCACAAACTGGGTGGCTGAAACCAACAGAAATGAATTGTCTCACAGTTCTGGAGGCTAGAAGTTCAAAATCAAGGTGTTCGAAATTTGTAGGGCCATGCCTTCCCCTGAGACCCTGGGTGGAATCCTTCCTTGCCTCCTCCTAGCTTCAGGTCATGGCCACCAATCCTTGTCATTCCTTGGCCTGTGGTTGCATCACTCCAGTCTCTGTCTCTGTCATCACATGGTGTCTCCCTGTGAGTCTCTGTCTTCACAGGATGTGTTCCTCTTTGACACTAGTTATATTGAATTGAGTTTACCTGGAAGACCTTGGCTTAACTACATCTGCAGAGACTCTATTTCTAAATAAGATTACATTCATAAGAGCCTGGGGTTAAAGTCTCAACATATTTTTGTGAGGCGGTGTGTGTGTATGGGGGGGATCACAATTCAACAATTCAAAAGCATCGTAACACACGCTTTTCCAGAGAAGGCAACTGACTGCCTAGGTAACAGACAGGATACACAAGGAAAAGACTTCTATGAAGATAAAACTGAGACTTTAAAAGTGTTCTTTAAAAAAATGACTGATACTTAATGTACGCTTTCGATACATGGGATAACAATAACTGTGCAGTTGTTTAAAAAGGTGAAGTGTTCTTACAATATATAAAATAAGGTAGGAATCAAATGAAGGTTCTTTCATCCAGAACAGGAAGAGAACTGATTTGAACCCGTAGGATTTTTTTGGTGGGGGAAGAAGAGAGAACAATGGTATAGTGAATTCATGATTTAGGACTCCATATGGGCCTGATAGATAAAATTTAGAAAGAAAAACAAAAAGACATACTGGCAGAACAAGATAAACATGTCTCTTGTAATGAAATGTGAAGTAATGAGCCAGCCTGTTAGGAATTGAATTGTGTCTCCCCAAAGATGCTGAAGTCCTAACCTCCAGTACCTAAATATAAATGTGAGCTTATTTAGAAATAGGGTCTTTGCAGATGACCAAATTAAGATGAGGTCATTAGGGTGGACCTTAACACAATATGTCTGTGTCCTTATAAAAAGAAGGAATTTGAAAGTAGAGAGGTAGGTAGAGGGAAGGCAATGCGAAGACACAGGGAGAATGTCGTCTACAAGTAAAGGAAACTCAGGGCTACCAGAAGCTAGGAGACAGTCACGGGACAGATTCTTCCTTGCAGTCCTCAGAATAAACCAACCTCACCTTGGTTTCAGACTTCCAGCCTCCAGAACTGTGAGAACATTAATTTCTGTGGTTGAAGCCACCTGGTTTGTGGTAGTTTGTTATGGCAGCCTTAGTGAAGGAATACATAGCCCAAACCACAGGTCTCTTTGTTTCAGCTGCAGAAACCCATCCTGATGGTCAAGAATAAAGCTTGTATTTGGTAACAGAAGCTAAATGTGCTTCATGCTGTGTGGAAGAACAAATTCACTTCTTGAAGGCAGAAGCTTTAATGAAAGAAAGTTGAGAAACAACAAACAACAACAACAACAATTTTTAACCTGGGCTATGGCTTTGTAGTAAGCTATGAGTCTGGGAAGGTTAGAGGGCACAGACTCACTTCGTGCAGAGGAACTGAGCTAGACCACCTGCTGGCTTGGAGTCTTCAGGACCCTTCATGTCACAGCAAAGTAGGCACTCCCAAACTTATAAGACCTGGCTGTAAACTGGGAGTGAGAGAGGCACAAGAAGCAGTCACAGAACTATATTCAGGAAATATTGCATTGAGAGGGAGAGGGAGACAGATAGACTTGAGCATGCAAACCTAAGTTCCAAAATAAACAGGATAGAACCCTAGGCAAGACAAAAGCAAGATAAGCTGTCAGAACATGAATTCACTCCAGGTAAATTTAAGTTGATGAAACAGTATGACAAAGATTTTAAAACTTACGCTTAGTATGTTCAAAGAGCTCATGTTTAATGATAATTATCATAAAAAGGGAAAAACAAATTATGATACAAGATAGCACAGAGTAAAACAAGAACAGTGGCTTTGAAAAAGAACCAATTAAAACTTTTGGAAATAAAAGAGTCACTAAAATGAAACACTAAAACATGGGATAAACCGGCATAGCTGAAGAGAGAATTTGAAAGTTGGAAGGTACTATTGAAGAATTCACTCATATGCACAACCAAGAAAAATTAGAAAATGTAGATTGGAGGCATGGAAAACAGATTGAGAGGTGCTTCTGAAGAAATACAGAAGCATAGAAAATGTACAAGAAATATTTGAAAAGATAGTAGCTGAGAAATTTCTAGAAGTAAAGAAATACACGAATCATCAGATCCAAATTTCATCATGAATATTGACAAAGATAAATACATCATTGAATACATTGAACACCATAAAGAAAGCATTAAATAACTACAAATGATTGGAAAATTGACACCAGACTTCTTATAATCCTAAGAGAGGCTCAATGGTGATGATACAATAAGAAAATGTGGAGGAAAGAATAACTGCCAACCTAGAATTTCAGGTCTTGCTAAATTACCATCAAGAGTGAGGTAAAATTTAAGGCAAACAGAATTTACCATTAACAGGCCCTCACAAAGCAAATTATTGAAGTAATGATACTCCTAAACATACACATATATTAAAACATATGCATATATAAACATACACAATAAAAGAAAAGAAACACAGCTTTCAGCTTTCAAATCAGCATGGGGGAACAATAAAATACAGAAAATGTTATCAACCTAAAAGAAAGCAAGAAAGAATAGAAAGTAAAGCAAAATATCAGAAAATACAAAGACAAGGTAATAAAAATAAGTCCAAATATATCAATAATCACAACTGTAAACAATAAACTCTCCTGTTAAAAAGTAGCTATTATCAAAGAGAACTAAAAAGAAAAAAGGTATCATTTTAAGTTGCTTAAAAGAGAAAAATCCAATATAAAGAATCATAAAAATATTGAAAAAAATGAAAAAAATACAATGCAAATATTACTAATACGAAAACTATTATAATGTTATTGATATAAGATACAATAGAATTTAAGACATCAAAGAGATTCCTGCCTCAGCCTCCTGAGTCGCTGGGAATACAGGCGTGTACCACCATACCCGGCCACACCAGGGTTAAAGAGGCCAGTGCATGCAACAATCCACAAGAAAAAATATGACAAATTAGGAAGCATTTAACATAGCCTTAAAACTTAGTATAACAAAAAACTGACAGAATTACTAAGAGAAACTGATCAATCTTCAGTCATAGAGAGATGTTTTTATATTTCTCTTTCAGAAAACATAAGAGATACATACAATAAATAGAACATACAATAAATTAGACGAATAAAGAATGTCTGAACTGCCAAATTAATAAGATGAGCTAATAGAAAGGTTACAAGGAACTTAGGAGTCATTAATTAAAGGTAAAGCAATCTCAACAAAGCATATTTAAAAATTTCTGTGTTAAAGAGACGATCATGATGGAATAAAATATTTAGAGTCAAGCAACAGTGAAAGTGCTGTCAAAATTTACCAGATGCAACAAAAGCATTTTTAGAGTCATAAATGCATTTATTAATATGTAATAAAAATGAGTAAGCTAGAGGAAAAAACAGAAATCTCTTTTAAAAATAGAAGGAAACAGCAGAGAAACACAAAAATCCAACAACCAAAAAAAAGTAGAGCAAATTAATAAACCAAACATTAGCACTTTAGAAAAGACTAAAAATTATATAACA
This sequence comes from Macaca fascicularis, assembly GCF_037993035.2. Taxonomy (NCBI): domain Eukaryota; kingdom Metazoa; phylum Chordata; class Mammalia; order Primates; family Cercopithecidae; genus Macaca; species Macaca fascicularis. Next base: position 24,018,586 of record NC_088383.1, read on the forward strand.
CTTTGACAGTATTAAGAACAAACATATGGTAAATATATAAAACAACATCAGGGAGAGGCTGGGTGCAGTGGCTTAAGCCTGTAATCCCAGCACTTTGAGAGGCTGAGGTGAGCGGATCACTTGATGTCAGGAGTTCGAGACCAGCCTGGACAACACGGTGAAACCCTGTCTCTACTAAAAATATAAAAATTAGCCGGGCATGGTGGCACACACCTGTAATCCCAGCTACTTGGGAGGCTGAGGCAGGAGAGTCACTTGAACCTGGGAGGTGGAGATTGCAGTGAGCTGAGATCTTGCCACTGTACTCCAGCCTGGCCAACAGACTAAGACTCTGTCTCAGAAAAAAGAAAACATCAGGGGCAAAAAATAATTACAGATATTTTAGAATTAATGGGAGAATACAATGAACAAGTTTATTTCAATGTATTTGAAAACCTAGATCAAATGAATCGTCTAGAAAAAAATGTTGCTGCAATTGACTCAACAACAACAACAACAACAACAAAACACTAACAGCTATTAAAGACACTAAATTTGTATTTGAAAATATCTCTCACCTTCACAAAGGACACTAGGTCCAGTTTGACAAATTTTTCACACCATCAAAGAAGAGATATCTTTGTTTTGTTTTTTTTTGAGACAGAGTCTCACTCTGTTGCCCAGGCCGGAGTGCAGTGGCGTGATCTCAGCTCACTGCAGCCTCTGCCTCCTGAGTTCAAGCAATTCTCCTGCCTCAGCCTCCTGAGTAGCTGGGATTACAGGTGTGCGCCACCACACCCAGCTAATTTTTGTATTTTTAGTAGAGACAGGGTTTCAACATGTTGGTCAGTCTGGTCTCAAACTCCTGACCTCATGATCCACCTGCCTCTGTCTCCCAAAGTGCTGGGATTACAGGCCTGAGCCACCACACTCAGCTGAGATACCTATTATATATTAACTTTAATCATCTGAAAGAAGAGGTAGAAGAATCTAAACCTTCCTACTGAGTCGAGTATAACCTTTATATCCAAACTAGATAATGGGAATTCAGGGAAAAAAATTATAGACCAAACTCAGAAGAAAAATTCTACATAAAAGACCAGAAAATTAAAATTAATTATGAACACAAAAGTTAAGAAATACAAGTATAATTTAACATGAGAAAATGTATTAATATATTTCAACATTAACAGATAAAAGGAGAATGATCACAATTATCAGCTTAATAGGTAAAGGGGGGAAAACCAGGTAAAGCTTAGCCATCAATTTGTTATAAAAACTTTCAGCACCTGCTATAGAAGAGAACTTTAGTGACTTGATTAAAGAATAGCTATGACAAACCTACAATAAACATCATACTTCATGATGACACTTTAGAAATTATCCTGTTAGAGACAGAAACCAAAAAAGGATGCCACCGACTGCTCTATTACAATACTGGAAATTCTAGCCAGTGCATTAAGAAAAAAAAAAGTACATACAAGAGACAAGTCTTTCAAATTATAGATGATGTGATTGTCCAAATATAAATAAGAAATTTTTCAGCTATAAGGCCCACAGATTTCAGCAAGTTTGTTAAACATAAGATCAAAAGCATAAAAATAGTCAATAATAATAGATACTTAGAATGATCATAGAAAAATGATTCCTTTCATAATGGCAACAAAAAGTATAATTTACTTATATCTATAAGTGTCTCAGGAATAAATTCAATAAAAGATATGTAAACCTTTTATGAAGATAGTGTAAAACATAATTTAAAAATATACAGGAGGCTCCAAATCAATGGAAAGTTGTAATGTATTCATAGCTGGAAGGATTCAATATCATAAAAATGTGAATTCTCCCAGATCAATCTTTATATCAAAATACCAACAGTCTTTTCATGGAACTTGAGTAGAAAAGACAAGTAGGTAATTTGCACAGAATGAAGATCCTAGGAAAAGCTCCTACCAACACGGAGACTCAGCATATGTCAGAGGTAGCATTTACAAAAGGGAAGGGGGCAGGAAAGGGAGGGTAAATGATGATATGATAATCAGCTATTCTATTGCAACAAAAGACTCCAAAACTACATCATCTACAAAAATCAATTCTGTGTGGCGATTCCTCAAGGATCTAGAACTAGAAATACCATTTGACCCAGCAATCCTATTACTCGGTGTATACCCAAAGGATTATAAATCATTCTACTATAAACATATGCACATGTATGTTTATTGCAGCACTATTCACAACAGCAAAGACTTGGAACCAACCCAAATGTCCATCAATAATAGACTGGATAAAGAAAATGTGGCTCATATATACCATGGAGTACTATGCAGCCATAAAAAAGGATGAGTTCATGTCCTTTGCAGGGACATGGATGAAGCTAGAAACCATCATCCTCAGCAAACTAACACAGGAACAGAAAACCAAACACCATATATTCTCACTCATAAGTGGGATGTGAACAATGAGAACACACAGACACAGGGAGGGGAACATCACACACTGGGGCCCGTCAGGGGGTGGGGGATACGGGAGGGATAGCATTAGGAGAAATACCTAATGTAGGTGATGGGCTGATGGGTACAGAAAACCACCATGGCACACGTATACCTATGTGACAAAACTGCACATTTTGCACATGTATCCCAGAACTTAAAGTATAATAAAAAAATTAATTCTGGTGCTTTCAAAGGCCTAAGTGTGAAAGTCAAATTGGTAATATTTTTAGAAGACAATGTGGGATTGTTTCTATAAGCTTAGAGTGGGAGATTTTTTTCTAGGAAAGGCAATCAAAGAACAATTCATAAATTAAAATATTAAAAATATTACTACATAAAAACTTTTTAAAAATTTGATTCAACTAGACATCAAAAGCAAAGTTAAAAGACACGCCACAGACAGGAAGAAGATATTTATGAAGTGTGAAACTAACAAAGAGATAATGTTCAGAATGTATAGACTCCTATAAAAAAGAACCACCCAATTATAGAAAAATCATCTACTTCTAGCACCAAGCAATTCATAGAAGAGGAAACTAAAATGGCTAATAAACATATAAAAATTATTCTTATTAGTTATCAGGGAATTTCAAAAAAAGAATAAAATGCAATTTCACGCCCTTCAGATCAGCAAAAATTAAAAATATGGCAACTCCAAGTGTGAGTAGGAAAATGGAACAATACAAACTCATAACCTACTGATATGTGTGTAAAGTAGAGTAACCATTTATTAGCATATTCTGACACTATATAGTAAAGTTACTAGAACTCAGCAGCCCCTCTTCTAGGTATTTAGTGAACCTCTCGCTATGTACACTATGAGAAATAGCAGCTATTTATGAATCTAACAAACTGAAAATCTTCTGAATTCCCATCAACAGCAGAATGAATATGTTGTAGAATATTCACGTTACACAATGGAATACACTATACAGCAGGTAAAATAAATGAACTCAAGCTACATACAGCAAAATACTGTACATACATTTCAAAAACATTTACAGGTAAAAATTAAGAACACATACTTCCACCATCATGGATATAATGTTTGAAAACATGCCAAATGATGTTATAAATTGTTTGTACGTGTATACGTATGAGTGTGTGTGTGTGTGTGTGTGTGTGTGTGTAGTGATATAAAATATGTATGATTGACAAACTCTAAAATCAAGGCAGTGGTTACCTCTGGGTAGAGAAGGAGGAATTGTATCAACTCAGTCTTCACTGTCTTACTTTTATGACTCAAGCATGGCAAAATCTAATAGAGCCAGGTGATGTTCAACATATAATTCTCTGTATTCCATGAATATCTGAAATATTTCCTAATAAAAAATTTCTACAAAATGTCTATAAATAAAATTATGTCATCGTTTTTGGATCAACTCTAGCTTACATTTGTGTAGAATTTAATAGTAGACAAAATACTTCCTTTCTGTAACATCCTTTTTCCCATGTGATTGTTTATTTGAAGATGGGGAACTTTGATTAAAGAAGTTGAAGAAGCCAGGAATGTGATAAGCTGAAGATTGAAACCCAGTGACATTTGTAGAAGCCGACGCTTCATAAATACCACTCTTCTGATCTCAGTTTAATTCCTTCGATTTCCAAACTGGGGGTTCCAGCAGCTGAGAGGAATATTAATATGACACCTTTCATATACAAAGATGCCACGTCAAACTCAGTTAAGGGTACCCTCGGTAAGCCCATGGATTTGCATGAATCCATGTATAATATCTTGTAACATTTTGCCAGCAGACTCATTCCTAAATTAAAAAGTTAATACCCACTCATTGCTGCACTAATTAAACACTTTCTCAACATGTTGCTACTACCATAATGGCTTATATGGTTTATAATGCCTCTTAAATGACTGTAATATCAGCCTGCAACCAGGCAGCAAGGTTTGGGATGAAATCATTGTCACAGGGTAGAGACACTGCTGGAATCCAACTCATGGCTTAACCGGACTAACGACACACACCAGAAACATTCTTGTCTCCTGCCTCGTGCTTTAGAGAGCTTCAAACACTAGGTGTGGGTGTGATAAGGAATGTGATCAGTGGTATTTATTAAATGAAATATTGTCTATGTATGCTTAAAAACATCACTAGACTGAAATAAGACAGTCCATCAAATTAATAAAGGACATTTTAATATGTATTAGTCTAACCTTTTTTCTACTAAATTTTTATGATCTTGCAAATTCAAAGTAATTACCTGCCTATTTATTTCAAAGATTAACACTGTATTTTCAAAGCATATGGGTTGCCTTCCCTTTTCATTTCTAACATTTTTCAATCCCAATCTGACCTATGGACAGAGCCTGAGTTAGAGAGAGAGCCTCTTTTTTTTTGTCTTCACTTCTCTAATGCAGTTGGTCATCCTAACCAATTTCTATACTATTGGGAATTCACTGTATTTGGAAGGAAAAACAGAGACAGGCTGCTGATCTTCCAGGTTTTTATTTGTTTGTTTGTTTTGAGACAGGGTCTTTGTTGCCCAGGCTGAAGTGCAGCGGCACCATCACGGCTCACTGCAGCCTCCACCTCCCTGGGCTCAGGTGATCTTCCCACCTCAGCTTCCCTACTAGCTGGGACTATGGGTGCACATCACTACACCAGGCGCTTTTTTTTTTTTTTTTTTTTTTTTTTTTTTTTTGTAGAGACGGGGCTTCCCCATGTCGCTCAGGTTGTTCTCAAACTCCTGAGCACAACCGATCCACCTGCCTTGGCCTCCCAAAGTATTGGGATTACGGTGTGAGCCACCACGCCCAGCCCCAGGTTTTAATTTATCATCTAGTATGCTAAAGTATATGCCTCAAGTATTAATAGAAAATATCTCTAAATGTATAAAAAGCAAGGGAAATTCCTAAGAAAAGGTGGTTGAGAATTAGCTCAAGTCTCAAAGACAAAGATGACATGCACAACCTAGAAATATAAAATTTGAATAATAGGTAACTGATGGCAATAAGGGAAGTAATGGAAAAGTTGATGGCAGTGACATTAACATTTACAGACCCCGTAATACATTATATTTAGTAAAGCAGGTTAGTCCTGGTACTTAACTCACAATTCATTGATTAACTCTTCCTAACATTTTTATGGCCATCAATTCTATGTGAAATATACTGTTTGGATATACATTGTAATATTAAAAACTATGCACTTGAATATGAATCTGAAAACCTTAACAAATTATATCAATTATAGCTGACAGTCTAGAAACAATATATAAACCAATGCTAACACTTATGCCTGAAACTTCTTTTTATTTCTTATCTAACTTCCAACTTCTTACATGATTTTAAAACTTGTTTTTGTATTTAAAACAACAGGGGCAACTGAACTTCACTTTCAAACAATATTTATTTTTATAAATCAGTGCAAAATATACTTATTGAAAATACATCTTGGGTCCAAAGCTTCAAAGGGTGAAAAGGAAGATTTTAAATTATATCTGATATATTACGATTGTTCTGTCTTTTAAAACCCTTTTCAGATCACCCCCTGGATGTTTCTTCCCTAGAAGTCTCAGAGAATTAACAACACAATGTAATCTAGGTTTAAATTTGGGTTTCTCCTGTGTTTCAGATACTGATGTTTGAGCTTTCTCTTCCTGACAAGCCACTTAAAGAGTCACTGTTACTTTGAGGTTTATCTATAAGATTCGTGTCTTTTGGGCTCATTAAGAACATTTCCAAAGATTACAATGTCAATAGCACCTAATTACTGGACTGTGAGAAAGGTCTTCTTGAGTACATAAAATCTGTGGCAGTGCACAGTACACAATAGGCAGCTCAGATCCCAAATTTTATCACAAGTAAGTAGCAAACAAATTAATAATGTTACCTGTGCTCTCTTGGATAATTACTACTGCATAAAAACTGCTTTGAAATGTTGCAGATAGTATTGTATCTCATTCTTTTAATCCCCTTAGAGTAACAAGGATTTATTTGTCTCTTAAACTTTCTATGTTGCATGTACCACTCGACTTTCTCGTTCTGTTTAGAACTTTTAGAACTTGCAACGTAACAAAAGGTCATTTTCAACCGGTCTAGGAAGGACATATCACCTGATATGACATTGTTTTAAATTAAATTTTATATTTTACTTTACTCTTTTCAAAATATATACTGTATGTTTTGATACTATTGCTAGATTTTATTTTTTACTTATGCCTGGCAGAAAATCAGCTACTGCAGAAGCAGAGGAGGCTGGGCACAGTGGCTCATGCCTGTAATCACCAGCACTTTGAAAGGGTATGTATGGCAGCAGGAGAGCTTGAGCCCAGGAGTTTGAGACCAGTCTGGGCAACATAGTGAGACCCTGTCTCTACAAAAAATAAAGCAATTAGCTTGATGTGGTGGTGTGTGCCTGTAGTTCCAGCTACTACTCAGAAGGCTGAGGCAGAAGCATCACCTGGGTCCAGGAGTTTGAGACTGCAGTGAGCTATGACTGGAGCACTGCACTCCAGCCTGGATGACAGAGCAATACCCCATCTCAAGAGAAAAAAAAAAAAGCAGTAGAGATTAGCTGTTTTAATTTATTAGCCTACTGTTTAGGGCATCATTACTTTCATGGGGGGATTAAAATATAGATTTGCAAGGCTTTAGCTTGGGATTATACTATGAACAGCTCAAGAGGACAGGCAGAGAGAAGAATCAGCTAGGCATATCACATATATGATCTCACTTCATCCTCATAACAAACCTAAGAGGTGGGGTTGCCATGTCTGTTTTACACAACAGGGAGCTCTAAGATGAAGGCACCAGTGAGTAAGTAGTCACCTAAGCTTGGAAGCAGTCTGTCAGCCTCCAAAGCCCAGGTTCTCTCTGTTACACCATGGATATTCCCCACTGTGTTTTGTTGCAAATGGGATATTTTCCGTGTTGTCATGCATAAATCTTGGGGCAGGTGAAAATAATTGAGTGGGGATTAGCACGTACCCTTAGCCTACACTGGATTTGAATCCAGCTGCTCCACTTATTTGCAATATAAACCTACCAGTTTACAAACCTCTCTGTATTCAATGGTCTTACCTGTAAAATGGGGGAAAGCAAGAGTACCTACCTCATAGGGTTTTTGTGAGGATTAAAGTAAAAATGTGAAAGGCATTTAGAATATTACGTATATCCACTGAATGCTAGTTACATGTAATTTCACAAAGTGTTTTGTGGTGTGAAAGTATAGCCTAAGAAGCTCAACCTTTGATGCCAACACTGAGGATTCTGTAACAGAAAGGATAATGTTCCATAGGATATTTTAAATATTCCTATCCTATTTACATATTTAAAAATGGAATGCATTTTAACTTTAAAGTGTTCAGTTTGGGATCTGTTACCAAACAGGTTATAGTAACCCCTTATATTTTATGTACCTGTATTAGTCCATTCTCACACCGCTATAAAGAACTACCTGAGACTGGCTAACTCATGGAGAAAAGAGGTTTAATTAACTTAGTTTCACAGGCTTAACAGGAAGCATGGCTAGGAGGCCTCAGGAAACTTACAATCATGGCGGAAGGGGAAGTAAGCACATCTTACAATGGAGGAACAGGAGAGACAGAGAGAGACAGCGAAGTGCCACACACTTTTAAACCATCAGATCTCATGAGAACTTACTATCATGAAAACAGCATGGGGAAAATCAGCCCCCATAATCCAATCACCTCCCACCAGGCCCCTTCTCCAATTCGACATGAGATTTGGGCAAAGACACAAATCCAAACCATATCAATACCTAATACCTGTTTAATAGATATTTTTGAATTAGTGCTTGAAAGCATTAATAATGTATTAAACTATTTCCTGGGAGTCTGAAGAGGGTACTCAACCTTGTAAAGTACTTTGGGAGCTTGGAATAACTTGTTTGGTGAAGATTAGCAATAATCTAGGCTAATTTGGCCCTTTTATTAGCAATAATCACACCTCAGATAAACCTTATTGGCTGCAATATTGCCACTGCACAAAGCTATTTTGGTCCTTTAAATGTCCAGCTTGAAAGCCATCTGCAAGGCATTACCACTAAAGATCATGCTTTCTAAAGAGAAGATTCATTTACTCCCCAAATTAGAAAATCAGTAATTCAGCTTTCCTCTTAACATTCATTTAGTTGTTTTTATTCAGTAAAAATAGGAAATTTATTTCTAGTAAATTTTGGATTAACTGGAACCAATTAATAAGAAATTTTTGTTAACTGGATTATTTCCCAAAACTATCTTTAGAGGGAAGAACATTACATGTCAAAGCTGTATCTGAGATTGAAAAGGAGGAAATTTCATGGTTATGTCCACAGGCTTCTGATGTGAGCATTTTATCTTATGCCTCCTCTATAATGCTGATTAATATTCAGAATGATGAGCCTTATAGCACACTGTAAAATTATGGATCATAAAACATTTATATTCAATTTTATTAGTAAGGCAAAAAAATGAGCTAACAGATTTTAGGAGGATTTTCAGTAGACAGAGCGGCAGTAACTCTACATTTTGCATTTTCAGGGCTTAGAAAAGGGAGTGACAGTGTTTGTTTCAGTGGGGCTGCCTTATGTGTCATGTGGCTATCAAAATTTATTTGTGTCACTTCAAGGGGACCTTTGCAAAATGGTTTTCTTGGCTAGGGAAAATCAGTTTTCAATGCAAAATCCTCAATTGAATTTTTAGGGAATGGAATTCTATAGTTAATTAAACTTCCTAACTAAAATTGCAGGCCATAAGTGAATTAATACAGAAGTAGAAAACCAAACACCACATGTTCTCACTTATAAGAGCTAAACATTGAGTACACAGGGACATAAAGATGGGAATAAAAGACACCGGGGTCTCCAAAAGGAGGGAGGGAAGGAGGCAAGGGTGGAAAAACTTCCTATCCCATACAACTAATTACTAGTTCACCAATTGGGTGATGAATTCCATCAAAGCCCAAACCTCAGCATCATGCAATACATCTACACAGCAAATCTGCACATGTACCCCTGGAATCTAAAGTTAAAAAAAATTTCAAGCCAACTAAACTCATTAATCCATATGTTTACATAAAATGTGAGTACATTAAGATGCTTTAGAAATAATTTCAGCCTGGGCAACATAACAAAACCTCATCTCTAAAAAAGCCAACCAATCAACCAAGCAAACAAAAATCAGCTGGGCATGGTGGTATGCACCTGTTGTCCCAACTACTCAGGAGGGTGGGACAGCCAGGTTGCCCAGGCTGGTCTAAAGCTCCTGGACTCAAGCATCCCAAAGTGCTGGGATTACAGGTGTGAGCCATCAGGCCCAGTCTACTCTTCTTGTAATTATTAAGTTGGAAAAAAATAGGAATTTAACAGGAGCTTCAGGTTTGTTGGCAGTTTAATTTAAAAAAAACAAATGAGATTCCAACTAAGGCGGTTTCTGGTTTTGAAGTAAAAGTAATTTTTTTTTTTAAAAATTTAAAGACAGGGTCTCACTCTGTCACCCAGGCTGGAGTACAGTGGCATGATCTTGGCTCACTGCAGCCTTGACCTCCTGGGCTCAAGCAAATTCTCAGCCTCCTGAGTAGCTGGGACTATAGGTGTATGCCACTACGCCTGGCTAATTTTTATATATATATATATATATATATATATATATATATATATATATATATATATTTTTTTTTTTTTTTTTGTAGAGGTAGTCTTATATGTTGCCTAGGCTGATCTCAAACTCCTGGTTTCAAGTGATCCTCCCTCAGCCTCCAAAAGTGCTAGGATTACAGGCAAGAGCCATTGGGCCTTGCATAGATTGATTTTCAATTAGCAGTGATCAGTAGTCAGAAGTATATATTAGTATTCTTTTATTCAGTTTATCTGTGCAATAATTTTATAAATTGGCTGAAAAAAGTCATGCATTTGCCCAGAATACCAAATACCTCAGGGTACAAAAGAAAAGCAAAGTTAATCTAGACTAAGTAGCCGTTCTGGTGTGAACCTCATTTCCAACAAAAAGATTCTTACCTTTTGGTGAAAGTTGAAGGGATGCCTGATCACTGACTACATCCACATGCTTACTGTCTACCTGTAAGTGAATCAAAAATTTTCATTACTTAAGTTGAATAATATTAACTCAGTAAATATTTAAGAGAGAGAAATAAGCTACTTACTGAAGATGTACAATGACTTGAAGAGGATGTACCTGTTATGGTTGTTCTAGATTGCACTAATAAGGGTTTTACTTTCTGAAAGACACAAAAGATATGTACTGTGTTATCAGGAGGAAATAATAGTCAAATCAAATGGACGTTAATGTTCTCCAGCCTTTAGTTGACCAAGATATGGAAACTATGCTTGTCACTTATTTGCTCAAATATGGCTGGGGAAATCCTTTCCTTTATTCCAATGGGATAGCGTCTCTTTCTTCTTCAGCCCACTTTGAAAGAAAATTTAAGAAAACCATTTTCCTTAGTATCTCTTCCGACTCGACTTCCTTTTGGTTGTCCCTACAATTGAGACTTACTACTTGCAACTGTTTGGAAGCCACAAGGGCGTCCCTACCACCTCCTAGTTACTAGAAGCTACAGCAATGGTGTCCTGATTCCCAAGTTAAAGAAAAGTTTCCTGAAATTAAAGGAAGCACATACTTCTAGAAATGATATATTATGAGATCTAGATGAAAATCTCCTTAAGGCTTTTGGCTGGGACAATGGAGTATAAGAATATATGGATTCAAGGAAATGTAGACAGATGACTCCGGAAATGAAAAGGCTGAAATGAAATGCAAAGGACTTTTGGATGTGGTATGGAAAGACTACCTGTGAATAAAACACAGACATAGAACTTAAATCCAAATAAGACTTTCATTTCTTATATTTTTCAGTGGTGCTGTAAGCTGATGAAAAACGCAGGGTCCAGGCATGGTGGCTCATACCTGTAATCCCAGCATTTTGGGAGGTCGAGGTGGGAGGATCGCTTGAGTCCAGGAGTTTGAGACCAGCCTGGGTAACATGGCAAAACCTCGTCTCTACAAAAACTACAAAAGTTAGCCAGGTGTGGTGGCACATGCCTGTAGTCCCAGTTACTTGAGGGGGCTAGGGGAGCTGAGGCGGGAGAATGACTTGAACCCAGGAGGTCGAGGCTGCAGTGAGCAGTGATTGTGCCATTGCACTCTAGCCTGGGTGAAAGAGTAAGACCTTGTCTCAAAAATAAATAAATAAAGCAAGCAGGCAAGTAGGAATACTCAGGTCCTAGACCAAGAGAAGATGGAAACCCAGGACTTCCACCCTGGAGCTCTCATTCACTTGGAGGGCATTTGCCAAACTTCCTGAATATGTGCATGAGTTGTCAAAGGTTCCTATGACTTGGGAGGACAGGATACAACTCAGGGTCCACCTAAGGTGTGGAATTTAACAAGACACTCCCACCCCACTGTACGTGTGGGACTGTAATGCTATAACCAGAGTAAAGGTAAAATACTACCTCAAGTGAGGCTCCCCCAAGCAGTTTGCAAGGAAAATGCCTGCTTCTAAGGTTGGCAACTAGTTGAATACCATTAAAAAAAAAACCCTCTTTGTTGGGCGCAGTGGCTCACGCCTGTAATCCCAGCACTTTGGGAGGCCAAGGCAGGCAGATCACGAGGTCAGGAGATCGAGATCATCCTGGCTAACACAGTGAAACCCCATCTCTACTAAAAATACAAAAAATTAGCCCGGTGTGGTAGAGGGTACTTGTAGTCCCTGCTACTCTGGAGGCTGAGGCAGATGAATGGTGTGAACCCGTGAGGTGGAGCTTGCAGTGAGCGGAGATTACACCACTGCACTCCAGCCAGGGCGACAGAGCGAGACTCCGTCTCAAAACAAAACAAAACAAAACCCACATAAAAACAAAACAAACAAACAAAAAACACCCTCCTGTGAATTCCTAACCATTACTAGCCCATGCCATTTGCCAGCTGAATTCACAAGGTGGTCTGAAAAGTAATATGCTAAAAAAATTAATTTAACTAATTCCAGAATAATGGTGTTCATGGCAATGGAAAGAAGCACATTTAAACCTTTTATGGAAAAATTCCTCTTCAGCCGAGTCCTCAGAGAATTTTTATAAATAAGGTTCCAAGGAAAGTGAGCAGTTCATTGTCAAAAATCTGTATATACATCATGAGTAGTTGCTAGCATAAACAAGATAGTAGAACCAGAGTCTCTAAAACTTCAAATATAGAAATTCTCAGTCATAGAATATAAAATAAGTATGTTTAATATGTTTCAAGAAATAAAACGTAGAAGCTTGATGAATAATTTGTTTGCATATTTAAAAAAGCAAACAAAATTTATTTCTATTTTTTAGAAAAATTATAAATATAATAATTGAAATGAAAATCAAGAGGCCAATTTTAGCAGAAAAATTATACATCTGTGAAAATAATAATAAATTGCAAGAGAGAATGAAACATATTATCAAGGATGCAACTCAGAGAGACAAAGTGATGTCAAATATAAAGGCTAAGCAATAGCAATATGAAGGATAGAGGGAAAAGGTAAAACCTCATTTGGTCAGAGTAGAAGACAGAAAAGAATAGGAGTACGGCAAAATATAGAGTAAAGAACTGAACACTTTCCAGAACTGATGAAACAAACTGACCTCAACTTTCAAGAATCCTGATAAATTTCAAACAGAATAAACAAAAAGAAATTCACAACTAGACACATCATAGTAAAAATGCAGAACACTGAAGAAAGAGACCTTAAAAGCAGCTAAAGACGAGAGACAGATTAATGTTAAGAAAGTCACAGTTAAAGAGACAGCAACATTCCAATGCTAACAATGTGTATTAGTCTGTTCTCAGGTTGCTGATAAAGACATACTGGAGACTTTACAAAAGAAAGAGGTTTAATTGGACTTACAGTTCCACGTGGCTGCGAAAGTCTCACAATCATGGTGGAAGGCAAGGAGGAGCAAGTCACATCTTATGTGGAAGGTGGCAGGCAGAGAGGCGCGCTCGTGCAGGGAAATCCCCTTTATATAACCTTCAGATCTTGAGAGACTTATTCACTATCACGAGAACAGCACGGGAAAGACCCGCCCCATGACTGAATTACCTCCCGCTGGGTCCCTCCCATAACACACGGAAAGTCAGGAAGAGATTTGGGGCCGGGCTCGGTGGCTCACGCGTGCAATCCCAGCACTTTTGGAGTCTGAGGCAGGCGATTCACGAAGTCAAGAGATTCAGACCATCCTGGCCAACATGGTGAAACCCCATCTCTACTAAAAACACAAAAATTAGCTGGCGTAGTGGCAAGTGCCTGTAATCCCAGCTACTCAGGATGTGAGGTAGGAGAATCACTTGAACCCGGGAGGCAGAGGTTGCAGTGAGCCGAGATCGTGCCATTGCACTCCAGCCTGGGCGACAAGAGTGGAACTCCATCTCAAAAAAAAAAAAAAAAAAAAAAAAGGATGAGATTTGGGTGGGGATACAGCCAAACCATACCACAATGGAATCTAGAAGACAGTGGAATGGTATGTTCAATGTGCAAAGAGAAAGTATCATAAATCTAGAATTTTACACCTAGAGAAAATATCTTTCAATAACAGGGGCAAAAACAAAGACATTTTCTGTCAAGTGATAACTGAAAGTGTTGGCCTCCAGCAGATCCCCACTAAAGAAAATTCTAGGCCAGGCACGGTGGCTTATGCCTGTAATCCCAGCACTTTGGGAGGCCCAGGCGGGCAGATCACCTGAGGTCAGGAGTTTGAGACCATCCTAGCCAACATGGTGAAACCCTGTCTCTATTAAGAATACAAAAATTAGCCAGGAGTGGTGGCAGGCACCTGTAGTCCCAGCTACTCGGGAGGCTGAGGCAGGAAAATTGCTTGAACCCGGGAGGCAGAGGTTGCTGTGAGCCAAGATTGCGCCACTGCACTCCAGCCTGGGTGACAGAGTGAGACTCCGTCTCAAAAAAAAGAGAAACTTCTAATGCATGTACTTCATGTAGAAGGAAAGTGATCTCAGATGGAGGGTCTGAGATGTAAGAAGGTATTGCAAATAAAGCGGTAAATATGTAAGTAAAGCTAAACAAATATTAATCAAATGCACCAATAATAATAATGTGCTATGAAGATTAAGACAACAAGGTAGAGTTAAAATAGATGACAACAGCATTATATACTGACAGAGAGAGGTAGTTGAAATTTAATTGCCCAAAGAACTTTTATTGTTCACCACTGTAAACACATAGAGGTAATTTAAACTTTCTTGATAGAAACAAGAGTTTAGAAATTAAAAAAAAAAAAAGAGAGAGAGAAAAAATAACCAATTGAAAAAATGTAAAGAAGGAGAAAAACATATACAAAATAGAGACAAATATAAAACATAAAATAACAAGGTATAATTAAAGCCAAATGTATTTGTGATTACAATAAAATTAAATAGACTAAATGCCCCAAAGACAAAGATTGTCCAACTAGATTAAGAACAAAGTTTAAAACTAGCTGTATGCTGTATAAAAGAGTCATATCCAAAGCAGAAGCATACAAAAGGCTGAAAGATATGCCAAGAAAATAATAACCTATCGAAAGTGCAGGTAGCTCTAGTAATATAAAGCCAAAACAGACTTTAAGGCAAAAAGCATTTGTAGCGATAAAGTTTGTCATTACATAATGGTAAAATGTTCAATTTACCAGGAAGATATGATTATAAAATAGTAAGCATTTACTAATACAGACTAAAATTACATAAAGCAAAAACTGATTACAAACTACTTAGAGTAATATGCAAATAATCTAAATATAATAGCATAAAAATACAAGGTACCTAAGATTACATCAAAAAAAGATACTTTCAAGACTTCTATAGAGTTATAAAACTCTATTGAAATAATACTTAAACAAAATATATAACATATTGACAGATTAGAAGACTCAATGATAAAGATGCCAATTGTGCCTAAATTGAACTGTAGATTTAACATAATTCTAATTGAAATGTCAATAAAATTTGTTTTGTTTTGTTTTGTTTTTTTCTGTGAATATTGACAATCTGATTCTAAAATTTACATGGAAATGCAAAGATCCAATAAAGCTGAGGCACTCTTGCAAAACAGGGCAGAAGCGTTAGCCTTATCAGATAAGATTTAGATATTAAATCAGTGTTATATTGGTGCAGGAAAAAAAAACAGTGAAACAGATAGTCAGAATAGACTCATATATATGATCCCTTAATAATGACAGGTGGAATTATATATAAAGGGAGAAGACAGACTTTTTATTAAATGGCTACTTCAGATGGTTATTTATAATAAAAGAAAATGAAACCAGACATCAACCTCTCTATACACTAATATCAATTTTAAATGGATTAAATCTGTAAATATGAAAAGCAAAACAAGCCAAAAGTTTAAAGACCATAGAGAATAATATATTTGTGATTAAATGTTAGATGAACTCTTTTTAAAGGCAGAGAAAAATGTAAAGACAAAAAGGAAAAGATTAAGTCAGAATAACATTAATATTGAGAACATTTATTTATGTAAAAAATGCCAGAAAAAGATTAAAAACTTTATCCACAAACTGAAAGAAGACATTTGCAATACATATAACTGGTAAAGGATTGGTATCCAAGTTATATAAAGAATTCCTATGAAAAAATAAATATGAAATAAACCAACAGAATCAAAAGGTTGAAACCTGTAGTACCTAAAAGAGGAAACCTGAATGGCCAATAAATATATAAAAAGATGACCACTTTCATTAGTAATCAGGAAAAGGCAAAAAAAAAAAAATTATAAACACACATACATACGCATAAACTCCAAAACCATGAGTAAGCATTATACAATAACAGGTTGGCAAAAATGATGAAGTCTGGCAATATCAGTGCTGAAGACCATGTGGAGCACTAGAAACTCTCATCTGTTCCTGGTTAGAGTGTCAGAGTAATATTACTTTGGAAAACTATCTGGCATTAGCTTCTGTGACAGAGGTTATTTGTTGTCCTTCAATATCTAACCTCCTTCTTTTATTTTTTTTTTGGAGACAGGGTCTTGCTCTATTGACCAGGCTGGAGTACAAAGGCACAATCATGGCTCACTGTGGGCTTGACCTCCCAGGCTCAAGCTATCCTCCCAGCTCAGCCTCCCTCAGCCTCAGGCACGTGCCACTATGCCCAGCTAATTTTTTTTTTCTATTTTTTGTAGAGACAGGGTCTCACTTTGTTGCCCAGGCTGGTCTCAAACTCTTGGGCTCAAGTGATTCTCCCGCCTCAGCCTCTGTGCTGTTATTACACATGTGAGCCACCATGCCTGGCCTTATTCTCCTCCTCCCTTTTTTTTTTTTTTTTTTTTGGTAATATAACCTCCAAGTTTTAGTGAGGTATTTGGCTGCGTAGACAGAGACCGCCTTTCTCAGTCTATCTTGCAATTGGATGCAGTTCTAGGTCTAGGATCAGACCTGTGGGACATGAGTAGAAGTGATATGTGCCATTTCTGGGTCATATCCTTAAGGATAAATATTCTTGCCCTGGACTTTCTCTTTCTGGAGAAAGTCTAGAACCCATGGACATGAAGTTGACCACCTTTATTTATGTGGGTGAGTAAAATATCTTAGGAGATGTCAGAGCAGTAAGACTGAAGGAACCTGAGTATCACTTTATGGAGTATTGCTCCTCACAGGGCATCGTAATGCCTGGAGCTGCTTGCTTCTTCACTGTAACATGAATGAAGTAGCCTTCATTCTATTTAAGTCAGTGTAGTTTTTGTTGTTGCAATCAAAGCAGCTTACCCATAGCAAGTGAACTTATCAGTACTCTATGACCAGCAATTCTGTTACGAGTATAAAACCTGGAAGAGCTCCTGTATCTGTGTATCAGGTGAAACTAGAAGAATGTTGAGAGCAATAATACTCATAATAGTAAAAAGTGAGAACCAACGTAAGTGTTGATGGGCAGCAGAATGGGTAAATAAGTTGTAGTATATTCGTGTATTAGAATATTCGCAGTGGGTGAATCACAACCACTAGCATCAGCATGAATGTATCTTAGAAGTATAATGTTGAGAAAATGGAGCAAAATCACAGAACAATGTACGCATTTTTCATTTATTTATTTTTTATTTCTAGAAAGCTTAAAAAACCGGCAAAACTCAACAACATACTGCTTAGAAATACATGCACAAGTGATAAAACTATGAAGAAAATTTAAAAAAAAAATTAGAGCAATAGTTCTCTCCAGGAGGGAATGAAGAGGAATGCAATTGGTGGGCTTCTGGGGCACGGTAATAATCTAGTTATGACCTTGGTCTCGGGAACGCGAGCATTCATGTTATTATCATTCTTTAAATTGTGCATATGTATTTTCATTCATCCGTTTCTTATTCATGGGTTATTTAACAGTTTGAAAAACATGCATCCAAAAAAACATGAAACAACAAAATTTAGACTCGAGACAAAATAAACTCTTCTCTACTTAGACCTGACACCAAATTAAGAGATCTTAAGAAGGAACTATACTCCCGGATAAAAGAATAGGCTGAGAAACAGGCTAGGACAAAGATATTAGCATAAAACATGAGAAAATTACTAACTGTGCAATAATTAAAATAAATATTTGAGATAGCAAAGAGTAGAGGTGAAATGGAGAGAATAGAACGAGAATGTAAAGCAATGTTCCCTGGCGTTTAGTTTGCCATAGTATACATAAAAGCACATTATTCACACAGAACACTGGGATAAATCGACAAAGTTGCTCATGGGCTTAGACTATTGGATCAGAGCTTCAGGCTACTCTAGCAATGCCCTAAACCCTGCCACTTGGAGGACTAAGGAGAATCAATATCCCAGCATACCTGAAACCTCTTCAGGAAACTTTGAAAGAAGGTGCAAACCAGAAAAGTTTCCAAAAAATGTCAAGGAAAAGAACAAAAAGGATAACATGACATGAAAGAGAATGTGATTAACTACGGAGGACAGAAAAATAGGTATCTGACCCACAATAGTGTTTCTGAAAAAGAAACAAAAACAGATCCCAGATCCCACAACAGCAGTCATTAAAAGTGTACATAGTGGACATGGTGTCTTATACCTGTAATCCTAGCACTTTGGGAGGCTGAGGTGGGAGGATCACTTGAGGCCAGGAGTTCAATACCAGCCTGAGCAACATAGTGAGACTTTGTCTCTACAAAATACAAAAAAATCAGCCAAGTGTGGTGGTGCACACCTGTAGTCCCAGCTACTCAGGAGGCTGAGACAAGACAACCACTTGAGCTCAGAGGTTTGAGGTTACAGTGAGCTATGATCATGTCACTGCACTCCAGTCTGGGTGACAGAGGAAGACTCTGTCTTTAAAAGAAAAAGAAAAGTGTACATAAGAAATATGTCCGAGTTGAAGAAAAGGACTATCAGAGAGGCCCATTTTATTCAAGAGAAATTAATAAAATAATGTTTACTTATATCCTGATGACATCTTTTTAAATTTCAAGGTTAAAAAACACAACATACGAATTTCCAAAATGGGGAAGACAGGCTAATTAGCAACAAAAAATTAAACTGGCCTTAGTCAGGTCAAGACATTGCAAAGTGGATAGAATATTTCCTCCAGAACAAAAGGAAAAGACTCAAATTCATGGTCCAGTTTATAAGAAATAAATCAAAACTGAGAACTCAAGACCTGTGGAAGTCATGATTTTTAAAAAGTAGCCAGTGGGGTTAAACATAAACATATAAATGTAAGTATAAATAATTGCTATTCAGGTAGTTGGAGAGTTGAAAGCGGAAAGTAATTAACCAAAAATACTTTCGTGTGATAAAAAGAATAACATAATAATGATGTGGTTCTCTACAAAGAGTAAATTAACGAAGACTAGAAGGAAGAGGGGAATATATGATGAAATTAGGGCTGAGACAAAGCTCAGAGAACAAAAACACATATACCTTCTTGTCTTGAAGAGTGTTTTAAGACTCAAAATTTACTTGGTTTTTGGTTTTGATAATTTCAGAAATGTAGTGGGTACTTGATTTTACCTTAAAGTTTACCATTACAATATAGGAAATAAAAACAAGTAAAATGTGGTTCATATTACATGAGCCAGGAAACAAACAAAAAGAGCAAGATGCCAGGAATATATCACACATGTCACCTATGTTGATAAATGCATATAGTTTCAGTTTGCCTATTAATTGTAAATAAATGAAGGTGAGATTTTAAAAACTAAAATCCAGTCATGTTATTATAAAGGAACACTTATACGTGGTTGGTGGAAATGTAAATTAGTTCCACCATGGTGAAAAACAGTGTGGCGATTCCTCAAAGACCTAAAAACAGAACTACCATTTGACCCAGCAATCCCATTACTGGGTATATACACAAAGGACTATAAATTGTTCTATCATAAAGACACATACACGCATAAGTTCACTGCAGCACTATTCACAATAGCAAAGACATGGAATGAACTTAAATGCCCATGATAGACTGGATAATGAAAATGTGGTACACACACACCATGGAACACTATGCAGCCATGTCAAAGAATGAGATCTTGTCTCTGCAGGAACATGGATAGAGCTGGAGGCCATTATCCTTAGCAAAATAATGCAGGAACAGAAAACCAAATACTGCATGTTCTCTCTTATAAATGATGAAAGCTACATGATGAGAACACATGGACATACAGAGGGAAACAACAGACACTGAGGCCTACCAGAGGGTGGAGGATGGGAGGAGGAACAGGATCAGGAAAAACTACTAATGGGTTCCAGACTTAACACCTGGCTGAAGAAGTAATCTGTACAACAAACCCCCATGACTACAACAAACCCCCATGACATACAACAAACCAGGTACCTCTGAACTTCAAATATAAGTTAAGTAACGAGTTTCAAGTCAAGGCTAAAAAAAAGCTAAATAAGGCTGGGCATGGTGGCTCATGCCTGTAATCTCAGCACTTTGGAGGCTGAGGCAGGTGGATCATGAGGTCAAGAGATCAAGACCATCCTGGCCAACATGGTGAAACACCATCTCTACTAAAAATACAAAATTAGCTGGGCGTGGTGGTGCATGCCTCCCAGCTACTTGGGAGGCTGAGGCAGGTGAATTGCTTGAATCCGGGAGGTGGAGGTTGCGGTGAGCCGAGATGGCGCCATTGCATTCCAGCCTAGGCAACAAGAGCAAAATTCTGTCTCAAAAAAAAAAGAAAATAAAGCTGAAAAAAAAAATAAATAAAAGGATTTACATTACCCAATTTCAAGATTTACTAGCTAGAGAGCTATGTTAATTAAGACAGTGTGATATTGGCAAAAGGACTGACAAATAAACCAATGGAAAAGAATAGTGTGGTTAGAAATAGACTCATACACAGAGAGTCAATTCATCTAGAAAAACGGAATTGGTGAAATTCAACAAACAAAGACAAGATCAATATTATAAGAAATACATACAGAATATGAGATATCATCACAGACACAGAGAATACAATCTGCCACAGAAAAAATAACTAAGTTGTCTTCATTAAAATAAAAATATCTGACCTTCAAAGGACACCGTTCAGAAAATAGAAGGAAAAATTATAGACTGAGGAAAAAAGGTTTGTAATACATATATCTGACAAAGGACTTGTATTCAGAATATTTAACAAAATGCTACAACTCAATAACAGTTAAAAATTGACAAAAGTACAGGAATAGAGGAATGGGCAGTTATGTTTTAAATGAGAGTGGAGTCTCACTTTTGCAAGATGGAAAAGAGTTCTGGAATTTGGTTGAACAATTTGGATGTTTGTGACACTACTGAACTGTACATTTAAAAATGGCTGAAATGACAAATTTTCTGTTATGTGCATTTAGCCACAAGTTTTTTAAAAGTCTCAAGTAGATCCTTCAAAAAGAAGACCTAAGAATGATCAATCAGCACGTGAAAGATGCTCAACGTCATTAATTAGGGAAATGCAAATTAAAATTACAATGAGATAACATTTTAAAATGTTTAAAATTTAAAAACTAACAATATTGGCTGGGCACTGTGGCTCACGCCTGTAATCACAGCACTTAGGGAGGCCAAGGCGGGTGGATCACGAGGTCAGGGGTTCAAGACCAGCCTGGTCAACATGGTGAAACCCGTCTCCACTAAAAATACAAAAATTAGCCTGGCATGGTGGCAGGTGCCTGTAATCCCAGCTACTCAGGAGGCTGAGGCAGAGAATTGCTTGAACCCGGGAGGCGGAGGTTGCAGTGAGCCAAGATTGTGCCACTGCACTCCAGCCTGGTGACAGAGTGAGACTCTGTCTCAAAACAAAACAAACAAAAAACAAACAAAAAAACCTAACAATATCAAGTTGGTGGGGATGTGGAGCAAGTGGAACTCTCAAAGATTGCTGGTGTGAGGGTAAAATGACGCAGTCACTTTGGAGTACTGGCAATTTTGTTGTTTATTTTTTGTAAAAATCTTTGGCCGGGTGTGGTGGCTCACACCTGTAATCCCAGCACTTTGGGAGGCCAAGGCAGTTGGATCCCTGAGGTCAGGAGTTCGAGATCAGCCTGGCCAATATGGTGAAACCCGTCTCTATTAAAAATACAAACATTAGCCAGGCTTGGTGGCACATGCCTGTAATCCCAGCTACTCAGGAGGCTGAGGCAGGAAAATGGCTTAAACCCAGGAGGCGGAGGTTGCAGTGAGCCGAGATTGCGCCATTATACTCCAGCCTGGGTGACAGAGCAAGACTCCGTCTCAAAACAAACAAAACAGAAAAACAACTTTTATTTTAGGTTTAGGGGGTACATGTGCAGGTTTGTTACATAGGTAAATTGCGTGTCATGGGGGTTTGGTGTTCAGATTACTTCATCACCCAGGTAGTAAGCACAGTATCCGACAGGTAGTTTTTCAATCCTCACTCTCCTCCCAGCTCCACCCTCAAGTAGGCCCCCATGTCTGTTGTTCCTTTCTTTGTGTCCATGTGTACTCAATGTTTAGCTCTCACTTATAAGTGAGAACATGTGGTATTTGGTTTTCTGCTTCTGTGTTAGTTCACTTAGGACAATGGCCTCCAGCTCCATTCATGTTGCTGCAAAGGAAATGATCTTGTTCTTTTTTTATGGCTGCATCGTATTCCATGGTGTATATGTACCACATTTTCTTTGTCCAGTCTACCGTTGATAGGCATTTAGGTTGATTCCATGTCTTTGCTATTGTGAATGGTGCAGCAACGAGCATGTGCATGCATGTGTCTTTGTGGTTTCTTATGCAGTTAAACACACACACTTCCTGTGTCCTCACCATTCCACTCCTGCCTGAGATATATTAAAACATACTTTCACAAGTGATTTGTAAGCAAATGTTTATAGCAGATTTTTTTTTTCTCATACCAGTCCTAACTGGAAAGAGCCCATTTCTCCAACAAGGCAAAATGGATAAACAAATTGTGGTTTATTCATGCAATAGAATGCTACTCAGCATTACAAAGGAACTTAAGAAGGAACAACTGCCATGGATACATGCAATAACACAGGTGAATCTTAAAAGCACTGTGCTGTGTAAAATGGGCCAGACATAAGAGAGTATAAACTGTATGAGTCTATCTACATAAATTTAAGAAAAGGCAAAACTAACCTGTAGTGATAGAAATCGAAACAATGCTTATTTGGTGTGGTGATGGGGGCAATGTATTGTCTGCAAAGGGACATGAGGGAGCTTAAAGGGATGATGGAAATGTTCAATGCCTTGACTTACATGATGGTTACAAAGCAAAACTCTTCAAATGGTACACTTAATATTTGTGCATTTAACCATATGTAAAATATACCCCAATAGTAAGATCATACCAAACTTTTTCTTTCACAGCATTTATCCAAATTTGTAATTTAAATTCTGATATATCCCTATTAATGCCTATCTTTTCCACACTGTAGGTCGGGCACTATCTAAGCTCTGCAGGTAAAATAGTTTATAAGATAGACCAGTCTGTCACCTCATGGAATTTACAGTCTGTGAATCTAAGAGCCATTTTTGTCTTGTTCACTGTGTTACACTCAGCATGTAGCTTGATGCTTAGTACGTATGTGTACTTAACAAATGTTCGTAGGGTGGATGAATGACTAGAGGGAGGGTACCAAGGGACAGTGTTAGTGGATCTAAAACTCACACATTCACTTGCTTACTCTTTCTCTCCCCTTCCCCATCAGTTTTTCTTAAGTATTTGAAAATCTGTATACACTCTGATGAGTATCTCATGTGTCAACATACCGTATGGATATATACATGAAGATTCATAAACTTTGAATCCAGGAAAACAGTGGCACATGGATGGATTCTAGACCAGATGGAGTTCCATCCGCCTCCACGGGAAGGTGAGTTGCATGGCCACTTGAGGGCAGGGCCAAGATTGTTCTCAGGAAAAATGCTGGATCTACTCATGTGCTTGAATTGGTATAATTTTGAGATTTAGAAGTCTGTTTCATAAAACCTAGATAATTCAAATTTGGACTAGAAACTGTTACCAGCTAACAATCTTAAAAAAGCCTGATTTTGAGTGACACCATATTCTCCTGGATCCTCCAATGTTTTATTTGCTTAACTGATTAAATTTCTAAAATGAGATTACTCCAACTAAAATTGTAACCTGCAGGTGATAAGAGGAAAAATCAAGAAGGGAAAAACGACACTATATTCTTACTTATGTAGATCAGTTCAGGAGCATTTCAAATAAATCAAGTATTAAAATCCTCAGCAATGTTACTATATAAACTTAGTTACAAACAGGAATTAATTTAATATTATCTTGCAAGTGTACTTAAGTTATTTGATCTCCTGCGGCAACTTAAATTTAGAAAATGGTCTTAAAGTGACAAATGTTGAAAAAAATTTCAGAAAGAAGATGATTTTAGATTGTATGCCTCTTGAAGCAAAAAAAAAAAAAAAAGAGCATATATTTATATATTTTATGTTTCTTAGGCCCTTCCCCACAAACCTGACTTGTTCTCAGACCACTTAGCATCATAGCAGGTTCTCAATAAAGTTTGTCTCATTTTGGTTTACTTACTAATTAAAATTTTCTGGATATATTTCTATACTGGGCATCATTTACCTTAACATTTAGAGCCCCCAAATGAAAACAGTAAGTCAAATAGTTAAATAATAGCATAATACAGAATTGGGCTTTATCTATTACATGACCTCTAATGTGAAACTGAATGGCTCGGCACTAGGAACGGATTTTCCTATCTTCTTTTTTCCCTTTGGATGTCACTGGAAGCTTAGACTCTGAGCTTTGATATTTCCCAATATTACATCCGTGGTCACAAGGGCAGATTGACAGATATGCTCCAGGCAGAATGAGTGTCCCCTCCTCTGAAATTTATACTTGCCCCTATTGTAGCTCAACCATATTGCGCTGTAGCAATTTGTTTACACATCTACCTCTCACACTGGACTGAGCTCTTTGGGTTCAGGCACTTGGTGTCTTACACCCTCAGCATCTAGCAGTGACTGCCTTGTACTATCTCTACAGCCTGTAATGACAGGGGCTTGATAAACCTTAAACGAGAACAGAAAGAAACAGACAAGTATATTCAAAGAGACAAATAGCATCTAAACATGACATGCACTTACAATATAATTGAAGGATGTGTCAGCAAGCACTGCAAACTGACGAAACAGTGTGTGCCTTGTAAACATCTCATTCTTAAGGACATGAAAGCTGAAATTTAAAAAATGAAACTTAAAATGTATGTAAATCATAGGAGAAAGCAAATAAGCATTATGTTAATGAGGTAGGAAACTACATTAAAACTGTAAAATATTACCAAATAAAAGTTTAAAAATATGAGCATGAACATACTACCTCTTTCATTTTTAAAACTACGTGTTGCCTGGGCAAAATGGCGAAACCCCACCTCTACAAACAATTAAAAAAAAATAACCGGCCGGGCGCGGTGGCTCAAGCCTGTAATCCCAGCACTTTGGGAGGCCGAGGCGGGCGGATCACAAGGTCAGGAGATCGAGACCACAGTGAAACCCCGTCTCTACTAAAAATACAAAAAATTAGCCGGGCGCGGTGGCGGGCGCCTGTAGTCCCAGCTACTCAGGGGGCTGAGGCAGGAGAATGGCGTGAACCCAGGAGGCGGAGCTTGCAGTGAGCCGAGATCGCGCCACTGCACTCCAGCCTGGGCAACAGCGTGAGACTCCGTCTCAAAATAAATAAATAAATAAATAAATAAATAACCAGTCATGGTGGTACATGCCTATAGTCCCAGCAATTCAGAAGGCTGAGGTAGGAGGTTGACCTGATCCTGGGAGGTCAAGGCAGCAGTGAGCTGTGATTGCACCACTGCACTTCAGCCTGGGTGACAGAGTGAGACCCTGTCTGACAAAAAAACAAAAACCACACACACACAAAACTTACATGTTTTTCAGCTCGGAAAAGGCAGAGAAGTAATGGCAATGATCACTCCTGCTGCCTAGACTGTGATTTCAAAAAGCATTTCTCACTAAAATAATTTAGGGCATCTTTCAGAAATGACTGTTTCTAGATCTAAAGCAATAAATGCACAGAATGAACCTGGGACATTTTATTCTACCAGAATTCAACAAAGTCATCAAAGGTTATGTCAAAAGAACACAGTAATCAGCTTGAAAGAGCTCTTGTTGACTTAGGATTGGAGAAATCACACATCAAAGATAATAAGAACTACACTGTGTTGAAACATCACACGTATATTAGCTATTTGGGAAATTCTTCGCCTATCTTGATCACAAATGATGCTAAAATTAGGAGATCTGCTGTCAGGAAGACATACTCTGTTCAGAAAGCAAGAGAATGGCTGGACAACCTTTAGCTAGAGTCCAGCAAGGAACAAAAATCACAGCATTTACTCACACAAAAGACTCTTTGAAGAGATTAGATGTGTGACATCCCTTCAGCCATCTCAGTAGAGTGCAAAATAGAGATGAGATTATCTAGGAAAGATCTGAGAAGGAGCCTCCTGTCTAATGAAGTGACTTCCCATGGGAGACCCATAAGATTTTGAAAATGTTATATCAGCAACAACACTGCCAGATTGCACTGAAAAGGACAGAGAACGGAAATACATGAAAGAAGGTTACTGGATTCCCAAAATTCTACAGGCAGGAAACAGATTGATAAAATTACGCAGGGTCAAACATGTGCTACCTTTCTTTTTTTTTTTTTTTTTTTTTTTGAGACAGAGTCTTGCTCTGTCACCCAGGCTGCAGTGCAGGGGCATGATCTCGGCTCACTGCAAGCTCCCCCTTCCGGGTTCATGCCATTCTCCTGCCTCAGCCTCCCAAGTAGCTGGGACTACAGGCGCCCACCACCACGCCCAGCTAATTTTCTGTATTCTTTTTAGTAGAGGTGGGGTTTCGCTGTGTTGGCCAGGATGGTCTTGATCTCCTGACCTCATGATCTGCCTGCCTCGGCCTCCCAAAGTGCTGGGATTACAGGCGTGAGCCACCGCACCTGGCCAACATGTGCTACCTTTCATGAAAGAGGATATTTGACTCAGATGTAGTGCTTTGGGCCCAGCAGGTGGGACCTTGAGTCACAAAGAATTAGCTCAGGCCTTGAACCCTAATGGCATTATGCTGAAACAATTTCAAAATTGTTTGGACTGGTGACTCAATTTTCCCCTTCTACTTTCTCCCCTTTCAAACAAGAATGTCTATAGCTATTATTGACATTTATGTCAATACAGTGCCTTTCCCACTATTGTATTTGGGAGCAAATAATCTATAATTTCACAAGTCTACATATGGAGAGAAATTTTGTCCCAGGATGAATTATAACCAGAGTCTCACCATACCTAATTTAGATGATGCAAACTGACACTTTTGAGGTTGATAACACCTAGACAAAATTTTGGACTTGAGTTGATGCTGTAATGGGTTGAGACTTTGAGGGATATTGGGATGTGGTGAATGCATTTTGCATGCAGGATAGGCATGATCGTTTGGGGGCCAGAAGGTTGACTGTAGTAGAGTGAACATTGCCCCCCATGAAAATATCTACTTTCTAATTCCTGGAAATTTTGAGTATGCTACCTGACATAGTAAAAAGAACTTTGCAGATGTGATAAGTTACAAATCTTGAGATAGAGTAATTATTCTAGATTATTTAGTGGGCCCAGTGTAATCACAAGGGTTTTTTTAAAGAAGGAAGCAGGAGGATCAGAGTAGATAAGAATGAAGCAGAAATAATACATGGAAAGATAATAGCTAAGAATGTTCCAAAATTCAGAAATGACATTGACCCATAGATTCAAGAGCTGGACCAGATAAATAGAAGGAACTATACCTAGAGACATCATAATAAAACTAATGATAACCAAAGATCAAGGGAAAAAATTTAAAGTACCCAGACATGAAAAAAAAAAAGCAACAAGACTTGACAGCTGACTTCTCAACAGTGACAATGAAGGCCAATGTACTGACATTATTTTTTTAACTTTTTTAAATTTATTTACTCATTTCGTGATGGCGTCTAGTTCTGTTGCCCAGGCTGGAGCACAGTGGCGCGATCTCGGCTCACTGCAACCTCTGCCTCCCAGATTCAAGTGATTCTCCTGCCTCAGGCTCCCGAGTAGCTGGGATTACAGGTGTCTGCCACCACGCTCAGCTAAGTTTTGTATTTTTAGTAGAGACAGGGTTTCACTGTGTTGGCCAGGGTGGTCTCGAACTCCTGACCTCATGATCTTCCCGCCTCAGCCTCCCAAAGTGCTGGGATTACAAGCATGAGCCACCACGCCTGGCCTACTGACATTATTAATGGGCTGAAAGAATAACTGCCAAGATAGAACTCAATACTTGGCAAAAACTTTCTTCAATAATGAAGGTAAAATAATGACATTTTCCTCTAAAGAAAAGCTGAGAGAATTATTTGCCAGCAAACCTGTACTAAAAATGAAGAAACAAAAAACAAAAGAGAGCTATTCAGGCAGCACGAAAATGATCTCAGATGAAAACATAATAAGCAGAAAACAATGAAAAGCTCAACAAAGAGTAAATGTGTGAGTAAATATAAATAAATACTGAGTTTGCCAAACAACAACAGCAACCTTTCATGGAGTTAAAAAAATAGAGAATTAAAATTAAAATGTAGGAGAAAATTAAATGGAGTAAAAATAGTCTAAGGTTCTAGAATACTTGGGAGAGTGGTATCAATAGTAATTTCTAAAACACTGCAATAAGCTAAGAAAATTTTACAAAGGAGAAATTTCAAAAAAAGAAAATGAATAACAAATTAATAAAAGAAAATATGGAATAAAAAAGGTTGATTGGTTCAAAACAAGGTAAAAAGGAGAAAAGGAGAAATATCAAACAGGTCAGTCAAATAGAAAACAACTTGTTAAGTAGTAAATACAAACCCAACCATGGTATTTTCACTAAAAGTAAATAAAGTATGCCAATTAAATAAAATAAAGCTGACAGATTAGGTTAAAAATTCAATTATATGCTGATTACAAGAAACACATTCAAATATAGAGATAAGATAGGCTGAAAGAAAAAAAGTTGGAAAAAAATACACCATATACTCTTAACTGAATAGTTAAGCAGACATTAAGGTAAGGAGCATTACTAAAGATAAAAACATTTCATAATGATAAATATCACTGATAACTTCACAGGATGAGATCAGAATCTAAATTGTGGGTACTCAACAACTAAGATGTAAACTATGTAAAGCAAAAATGGACAGATTAAATTAAGAAATAGATACATCTATAATCATGGTAGAAAATTTAATACTTCTATCTTAATACTTGGATGTAATGACAAAAAATCAATAATTATGTAAAAGATAGAAACAACAAAATTAATAGGTTGACCTCATTGAAATATTTAGAACTCTGCACCCATCAATGATAACATTTTTCATTCTTTTCAAGAATAAAAACATTTTAAAAACTTGGCCATAAGTTGAGTCATAAAACAAACATGAAGATATTTTAACAGATTAAAATTATTCAGAGTAAGTACTCTGAGCACAAGAGAATTAAACTGGAAATATAACTAGCAAATCTTCAACTTACTGGAAATAAAACATATTACTTCCTTTTTTTCTTGAGAAAAGGTCTCACTCTGTCACCCAGGCTAGAGTGCAGTGGCATGAACAGGGCTTACTGCAGCCTTGACCTCGTCGTGGGTTCAAGCAATCTTCCTGCCTCAGACTCCCATGTAGCTGGGACCACAGGTGCATGCCACGACACCCAGCTAATTGTTTTATTTTTTGTAGAGATGGGTTTCACTTTGTTGCCCAGGCTGGTCTCAAACTCCTGAGCTCAAGCACTCCTTCTGCCTTGGTCTCTCAAAGTGCTGGGATTACAGGCATGAGCCACTGTGCCCAGCCCATATTACTTCTAAATTACCCATGGATCAAAGAAGAAATCAAAATGAATTTAGAAAATATTTTGTTTGTGTAACAATAAATATATTATATGTCACAACTTGTGGGAGGCAGCTCAAACAACACTTAGAAGAAAATATGTAGTGTTAAATGCATATATTCAAAGAAAAGAAGTCTGAAAAATCAATGATCTAGGCTTCCTTTCTGAAATCTAGTAAAAAGACAGCAAATAAAACATTAAAAAGTAGAAGGAAACAAGATAAAAGCAAAAGTCAATTACTCTATCAAAAAACCATCAGAGCTAATAAATGAATTCAGTAAAGTTACAGGATACAAAATAAACATACAAAAATCAATTGTGTTTCTATATACCAACAATGAGCTATCCAAAAAGAAATTTTTTAAAAATTCCACTTATAACAGCATCAAAAAATAAAGTACTTAGGTATAAATTTAACCAAGAAGGTAAAAGATCTATATCTTGAAAACTATAAAGCGCTGAAGAAAGAAGTTCAAGTAGATACAAATAAATAAAATGATATCTTGTATTCATGAATTAAAATAAGTAATATTGTCAAGATGTCTATACTACTCAAAGTAATCTACAGATTAAATGCAATTGCTACCAAAATTGCAATGGCAGTTTTCACAGAAGTAGGAAAAATAATCCTAAAATTTTATGGAACCATAAAAGACCCCAAATAGCCAAAGCACTTTTGAGAAAAAAGAACAAAGCTGGAGGCAGCTCATTTCCTGATTTGAAACTATATTACACAGCTATAGTAATCAAAATGTGATTGTACTGACATGAAAATAGACACTTAGACCAATGGAACAGATTAGAGAGCTCAGAAATAAGCTTATGCATATATGGCCAACTAATTTTTGACAAGAGTGACAACAGTACACAATGGGGGAAAGGATAGTCTCTTCAATAAATGATGTTGAAGAAACAGGATATCTACATGCAAAAGGATGAAATTAGACCCCTATATTACACAGTGCACAAAAATTAACTCAAAATGGATTAAAGGCCTAAACATAAGTCCTGAAACCATAAAATTCTTAGCAGAAAACACAGGAGAAAAAGCTTTTTCACGTTGGCCCTTGGCAATGATTTTTTGAATATGATACCAGGTGCACAAGCAATGAAAACAAAAATGAATAAGTAGGATTATTTCAAACTATAAAGCTTCCTCACAGCAAAAAACCAACAACATGAAAAGGCAACCTAAGGAATGGAAGAAAACATTTGCAAGCCATACATCTGATAAGCGGTTAATATCCAAAATATATAAGAAACTCAGTTTAACAGCAAGAAAACAACCCGATTTTAAAATGGACAAAGGAACTGAATAGCCATTTCCCCAAAGAAGACACACAGATGACCAAGTATATGAAAAAGTGCTCAATATCACTCATCATCAGAAAAATGCAAATCAATACCACAATAAGATATCACCTCATTCCTGTAGGAATGGCTATTACCAGAAAGACAAAACATAACAAGTGATGGTGAGGATGTGGAGAAAAGGGGACCCTTGCACACCATTGATGGGAATGTAAATAGTTCAGCCACTGTGGAAATCAGTCTGAGATTTCTCAAAGAACTTAAAATAGAGCTACTCTTTGATCCAGCAACTCCACTGCTGAGTATATACCCAAAAGAGTATAAATTGTCCTACCATAAGGACACATGCACATGTATGTTCACTGCAGCACTGTTCACAATAGCAAAGACATGAAATCAACCTAGATGCCCATCAATGGAAAACTGGATAAAAAAATATGGTACATATACACGATGGAATACTGCACAGTCATAAAAAAGAAGAAATAATGTCCTTTGCAGCAATGTGGATGGAGCTGGAGGCCATTATCCTAAACGAAGTAACACAGGAACAGAAAACCAAATACCCCATATTCACACTTACAAATGGGGGCAAAACAGTGAGTACACATAGACACAAAGATGGGAACAACAGACATCAGGGCCTACTTGAGGGTGGAGGTTTGGAAGAGAGTGAGGACTGAAACACTACCTATCAGGTACTATGCTGATTACCTGGGTGACAAAATTATCTGTACACCAAACCCCTACGACATGCAAGTTACCCATGTAACAAACCTGCACACATACCCCCTGACCTAAAATAAAAGTTAGAAAGGAAAAAAACGTTTTTTAATTAAAATTAAAATTTTAAAAAGTCAATGAAAAGACATATGAGAAAAGTTCAGCAAAGGCAATTATTTCTTTGAAATAAATAACACAAAATTGATAACTCCCAACAGACTAAGAAAAAAGGAGAAAAGTGCAAATTCTCAGGAATGAAACACAAATATCAGGAATGAAAAAGGGACATCACCAGATCTTACAGATACAGTCATGCACTACATAATGATGTTCAGTCAAAGACGGACTGAATATACAATGGTGGTCCCACAAGATTATAATGGAGCTGAAAAGTTCTCACTGCCTAGTAACATCTTGAAAATCCCGACATTGTGTAGGCCTAGACTAGTGTATGTGTTTGTATCTTAGTTTTTAACAAAAAAGTTTAAAAAGTAAAAATAGGCCGGGCGCGGTGGCTCAAGCCTGTAATCCCAGCACTTTGGGAGGCCGAGGCGGGTGGATCACGAGGTCAGGAGATCGAGACCATCCCTGGCTAACATGGTGAAACCTCGTCTCTCCTAAAAATACAAAAAACTAGCCGGGCGTGGTGGCGGGCGCCTGTAGTCCCAGCTACTCGGAGGCTGAGGCGGGAGAATGGCGTGAACCCGGGAGGCGGAGCTTGCAGTGAGCCGAGATCACACCACTGCACCCCAGCCTGGGCAACACAGCGAGACTCCATCTCAAAAAAAAAAAAAAAGTAAAAAATAAAAATAAAAAAATTTAAACACAGACAAAAGCTTAAAGAATAAGAATATAAAGGAAAAAATTATACACATACATTTGAGACAGGGTCTCACTCTGTCGCCCAGGTTGGAGTGCAAGGCATGATCCCAACTTACTGCAGCCTCAGCCTCCTGGGCTCAAGTGATCCTCCCAACTGTCAGACTGCCACGTAGCTGGGACTATAGGTGTGCAGCAGCACGTGAAAAAATAATCTTGTATAGCTGTACAATATGTGTTTAAAGCTGTGTTATTACATAAGAGTCAAAAAGTTTTAAAAATTAGAAAGTTTATAAAGTAAAAAAATTACAGTAAGCCAAGGCTGACTGGTTATTGAAAAAAAAATTTTTTTTTTTGTAAATCTAGTGTAGCCTGGGTGTCTAATGTTTACAAAATCTACAGTAGTGTATGGTAATGTCCTAGGCCTTCACATTCACTCACCACTGGCTCACCCGAGCAACTTCCACTACTGCACGTTCCATTCATGGTGAGTGCCTTATACAGGTGGACCATTCTTTATCTTTTATACTGCACTTTCACTGTATCTTTTCTATGTTTAGGTATATTTAGGTGCATAAACACTTACCATTGTGTTACAATTGCTTACAGTATTCAGTTACAGTCTCCTGCTGTGCAGGTTTGCGGCCAAGGAGCAATAGGCTATACCATATAGCCTAGGCATGGGGTAGACTATGCCATCTAGGTGTGTAAGCACACTCTAAGATGCTCACACAATGATGAAATTGCCTAATGACACGTTTCTCAGAATGTATCCCTGTCATCAAGTGACACATGACTGTCATTTATATGTATAATATGATATTATGAATAACTTTATATCAATAAATTAGACAATTCAATGAAATAAGAAAGTTCCCAAACATAAAAGACAACATAAATTATCAAACTGATTAGAAGAAGCTGAAAATTGGAATAGCCCAATTTTTATGATAAATTGAATGTTATTGAAAACTTTCCCCAAGGGAATGATAAGCATTCAGTTCAGAATATTTGCTAATTGGGAGGAGAGGTGACAGGTGCTGGATGGGCAACAGGGACCATGAAGCTACTGCTAATTCCTTCTTTCTTTACCTGTGTAGTGAGGACACAGGTGTTCACTTTGTTGAAGTAAGGAGCAGTGTAGAGTTTCTGTTTACAGCGGGTTCCAAGGTGAGGGGACTACATGAGCAGAGTGGGCCTTCACCTTGCATGCCCTATCTAGATTTCTGATGTTTGCAGTCCCTCTGGTATGGCAATCTAGCACTCTGAGTTGAGGCCGGTGGGGAGAGGAGGGGAGGGCAGGAGAAGGGATGTGTGCATGGACCTCTTCTATACATGCAAGCCAGAGTGGCACGGGAGCCACCTGTAACATTTATGTGCTTGGTAAGCGTAGTGGGCAAAAGTGAACCCATCTGGCCTGGAGCCCATGAGGCAGAACAGAGGGTGGCTCAGGTGGATGCATGGGGATTGCTGCCTGGGGTGGAGGTGGGAACAGCGGCGTCACTGTGGCATTAGCCAGGTAGGGACATGTTCCAAAGCTGATGTGCCACACCTGCATACTGTTTGTGCAATAATGATGACATCAGCAGCTGCACCTGGCTTGGCACACCAAGAGGAAGGATTATCCCCGCCCTTGTCAGCACTGCTCACATTCAATCTTCCTGGAAATAAGAACTCAGCAGAGTTGGAAAGGAGCTTGGAAATGAAACCCTGAATTGGACTGGGACCCAATATAAATCATGAATTGACTGAGAAATCATTGAGTTGGAGTCTGATCTTGACTGGCTAAGGTGAGGTTTTTCCTCTACTAAACAAAAATGAGTGCATCTAATCTAGGATCAGTTACAGTCAAATGAAATTACCATGTTAGCCCACGTAAGTCTGTGACTGTACAATTAATCTCCATACCATACCACGATGAAGTACTCTGTACAAATGCACTCTCTACGGTGCTGTACGTGCCACATTGAATTAATAACTGGAGCTGCAGCCTAAGTAGAGAGACATAGTCTACAATGTCCCAATTAGTTGGTTAAATGAGAAAACATAGAAGGTGTATAGTAATAAATACTTCCGCTTTCCTAAATATTTAGATATCAACATAAAGTCTGCAGAGACCAAAATGATTAATATGATTGTCAACATCTTGGTTAATAGAAAATCAATTAGAAGTAAAACTTTAAACTCCATCTCTACTAAAAATACGAAAAAGAAAATTAGGCAGGCGTGGTAGTGGGCGCCTGTAATCCTGGCTACTCAGAAGGCTGAGGCCAGGGAATCACTTGAACCCAGGAGATAAAGGTTCCAGTGAGCCGAGATTGCGCCACTGCACTCTAGCCTGGGCAACAAGAGCAAAAACTCCCTCTCAAAAAAAAAAAAAAAAAAGTAAAACTGATACATTCTCGTAAATCATCATTGAAGAATAGGGTAAATCCTGTAGGGTCAGAGACAAGGTAAATCTTAAGGATGAAAGTGAACCCTAAGGAAATAAATAAGAGAAAGTCATTTTATTCAGCTCTAGAGATAATCCAAAACCTATGTGCAGGGAAATGAAATAAAGTGCATTTTTATATTTTCTTTTGTCTCACACGTATCTACATTCTGTTCTTAAATAACTATGTGAGACAGGGCAGGTGTTAATATGCACATTTTACACAGCACAAAATTCTTTTCAGCACATACATGAAACACAGGTAGGAGATCATTTCAGCACCAAACAGAACAAGGCAGAACATTTTACTACAAGGTGTTTTTGCTCTCAATCCTGTGTTTTTTCTGCCTTGGCGTGGATTCTTTGTGCCCCCTCACTTAGGATGAATTATTCCCATATAATATACATAGCCAGGTATAGAAGTTTATACAGACAAAATCCATAGTGTGTGCTTATGAAAAACAGTGCAAACGTAGGGCATTGCCATTCCAAGATCTTATGTGTAAGCTTCAAGTTTGACCTCCGATGGCCTCCATCAGACCAACATTAAATCCATTGTGCCTGGATGATGCTTGACTGTGAAAGAATATTGCAAAAGAACTTCCCACACATATTAAGGAAGAGAATCTGGGGGAAATTATGGCAGAACACAACTAAACAGAAGACAGATTTTTCATGTTAACATGTTAGGGTAAGGGAAAAAATAAGCATTTTTTCGATATGCATCGTTTTTGTCCTTTTCAGAATTTTACAGTTTCACTTTCTCCATTTTGAAAAAGGCAAAGAGGATATTGGGAAGAGAAATAAAATGTTTATGTGAGTGAAAAATAGATCTGAGAGGTTGAGGAATTGGAGCTGTTGTGTCTGGTAGAGGATCTGATATATAAAGCAACTTTATAAAGACAATACAAACTAGTTACATATCATTGTGTGCAAATGAGCAGGAAAAGGTTTTAACAGCCCTATGAAAGAAGATGACTAAATAGGTCTGATTAAACCAGGTATTAAGAGAGTCTGTCTGTCCTTCTGATCTTTTAAAACAGAAACACAGAGAGGGAATGAAAACACCTTGAACGATTTCACTTCTCAGTGATTTTGATTACTCTTCTATTTTAGACCAATTATTTTGCATTTCTTGTAGAAGTATATGAGGTGATTTAACATTAATATGTAAAAAAATTGCAAGGTTCACAACTTCCTTAAAGGATGATTAGTCACGTTTTTAGAAATATAATTTGTATATATCACACCATACCTGTTCCTGAGAATAAAGAATCTCTTTTCCCAGTTTTTGCTTAGTCGTTCTGCTTCCTTCCTAAACCTATAATAAATTTACAGATGGTTAAATATTGTATTAGTTACAAATGCACATTATGTCTCATTACCAGTGCCTTTCACTCTGTTACCAGTACCTTTCCACCTTCTTTTTCTCGTTCTCTAAATTTGCCTTTAATGTTTCTATTTGAGACTCCAAAGCTTGTTTGTCTTCAACCTTTCAATAGAAAATATATCACAAAGTTAATTACACAAACAATATATCTTGTTTCTCCATAAATCTGAAAAGACTATTTCTGTAAATAGTATATATATTCTAACTACTATCAAAAATAATTTGAGGCAGGGCACAGTGACTCACACCTGTAGTCCCAACATTTTGGGAAGCCAAGGTGGAAGGATGGCTTGAGCCCAGGAGTTTTAGACCAGATTGGGCAATATAGTGGGACCTTGTCTCTACAAAAAATTAAAAATTAGCAAGGCATGGTGGTGTACACCTGTAGTCCCAGCTACTTGGAAGGCTGAGAAGGGAGAATTACATAAGCCCAGGAAGTCAAAGCTGCAGTGAGCTGTGATCACGTCACCGCACTTCAGCCTGGATGACAGAACGAGACCCTGTCTCAAAAAAAAATTTCTTTTCAAGAGAACAATGAGTTATATTTACTTGTAAATTACCAAACATAGAAATGGTTTAAAATCCCATGCCTCTATTTCCTGTAAATGGTGAACTTAGAAGCAGTTAGCTCTAAACAATATTACAAAGCAACCAAGATTTATCTTCATCAGCCGCACAAGCTGCCCCTTTTTGTAAATTGTATATTGTGTTTTGTAAATTGTGTTTTCTTTCACTTACTGTGGTCTCTCCATCTCTTTGTCATAGGAAGCAGCTTCCCCCAGTTACTCATTTCCTCCTTCTATCAAAACAGTTCTCAAGAAAGGATCTTACCAACTCACAGTAGAGCTTTATGCCATTTATCAATAATGTTTATATTTTGCAAGAGGATGAAGTTTCAGCAAAAGGAATGAATCCCTAATAGATGAATTGTAGGCATATCATGAATGAGAGAGACTTCCGTGGATGTGGCAGGGATGTGCTACAGAATCATACTAATGAGGTAATCAGGTCCTTTGTCTCTTCATAAGGGTAATTCTCAGTGTAGCTTCCAAAGTCATTGCTACTTTCTAAGCAAATTGCTACTTTGTAATATAAACAATAACTAGGTTCATAATAATGGTCATATTAGTCATTATTACACCTTAGATCCTGGTATTTTCATCTTTTCTTCTTCATGTGTCCCAATAGATGCTGTATAGCTTACCTGGCAAGAAAATAAAACACGGTAAACATACATTTTCAAATTAATGCATAACAATGTGGCTTTTCTGCAGCTTTGAGAAAGAGAACTGAGACTTACAATATGCCAACCATAGTCCCCTGGCAGTCTTCACTGTCTTATATAATTTAGATAATTCAGTGTTTATATGTAGTATTTGCAATCAGAGCACGGCAGCCCATTGAAAACAATTTTCCTATTAATAATACCAGTTTTTAAAAAATGCATTTTATTATAGTCTCACTTCCATTGCATCTGTTTTGCTTTCAAAAAAATCCTATTAGAGAGGTGCTAGATCTCTTGGATCTATCCTCCATATTTTAACTTTTTTCGTTATTTCTGTCTGCCATTTTGCACTATGTTCTAGGAAATTTTCTTCACTTTATCTTCCAGATTATTAATTCTTAAGTTGTGTCAATTTTATTATTCAGCCTGTCTATTGCCTTTTTTTTTTCAGTTTTATTTGTTCCTTTTAATAAATTGTTCTTTGGTGCAGACTGTTCCTTTTTCATAGCTGCCTGTCCTTGCTTAATGGAAAAAAGTTTCTCTTGAATGTCTCCCAAAATATTTTTTATAGAAATAATATATTTTAAATTTTTGTCTGTTCCCTGAATTAACTGTTTCATGCAGGGCCAAGTGTTTTTCTTGTCCTCTTTGTTCACTCCATAAATATTTGCTGAATGCTTATTATAGGGCAAGAATTATTTAAGCACTGGAGATACAAAAGAAAACAAAATTGAGCTAAAGTAGAGAAGGCAGATTTGAGATAAATTACAAAAGAGGTCAGATTTAGGGGACTTTTTGAGTGAGGACAGAGCTGCCTGAAATTTCTCATTTGGGCAGGTAGATGGAGAATGAACCTATTCACTAAGAACAAACAATAAGAATCGGAACAATTTTGTGTGCTAGCCTTTTGTTTGTTTGTTTTTGATAAATTCAGATTTACCAAAACACTTTGAGTCTCAGGTACCCATGGCCTGTTTGAATGAAAACATGTAATAGGCAACTGGTTTGGCTCTGTGTCCCCACCCAAATCTCATCTTGTAGCTCCCATAATTCCCACGTGTTGTGGGAGAGACCTTGTGGGAGATGATTGAATCATAGTGGCGGGTCTTTCCCATGCTGTTCTCATGATAGCGAATGGGTCTCACAAGATCTGATGATTTTAAAAATGGGAATTTCTCTGCACACGCCCTCTCTTTGTCTGCTGCCATCCATGTAAGACATGACTTGCTCCTCCTTGCCTTCTGCCATGATTGTGAGGCCTCCCTAGTTATGTGGAACTGAAAGTCCATTAAACCTCTTCTTCCCAGACTCGGGTATGTCTTTATCAGCAGCATGAAAACAGACTAACATAACAACTGAGACAGGGCCTGGAATTTGAGAGATGGGTTGATCCTAGATATATAATTTGGGATTCCTCAGTACGTGGGTTGAAGCTAAAGATTTGGATAAGGCCATTCATGAAACTAATAGTCAGAGAAAAGCATGTGATCAGGGATGGAAGCCCACACCCCCGGCATGGCTAACTTGGCATTTTTTTTCTTCTTCAACTTTTATTTTAAGCTTTGGGGTACATGTGCAGGATGTGCAGGTTTGATACATAGGTAAATGTGTGCCATGGTGGTTTGCTGCACAGATCAATCCATCACCTTGGTATTAAGCTCAGTATCCATTAGTTATTACTTCTGATGCTCTCCCTCTTCTTATGCCTCCCCCAAACAGGCCCCAGTTGTGTGTCGTTCCCTCCCATAGTCCACATGTTCTCATCATTCAACACCCACTTAGAAGTGAGAACATGTGGTGTTTGGTTTTCTGTTCCTGTGTTAGTTTGCTGAGGATAACTACTTTCAGCTCCATTCATGCCCCTGCAAAGGACATGATCTCATTCCTTTTTATGGCTGCATAGTTCCATGGTGTATATATACCACATTTTATTTATCCAGTCTATCATTAATGGGCATTTGGGTTGATTTCATGTCTTTGCTATTGTGAATAATGCTGCAATGAACACTTGCGTGCATGTATCTTTATAACAGAATTATTTATATTCCTTTGGTTATATACCCAATAATGGGATTGCTTGACTTGCCATTCTGATTTACCTGATAGAAGAACCCTCAGGACTGACTTAGTCCTGAACCTGCCCATTTTTCCTACCTTAGGTATCTAAACTCTAACTCCTACTCCATCAGAACCCAAAAGCCTGGAGGGTCCTTTGGTGGTTCTATAACTACCCAAATAACACTTCCCTTAGTTGTCTACACAGTACCTCAAACTTCTTAAAAGAAACTATCACCCACCACTACAAGCACAGTGACTCTCACTTATCAAGACCCATGTGACAGTAAACTAGCCAAAAAGAAAGCCAAAAAAACAATACCACCAACTTAACAAAAGCAACAAGAAGTCTTAGTTATCATTAGCCTTCCTTGGCATCAAAAAAGTGAGGGTCACCAAAGTGACATGCAATGGACACTTTTTGGAATCCCTCGACCTATTTGTTCTCAAAGGGCACAAACCACTTGAACCACCTCTTTGCCCAGCGTACAGGAGGCAGACAGCGAGTTCACTACCATCTGATGAACAGTAAGTAGTCCGAGGAAATCACCAGGGGAAGATCCCTAGGCCCAGGGTCAGGGAGAACATTTGCCATTATGCTAAAAAAAAGTTAACCCAAATTTTAAAAATTAATTCCCAGAAAATTAGGAAAATAAATCAGTAGAACAAAATAAGTTTCCATGTAGAAAGACATTAATATACTTATTTCACTATACTCAAAGTTACATCGGTGATTGAATGCTTATAAAAAAAAAACTCTGTTTAAATTTATGTACAGTAAAAATTAGTTCCAATTTTTAAGCCTCCCTTTTCCCAGCTCTCATATAATGATCAACTATGTAATAACTAGAGATAAGTCTGTTCTAAAGTCTATCTTCTGTAAAGCAAATAATTATTCAATCTCTTCAAATGACAACACTACTATGATGATGAAGATAACGTCTCTTTTCATTAAAAAAAGAAAGAAAAAAGCATCACATGTAGACTAGAGTGTTTGCTCTCCAGTTCGAGTTGAACTTTCAACTTTGCTGCAACATGGTCTATTGAATCCTGGCTCTGTCCACATTAAACCGTCATTTTGTTTTGCCAGCTGCTGACCTTCCACTTTCTCTGGAATACACGCACTGGTCTTTATGTGCTCACTTCATTGACAGGTGCAAACACTGGACTGATAATAGATTGAGGTGAAAATGAATGTTAATATTAAAATAAAAGTAATTAACTTCCTAAATAGGAAAACACAAACACAAATTAAATAATTGTAAAGATAATAACATATTGTAATTTAACAAAATGTGTGTTTTTTTGAGACAGAGTTTCACTCTTGTTGCCCAGGCTGGAGTGCAATGGCACAGATCTCAGCTCACTGCAACCTCTGCCTCCCGGGTTCAAGTGATTCTCCTGCCTCAGCCTCCAAAGTCGCTGGGATTACAGGTGCCTGACACCACACCTGGCTGATTTTTTGTATTTTTATTAGAGATGGGGTTTTGCCTTGTTGGCCACGCTGGTCTTGAACTGCTGACCTCAGGTGATCCACCCGCCTCGGCCTCCCAAAGTGCTGGGATTACAGGCGTGAGCCACCACTACCGGCCGTGATTTAAAATAATTTATTATAAATATTTCTCATTCTCTTTTGAATTTGTTTATGTATTTATAAAAATTCACAAAATTAAGAAATAAAGGTTCATTTATAACAAGTTATGATTCTTAAATTCGCTTCCTATTTTTAAGCATTTATGTCATATTTTTAAAAATTTAACAAAATACTATTCTAAATTAGAATCAGTAGCCAAGGTTTGTATTAACAGAAGAAGCAAATTATGTTTATTAACTGCCATAAGATTGACTACATTCCTTATCCTACCCTCACATCTCTGTTTTCTTTTTCTTATCAAGAGTCAGTACATTTAATTTCCACAAACATCTCTCTTATGAAACTTAGGCATTTTCTCTGGGCTTAATGAAAGGTATTTTGTCTTTTACCTTTATATCCTTTAAATCATTGAATATATTTATATTACCACTAAAGTAGTCTTTCTGACTCATCATGATGAAGAATGATCTTTCCTCTTTAAAACCTCAATCACTTTGACTCTCATATTAACATTTTTTAATCTGCCATGCAAATAACTACTTTTGAACACCAGTAATGTGCCAGTGGGTGGGAGGTGGCCAGGGAGTGGAGGAGCTGATAGAAACACACAAAATGAGGACCAACCTCATGCACTTACAATTTGGAGAGAAGAGACTGAGAATTGGGAATACTGAGAATAAGATATGAGGCTGTGTACAGTGAAACACTAGTCATGACAGGGGCCAAAAATCAAAACAAAACATTTATCTGCATATATCACTTGTGAATTTTCTTCTAACAAAATTGTTAAGGTAGGCAAATCTTTCAAAAATAGGACAAGACTTTCCTCATTTGATGTCCTCAAAGGTGCCACTCCATGTTTGCCAAGGGGCTCTGAGGCTTCTTGGTAGAATGACTGGACTGTGAAGCCATACAGGATTTAGGCTGATCCAGGCTATATGCAACTCTTAAGCCTGTCTTAAAGGTTCAGAAGGCCACAAAAGTCTGTCTGGGCCTGGCTTTCTCACCTGGCTCTAGACCATCCTAGATCTTGTGTTCAGGTGTTCACTGCAGGAAGTCAGCTATGCAAAAGCAGAATACACATCTGTCAAACTATTCACTCCAAAAAATTTGTGACCAGGGCACTTCAGTGATAGGAATGTGTCTATTAAACATGAGGAAGTCATTGTTTATAACAGCAAACAAAAAAAAAAAAAAGAAAGAAAGAAAGAAACTATATCTCAGGAAGGCACTGGTAAATTGATACGAATTGGTTATGTAAATTGTGCTACTTCTGTGGGGTGAAATACACATAGCACATATAATTGATTATATAAATTCAACGGTATGGAACGATGTTATCTGTATCCTGTTGAAAATGAGAATCTGCATCAAGACTTGTCTGAAAGGGTGGTGAAGAGAGGTTTTCAGTGATTATCTTTGGGTGGCAGGATTTTCTTAAACATTTTCTTCTTTTGGCATTTCTTCATTGAGCACATTTTGTATAATAAGTATATATCAGTTTTGTGGGTTTTTTTCTTCAAGACAGAGTCTTGCTTCATGGCTCAGGCTGGAGTGCAGAGGCATGATCTTGGCTCACTGCAACCTCCACCTCCCCAGCTCAAGTGATCCTCCCACCTCCGCCTCCCAAGTAACTGGAACTACAGGTGTGCACCACCATGCCCGGCTAATTTTTGTATTTTTGTAGAGAAGAAGTCTTGCTATGTTACCCAGGCTGGTCTAAAACTCCTGGGCTCAAGCAATCCTCCTGCCTGGGCCTTCCAAAGTGCTGGAATATTACAGGCATAAGCTTCTGTGCCTGGCCCTGTATCCATTTTATTAAAAAAATTCAGACTCCTGGGTCCCACTTAGGAAGTAAAAAATGCCATTCCAACATTAAAAACAAGAAAAATCTAGATAAACTACAAAATCACAACTTTTCTTGAACCCGTCAGAGAGCTGGGGTCACACTCAGGTAACCTAAATTCCAAAGAGGAACAAGACCCTCGGAGAAGAGATGAG
This sequence comes from Macaca fascicularis, assembly GCF_037993035.2. Taxonomy (NCBI): domain Eukaryota; kingdom Metazoa; phylum Chordata; class Mammalia; order Primates; family Cercopithecidae; genus Macaca; species Macaca fascicularis. The sequence goes on from NC_088383.1 coordinate 24,061,932, forward strand.
ACCCATGAACAGTTCATAGGTCTCATCTATAGCGGAAGCAGCGCCATGCCAGCTTCAATACAAGCTGGTAAGAAGAATGAGCTAAAATAGAAAGAACTTCTGAAGATCAAATGTTGGTGAGCAGGGCAGTCTGAAGTAGCTGGCGGCACATGTTAAAAGAGAAGCTTGCATTCACTCACAAGTTATGTTTTTTCGTGTCCCTTACCAGATACTCATGAGAAAAGCTGAGGGCAGAGCAATTTTGAAGAGTCACTGTTGATGGTGCAGACTTGAGGAAGGGATCAGCTGCTACTACAGGAAAATCACGTTTCCTGGGTCCTTCTTTCCTAGGATGTGAAAGTCTTAAGCCTCTGGGAGAGAGGAAGCAAACTCTCTGGCCAACCAGACTCAAAGAAGGTGATCAGTGATTGATGCTGGGAAGAAGTGTTAGGTATCAAATCCCATTTATTTCTCCCAGGCCACTCCTTTCTCAGAAGGAAGTTTTCAACTGCTGGGGTGGGTAGCACAGTCTCTTGTTTACAACTTAAAGATGGAGATAGCCGGGCACAGTAGCTCACGCCTGTAATCCCAGCACTTTGCGAGGCCGAGGTGGGCAGATCACAAGATCAGGAGATCAAGACCATCCTGGCTAACACAGTGAAACCCTGTCTCTACCAAAAATACAAAAAATTAGCCGGGCATGGTGGTGGGCGCCTGTAGTCCCAGCTACTCGGGAGGCTGAGGCAGGAGAATGGCGTGAACCCGGGAGGTGGAGCTTACAGTGAGCCAAGATCGCGCCACTGCACTCCAGCCTGAGCGACACAGCGAGACTCCGTCTCAACCAAAAAAAAAAAAAAAAAAAAAGATGGAGATACATTATGTCAATGGGAAAAATAAAAGAAGGAAAAGTTTGCTTCCCTGGGGAAGGGGAATGGTAATTGTCTTGGGCCTTCAACTCTATGCCAATACCAAGTGGAGGTGTCCGACTATTGCAGGAAGGACAGGAAACTCCTGCCCAAGACCAACTTCAGATACAAGGCAGAGTGAACTGCCCCAGGGAAGAGGGGCAAGAATGCTGAGAAAGTCCACCTTTGGGGCCTGGGCACATGACACTTCTGAAAGTCCGAGTTTGGATTAGAACCGCAGAGAATCCTCTCTACCTTCACTCATGGAGCATCAAGCAACAGCAATGCACTACTGAGGCAGGGATAACAGCATGGAGGCAGATCTTCTCTGTGGCACAGGTGGACAAGTTCTTCTACAAGCTGAGGGTAGAGTGGTATTCAGAGAAAAGCGCTCTGTGACCCCAGCTCCCACGCTAGTCACACACCCTCCATAAAAAGAATATCAGAACTGTCGCCTGGTGCAGTGGATTACACCTGTAATCCCAGCACTTTGGGGGGCCAAGGTGGGAGGATCCCTTGAGCTCAGGAGTTTGAGAACAGCCTGGGCAATATGGCAAAATGCCACCTCTATAAAAAATACAAAAGTTAGGCTGGGCGTGGTGGCTCACGCCTGTAATCCCAGCACTTTGGGAGGCCAAGGGGGGCAGATCACGAGGTCAAAAGATCCAGACCATCCTGGCTAACACGGTGAAACCCCGTCTCTACTAAAAATACATAAAAATTAGCTGGGTGTGGTGGCGGGTACCTGTAGTCCCAGCTACTTGGGAGGCTGAGGCAGGAGAATGGCGTGAACCTGGGAGGCAGAGCTTGCAGTGAGCTGAGATCACACCACTGCACTCCAGCCTCAGTGACAAAGCGAGACTCCATCTCAAAAAAAAAAAAAAAAATACAAAAGTTAGCTGGGCATAGTGGCATGTGCCTGTAGTCTCAGCTGCATGGGAGGATGGCCTGAATCCACGAGACAGATGTTTCCGTGAGCTGAGATCACACCACTGCACTCCAACCTGGGTGACAGAGCCAGACTCATTTTTTTTATTATTAAAAAAAATAAAATAAAAAAAAGACGGTGGTCCACTAGAGGTAACCATAGCAACAACCAATCTCACCTCAACTTTGGTTAGATTGGCCCAACCTGTCACAGTAGTCATACACATCCCCCCCCACACATATATGTATACACACATATGTGTATGGGTGTGTGTATCCATGGTCTCATAAGAGACAGGTTATTTCCATGTGTGAATACAATTTATTTCAATCTCTACTATTCTACACATGATGTCCAGCATTCAATCAGAAATATGAGGCAGCTTGCTGGAACAGGCTGGATGGTGCCAGCCATGTTAGGAGGTTGTACCATGTGGTCTCTGGCATCCCCACTGCTAACCATGGGCGAGCTCTCGGTGCACAGGTGGCCTGGCATGCTGCTCCAAATGTAGCTGTGTCAGCGTGTGATGATGCCATCCCATACCAATTTGGCTACTGGAATCCCTAGTAGTAAAGTAAAATCTCAAGGCTCTCCAGCACACACAATGGCTACACTGACCTCCTAAGGTTTAAAAAAGGCCTTCCTAAGATGCCTTAGAAGGCCATTGCAGTCGCCACTGTGCTGTTTTTGATTGGCACCTTTCTATTATCAAAGGCTCCCTCCTGCTGTCAGGCTACATCAGCAAAGTGCGGACAGACTAGGTTGTTCCAGTTCTGATCACTGGCAATTTGGTGTCCCTGCTGAATGCATCCAAAAGCTACCAGGATGACTCCTACCATGACCTTCCAGACTTTGATGACTAGCACCCACCTCAGCCCTGAGGAGTCACAGTGGAACTGCATCCGGATTTAAGATTCTGAGCAGAAACTATGTCTAAGGGTTAAAGAATTCTGTAGTTTGCAGATGTTTAATAAAACATTGGCCGGATTTTATGGGTCTATTCCAAATATGTTATCTGGACTTACAACCAGCTCATTAGGAAACGGTCTATTTTTCATCTCCTGACCCTGACAAAAAGCTCCCGACACAGTTTTCCCCCAGGAATATGGAACATGGAGGAACAGCAATGTTCCTTGTCTGGAAAAATCGGAAGTTATTCTGTAATGGAATGTGTTGCCTTCACCATCCTATTTAGAGTTCAACACTTCTTTTAAATAGTCTTCATTGTCAATTTTTTCTTGTAGCAAATGAAAGAATATAGTATGTCTTTTTAAAATTACTAAGTAATTTATTTTTAGAATACGTAAGTATCTTATCTCCTACACTTATTTCTACCTTCATGTTCTAGTGGAAAACGATGGTAAAATCAAATGTCGGTGAGAGTACATCTGTTATATTTTTCACTTGCTTTCTTATTGACAACATCCAGGAATTTTTCAAACCACAGAGCAAGTTTTCAAAATATAAACACTTTCTCTGTTTACCAATCTTCAGTGAGCTCTGATTTGGTTCACCAATAGACTCGGCAGCATACAATTTGGGTCATTCTGTCCTTTGTATATCAAGCTGTTCTGTATATCATGCTTTTAAGGATTGTACTTTTGGCTGTTTCCTAATGAAAAATGCAGATAAGTGGTTCTTATTTAGAGTTTATAACCCTAGCGCGAGCACCTAGTATTATGATGGCATTCTGCTAAAGATTGCAAGACTCAGCCTGGATCCCTAGAAGACTAGATTGAGTTAGGTTGATTCTGTTTTCTAGCTTGCAAAAACTGACTTATATTCAAAGGAAATTAAAATGTCAAAACAAAACCAAACAAAAGACAGACAAAAAGGCAAGGAAAAAACATGTATTGTTGGGAAACAAAGCAATAAACAGAACCGGACTCAAAGATGACTCATATCTTGGAACTATCAGATAAGGACTTTGAAAGAACTATAATCAAAATGTTAAAGAACCTAGGAGAAAAGGTGAACACCATTCATGATGGCCAATAGATAGGGAATTTCATCAGAGAGGTGGAAAATGTAAAAAGAATCAAATGGAAATACTAGAAACAAACCAGGCAACAATCAAGATGAAGAATTTGTTGGATGGGCTCATCAGTAGATTCAATGTAACTGAAAAATTAATCAGTGAATTTGAAGGTAGGTAAAAAAGACAACTCTCCAAACTGAAACAAAGAAAAAAAGTAGTTCAAAATTTAATGAGCTGATCATGTAAGAGTTGTGGAACAACATCAAACAGTCTAGCACAGACATATTTGAAGGCAAAGACATAATTGTAGGTAATGGTTAGGAGTTAATAAAAGATATCAAACTACAAATTCAAGAAGTTCAGGATAAATAGAAATAAAGAGATGAAGGAGAAGGGACAAGAAATGAGAGAAATGAAATGAAAAAGAAATGAAACCAATGATACTTTATTATCCAGCTGTTGAAAAGCAAAGAGAATGAGAAACTCTTGAAGTCAATCCAAAATAAAAGACATTAGAAAGAGAGAAACGAAGTTAAAACTTACAGCATACTCTTGTCAGGAACTGTGCAAGCCAAAAGAGGGTGTAGTCATATCTTCAAAGTATCAAAAGAATAAAACTGTCAACCCAGACTCAGAAAATATTTCAGAAAAATATCTATCAAAAATAAAGGCAAAAAAGGTCTTTTTCCAGACACAAACAAAAACTAAGAGAATTCATTGCCAGCAGACCAAAAGGAAGAAGTTGTCTGACACCAGACAGAAACCTACATCTACACAAAGAAATGAAAGCTCTAGAAATGGCATAAATAAAAGTGTCAAATGCAAATCTTGCTGTGACAAATATATCAATTTTTGTCACATGGAAATATTTATATCAAACTTTAATTTTTGAAGCATATAACATGTTAGGAACTCTAAAGAATTGTACCTTTGATGGGAATATTGGAGATTATCCAAAGGCATTTAGAGCAAGATTCATGGACAGATATGAGTTTTAAGTGGCTTTCCTGGGAGCTCATAAGAAACACTCTCTTTACGGCTGAAGACTAAGCTATTTGGTGGGAAATTTCCCACCAGAGGTTCCTATGGATTGTAGTGCCTTCTTATGGACCTCTTATCAATCAGCTGCTTGGATGCTTCAGTCTGAAATCTTTTTTATGTTACCTTCCTGATTTTTGCTTTCCTAACTTTTCCAGTGGTTGCATAAAAATCTAAACCTTCATACTGAAATCTTTCCAATTGTAACACAAAAAGACCTTTCAAATATTCTTATACTTTATTTAATGTAAACCAGACAGAAATCTTATAAATTGTAATTGAATTTGACTTGCAAATTCTCCACAAGGAAGACAGACCACCAGAATCACATTCAAGGTTGTTTAGGCCTGTGACCATCATTTCTGGTGGAATGAATTCAAATAAATTTTCACTGTATATTTTCAGCCACTGGATTAACTGGACTCCATAGTGCTTCATGGTATTAGGTATAGATAACTTTTTTCTTTTACAGATTTGGAAGAGAAAATGCCATGAAAATTTGGGGAGTCCAGTTAATACAAGGGCTGAGATACAGTATCTCAATACCTGCACACACACACACACACACACACACACACACACACAAACAAAGAAATGATTCCCACACTGAGATTGCTAGAGGAGATCCTCAAACTGTTTCTAAGACCTATTTTTTGGTTTTGAAACAGGATCTAGCTATGTTGTCCAGGCTGGAATGCAGTGGTGGGATCACAGCTCACTGCAGCCTTGAACTCCTGGGCTCAAACAATCCTCTCACCTCCTGAGTAGCTAGGACCACAGACACACACTAACACACTTGGCTAACTTAAAAAATATTTGTAGAGGTGGGGTCTCACTATGTTGCCCAGGCTGGTCTCAAACTCCTGGCCTCAAGTGATCCTCCCACCTCAGCCTCTCGAAGTGTTGGAATTACAGGTGTGACCAGCCACCCCTGGACTGTTTTAAAGATTTTTTAAAGCCTAAAATAAAAGTGTACCTTTATTCCCTAATTAAGCTGCATACGCTAACACAACTTAAGAACTCTGGATTTGGCAAGCAATATATCAATTTGGTGAGATGTCACGGTTATCTAACATTGTTCAGATACGCAAATGGGAAGAAAGAGTAATAGATGAATCAGTAAGAGAAAACAAAGAATTTTAATAGGATCAATTTTCATGATGAACAAGCAGAGATTCCATTGAGGAAAAGAAAGTTAAGAGAGTGTTAAATGAAAAAAGGTTTAAGAACCATCCTTCATGAAAATTAGTTCCTAAAGAAAACAAAATTGATGTGTTATAACTCACATAGACTTATTCCCAGGGTTTGAGGAGGAAGCTGGGATCTGGAGAGACTGGGGTTGGAGAAACTGACAAGTTTGGCAAGGCTAAATCCAAAGACAGTGGTCAACAGTCCACTGCCAGCGTCTAGAGGGGTGCAGCCACCTCTGGCTTGACTCTGGTGAGCAGCGATTTAATACACCAGGCAGCAGCACTGGCAGATGTGACGATGGCAGTCAGGATGAATGACAGCATGTCAGATGCTCAGCCTTCCGGGGGAAAGACCCACGTCTGGGTAGTGTCAAGAGTCTGGCCAAATGACCTGGGGTTCAGGACCGGCCTTGACTCCCACTGGGAACTGGAGAGAAATTCACAGCTGAAGTCCCAGCAAATGGAATCAAGCAACACCATATGAGGGGCGGGGGTGGGGAAGAGGGTCACCTCACTGTCTGTGGGCTCCTGAATGTCAGGGATGATATTTCTGCTACCACCAAGTCGCTATCATCTGTGGTCAGGACCTCACATCTGTCCCAATGGCTGACAGTGCGTAGGGAAGAATAAGTACATTATCCAAACCTTGAATTTATCTATTCCTGATTTCACAGCAAAATCTTCAGTCCTCAATTTAAGTTACGCTCAAACCTAGTGAATGCCACAAATAAAATGTTATAATTGTTTCCCAACAAAATCAATAAAAGCACAAGCATAAACCCCCTTTTCAGTTGGTTTTTGACATCTTTTCATGTATCTCACAAACATTAAACACTATTTTCACTAGAGTATTTTCTGTTCCAAATATACTGAAAGTATTTATTTAATTTATTATTGAACTACCCAGCATAAAATAGGGCAGAAGATAAAAGTCACCTTTCAGCTGGATTTTAAATATATTACTCACATTTTCAATTTTGCTCTCTGAGAGCAGAACCTAAAGATGAATTCATTTTAGTGATAAATGAAAAATGTGATTTTCAATGATTTTGACATTTTATCTCTACATTTTAGGGTTATCCATATTATAAAACAAAGATCAAGTATGATAAGGAAAATTCTTTTGTGTCATCATAACCCATCAAAATATAGTAAATACCCTTTGACAACCTCTGAAGACCATGCACATGTACAGGACTGTCCTATCTCTGTATTACTGCATTGCTTAGCGCTGCCGGATAAACAACGGGTAAAGTGCTGGCTTTCCCACACTGCTCTGCAGCTCTCTTAACTGCCTGCTGCATCAAGCCAAGCCAAGGGAAAAAAGAATGGAATAATGAAACTATAAGCAGATTATAACGTTTTCTTCTCTAATAGAGCTATCTGAAATGTGCAATTTAACCAAATAAGAGTTGTATCTAGGAGAAAAATAGTAAATTTCAGAAGAAAAGATCTTTTCTTCAACTGTCTAGCCTATAATATTATATACCTATAGTAATAATTCTATATCCCATAATAACAATTTTTAAAAAATCACTAGCTTGCAAGGTGACTATGGTCATAACTGCAAAATGGCTGCAATACTATTTTACCTAACACTTCTTGAATGTTAAAGAAAAAAAAAGTTCTAGAGTTTTTATTGAAGTCTTTTATCTGTACAAATTGCTTTGTATTGAGAGAACTCTAAGAATGGGAACACGACTGACTTTCTCCCATGTCCCATTTCCCACACAGAAGGGCCCTGATTCTTTCTGCAGATCAAAGCATGCACCATATGTTCATCAGTACAGACCAGGTTACCCCATGGAAGCTCAGAAGTCCTCCATGGAAGCATGTATTGGGTGCAACCCTAATTAACTAATTACTCAAGGTGGGGAGAGGAAAACCTGAGAATCTATTTTAACCTTGATATGTGAAACTTGAGTATTTGAAATGTTTTGCACATATCAAAAAACAAACTTTACATAAAAGCACTGTACAAATACAAATTTTATGTTGTGAAATCGTTCATTAATAAATATCAGACGACTAATGTTCATATCGTATTTTTCAGACTGGCTAAACACTCAGTTTATCACTGTGTGCTTCGCTGTGGGTAGCACGTGTGCTGTTCCCACCGAATGACACAGATTTCAAAAAATAAGTATGATTAATTAGATACGTTAAATGACTGATGTACAAAGTTCCTGTAACAAGCCCTCCATGTGGTCACTTACACGTGGTAAATATTATAAAACCCTTTAAAGACCATTTTTAAGAGGTCCAGCTACCTCCATGGAGTTAAATATTTAAAAGAGAGGAGCAGGAAAATTATAGCTAGACTGTGTATATATACGGTGAAGAAAAAAACCACAGTGGAAGGGGATAGAAGGTAGCACTTAGAACAATAGGAGTATTATTGTTAACAAAGTGTAAGTGACAGTAATAACAATGAACCAGAAAAACATACTTCATTTTAAAATTGAGCCAAGTCATATAAATACGGAATCCCAGTTTAAGTAATTTCTCCCCTCCCCCCATCCAATTTTGACTTATTGTTACATATTAACTTCAGAGACTCCTTCAGCTGACAAAATGTTCTGGTAAGCTTTGGAGATACCCAGGCCACAATCATTACAGTCACAGGGAAAGATTGTTACACAAAGAGAAAAGCCTGTTGAAATGATACCTTCTCAGAGATTTGTCAGTCTTTGTCCTTTATTTTGCATTTTTGGTGGGGGACAACATGGAATATCTCTGCCCCTTGTGGCTGTGACTTTGGAAGCTCAGCTTCTATTTGTAAACTGGGGACACTGGAGCTTCCAAACTGGAATTCTAGGATTTAGTTCCAGCCTTCGGGTTGCTGTGGGGACCAGGGCACCTTCTGTTGCAGCTGCCCCCTGCTGCTGTGACCTCAGGACAAGAGGCTCAGCTGCTCTGCCCCAGTGGCTGACCGGGCTCTGCAGTCCTCCCAGCCATCATCTCAGAGCCTCAGACCACAGACCCCTGACACATGACCGATTTCATGGCAGCTGACCCAGTCTTGGGCCCCTCACCCAGCGTGGCCGGTCTCCCCAACCAGGTCAGCATGCAGTATTGCACAGCGGGCCAGTTCTTTTTGTGTGTGTGGTCCAAAAAAATACTTCCCAAAATCTGGGTTACAAAAATCTTACTTCTAGAACCTAATCACTGGTCATTTCTATGCAAAATTTACCCTCTTTCAGTGTCAGTTTTTTCCCTTGGGAAATTACACTGATTTCCAATTGTCTATACTTCCTAACCCTCTGCAAAGTGGAAATGCTCACCTAGGAGAATCCTTTTTCTCTTCCCAGTAGTGTGACTTCCATTAGCACAACAAGCCTGGCCTTGCTCTACCTGCTCCCTCCTGCACATATGAGGAGTGGTCCATCTCCTGGCGAGTGGGCACAAGAGGTCTGCACCTTGCCTTCCCCCTTTTTGGAGCAAGGATGCACAGAGCGTGCACAATTCTGCTCCACTCCTCCATGCTCTAAGTGAGAGAAATGCAAATTCTGCCCTGTGTAGGGGAAGAAGGAAGAACGAGGGAACATGTAGGAAAGGGACAAAGAGTTTGAGAGAGCAAAATATGCAGTGGAGAGACTCTATGTGAAGCGCTTGGCATTGGCCATATGTGTCACCAATTGGGTTCTATGCCTTCTGAAAGGAGCCTTGACTACTTACACAATTCACAGTGTCCACAGATCAACTAAGAGTTGTAGAAATACAACTATCCTTATAGCTAAGAGCAGAAGGCTATAGAGACACAGGGTCATGATGATGGGAGGTGTTGTACAATGTAGTGAGCAGTGCCTCATAAATATACACACAATTAGCCCACAGTGAGCTAAGTGTCCCAGAGCTACTTCTTAGCACCTCCTTTTTATGTAGACCAAGGGTGCCACCCTAGCTCCTGCAAAAACAGTTGTGATGATCAGGGGAAAGGTAGAAAAGGAGAGCAGCAGCATAGAGTTCACGCATGCACGTCGCTGACAGCATGATTTCCTCCAGTTGTAGACTGAGGAATCCTGCATGAGCAAATGGACTGGATACCTGTGTGTCCTTCCGGGAATCTTCAGTGAGCTTCTGATGGACCCTGGGCAGTCATGAGTTTGAGACTGTATATCCTAGAAAGTGCTTGGGATGTAGCTTCTCTATTTTGGTAATTAAATAGAGACCCACTGGGGCTTAGTGACTCAACTGCCTGGCTGGGGATACTGATGACTTCATCTTGGGAAAGTGAAGGAGGCTCACCCTGACATGTTGGTTTAGAAATAGGCAGCTGGAGCCCCCCACTCAGGGGCGAGAACAAGGTGTGCTTAGACTGCAGGCCTCATGGATAGGGCGAAAGAGACAGGAGCCCCTGTGCAGAGGAAGGTGGACAGTGTGTGGTCATGGAAGCAGTTCTTACCACAAATTGCTCTTCCTTTAAAGCCTTCTTTGGAGTCTTAGCTTTCTTGGCCCCAGTAGATGATATACTCATGGTCGCAGAATGTGGCCTCGAAGCTGTGGTGCTGGGTGGAGACTTGGACCACGGGGACAAAGAGGCTTCTCTCCCCTTGGCTGATTTTGCAGCCTGCCACACAAAAGTAAACAACTTTGTTATTCTCATTTTGTTTCTTGGATTTGTGTCCCTCTCTTTCACACTCTTCCCCTCCCCTGAGCTGCAATTGCAGAGCTGAGGTTTTCAGTCCTAGAGCACGTGGATTTGTTCTTGCTCCCAGGCCCACAATCTCCCCTGGCAGGATTTGATTGGTAGGCTGAGCTTATTTCTCCACTCTCCCCCTTTAATCCTCATGTCCTAAGAAGAACACACCAACAAATCAATGCTCTTTGGAATCCCCTGGAATGGTGAGGTCTATGTGGAGAGGGGTGGGTGGCAGCTCGAGGCCTGTATCTAGGTAGGAAGAAGGTAGGGAAATAGTAGGAAGGATGAGGATATCAGGATGCATTCCTCCTGATGCCCCACTAGCTGGTTTTTTGGCTTTCAATTTCACTCTTTGCTCCCTGTTCTCAACAATCAGCTCCTGATTTCCCATTCACACTTCTTACACCACTTTATTTATTTATTTATTTTTAAAGAGATAGTCTCACTATGTTGTGCAGGCTGGTCTTGAACTCCTGGACTCAAGCAATCCTCCTGCCTCGGCCTCCCAAAGTACTAGGATTATAGATGTGAGCCACTGCTCCCGGCCTTGCTCTCACTTTCAAGAACTTTCTTTTTCAAACTCAGACATTGGAAAGTGAAAAACCTCAGTATGCTACATAGATTTGTCAATTCAGATGCCAAAATCAGGGAAGCACAAAATTAAAGAGAAAGAGGAGAAAAAACTTAAATACAAACCTTGACACTTAAGCTGCCATACTTTTTTCTCATTTCCTGGTCCTCTTTCTGTTTATTAATCTGTAAAATTAAAGACCCATATCATTGGTTATTATCTATCAAGATTAAAAAAGACAATTTTCTATAAAATTTCTATAAGCAATGAAAGAGTAACATTTTAAACCATTTGTCTGCCAAAACTAATATGGGATACAAGTTATAATATCAAAGAGAAAACAAACTTGTATCCAGAAAAAGAACTTTTATTAAAAAAGTAAACAGGAATATATAACATTGCAAATATCTAAAGTCATTAGCATTCATTCATTGCATTAAGTACAACGGACATCATAGGAAAACATGCATTATGTGTTCAGCACCTTCAACTGAAATATACAGATTCTCACATTGGGACTGACTAGGCAGACAACTTGACCCACAGAGAATGAAGAAACGCAGGTGGGGTGATGGGTCCTCCCAGGAGTGGCACAGAGCCAAAGGAACCCCTGTCCCCAGCCAAGGGAAGTGGTGAGTGATTGTGTGACCTCCCCTGGGAAACCATGCTTCTCCCATAGATCTTTGCAACCTGTGGATCAGGAGATCCCCTCATGAGCCCATACCACCAGGGCCCTGGGTCTGATACACAGTGGTGTGTGGAGTCTTGGCAGAGTAGCTGCTCAGGTATACATGGAGACCCAGCAGTTTTACATACTCTGGTCCTGGGAATCCCGGCAAGGTGGCAGATCTGTCTGTACCTTCCCCCTGGGAAGGGGACTGAATCCAGGGAGTCAAGCAGCTTTGTTCTGCAGGCCCTATTTCCATGGTGCCTCACAGGTTAAGCCCCACTGACCTGGAATTCCAGCCAGCCAGCAGCAACAGGTTGGAGACGGCCTCAGATGGACCAAATTCCCAGGGGGAGAGGCGGCCGCCATCTCTGCGGTTTGGTTGACTCAGCTGTTCTAGCCTGCCAGTTCTAGGGAGTCCAGGTGGTTCAGATGAGGAGAAGTCTCGCACAATGCAGCACAGCTGCTGTGCAGAAATCGTGGCCAGACTGCTTAAGTGGAACCCTGATCCAGCTCTCCTTACTGGGTGGGGCCTCCCTGCAGGAATTTCAGCAACTCCAGCCAGGGTTATATGTACAGAACTCTGATCTCTCCCTGAGACAGAGCCCCAATTAAAAGACACAAAATGGCAAGCTGGATAAAGAGTCAAGACCCATCAGTATGCTTTCTTCAACAGACCCATCTCACATTCAAAGAAACTCATAATAAAGGGATGGGGGAAAAATTTACCAAGAAAAAGGAAAACAGAAAAAAGCAGGGGTCACAATCCTAGTTTCTGACAAAACAGACTTTAAACCAATGAAGATCAAAAAAGACAAAGGGCACTACATAATGGTAAAAGGTTCAACTCAACAAGAAGAGCTAACTGTCCTGAATATATATGCACCCAATACTGGAGCACCCAGATTCATAAAGCATGTTCTTAAGAGTCCTACAAAGAGACTTAGACTCCCCTCTATCTATTAATGGATACCAGAGGTGTTTCCAGTTTTTTGCTCTTACAAACAAAGCTGCTACAAACAAATGCAAACATTTGTGACCCAAGACGTTGTGTGAACATGTGCTTTTATTTATCTTGGGTAAATACCAAGGAGTGCAATGGCCAGATCATCTGTTAAGTATAGAATTTTAGAAATTTCTTTTAGTTGTCAAAACATTTACATTTTTCTAAATGTATATTTTACATTTCCACTAGCAGAGAATGAGAGTTCTAGTTGCTCCACATCCTTGACAACACTTTATATGGTCGACCTTTTAAATTTTAGCCAGGCTAGTGAGTATATAGTGATATTTCATTGAGATTTTAATTTATATCTCCCTAAAGACTAATGATGTTGGGCATCTTTTTATGTCATCATTTGCCTCTATATATCTTTTTAAATAAAGTGCCTGTTCAAATAGTTTGGCCATTTAAAAAATTGAGTTGTTTTTATATTATTACATTGTAAGAGTTATTTGCATAGTCTAGATGCAAATTCTTTGTTAAAGATATTTTGCAAATATTTTCTCCCACTCTGTGGTTTGTTTTTTCATTAAAAGAAAAACATTTTGAACAGTAAACTTTTTGTTGTTGTTGTATGACACAACGTCTTGCTCTATCACCCAGGCTGGAGTGCAGTGGTGTGACCAGGGCTCACTGCAGACTTGATCTCCCTGGATTCACGTGATCCCCCCACCTCAGCCTCTGAAGTATCTGGGACTACAGGTGCATGCCAGTATGACTGCCTAATTTTTCTGTTTTTTTATAGAGATGAAGTTTCACCATGTTGCCCAGGCTGGTCTTCAACTCCTAGGCTCAAGCAATCTGCCAGCCTCGGCCTCCTAAAGTGTTGGTATTACAGGTGCGAGCCACCATGCCTGGCTAAACTTTTTAAATTTCTGATAAACTGTAATTTGTTATTTAAGAAATCTTTGCCAAATCTGAGATCACTAAGATTCTCTCTTATATCTTTATCTAGAAGTTTTGTAGTTTCAGCTATTACAATTCTGATCCATTTCAAGTTAACTTTAATATGAGGTGTCAGGTAAGGGTTGAGGTTCATTTTTTGCTTATTGCTGTCCAATTGTTCCAGTACTGTTTGTTGAAAAGATTATCCTTACTACTTGAATTGCCTTTGCATCTTGGTCAGAAATCAATTCATTATATATGATCCATAGGGTCTACTACTGGATTCTCTAGTCTATTTCAGCAATCTACGTTTCTCCTTATGCCAAGACCACTTTACCTTGACTACTATAGTTTTACAGCAAGTTTGAACCAGGTGTGTGCATCTTTCAACTTTGTTCTTTTTCAAAATTGTTTCAGCTATTCCAGGTCTTGTGCATGTCTATATAAATTTTAGGATAGGCTTGTTGATTTCAACAACAACAACAACAACAACACAAAACCCTGCTGGGATTTTGATTAGGACTGTGTTGAATCCATAAATCAATCTGGAGAGAATTGACAGCTTGATAATATGCATCTCTTGAATCATGAACAATGGAAATATTTCTGCATCTATTTAAGTCTTTAATTTATTTCAGCAGTATTTTATATTAACTGTACATGTTTTGCACATATTTTGTCATGTTTATCCATAAGCACTTCATATTGTTTGATGCTATCATAACCAGTGTTTTTCAAAATTTCAATTTTTGATTGTTCATTGTTTATATATAGAAGTACAAGATTTTTGTATCTTGATATTTGCAACCATTCTGCATTCACTTATTAATTCTAGTAGCTTTTTTTTTGTAGATTTATTAGGATTTCCTATAGAGATGATCATGTCATCTGGGAATTTAAAAAGTTCTACCTCTTCCTTCCCTATCTGGATGTTATGTATTTTTGTGTGTGTGCGTTTTTGCACTGGTTAGGACCTAAAACACAATGTTGAAGGGAAGTAATAAGAGCAGGTATTCTTGTCATATTTCTGACTTCAGAGTCAAAATCTTCATCCTTTCACTATCAACCATGATAATAGTGTGTTTTGTAGATATCTTTTATCAGCTTGAGAGGTTCTCTTCTATTCCCAGTTTGCTGAGAGTATTTTTTATCATGAATGGAAACTGGAGTCCCTCAAATGCTTTTTCTTCATCTACCTGCCTTTTGACTCCATTATTTTATATCCTTCCCATGAACAAAATATATTTATCTTCACTCAAGGCCTTAAAAAATCTCATTGTACTATAGCATCAGCTTGAAGTCTGGAATCTCATTATCTAAATCAAGTCCAGGTGCAGATGAGGCTCCTTGAGTACAATCTCTCTTGATCTGAAGATCCAGAAACTAAAGAGACAAGTTATCTGTCCCCACACAGCGAATGTTCCGTGGTGGGACACAGGATAAGCACTAGAGATCCCACTCCATTCAAGGGAAGAAGGAGGCATAGAGCAACAGCTGGTCCATAGTAATTTTGAAATCCAACTAGGCATATATTGCTGGTTTCTTGACTAGGACCAAGTCCTGCTCCACTTTTGGAGGCAAACTACCATACACAGTAAATATTGTTGGAAAACTCGAACTTCTGAAGTCCATGTAGTTGTTTTTACTCTGTATTGTTTCTCACAGGTATCAGGGGAACCAGCCCCCAATATTTCAACATACATTGTTTCTATTTTCCCCAAGTGTTGGCTGATCTGAGAAATAAAGAGAAAAAGTACAGAGAGAGAAATTTTACAGCTGGGCTTCCGGGGGTGTCATCACATAATGGTACGACCGTGATGGTGACCCTGAGCTGCAAAATCAGCAAGTTTTTACTAGGGATTTCAAAAGGAGAAGGTGTGTATGAATAGGGAGTGGGTCACAGAGATCACATGCTTCAAAGGGCAATACAAGATCACAAGGCAAAGGGCAGAGCAAGATCACAAGGCAAGGGCAAAATTAGAATTACTGATGAGGGTCTGTGTCCTGCTGGGCACGCATTGTCTTGATAAACATCTTAACAGGAAACAGGGTTTGAGAACAGACAACTGGTCTGACTAGAATTTACCAGGCTGGAACTTTCCAATCCTAGTAAGCCTGAGGGCACTGCGGGAGACCAGGGCGTATTTCATCCCTTATCTC
The DNA here is from genome assembly GCF_037993035.2 of Macaca fascicularis. NCBI lineage: Eukaryota > Metazoa > Chordata > Mammalia > Primates > Cercopithecidae > Macaca > Macaca fascicularis. Next base: position 24,077,878 of record NC_088383.1, read on the forward strand.
AGCTGCATAAGACAGACACTCCCAGAGCAGCCATCTATAGATCTACCCCTGGGAATGTATTCCTTTCCCAAGGTATTAATTATTAATATTCCTTACTGGGAAAATAATTCAGCAATATTTCTCCTACTCACACATCAATTTATAGGCTCCCTGCAAGGAGGAAAATATGGCTCTATTCTGCCCGATCCTGCAGGCAATCAGACCTTATGGTTATCTTTCCTTGTTCCCTGAAAATCGCTGTTATTCTGTTCTTTTTCAGGGTGCACTGATTTCATACTGTTCAAATACATGTTTTACAAACAATTTGTATAGTTAATGCAATCATCACAGGGTCCTGAGGTGACATATATCCTCAGCTTATGAAGATGATGATTAAGAGATTAAAGACAGGCATAGGAAATTATAAAAGTATTAATTTTGGGAACTAATTAATGTCCATGAAATGTTCACAATTTATGTTCAAAGACTGCAGTAAAGACAGGCATGAGAAATTATCAAAGTATTAATTTTTGGAACTCATAAATGTCCATAAAATCTTCACAATTTATGTTCTTCTGCTGCAGCTTCAGCCGGTCCCTCTGTTCAGGGTCCCTGGCTTCCCGCAACATACAGGTGGTTTCTTATTTCCTTGTGTACTTCCTTATCTTTGACTATGTGATATTAGTTGCTCCTATAATTGTAGGGTAGAGAATTCTGGGAATTCTCTGAGGCTTAGGATTAAAGTACTCCTTATAGAGAGTATTTCCATTTGCTTCTTTCAGGGGTACTTTCTATTCACTTAAAACCAAACTGATGCCAGGTGCAGTGGCACGTAGTCCCAGCTACTTGGGAGGCTGAGGTGGGAGGATTGCTTGAGCACAGGAGTTCGAGATCAGTTTATGCAAGATATCAAGATCCCATCTCTGAAAAACAAACAAATTAACTAAACTGAAGGTTTGAGGTTCTGTGAATACAAACTTGAGTTGCAAATCCCCTGTAAGTCCTGCCTCTCAAAACCCTTCAGGAAGAGATTGTCCCCCTTGTGCTGCTCCGTACAGAGGCAACTCTCCCCTGCAGGCCTCTGGGTATTAGGTAGGTTTCAGGTTTACATTTGGTCATGTTCATCCGGCAGGAATGACCTTTGGTTCGCAGCCTAATGCAAGAGATCACTGCTGATTACCCCTATACACACACACACACACACACACACACACACACACACACACACACACATATGCAGGCACTCTAGCATGCCCTGCACTGTGACTTCTGTTTAGTGCAGATAAGTAAATCCCCTCAGGACAATCAGCTTGGAAACCTCAACTGACCCCTCTGTGTTTCCCTTGATGTTTGACTTTTGACCAGGTAAGCCCCATGTCCCTGGTCATTTTTTTATGCTCTTACAAAGATGTTTGCAATACTGTATCTAGAATTTTTTGAGGTTTTAAAAAATTTGGGTGGGAGTCACTTTGAATGCCAGCTCACTTGATAAGTTTTCCCTGTAATCAATATCAATATGGTTAATTTTTAAAAGTTTGAGCCCTTTTTCCCACAGAGTTTCCATTCTGCCTCAGAATTCTCTCTCAATACATTGGAGTTGATACATGAACTTAGGTTTATTTGGAATCCCTGGACTAACAGAAGAAGCTTCCAGGTTTCTTCCTATTAGGGTGATTAACTATCCTGGTGCTTTTTACGACTGAGGGGGTTTCTCAGGATGTAGGGCTTTCAGTGCTAAGAATGAACAAACCAGGATGAGCTGGTCACCCTGTCAGTCATGATCAATGCTTTCATCACTGAGTGTAGGTGTGAATAATCCACTCCTCTTTTCTCTGAGGAGGGAAGGAAACTTTACATATTACTAGTGGGAACAGACAAACCCATGACCCAGTAACTCCTTCCTCACTCTGTTGCTTGGTCAGTGAAATGGCTCAGTGGGGATAAAGGGAGCCTCTGGAAGACCTGCAGAACTCCTGTTCATACAGAAGGCATTGACGTCACCTCCTCTAGCTCAGCTCTGGGTGTTCCCCTTTTTAGAAAGACAATTCCCCAGCCAGGAAGCTGCCACTGTCATATAGTATGGTAGATAGCCAACTTCCCTATAAATATATAAAGTGGTGTGTCGGGGGCATCCCTCTCCCACAGCAATTCCTGTGATTCACCTTACCCAAGCTCTCCTCTTGGTGGGCTAATAAAAGACCAAAGGAGTGTGTCCTGTCTGTTAATTTTCTTCTTGTAAGTTTTTAATCAATAAACTTTATACCTGCACCACACATTCTAGAGGTATGTACGCCTGTACCCTTGCATTCCATCTAGGAATACAACAGCACAACACAAGATATTGCCCATGGGGAGCACTTGGCCCAATCACCACATTGCGAGAGATAAATGGCAATTTCCTTATGTGGAAATTTGAACCGCCTCCCTGAGCGCAGGAGTAATGGCTTATATTTATGTAAATATATTAGTATTAGTAAGTGTATTAGAAAGTGTAACATTCTAACAGTGATGTGCCAGGGAAAGGAATCGATGAATAAATAAATTAAACGAAAACAAATGAAGAGGATCAGAATCACAAATGGATAAAGACATTTCACTTAACTACACCTGGCTAAGAGTTTTTCCTTATTAAATAAGGCAGCAGATCTCAACATGTGGTCCAAGGACCTCTAAGGTGCCCCAAACCTTAGGGGTTCTGTGAGGCCTAAATTATTCTCATAATAATACTAACAGATTAGTCACTGTTTCTTCATTCTCATGGTCTCATGAGTGGACACTGGAGTTTTTCAAAAGCTATGTGATATTTATCATGGCAGAGAATACAGAAGTATCTATGAGAATTTAAATAATTTCCAGGAAACCAAATACTAAAGAAATTTACAGAAATAAGTGACTGGGTATTGTGGCTTATGCTTGTAATTCCAGCACTTTAAGAGGCTGAGGTGGGTGGATCACTTGAGCCCAGGAGTTTACAATCAGCCTGGGCAATGTGGCAAAACCCTGTCTCTACAAAAAATAGAAAAATTAGCCAGACATGTTGGTACGTGGCTGTAATCCCAGCTACTTGGGAGGTTGAGGCAGGAGAATAACCTGAGGCCAGGAAGTCGAGGCTGCAGTGAGCCATGATTGTGCCACTGCACGGCAGTCTGGGTGACAGAGTAAGACCATCTCAAAAAAAAAAAAAAATACACACACACACGTATACAAAATACACACATATGTAAGACAAAGCCACTTTTGCTAAACATTTTCTGTGTTGGGAAAGATTTTCTTATAAACAATATGGCATTTATGTCAGCATGTGAAGAGTTTAGTGTTGTTATTTTTAAGTCACTTAACAAATAATTTGATTATGTTTTCCTTTCATATATGGTAAATATCAACAGATAAAACCCATCTGTGTTAGTATATTCTCACATTGCTATAAAGAAATATCTGAGACTGGGTAATTTATAAAGAAAAGAGGTTTAATTGGCTCGCGGTTCTGCAGGCCGTATAGGAAGCATAGGGGCTTCTGCTTCTGGGGAGATCTCAAGAAGCTTCCAATCACGGTGGGAGGTGAAGGGGGAGCAGGCGTCTCACATGGTGGGAACAGGAGCAACAGAGAGATGTCGGGAGGTGCTACACACTTTTAAATGACCAGATCTCACCAGAACTCACTCACTATAGTGAAGACAGTATAATGGGGGATGGTGCTAAACCATTTATGAGAAATCTGCCCACATGATACAATCACCTCCCACAAGGCCCCCACTCCAACACTGGAGCTTACATTTCTATATGAGATTTTGATGGGAACACACATCCAAACCATATCACCATCTAAACCAAATTTTCTTGGGGGACCTCAAAAAATATTTAAGAGTGTAAAGAGATCCTGAGACCAAAAAGTTTGAGAACCACTGGAATGGAACCTGGAAATTAATCCTGGAAACCCCACTGCAGGTCCTCTCTATATTGTATAGCTGTGTCACGTATGTATTACCAGTATTATGGGCTTATTAAAGTACATATAGTTCATGCCATATATAGTGTGGGTTAAGCCATTCTCAACTATTTTTTGTTATCCCTTCTATCATTTACTCATAACAAATATTTAGTGGCCATCTACCCCATGGGGGCCACCATGTTAGGTTTTAGTAGTAAAACCATAGCTCACAGAATGGAAATAGCAGGTAAGATAACAGGCCATCTCTACAGAATGTGACGAGAGCCACAAGAGGAAAACTGTGTGCCATGCCAGCATGAGGGTGGGCACCTCTTCCAGGCAAGGGAAGTCAGGGTGGGAGAGGTTTCCCAGAGGAGGCAGCATCTGACCTCTGACCTGAAAGATGAGAGGACCTAACCAGGTGCTGACCAAGAGAGGTCAGTTCAGGGAGAAAGAAGAGCACAGAAGGAACGGAACTCTGAGGCATCCTTGTCTGAATCTCCTGATTGTAAAGAGAGAAATCTACCTGCTGATATCAGGTAGGGTGAATGGCTGCAAGAGTTCATGGGGCTCATTCTGATGAATTTTGAACAACACACCCTCAGGGGAGCTCTTCCTTTCACAAGGTTTGCCTTCTAGCTCTTTGACTTCCTAAGGGGATTGTGGGTTGGTCACAGTGGCTCATGCCTATAATCCCAACACTTTAGGAGGCCAAGGCAGGAGGATTGCTTCAGTCCAGGAGTTCAAGACCAGCCTGGGCAATATAGTGAGACCCTGTCTCTATATTTTATAAATATTATTTTAAAAAGTAGATTGTGAAGGCTATGCAGGACTAATAAATGTCCAAGATTGCATGGAACACATTTGACTGACCAGCGGGCACAGACTCACTGCCAGTGAGACAGGGATCACACGGACAGCAGAACTTGTTCCTCTACCTTCCATGGCATACAGGGACAGTCACATTGGGTCATGCTTGTGTCATGTTTGTCTTGATGAAGAGTCACTATTCGCAGAGCTTCCATGTAAACGTGGCTTTGCATGGACCACTGAAAACATCTGTTTCCTAACTGGATAGCCAAACCCTGCCACATGACATATAACAGGACTGCACAGGCTTGAGGCATGCCTCAGAGGGAACGCAGGCATCAGGAACCTAGTTGTGGGAGCAAGGGAGATTGCAAGGGTAACTTATTGCTGTGCCCCCAGAATGGGGCTAGGGCAACCTATGTACTTCCTTCCCATCTCCAGTCTGGATTGTTCCAAGAAATAGGGTGCGCTGGGATGAAGCAGATAGAAATGAAGTAAGAGAAAGAGTTCAATCATGATATTTTTCTGATGAGGGCCCTCTGTTTTGTTAACTTCAAAATAAACGAAAGCCACTTAGCCTAGGAATCATGGAAAGACCCAAAATTATTTCACATGCTTCCTCAAAAGCCAATCTAAGGATACAATCACTCTAGGTTGCATCGCTTACCTAACATATATATTATATATATATAATAAATAATAAATATGTGTATGTTATATATAATAATAAATATGTATTTATTTATCTATTTTTTTTTTAAAGACAGGGTCTTGCTCTGTTGCCTAGGCTGAAAAGCAGTGGTATGATCACAGCTCACTGCAGTGTCAAACTTCTGGGCTCAAGTGATCCTCACACCTCCCACCTAGCCTCCTGAGTAGGAGGACTGCAGGCATGTGCTACTATGCCTAGCTAATCTTTTTTATTTTATATAAAAACGGGGCCTCACTATGTTGCTCAGGGGGGTCTCAAACTCCTGGGCTCAAGCGATTCCCCTATCTCAGCCTCCCAAAGCACTGGGCTTACAGGCATGAGCTGCCACACAAAGTCAGTTTACATATACTTACTGATTGTGCCTCTTTACTACCAGTTCTTTGGCTTTTTGCACTACACTCTTAACAGGTCAGAAAATAACTTTCACTGGAATATAATAATAGGCAAGCATGTAACAAAACCCTTCTGGCTAGAAAGTATTTAAATTTTTACAGAATGACAGTGGTCAACTCCACCTTCTCCCACTCTTCCTTGTCAGTGCAATCACAAATCCCGGGTCCTGGAAAAACGCAGGATAGCAAGAAACGAAGGAAGCCCAAATAGCAACAACAAAACCAGGCTGCCTCCAAGCGAATAACAGAATGCCTTGCAGGAGTAGGGAGAAGGCAGTGAAATAGTGACCTCGATGGGTCCAAAGCGGGTATGCAATGGAAACCTCCATCACATGAAGAACCTCAGGCCCACTTCCTCTATTGAAATCATGAGCTCCTAGACTAGTCTAGGCATCCTGAAGGCTCTTTCGCCGTCGTGGAGTTTGTGGTGCAGGCTCTTGCTGCTTGGCAACAAGCTTGGGGCGCAACAAACTTCTAAACCACAAAATAAAATGTGATTGGTTCCCCTGTGAGCAATACAATAGCACCCGTTAAAGGCTTACAGTTAAAATAAAAAGGCAAAGTAATTCAAAGAGTATGGGATCTGCTCCTAGTATAGGCACAAATTCACTGACTGAGTAGTTTAATTTCTTCTCTATTGCTGCTAACAAACAATATAACACTGGCTTTCCACTCTATAAAAACACTTCCAGTTTTAATGACAATATGCACATTTATTTAGTTGTTTGTTTTCCAAAGTAAAGCCTGAACTTTGGAGGAATGACAGAAGAGAGTGGGGGTGGAGGTAGAAGAAATTCACCAAGTAGACTCAAATAATGGAGTCTATTTTGATATGCCAGGTATTTAAAAGTAGCAGGCTCAAAATAACACATTTGTTAACACATGGTTTTTGTGAATCGCCAACCATAAATTTTTTTCGTTGCCTGCATTCCCAAGTTGGTTTCATAGAAGGCTTTATTGTAATCCAGGAGAATTGTTTTGCATTAATTTCTATGACAAGGAACCCAAAACACAGGGTGCTGAGAGTAACAAAACAGAGTTAGGGAAACAGTCATGACTTGGCACAAAGTGTGACAAGCTGTAAAAAAGCGAATGTTTCAATATCTGAAGTGTTGATTTCCTATGAGCAACCTTTTCTCTTCCAAACAGTATCATATTCTTTTCAAGCACATTTAGAACGCAAGTCAAGCTGTGTTTTATTTTTTATTATAATAAACACAGTCAGTTTACTGTAACAAAGACATACTAGTGGTAATCAGCTGAAAGCCAAATACGCCACCATAAGCTGGGCGGGGGGCTGCTGTGGGGGGGCTGGGGGCTGGGTAGTCAACTGATAAAAGACCAGCCGTCTGGAAAGTTCTCTTAAAAGAACATAAAAAGGCAGTGTTTTCTTATGAGACTAACACAGAATGCCAAAATATCTAGCTGGGCTCTTTTTTATTGTCACTTACGGCAATTTGTAACTGAAAATAGCAATTCCTTCAAAATAGTGGGCTCTCCTATTTGTTTTTTTTTTTAAATCTCCATAATAAAATGCAGAAATTTTATACATGGTTTTAAATGGTAATACTATTTCTTACACAAGACTCTAGTAAGCATATTTATTGCTGTGCTACTCAAACTGCTTTCTTTAAAATGACCATTTACAAATGTTTATAATTATACATGTACTTAGATTTCTGATAAAGGTGAAATGAGTCATTCACAGGAAATAATCACAAATAAAGTTTATAAAACTTTCATGGTTAAATTAAATTCCTGAATTCAAATAGTTAGGAAATAATGTAAATCATCTTACCGCATCCTGAACTAATGATTTTTCATAATTAAGCTCTTCTCTTAATCTTTCTCTACTATCCATTAACTGAAAGAGAAGAAATTATATTTTTATTAAAGATAAGAACAGAACATCTAACATCTCTCCTCAAGAGAATTTAGTGAAACATACTTCAATATGAGAAAAAATGGATCTCAATCCGATCAAAAGAAAATTAAATTTCTACAGATGATCATCTTACATTATTATAGAATTATTATGTAAGCAAGTAAAATATACACAGAAAATACCAATTTATTTACACCTTTCCTCACCCCACACCATCAAAATGTAACATCACAATAAAGCAAGTCCTACTCTGTCAAAAAGAACAATTTTGCCTAATGTTTTATGTGACCCATCTCTTATTTTAGGGTTTTGCGTTATATCTATGTGCATATCAAACTACATTTATACCAACTGAAAATAGCTATCAGAAGCATACACTGGGCTGGGTGCAGTGGCTCACACCTGTAATCCCAGTGCTTTCAGAGGCTGAAGCAGGAGGATTGCTTGAGGCCAAGAGTTTGAGACTTGGTATCAGGTCTCCACAAAAAAAATTTTTTAGGCTGGGCACAGTGGCTGACACTCATAGTCCCAGCACTTTGGAAGGCTGAGGCAGGTGGATCACCTGAGGTCAGGAGTTCAAGACCAGCCTGACCCACATGGTGAAACCCCATTTCTACTAAAAATACAAAAATTAGCTGGGCACAGTTGCATGTGCCTGTAATCCAAGCTACTTTGGAGGCTGAAGCAGGAGGATTGCTTGAGCCCAGGAATTTAAGGCTGCAATGAACTATGGTCATACCACTGCACTCCAGCCTAGAACAAGACCCTGTCTCTAAACAAAAGAACAAACCATTTATTTGTGGGAGCTAGAAATTAAAACAATTGAACTTACGGAGATAACAAGAAGAAGGATGGTTACCAGATGCTGGGAAGGGTAGTGAGGGGTGGGGTAATAGGGTTAACAGTACAAAAAAAAAAAAATGGCTAGAAAGAACGAATAAGACCTAGTATTTGATAGCACAACAGGGTGACTATAGTCAATAATTTAATTGTACATTTAAAAATAACTAAAAGAGTATAAATGGATTGTTTGTAATACAAAGGATAAATGCTTGAGGTGATGGATACCCCACTTATCCTCATGTGATTATTACACATCGTAATGCCTGTACCAAAATATTTCATATACCCTGTAAATATACACACCTACTAGGTACCTAAAAAATGAAAAATGAAAAAACAAACAAAAACCCCATGCACTGCAGGGCCCTTGTTCCCTTGTGACTTGCCTTGGTATTTACATTGATCAGTTGCTGTTTGTGTGTGTTATAGGCTAGTAAAATTCAACCTTTCGTTTTGATATGCATTCAATTTCATTAATTCATGTCTGTATTAATTTAATAAATATCCCCAGTGTCACCGTTCTTGTTTCAGTTCTTTATTGTTTCCCTGGTTTATCCAAGCAACACCTTCACTGGACTCTGGTTCCCGGCTTTCCTCTCTCCCATTCATTTTCTTTCTGAAACACAAATCTGATCCTGCCGCAATGTTCAAGGCTCTCCAACGCACTTAGAAGGTAATTCAAACCTTCTTTGCATGAATATAATCTTCTGCCACTGTCCTCTGCCCCTTGCCACTCCTTGCTCTCAGGTACTCTTCATCTACAGCAAACCACACTCCCTTTCCCATACAAGGTGCTTTTGCTTGGTACTTAGAATACTCCTCTCAACTCTCCCGCATCTCTTTGCTGGCTAACTCTAACAGCTCCTCTTGGGGCCAGTGCAGTATCCTTCCTCCAACCTTCCCTGATCCCGTAGAGTACAGGCTGGGAATGCCTCTTGTGTGCCGCACAGCAAAGTCTGCTTCTCTGCATCCTGACGCTATCACACCTGTACTGTGCTCTCTGACTCCGGGTCTGTCTCCCTCCCAGAGTGAAATTCATGAGAACAGATTCTACTGTGGCAGCAGCTGGAAGACAGGCACAGATACAGCTGGTATTTGATTCTTGGAATTAAAACACAAAAGCTATGAATTCCATAACTGACCATGCTTAGCCCAGATGGATGGCAAGAGGTCAGCCTCCCCAAATTCAGTCCCATTTTCAATCTGTTTTTAAGTGCATCCAGGGCTTAAAAAAAAAAAAAAAAAAAAAAAAAAAAAAAAAAAAAAAAAAAAGGTGGGGGAAACACATGGTTATCTGAAGTCTTCTGAGTTGCTCCTTTCCATTTGCACCCTCTTCCCCACACCCCTGGTCTCCTCAGTCTGTCTGCCCCACTACAGAATCTTCCTATATCGTTTCATCAGACTTCTACTGCATTCTCAAGCCACACCCAATCACAAGCAGTTTCACAAATCCATGTCAGGCTTTATGCATTCATACACTGTACCCAGCTCTTCTACTCTCTTGCCTGCCTGGAAAAATCAGCTCCAAAGCCCAACACGGTGGCTCACACCTATGATCCCAGCACTTTGGGAGGCTGAGGTGGGAGGATCCCTTGAGCCCGGGAGTTCAAGACCAGCCTAAGCAACATAGTGAGAGAATATCTCCCCAAAAATGAATAAATACATAAATACATAAGCCAGGTGTGGTGCAGACCTGTAGTACCAGCTACTCAGGAGATTGAGGTGGGAGAATTGCTTGAGACCAGGAGGTCAAGGCTGCAGTGAGCCATGATCACGCCACTGCACTCCATCCTGGGCAACAAAGAAAGACCCTATCTCAAAAAAACCCCAAACAAACAAGCAAGCAAACAACAGAAAAAACCTAAAAAAATCAGCTCCAGTGGGCCTCAACAGGAGAACATGAGAAAGGTTGTGGAACTGTTTGTGAAGCTTTTCTAGAATCTTCCAGATGAGGCCAGGCATCTCTTCTCTAGTACACACTTCTCTTATAGTCCCTATCTCACTGCCCTATGGCTTTGGTCTATCCCTGTAGACTTCACCTGTCCCCAGAAGGGACCATAGGTATATACATGCATTTTATTTTTTCTAGCAGTAGCACAGTGCCTAGTACTTAAAGGCAACTAATAAACATTGCTGAACAAATTGATTTAGTGCAGGATATTGGAAAAAAACCCAGCAAATATCAGCTGTCATTTGTTCAACAACATCTGAACTGCTTCCCAGTTGACAAAGCATGCTGACATTCATTATCTCATTCAGTCCACACAGTACACATGGGAGAAACAGGAAGGAGGAAGACAAGTACTGGCCCCAGGGGACCTAGTGGCAAAAATGGAACAGGAATCCAGGGTTCTAGATTCTTTCTGCTCAGTACCAAAATATCCCTATATTCAATGTCTATGAGAAGTTCCAGTGCATGTAAAGAAAAAAAGAAAAGAAAGACAGAATTAAAAATCAAGCAGATTAGGAGTCTGCTATACTATATTATATAATTTGTTACATATATTTCATTATATATGTTACATATATCACATTATATGTTATATATATTAAATTATATTTATATATTACATTATACATAACAGAGCTATCAGAAATATAATGTGAGTCATATATAATTTTGAATTTTATAGTAGCTGTGCTAAAAAGACAAAAGAAATAGGTAAAAGCAATTTTAATAATGTGTTTTTATCCCAATATATATTCAAACTATTATTTCAATGTATATTCAATATAGAAAATTATTAGTGAGACATTTCACATTTTTTACACCAAGTGTTTGAAATCCAGTGTGTATTTTTCACTTACAGTACATCTCAATTGGGGAGCTACGTTTGCATTGGAAATGCTTTATTTGTATTCAGATTTCATAAAATTTACAAATGAAAAAGTAGAGTCACATATCCCAGTTATCAAAAATACACAGAAAGGTTTTCCAAGAACTGAAATGAGTTTTTAAATTTGAATTTAAAGAATTGGAAATTAAATTATTAAAACTTAGTTCCTCACTTGCACTGGCCACATTTCAAGTGCTCAATAGCCACATGTGGCCAGGGGCCACCATAGCACAGTGCAGATTTAGAAAGCTGAGGCAGCATTTAACTGACATATTTAAACTCACAGATATAGCCAGCCATCAATTGGTGGCTTACCAGTGAGATTATTTTTTTTTTGCTTGAATTTGTTATTGTACTCCTTATAGAAAGTAGGAAGTACATGCTACTCATTTCTACCAGTGGTAATACAGACTGAAGAACTTGAGAAACATTTTCAATAAAGAACCAGGCCCAGTGCAATGACTCACACCTGTAATCCTAATACTTTGGGAGGATGAGGTGGGAGCATCACTTGAGGCCAAGAGTTTGAGACCAGCCTGTTTCTACAAAAATAAAAAATAAAAAATAAGCCAAGTGTGGTGGTACTCCTCTTTAGTCCCAGCTACTCTGGGATCTGAGATGGGAGGATTGCTTGAGCCTGGATGTTTGAGACTGCAAGTGAGATATTATCGCACCACTGTACTCCAGCCTTGGGGACAGAATGAGACTGAGACAAGGAAGGAAGGAAAGGAAAGAAGGAAGGAAGGAAGGAAGGGAGGGAGGGAGGGAGGGAGGGAGGGAGGGAGGGAGGGAGGGAGGGAACGAAGGAAAGGAAGAGAAGGAGGGAGGGAGGAACGGAGGGAGAAAGGAGGAAGGAAAGGAGGGAGGAAAAGAGGGAGGAAAGGAGGGACAGGTGACGGTTCCCTGGTTGGTTATTAAGTGAAACTAGAAGGCTGAGATTTCATTTCTGACCTTAGAGGTTGATGCCAAGAAGGTTAAATGGAATTTACATTATTATCACTGCAAATAGGGTGAAGCCTAAGAAAATGAACTCCCCTTGTGAAAACCTGTGAGGGATTCAGTTATCAGGGAAACATCTCCCACCTCTGACCAATCAGGGTAACCATTTCTTTGAAAAATACTTCTTAAAAGTAGTTTTATCTAAAATATAAGAATATTTTGAGTGAAGAAATAAGAGAGGACACAAACAAATGAAAAAACATTCCATCCTCATGGATAAGAAGAATCAATATCATGAAAACGGCCATACTGCCCAAAGTAATTTATAGATTCAATGCTATTTCCATCAAACTACCATTGACATTCTTCACAGAATTAGTAAAAACTATTTTAAATTTCATGTGGAATCAAAGACCCCGTATAGCCAAGACAATCCCTAAGCAAAAAGAACAAAGCTGGCGTCATCACACTACCTGACTTCAAACTATACTATAAGGTTACAGTAACCAAAACAGCATGGTACTGGTACCAAAACAGACATATAGACCAATGGAGCAGAACAGAGACCTCAGAAATAACACCACACATCTACAACCATCTGATCTTTGACAAACCTGACAAAAACAAGAAATGGGGAAAGGATCTCCTGTTCAGTAAATGGTGCTGGGAAAACTGGCTAGCCATATGCAGAAAACTGAAACTGGACCCTTTCCTTACACCTTATACAAAAATTAACTCAAGATGGATTAAAGACTTAAATGTAAAACCCAAAATCATAAAAACCTAGAAGAAAATCTAGGCAATGCCATTCAGGACATAGGCGTGGGCAAACACTTCATGACAAAAACACCAAAAGCAATTGCAACAAAAGCCAAAATTGACAAATGGGATCTAATTAAAGTAAAGAGCTTCTGAACAGCAAAAGAAACTATCATCAGAGTGAACAGGCAACCTACAGAATGGGAGAAAATCTTTGCAATCTACCCATCTGACAAAGGTCTAATACCCAGAATCTACAAGGAACTAAATCAAATTTACAAGAAAAAAACAACCCCATCAAAAAGTTGGCAAAGGATATGAACAGACACTTCTCAAAAGAAGACATTTACGTGGCCAACAAACTTGTGAAAAAAAGCTCAACATCACTGATCATCAGAGAAATGCAAATCAAAACCACGATGAGATACCATCTCACACCAGTCAGAATGGTGATTATTAAAAAGTCAGAAAACAATAGATGCTGGTACCTATTGTGGAGAAATAGGAACACTCTTACACTGTTAGTGGGAATGCAAATTAGTTCAACCATTGGGGAAGACAGTATGGAGTATTCCTCAAGGATCTAGAACCAGAAATACCATTTGACCCAGCAATCCCATCACTGGGTATATACTCAAAGGAATATAAATCATTTTACTATAAAGAGACATGCATATGTATTTTTATTGCAGCATTATTTACAATAGCAAAGACATGGAACCAACCCAAATGCCCATCAGTGATAGACTGGATAAAGAAAATGTGGCACATATACACCATGGAATACCATGCAGCCATAAAAAGGAATGAGATCATGTCCTTTGCAGGGATATGGATGAAGCTGGAAGCCATCATCCTCAGCAAACTAACACAGGAACAGAAAACCAAACACCGTATGTTCTCGCTCATAAGTAGGAGTTGAACATTGAGAATACATGGACACAGACTGGGGAACAACACACACCAGGGCCTGTTGGTGGGGGGTGGGGGTGAGGGGAGAGAACTTAGAGGATGGGTCAATAGGTGCAGCAAACCACCATGGCACATGTATACCTATGTAACAAACCTGCACATTCTGCACATGTATCCTATCTTTTAGAAGAAATAAAGGACAAAAAATTTTTAAAAATTAAAAAAAGAATATCTTGAATGGCAATATCAGGCCTGGTTGAAATCTGTACCTGAACTTAAGCAGATGTGGTGGCTGAGCTCTTCAAATGTGGCTAGCGCAACTGTGAAACTAAATTCTTAATTTTGTCTGATTTTAATCCATTTTAACTTAAAATTGGATACTCGGTTCAGTTACTGGAAGACATTTATGTTTATTTGGAATAATTTGGGGATGTGAATCTGCTTATTTATCTGTAAACTGTATGAACTATAAATGCATTCTTATTCTATTCATCTCTTGGAGTATTCTTCAGTGCCTCGGGCATTGTGCTCCCCACTAAGAGACCAGATAGAGCAGTTTCCACCCTTATGGAGCCTCCAGTAGGGCAGGGAAGATAGACCATAACAGAATGGCAACTGAGAGCCACAACAGGGAAGTTTGCGGGTAAACAAGAACAGAGTGGGGGAGCCCCACGTGTGCAGGGAGAGCAGGAATTGCTGAGATCCTACTGAATTCAATTGAATGCACTAGGAAATCTTGTTGTTGTTGTTGTTGTTGTTGTTGTTGTTGTTGTGGGGGTTGGTGGTGTATGTGTATGTGTGTTTCAGACAGGGTCTCACTCTGTTGTCTAGGCGGGAGTGCAGTGGTACAATTCTAGTTCACTGCAGCCCTGAACTTCTGAGCTTAAACAATCCTCCTACTTCAGATTCCCGAGTAGCTGGGACTACAGATATGTGCCACCACACTCGGCTATATATTTTTTATTTTTATAAAGACGGGGTCTCACTATGTTTTCCAGGCTGTCCTTGAACTCCTGGGCTCAGGAGTTTCTCCAACCTTGGCCTGCAAAGCTGCTAGGATTACAGGGGTGAGCCATTGCACCCCACCTTGGAAATCTTGATTTTTGTTCTACCAAAAGAATTCCCTGCTCTAAATATTTACCAGATAACATAAGCCCAGCTCATCCATGAACATCAACCAACATCTGATCTGAAAATAAGACTGTTCATTTTTAATATAATTTTTTCCTCAACTGCGAGCTCATCTTCAGACTTCTCTGTGTCATGTAACTTCGGTGCCTTAAAATCAACAAGGCAGATGGTCAGTGATTCCAAACAAAAGAAGTATCTATACATGAGTTTTCAAGATGGAGTCCTTATTTGCTTCTAGTAACCCTTCCCAAATAGTGGGGAGAGATTAAATACGTGGATCAATTTTCCTCTATGTCACAAGACACTCTGGACACAGTGTTACTTGGCCAATTGCGCCTATAGTTCCATTTAAAAGAGTCATTTATCAACGTAAAAACATTATAGTACCTTCTGAATAGTTTTTTGATCCTTTTCTGCCATCTCTTTCATACTTATAAGTTCATCTTCTGTAAACAAAAGGAGAGAGAGGCCAACCATGAAATTACATGCTTATGCCCCTGTATTTAAACGGCCTGCTTCAGGGCAGGCTGTGGGGCACTAGCAGACATGGTGGACACAAGGCCTAGCAGGACTGTGACCTTCACAACTGCCCTTGACATTCACAGCCTTCTTCCTGCTGTTCAGATGGCTGGTCAGATAGGGATTAAGAAGTAAGTTCAAGATCCAAGTGTGGCTGAGGGCTGAAAGCTTTTCATCAATACTAGCGATGGACATTTTTGCTGTTAGTCACAGCCAATGCAAAGAGCTTTAGCAGGTGGCAGTTTATGACTTAATAAGAACGACCCAAAACTAAAAGGCCTCACTATGCCACAGCAGAAGAGAACGAGACTATACTGGCATGGTAGAATTTTACATCCAAGGGATAATATTAATATAATATATCTCATTTCATTGATATTTTGCTATAATTCATTTTATTGCCTGCTCATTGCTTTGAATAAGCAGATTAAGGACAACATCATGTAATTAACATAACCACACGGATCACAGTTAAATGAAAAAATACATTAAAGCAATCTCACTTTGGTGATTACATTTTTCCCTTTTCCACATGTTCTAACAACTTCGGTGATTTAAACACAACTTTCACCAACGCATGTGGTATGAAAGAAAAGGGGTATAAAGTATACAAACAAAATTGTATATTTAAACTTCGTATCAAAAATTGAAGTAACTACTAAATAGTAGCATACTTTCCTGAAAGGCTAACTCTGTTTTCCCCACAAAGCATATCCCTATATGTACTCTTAAGCATTTAAGTGTTATCAAGTTCAGATAATCAGTTAAGCATCTGAAACAAATCAGCAAAAGTTTCTATTTGGTTATAGTATTTCTAAGTGAAATGGAGCATTGATTAGCAAATTTTTGCAAAGGCCAATGTCTGTCTTGAAACAACATCCTGAGTTAACATGACATGGCTCAGGGATACAACTACAAACATATCCTCTGTCCCATGTAAGAAATGCTACCTTCAATAAAAAGCAAAGATGGCTATGAAATTGATCTTTTAAATGTAAATAACCAAACAAATGTATGTTTGGAAAAGACAAACATAGTTATGAGCTTTACAACGTGACCAATACATAGATTTTTCTCAAAGGTGATTTCAAAATGTTACCTAATCCTGAATTTTCTTTTAGATTGATCTGGATTTCTTCTTCAAGCTCTGAAATGATCTGAAGCAGCCTCTCATTTTCCAGTTTGTACTCCAAATTTTCCTTTTCTGCGTTTGATTTTGGAGAGCTGGTTTCCTTGGGAAAAGATTCCTAAAAGATGGAGAATGCCATATTTCTAAGCAGGGAGCCAAGGATTTAAATATGCAAGACAAGGACAATACAGATACAGAAAAGCTATCATATAATTTTCTGAATTCTATTACACACTTATAATAAGAATAGTAAAAAGGAAGGAGCCTAAATAGAGCTTGCTGGAAGAAAGGCTCCAGTACATTCTGTACAAAGACCTCAACACATGGGGACATTTTATTGACAGGAATAATGCATATCATACTGTTTGTGTGCCCTCATCATTCAGGTCAATTCATTATGGAGGCTGTGTCCGGGGAGGCAGCTGGGGCCCCTCCACCCACACTTCCCTCTGTGTGTGTCTGAAGTGCTGTCCGCCTGTAACTAGGCAGGCTGGGGGGACCAGGACGGGCAGCGCCAGGGGGTGGCAGAGTGCATGGCTAAGGAGGGGGGCTTGTTGCCTTTGTGGCATTTCCCAGTGTCAGTGCTGCCAGTGTCATGAGGAGCACATCACATGTCAAAGTGGTGACGTTTTCAGGCTGGGAGCCGCATGGAGTCCATCAGGCACACGGATATCCACACAGTTGGTTTTCTGCTTGGTGGAGGAGCCACCCAGAGGCAATTCATATTCTGAACATTAACATGGCTTTGCATGCTTGTCACACGGGGTCTGTGCAGGCGTTTAATGCTATTGAAGACTTCGGTTTAAATCTCTATGCAAACAGTGATTACCTTGTAAGAAGGTTTCAGGATAACTTACAACAAAAGACTTTAAAGTTATAGTTTTAGTAAAGCAAACTCATTTACATTTTTATTATGTGCGTCTTTTGTTTAAATCTTGCCATGTCCATTATGGGAGAGCTTTTTCTTACGCAATAGACGCGCTTATTGGGACAGCTACTTTTTTTTTTTTTTTTTGCCTTCTTCTTCTTGTCTGTTTCAAAGCCATTGAAAACAACTGAATATACTCCCTATGGTTGTCTAGATTTTACTGTCACACATAAAAAAAAAAAAATTAAGATGTAATGGATTGGGGAAGTTGGTGCAGAACTTTACACTTTATTGTGGTACAATAATAAACAGATTATGCAATCTCAAAATATTAGTCATTATATTATTATGCCAAAGGAGATAGAAGATTCTACATGCCTTGTTAAAAATTACTACAGACATTAAAAATACTTTTGAACTTAAGGTCATCGCAGGTGAATTATAACTTATTCTTTTTACAGTAATTCCATGATTGCAATAAATAAAAATAAAATCTTCCCTCAAAAACAAAATCATTTCTCTCGACTGATTTCCCTTTGGAACTACACTTTCATTTAGTATAAGGATATGTGGAAGTAAATTATTTAAATATTTTCCCCTGTAACAGTTTGAAAGAAAAAGAAGTGATTTAAATTTTTTTGTAGTATACTAATAAGTACATTAATAAGTCCTTTAAAACAAGTGACTTACTAATGAAATTACGTATGGTATGTATGTGTGTGTGTGTAAGAGTTAGTAATATTTAAACTATGTTGTTAAATTTTGCACTAAGCTCAATTACCAAATCTTCATGACTTTGATTCACCATTTCATTTAAATTATTTGAGCCCAATTCATTCTTAACTAATGAGAACTAACAAACCTAGTAAGTAGTTAATAAACAACACTGAATTCCCAGTCATTAATTTCTTGTCCCACATTGTTCAATTTGAGACCATCACAGAATGCATTTACAGACTAAAAGTTTTTTTTTTTTTTTTTTTTTTAAAGAAAGAAAGAAACAATACTGGCCTTAATAGGCTTAAGCATACTTTTCCTAACAGTGGCAGAATATGAACATCCACAGAGGATTACACGAGCACCCGATTCTCATAAACTAAAGAAGAACTATTTGAATTCATCAGATGAAGTGTAAAATTTACAAATGGTAGCAGCTAATACCTAACTACGGGTTCTAAGAATCTCTTTGTATGAAAGCAGGATGCAAGGAAAACACATTAAATCTGGGGGTTTGTCCTCCACATATCAATCCACAACCCCTGTTCTTCTGAGGTTAACCCTTAGCTCTGTCCCCACCATCTGTCAGCTGTGGGAACTGCAAGTAATTAACTATTCAGTCGCCCACAGCAATGAGGACACTCATTAGCAAAATGAACAAAGGGATCGTTCTGAGCTGCTACGGTCCTCTGTTACACTCTGAGTGGCAGGTTTTGTGGTGGTGTTCCTTCTGCCATCTGCCCACACTGCTAGTTTGTGCTTGCTTAAACCATGAGACTTTAAAAAAATAAACTGCATTAATAAAATGAGGTTAAGAAGGATGGAGATCATTAAAAGGCGGTTAACTGGATGTAACCGTTTAAACCACACTATACTCTGAGAGAGATTGTGTGTAATCCTTGATCATTCTGGAATTTCAAAATTGTAAAGAAACTTGCCAATCTCAAGTTTTTCTTTCATATTATAAAAACTAGGACTTCAGGCGGTAGCATATGTGCTATATCTTTTGTGAATATTCACAAGATGCATACAATTACAAACTGAATCCCAAATTGAATCTTGAAAGAATCATTTTTGAAAACAGGTGTACTTGGGAGCTTTGCTCCTCAAATGCGGTCCATGGACCAGGAGCCTCAGCATCACCTGGGAACAATGCAGCCCCTCAGGCCCAACCCAGGGCTACTGCATCAGAGTCTGCATCTAACAACACCTGCAGGTGATGCGTGTGAGTGGTAAAGTCTGAGAAGTTCTGGTTCAAAGCACTTTCTGTGCCTTCTCAGCAGTTTCCCTTCCATAGGCTCCATTGAATTGGACATCTCAATTTTCTGGGGAGGAGTAGAGTTCTGATGCAAGCCCATGCCTCATGACAGTCACAGAGAAGAGCAGGTGCTTTCCCAATGAGTGACAACCAGGAAAGTGGCACTCTGGGCAGTGCAACCCTGCAGAGCTGCCACTCTTGAATGACAGCTCTGTTTCAGAGCTGTCAGCAACAAGCAGATATGCTCAGCAATGGAAGGTAGGTGGGTGATGGTTGCGGGGCTCATCAGTGTTGGGATAAGAAAGAAAAATGAAAAGTCTATTCAAAATGCCAGCTCCAACTGAAATTAAAACACATGCACAGGCGCGTACACACACACACACACACACACACACACACACACACACACACACAATCACAGAGACATAAAGGCTAACCTCCTTTATAAATTCTCAAGAGGATTAGCCAACGGACAGCATGGAAACCTGATGACTACAATGGCATGCAGCTGAGTCACATTGATTTCCCACCGAATAAAACCTGAACATTTCATCCCTTGAATGAAGTTGCTCTTGGGAAAGTTCAACATTTAGGATGTTCCCATCTGGAGATGAGAAATATTACAACTACTTATTAACTATAAGGCTATTGAAGTAACTTGATAATCAGTAAGAGTAAACTAGATAACTGCAGAATTAAATAAAGCTTGTTTATTTCACTTTCGTTTTTCAACTTACTTCCACTGCTACTTTGAAATTTTTAATTGTTTTTCCAAATTCAGTGTTCCCAATCTAATTCGAGACTTGGTATCCCAAGGGTTTTTTAAATACCACTAGAGGGGGCAGTTGAATCAGATGAAATTTCAAATAAAAAAGATCATCTAGAACTTAAGTGGCATGAGGTTTTAGGAAAGTTTGTTCTTAGAGAATGTAGAAAAAAAAATGTGTTTCCGGTGAAACACTGTCTCTACTAAAAAAATACAAAAAACTAGCCAGGTGAGGTGGCGGACGCCTGTAGTGCCAGCTACTCGGGAGGCTGAGGCAGGAGAATGGCGTAAACCTGGGAGGCAGAGCTTGCAGTGAGCTGGGATCCGGCCACTGCACTCCAGCCTGGGCGACAGAGCGAGACTCTTGTCTCAAAAAAAAAAAAAAAAAAAAAGTGTTTCATTTTATTTAATATAAGCCATGATCTGCCTTTGTGGAATTTGCATCTGTGTTCTTGAAATGGTGACATGTATGTTTTCCATCACCCTCAGTCAAGAGGGGAGAGCAGAGCCCTGTGCTTTGTTGGGGTCTCCAGGAGAAATCCATATACCCCGTTAATCAGAATCACCTCACCTTCCTCAAATCTTAAAGTGTTTACAGAAATTATAATGTGCTCTTTGGGGGTTAATTACAGTGGAATAACCAGGGTATTCTGGATGCCACTGAAAGCCAGAGAACAGCCTGCTTACAGATGAGCCTGTGTGGCTACCACCTGCTCTCCTCTTCACAAAGCCACAGCCCATCCTCACGGTTTCCCCAGAATGTCCAGTCAGGCCAGGTGACTAGCTGAAAAGTTAGACGTGTAAACATTTCAAGAGTGTGGGGAGCTGTCTTACCCAATTGGGGTGTTCTCAACAGTCCAGAAGTCTGTTTGGTACATTTTATGGAACATAAACTGATGGCTATAAGGATTTGTGCATTTCTTTATAATACCTGAATTGATATACGAATATTTCTTCAAAGAACTTGAAGCAATTTACATTCAACACAGCAGGTGTTCTTATCATAACTCTCTACTTTAGCCAGGCGGGTATCATGTTGCATTTCACAAATGGGAAATAAATGGATCAAAATTGCCTTGCCACATCTACACTGGATGTCTTTGGCCAAGGCAGGATTAAAAGAGAACTCTTATAGTTTTTAATCTTTTCTATTAAACTGTTTTCTCTAAAAAGCAGAGGTAAATGTAAACCCAAGAAAAGGTTTTTCAAAAGCAAATGCAAAAATTAAATGTGCTTCCTAGTCCAAGACATATAAAAAAAAATTCAATTTTGTTCGATCTATGCTATTGACACAATACTGTATTGCTTAGGTGTTCAACTTTTTTCTAGATATTTTTCTAGATACAAAGATTTCTAATAGATTAACAAAACAAACACTTAAACAGAGCAAACATTTAAACCAGTTTAAATACGAACATTTAGAATGGTTTGTGTTTGATTCATTATCTCTTATAACCTTGAAGTTTTAAATAAGAGTACTAGTGAGGGATTTAGATAAACCATAGATTGTACTCAAAGGCATGAGCAACCCATAAGTGTTTCTTTCTAGTGTTAACATTTTGACATGTAACTTTTCAGATTTTCCTGTATGCATGTGTCAATATTTCTAAGTGTATTAATCTATTAATAATTATTAATGTATTATAATATATCACATTGTAATATAACAATCTATACATTATAATCTATACATTTTCTATATGCATATGCATCTTATATATTCACTACAACCTTTAATTCTTACTGTAGAGGATAGAGCTCCCCCTCTGTAAGTGGACTTTAGATTCAGGTGAACCTTGGTATATGTACCATCTTTACCATCTACTACCTGTGTGCCCGTGAGGAAGTTACTTAACCACCCCGTCTCTGCTTCTTCATCTGCAAACTGAACTGTGAGAATGACAAGAGATGCCATCGATGAAGTATCTGATACCTGCTATTGATATTCAATAGACCTTTATTCCTCCTGGGTCCCAGTATCTGTTAGCCTTTCCAACTCAAACAATCAGCTTCTTGCTCTTAGAACTTAATAACAAAATCCTCTCCAGCTCTGGACTGTGGTTGGGCCTGAGACAGCTGGTGGCTCAGAGCAGAGATGAGATGAGATGACAATGAATTTGTTCTCAGGATCCACACTTTCCAAAGCCCTTAAACTTCCTCCTTAACAGGAGTTTAGGTTCTTCTTTCTGCCTTCTCACTCATTCCATTTTTGCTCCCTTCAGTAGTTTGTCTAACCAGTAAAGCAGTTCCTGGTTCCCATTGCAACGGCAAAAACTGAGGGGAAAATCCTCTGAGATTTTTCTTCTTGATATTTTTATTAAAATGTCATTCTTTTCCAAGTTGGCTTCTTGGAACCTCTGGCTTGGAAAGATTAACTTTGTGTCTTTCAAACTACCTTGATTGCAAAAAAAGGGTGGGAGTCTTCAGTTACAACAAAAATCCACTCCCATACTCTTCTAGAGTAGGACTTTTTTTTGCAGTGGGATGTAAGTTATTTTCATTTAAATAAAACATACAGAACCATTCTATTGCTCCTATTCATATTGCTATGGGTTTTCTAGAATAGGTCATTGAGCAGAAAAGAGTTAGACTGGCTTATATTATGGGGAGATGCCCAAAATGCATCAATTGGATTTTAGTTTATCATTAAATCAAGCTTTTAACTATTTATGACTTTCTTTACAAATATTAAAATTAATTATTCCTTGCCTTGAAACTTACCATTTTTTGAAATCCCAAATCTTCATATTGGTCTAATTGTTCTTTTAATTCTTTAATAACTTCTTCTTTCTCTTTCAGTTTTCTTAACAAAATATTTATTTTGACACTACTCGCATCTTGCAAATGAATGTTCTCTTCTTCTACCTCAAAAAATTGCTGGGTACAAAAAAAAGTAGCATTAAAAATTAATTAGACACTCAGCATTAAAAATTAGACACCACCAGAAAACATTTCATCTTTTAAGCTGTTGTTTTGTGAGGTTATTTTTGTAACCTGCATACAATTTTAATAAGAAAATTTATTTATATTGAAATATATGCTTAAAAATTATTATGCACTACGTAGCACAGTGTTATCCTATAAAACACAAAGCATGATCAGTTACTCTAACTGTATCAGCCATGTAAACTACAATAGCAAAGAGTGAGATGGAAGAATAGGAGAACTTCCACTCAACAAGAATTTGGCAGCCATTCATGGACAAAAGTGCCCTTGAGGGAGATTTGGGACCTGGATAGAAGACTGCAAAACTCTGGTGGAGCCCAAGACTGAGGAGGGCTGTTTTGAGTGGCAGGATGCACCTAGGTGGCAGGCTCACTGACCATGATCCCAGCTACAAACCCAGAAATGGCTTCATCCCCCTGCGGACTTGGTCTTGCCACTAGAACCATCTGCCAAGAAATCCAGGAGGAATCACGTTCACCTGTGCCTCTGGTGACATGCCCACAGGCCTCAGTCTCAGCTGTGGACCCTGAATCAGCTCTGTAACTCAACCAAACCCACTTTCAGCTGCAGTTTGAGACCGGTTCTGCCTGCCCAGGCACCTGCTGGGAGTCATGCCTATTTGTGCCCTCGGAAGCTGGTCGGCTGACCTCGGTCTCACAGCAGATCTTGAAATACCCCTTTAACTTGGCCCCAGCCCTCTCAGCTGCAGTCTGAGAGCAGTCTTGCCCACCCAGGGGCTTGATGAAAGCTATGCCTTTCTGTGCCCCAAAGGCAGGCCCACTGATCTTGATTCCACTGCAGATCTTGGGGTGGACCTACATCTAGTTCTGTCCCTTCCTAGCCTTGGGCAGAAGCAGTCCTGTCCATCCAGAGATCTACCAGGAAACATGCCCATCAATGCCTTTAGAGGCAGGCTGCTGACCTCAGTCTGATGGAGGAGCCTGAAGTAGCCCCGTGACCCAGCTCCGGCCCACTCAGCCATGATCCAAGAGCAGTCCTGCTTGCCCAGGAGCCCAGTAGGAGGCACACCTGTCTGTGTCTCTGGAGGTATGTCTGCAGACCCCAGTCTCAGTGTAAGCCATGACGCAGCCCTGTAATTCCATTCAAGCGCCTGTCAGCCATGGTCCATGGCCAATTCTTCTTGCCCAGGGACCAACTCAGTAACCCAGCAGGAACACTCCAAGGGACCTGAAGGAATACAACACTTATCTGCGCCTGGTAACAGGCCCACCATCTGCAAACCCAACTGTGAAACCTGAAGCATATTCTTTACCCAGCACCAACTCTACAGACCAAGGTCCTGGACGCAGTTTATTCTTTCCAGGGGCCAGACAGGATGCAAGCCTGTTCAAGCCCCTAGTAATAGACCCACTAACATGGACCCCATTGCAGACCCAGCAGCAGCCACATAACTCGGCTGCAGCCCTACTCAACTGCAATCCTGGAGGCAATCTTATCAGCTCAGGAACCCAAAAGAAGAAAATATTTACCTAGCAAAACCAGTCTGTAATGACTGAAGGAAGTGTTTGCTCATTCAAATGCACAAACACCAACATAAGGCTATATAGGTAGTGAAGAATCAGGCAAACATGACACTCTCAAGAAAACGAATACAGTTCCAGTAACTGACTCCAAAAAAATGGAGATCTGCAAATCGTCTGACAAATAATTCAAAATATTATCTTTAAGAAGCTCAATGAGATGCAAGAGAACACAGATACACAGTTGAACAAAACAAGAAAAACAATGCATTAACAAAATTAGAAGTTTCATAAAGCAATAGTAAATGCCAGGCATGGTGGCTTGTGTCTATAATCCCAGCTACTTGGGAGGCTGAAGCAGGTGGATCACTCGAGGCCAGGAGTTTGGGACCAGCCTGAGTAACATAACAAGACATCCTTCTCTACAATTTTTTTAAAAGAAAAGATTAAAGAATGGGCCAAGGACCTAAATAAACATTTTTCCAAAGATGGTATACAAATCGCTAACAGGTACATGAAACATCACCAATCATCAGGAAAATGTAAATCAAAACTACAATGAGAAATTACCTCATTATGATAAGAATGAGCTATTAGAATGAGTATTTTCAAAAAGATAAGAGACAACAAGTATTGGCAAGGGTATGGAGAAAAGGCAACCCTTGTGCACTGTTGATGGGAATGTAAAGTGGTACAGCCATTATGGAAAATAGTATGGAAGTTCTTCAGAAAATTAAAAGCTGCCATATGATCCAGCTATCCTACTTCTGGGTATATATTTGAAGGAAATAAAATCATGCTCTTAAATATATTTGCATTCCTATGTTCATTACAGCATTATTCACAATAGCCAAGATGCAGAAACAACCTAAATATCTATCAACAGATGAATGAATGAAGAAAATGTTACATACACACACACACACACACACACTCTCTCTCTCTCTCTCTCTCTCTCTCACACACACACACGCACAATAGAATATTTACAGTGGTGGTATGTATAATGTATATATTAATACAATATTTTTCAGCCATAAAAAAGAAGGATATCTTGCCATTTGGGACAACATGGATGAACCTGGAAGATATTATGCTAAGTGAAATAAGCCAGACATAAAAAGATAAATACTGTATTATCTCACTAATACGTAGAATCTAAAAAAGTTGAACTTAAAGAAGCAGAGAGTAGAATGGTGGTTGACAGGCCGGGCGCGGTGGCTCACACCTGTAATCCCAGCATTTTGGGAGCCCTAGGTGGGCAAATCACGAGGTCAGGAGTTCGAGACTAGCTTGGCCAACATGTGAAACCCCCATCTCTACTAAAAGTACAAAAAATTAGCTGAGCGTGGTGGCGGATGCCTGTAATTTCAGCTATTTGGGAGTTTGAGGCAGGAGAATCACTTGAAGCTGGGAGGTGGAGGTTGCAGTGAGCTGAGATAGCACCACTGCACTCCAGTCCAGCCTGGGTGACAGTGCGAGACTCTGTCTCAAAAAAAAAAAAAAAAAAGAATGGTGGTTGACAGAGGTTGGAGCATGGGAAAAATGGGGAGATGTTGGTCAAAGGGTATAAACTTTCAGTCATAAGATGAATAAGTTCTGGCAATCTAATGTATAGCATGGTGACTATGGTTAATAACACTGTATTGTTTACTTGAAATTTGCCAAGAGAGCAGATCTTGTGTCCTTACTGCCACCGTCCCCCACCCCACACACAGTAATAACTAGAAGTATGTGTTAATTAATTTGATTGTGGTAATCATTATACAATGTATTTCAAATCATCACATTGTATACCTTGAATATATACAATTTATATTTGTCAATTATACATCAGTAAAGTTGGAAAAGGTAATAATGGTAAATCTTAATAGTAAATTGACATCATGATTTGTGAATATCCTACTTTAATATTCCTCTAGAAGGGAAGACAGTAAAAATTTGAATATGTAGAAAAGGAAGTAAACATCATTGGTGCAACTAATTTCCTCAATAGACTGGAATGGAGACGTTGAAAGAAGTAACATACCTTGACAGCTTGTTTTAAGTATTTAGCTGCTTCCTATCTGCATTCATTACTCTGAAGAATTATATTACAAAACCAAAAAAAGGATGAAAGGCTTTAAAAGTGAATAATGTTACTTGCTTCCAGCATTTAAAAATCTCATTTTCAACACTGCTATGCAAAACTTGTGATTTAGTTTGGACTCTTTTTGAAATTATAAAGAAACCATTTGATTCTTTGTGTGTTTATTACTAATATATTTGGGTACATACAACATACAGGAAATATAGCAAAACCTAGTAATATCTGCTAATACACTTAATGTTATATTTCAAAAGAGTTAAATTTGTAAACTCAGATTGTCCTAATATGATGAATATCAGCAGACTAAGAATAATAATATATGAAGGTAGCTATGAACAGCACTGGCATAATCTTCATGGTATAAAAAAATCATAGATGAATGTACAGGAGAATTAAAAGGAGTGAAAAGGAATACTCCATATGACAATATCCAGTATCAACTTTTAAAATTTTGTGATTTTATTTATTTAGTTTTTTAATTTAGTTGGGTGGTTTTTGTTTGTTTTGTTTTTTTGTTTGTTTGTTTGTTTTTGAGACAGTCTCACTCTATCACCCAGGCTGGAGTGCAGTGGTATAATCGGCTCACTGCAACCTCCGCTTTCTGGGCTCAAGTGATCTTCCCACCTCTGCCTCCACCTCTGCCTCCCAAGTAGCTGGGACTACAGGCACATACCACCATGCCTGGCTAATTTGTGTATTTTTTGCAGAGACAGGGCTTTGCCATGTTGCCTAGGCTGGTCTCAAACTCCTGAGCTCAAGGGATCCGCCTGCCTCAGCCTCCCAAAGTCCTGGGACTACAGAGCCACTGCGCCTGGCCTTAAATTTGGTGATTTTAAACAAGAGTATTGATTATGTAGATCTAGTCGTTACATCTATTCTTACATATGTCTATAGCTCAAAGACTCTACTCAACACACATTTATTCCACCAGGGCCCTTAAGTGTTACTAGGCATCACATATCTAACAGATCCAAACAGAGTTCAACATCTTCACTGTCATCCTTTCTACATTCCCTAATTAACAGCAGCATAAGCCAGAAACCCCTTTTAAGCCCCTTATTCTCCTTCATCAACTAACCAAATTTGTTCGACCTACCCCTAAATCTCTACCAAACCCCATCACCTTCTTTCCTGTTCCACTACAATCTCAGTACTTGCCTTGTTCACCTGGATATTGTAAAAGCTTCTTAACTAGCCTCCCTGCCTCTTGTTTTGTCACTTCTCTCCAATCTTCATCCAGTAGCCAAATAACCTTTCTAAAATGCAGCTCTCCCCATCTCCTCCTACGGGCTAACATCCAGCTCCCTTAGCATGGTATACAAAATGCAGCCTTCCTGATCTGCTGCCAGCTTACCTGGCCAGCAACTCATGCCAGTCTTCTCTGGGCATTTTATCAATACTGATACACTCAGCATCCAACTTCTCAGAAACACCACGTTGCCACAGGTCTCTGTGCCTTAGCACTTGGGAGTTCCCTGTTAGCCAACCCAACAAGCTCTTGCTTGTCATTCTAGCAGAATGGTATTAGAGTGGAATAGCCTGAGTCTGCAGACCAGCTCTGTCAGCTTGGGACCTTGAACAAGTTTCTTAAACCCCGAGTGTCTCAGTGTTATCATCTGTAAAATGGGACTATTAATAATAGTACCTGAATTGTGAGAATTAAATAAGATAATGCATGTAAACAATTTTGGACAGTGCCTACAACACACAGACAGCCCCCAGCAAGTATTATAACCTAGCACTTAGTCCTGTTGTGGCTGTTTGTCATTCAAATCCAGATGCCAGCTACTCTGGAAGCCTTAGCACAGGCCTCCCACCCACCCACCTTCTACCTCTATGTCCTTTCTCTATCTTGTGAACATTCTTCTTGGGGTCACTTTATTATTTGCTTACTTTCTAAGTAATTTTTATGCTCTGAATAGGTTGGGTTTATTTTACTCTTTAAAAAGACACCTGCAATTGTATGTTTATCACAGTACTATTCACAATGGCAAAGTCATGGAACCAACCTAAGTGTCCATCAATGGTTGACTGTATAAAGAAAATGTAATATATTAATATATACACCATGGAATACTATGCAGCCATTAAAAAGAATGAAATCATGTCCTTTGCAGTAACACGGATGGAGCTGGAGGCCATTATCCTAAGCAAATTAATGCAGGAACAGAAAACTAAATACCACATGTTCTCACTTCTAAGTGGGAGCTAAACAACGGGTACACATGAACATAAAGATGAAAATAATGGACACTGGGGACTCCAAAAGGGAAAAAGGTGGCAGGGAGACCAGGGCTGAAATATTACCTGTTGAATACAATGTTCAATATTTGGGGGGTGGATATACTAGAAGCCCAATCCTCACCATTATGCAATATACCCAGGTAACAAACATGCACATATACCCTCTGAATCTAAAACAAAAGTTTTTAAAAAGCCAACAAAACAAAGATGGCATGACAGCCCAGAGACCAACGCACTAAAAAATAATGAGAAAGTGATGCAGGCTGTTTAGGGAATGATGCTCTGCCTGGCACCAAGTCGTCTTTGTCAGAGCATGTCACAGAAGTGCCCTGGGAAACTCATTTAAAATCTCACCCAGGTACCACGCTGAGAGGTGCTTGATGAGCCAGCCTGCCTTCTGGATGGGCTCAACCACTCTGGACTTCAGGGCAGGGAGGGCCACAATTCTTTGGAAGAATAAAAAAGTTTTACTTTTACATGCTTCCTCACCTCATTTTATTAGTGCAGACTCAAATATTCCTTTTTCAGTCAGTCCTCAAACTTCAGCTGAAGCAATTGTTTGAGGAACCCCAAAATCCACCTGGAGGGATTTATTTTTGACTTTTCACAAAATAGTTGTAAGGTCCAAATACAACGGATTCATTTTTCTTCATCTTCTGGAATGTTTCTGATGTTTCACTAGTGTTTATGGAATGAGTGAGACTCTGTGGGAGATAGCAGAAAGCAGTGTGATTTTCCACACTGCCCCTGCAAATCTAGTCTCTAGTCTCATAGTTCCCACCTTTTAAAACTTTCAGGAAGGTATCATGGCTTTATTTTTTTAACTTAGTAACAACAACTTTAATCTTAGACAATGACAACAAAATAAAAGGAATAAAGAAAATGGGAGGAAAGCAAAATCCAAAACCAAAACAAAAAATTCTAGTCTAGCCAACTCTCACCCATTAATGCTTCTGTCCTCCCACCACTCTGGCCCCCCTTAGACTTGGCAGTCTGCAGTGGAGGAGAAGGGTTGAGCCTCTCTTCCTTTTATTTCTACAATTTGAGATTTTCCAATGGTCTGGTGCAGAGGAGAGGGAGAAATGTTAAGGGAACAGAAACAAGTGTCAGTTGACAGTAACCTGCTGCCTTTGGTTCCTAGGGGGGTCCATGCTGGCCTGGCCTCCTGCAATGCCCTTCACAGGAGCAGTGCCTGCCTGGCTTCTATCCTAGGACCTGCCCTTCTGCTGGCATCCTGTCACCTCTCCAGATGGTCCTTGTCAGCAGGCTTCTGCTCTATCAGCCCTCCTGCCCTTCTGTGGCAAGTCCCACACCAGTCCTCATATTCCTCAGACCCAGGGATGCTCATCAAGCTCTCCAAGTGGTCCAAGACTCCACTCTTGCTTGGCTGGAAGGAGAAATACTCTCTTTCTCTCTCCTATTTATGGGTCAGCACTCCATGCTGCCTGCTTTCCCCAAAATGGTCCTCTTGACCAGTCTTGTTCATTTCCAAATTCAAGATAGCTCTTATATTTCCTGGAGATGGATGATGGGCTAGTACTGGCCAATTAAGCTGTTCCACCAAGTCCTGGAATGTCCTGCAAAGAATATCCTGCTGGCATCTATTTTTTCTTTTTCTTTTTTTTAGATAGCATCTCGCTCTGTCACCCAGGCTGGAGTACAGTGGCATGATCGTAGCTCACTGCAGCTTCTAACTCCTGGGCTGAAGCCATCCTCCTGTCTCAGCTTCCCAAAGCACTGGAATTACAGGCATGAACCACCACGCCCAGACATACCTCACTTTTGAACAGTATTTAGTTCTTTACTTTTGGAGCTTTGGATGAAACTGAAACCCAAGAGTCCCATTTTAACATCCCATCTTAGGGTGGCTTACTGAAAAATGTATTACCCTTTAGTTTAAATCCCGACCTAATCATGTGACCGCTTGTCCTTCATCGAGAGGTTCTTTCTGACAACTATTAAGTTCACAGGAGCAACAGGCATCCAGGCCTGAGGGCCTGAGTATGACAAAGTTCAATCAGGCTGCACCATTCACTTATCAAACACAGGAGTTTGAAATTCCAGCTTGGGTTCCGTAACAACGTCAAAATAGTTACTGCCTGCTGTTCAAGGAAAATGTTTTTGGAATTTCAGTTGTCTCATTAACTTTCTAAAATAAAATTTCTATATTTTGGTGCCATCATTCTCATTAAGGTCCAGCTGTTAGTTTGCAACATTTAAACTAGGGAATAATTACTCTGTGAACATTTAGATTGACTATGACAATATTGGGTGGGAAGCAAGTCAATTGCTTACTTCAAAGGTGATATATTAACCTTTTTAGATAATGAAGGTTATTATAATAGAGATATTAACTTTTATCATTTAGTTAAGAAGGTGTTAGTATCAACTTTCTTCATTGTAAAGTTAATTAATAAGTATTATACTAATTAATACATGTTATAGTCCTTAATACGTATTTATTCCCAGTTAAAGTATTAATATGCATTTGTAGGGAGATATGTTAGTACTTCTGTAAGATAAACCTTTTCCCAAAATAAATAAATGCATTATTCACTTATTTACTTATGACGGTGAGCTCATGGATTCCTATTTTACTCAAATGGTTACAATTCATGATTATCGTTGCTTATTTTGATGCATGAATTTTCCCAGATTGGCCAAGTGGAATGAAGGAAGCCCCTACCAGCTGACTCCCGTGTTCTGACACACCTTCATAATTTTTTGAGCATTTCCTTGCTTTGGTTATGACAAAATATTGCAGGCCTTTCTTCCATTTTCCCTGTCACTGCCCTGGAGTTAGCTACTCCTCCAAAAAGCCCTGGTTTCTTTGAGTGTAGAATATCATTTAAATCTAAAAGCTGAATTCTAGGTGTACTCATTGCTATAGGAGTGTCACTTCCTCTAGGCGCTCTCCATAGACAGAACTAGGATATACATAAATGTATCTACACACTTACACATACACATTCACACATATCTATATAGTCACATATATGTATCTGTGATGATTAATTGTATGCATCAACTTGGCTAGGCCATGGTACTCTTTTTCAAATGTTAGATGTTGCTGGCATTTTTAGATGAGATAAATATTAAAATCGGTGGCTCTGAGTAAAGCAGATTAATCTTCAGACTTCCATCATGTAGATGGAGCTCACCCAATAGGTTGAAGGCCTTCTCAGAAAAAGACAGATTCTCTGAGGAAGAGGAAATTCTCCTAGAGGACTGTATTTGGACTCAAGCTGTAACATCAAGCCTTTCCTGGGTCTCCAGCCTGCTGGCCTGCCTTGCAAATTTCAAACTTGCCAGCCCCCATAATTGCATGAACCAATTCCTCAAAATCTCTTTTATCACCTCTCCTTCACCCTCTCTTCTCTTTCCCTGTTTTCTCCCCATCTCCCCCAAATATTCATTGTCCTTCAAGGCTCAGCATAGGAATCACCTTTTCCTAAAAGTCTTCCTTAACTATTCACCCAAACTGCCAGAGAGTTTGCACCCACTGGGTACAAACCTCCAATGTGGACTGTAATTGCTAAGTTTGTTATCTCTCTTGACCACTAGATTACACACAATGGGTACAAGGACTGGCTCTGGGCCTCTGCTGGAAAATCAGACAATGGATGGATGAAATGAATCCAAACATGAGTGAAAGAACAGTTAAAGACCTTGACATTATGGATTGCCTTTATTCTAGGAAATTTCCACTAGGAATTCATGATCTATTTCCAGCACCATGGTGTAGGTCAAGTTATCTTGACACTCTTCTTGATCATATTCAACCCTTTATTCAACAAAATTTGTCAAAAACCTATTATGTCACGCAGTCTGCTATGAGAATACAAAGATGAGCAAGACTCGGTCCCTGCTCTGCAGGAACAGTCTAGTGGACAGATCAACATGTACTGGGTAAATGTGACACAATTCACTGTAGCTATTAGTCAGCAGAGAAAGAGCAAAGGGGGACATTATGCAAAAATTCCAGGGAGGAGGTTAATAACTTGAGGTGAGCTGAGAGAAGCAGGTGACGGCCCAGTATTGCAGGAGGGTAAAGTTTTGGCTAAGAAGTGGAAACAGATAAAAGTGAAGATATGAAAGGACCTTCTAAGCCATGCTAAGGCACTTAAACTTCTCCCTAAAGGCATGGAGGAAACACTGAAGGATTTAAACAGGGCAGGATGTGGTCAGACTTGTGTTTTGAATGACCACCCAGTTGCCTGGGCAAACGATGGACTTAATGAAGACCAAAAGGGATAAGAAGGTACCAGCCACAGGCCAGGTGAGCAATGCTGACTACCCAAACTGGCTCAGAGGCAAAATAACAAGACACGAATTTAGGAGATAAAAAACTGGCAGGACAGCCAGCCATGGTGGCTCATGCCTATAATCTCAGCGATTTGGGAGGCTGAGGTGGGACGGTTGCTGGAGCCTAGGAGGCAGAGGTTGTAGTGAGCAGAGATGGTGCCACTGCACTCCAGTCTGGGCGACAGAGCAAGATCCTGTTTCAAACACAACAACAACAAACACCCAAACCAAACAACAACAAAAAACTGGTAGGATTTGATGACTCACT
Source organism: Macaca fascicularis (assembly GCF_037993035.2). Classification (NCBI taxonomy): domain Eukaryota; kingdom Metazoa; phylum Chordata; class Mammalia; order Primates; family Cercopithecidae; genus Macaca; species Macaca fascicularis. The sequence goes on from NC_088383.1 coordinate 24,111,595, forward strand.
AAATATGAAGGATGAATTTGTTATCTAGTGCTGCATAAAAGTTTTACCCCAAATGTAGTGGCTTAAAACACACACGTTTGGCCAGGCACAGTGCCTCACACCTATAATCCCAGCACTTGGAGAGGCTGAAGTAGTAGGATCACTTGAGGCCAGGAGTTTGAGATCAGCCTGGACAATATAGTAGGACCCTGTCACTAACGAAAAAGAAAAAAAAATTAAATTAAAATACACACACACACACACACACACACACACACACACACATACACATTATCTCATAGTTTCTATTGGTCAGGAATTCAGGTAAGTCCTCTGTTTAGGGTCTCCCAAGGCTGCAATTAAGGTGGTGTTCAGGGCTGTGGTCTCATCTGAAGAGCAACTGTGAAGGGATCTGCTTCCAAGCTCACTCAGGTTGGAGAAAAATCCACTTTTTTTTCAGCTATAGGACTGGAGGCTTCAGTTTCTTCTTGTCAGCCAGAGGCTACACTCAGCTTTGCCACATGGGTTTCCTCTCACGTAGCCTCTCACATTAGCCAACAGAGAGAGAGACTCTAGCAAGACAGATGCTATCAAGATAATCACATACAACTCTATATCTTTGCTGTATTCGATTGACCAAAAGAAAAGTTAAATAAATTTAGAAACTTGTTCATAGCTGAAAAAAAAAGTACAGGTACTTGTGTCCTTAACTGGTCTCCAGAGGGCAGCAGAGAGTCATTTATACTTGTCAATCTACAGAAAGTGTATACAACACTTCGTTTTATTTTCAACTTTCCTCTGTTCTTCCTTATGACTAAGCCTTAACAAACTGGGTGGCCAGGATTTGGAAGGCTGTCTGAGGTCATGGATCAAAGTGATGCCAACAAGCCAAAGCAAAGATTCCAATAATGACTTTAATATAAACAATTTTTTCATAAGTCAACTAACCACAATTAAGCATATTTAACACATATTTACGAAAAACTGATGAACATGAAGAATTTAATCCTTCCATGGCTTTCTACTCCTAGAAGTATAAAGTGTATGGACAAAGAGTAATATTCATTATTTAGCTATAGTTTTGACCATGTGATATATATTAGAAAAAGATCAATGTCCCAGAAATTGTGGACGACACAAAGAACTATAAAAGCATGTGGTTTTTGTTTGTTTGTTTGTTTGTTTTGACACAGGGTCTCGCTCTATCACCCAGGCTGAAGTGCAGTGGCATGGTCACGGCTCACTGCAGCCTTAACTTCCTGAGCTCAAGTGATCCTCCCACCTCAGCCTTCCGAGTAGCTGGGACCACAGGCGCATGCCCCCATGCCCAGCTAATCTTTTTGTATGCTTTGTAGAGGCAGGGTCTCACTATGTTGCCCAGGCTAGTCTCAAACTCCTGAGCTCAAGCGATCTGCCTGCCTTGGCCCCCCACAGCGCTAGGATTATAGGCATGAGCCACCACGCCTGGCCAAAAACATATTTTTAAAAACCACAAAATTCTGACTTATTCTCCCATTATAAACAAGAATAATACTGGATAAGATAGATTAAATGCATCTTTTTTTTTTTCTTTTAGAGACAAGGTCATGCTATGTCACTCAGGCTGCAGTGTACTGGCACAATCATGGCTCACTCACATTAGACTCCTGGGTTCAAGCAGTCCTCCCACCTCAGCTTCCTCAGTAGCTAGGACTACAAGCATGTGCCACCATGCTGCCACAGGATCCTTGGGGTGTTGCTTTGCCAGCCAGAAACCTCTGTGGTCAGTGGCACTTTTGCCTGAGTTTTGCTCAGGCCTACTAGGCTCATTCCACCCGCTTGACCTGGCAGGCTGTGCTCAGCTCATGCTACCAGCCTGGATCCCATGCCTGCCAAGGGCAAGCCAGGTGCACAGTGACAAGGGGTGCATGAGTGAGTGCAGGGTCCAGCCACTACACACAGCTAGGCATGCCAGCTGCAGGGGGATGGGCAGTTCCAGGTGCCAGCAAGGGCGCCAGCTCCCTGCAAGGCTGCAGCTGGACCAGGTATACCACAAGTGGCTTCCACTGCTGGCACTGGGGAACACAGTGGTACCTGGAAGTTTGGAGACACCAGGAACTGCAGAGCCCCAAAGAGGGTGTCACAACACTGGCTCAGGGAGCTTCTAGGTCTGGGCTTCCCCAAGGGCTGCAGCTCTTCTCTCCTTCTTGTTGCCTGCAGTGTGGTGAGTGAGGGTTGTGTTTCAGCCCTGTTTGCCTTATAGCTTTTTCAGTCCCACCATTTGGTGGGTCCTGAGTTCTTGTCCCACATGCAGGAAGAATGAGATATGCAGACTATTGGAGGGTGAGTAATGCAAAGAGGTGCTTTATTCAGCAACAGTACAGCTCTCAGGAGATCTGAAGTTGGTAGCTCCTTTCTGCAAGCAGGTCATCCCGGCATCTGCTCAGCTCCCAGATAAGAGGAGACCCACAGTGGGTAGCTCCTTTCTGCAGGCAGGTCATCCTGATATCTGTTCAGCTCTCAGCTGAGAGAAGACCTCTCTGCAGGCAGGTCATCCCGACCTCTGCCAGAGTCTGGCTGAGTCTAGGGTTTTTATGGGCTTCAGAGGGGAGGAAGTGCATGCCGACTGGTCAATGTGCAGCCACAGGTGGGCCTGAAAAAAGCACCATAAGTTCTCACTCCAGTCTGTGGAACTGGCAGCCTGGCCCCCAGGCTTCAGGCCATCCCTGGCTTGAAGGTGGGGCTTCAGCAGTGACACATCCCTTTCCACTCAGGAGCCTGTCACTTCCTGCTGCTGTTCATGGTGCCCAGGCTGTTCATGCCAAGGGATACCTGCAGGCCTGTGCTGTGCCACCCTCAGTGCCCCCATGGCCTCCCTCCTGTGCTCGCTGGCACTCAAAGTCTGGAGGGCACCAAAGCAGCAGGGGCCTGGTGTGTCAGCACCATCCCAAGCACACACACACCTGGCCAGGTCATGACAGTGCCCAGGCTTGGCCACAACTTTGCTCCAAAATAAGAGTGGGTGCCAGGAATAAGGAAAGGCCAGGCAGCAGGAGCAGGCACTTCTGAGCCTGTGGAGGCAGGGGGGCTTCCTGGGCCCCCAAGAGCACAGGGATCCCTGGGTGTGCAGCCATGGCTGGGCAGCTGCAGCTGCCTCTAGGAGCATGGAGCTCCCCCATCACCAACTCAGGAGGTGGGCACCATTCCTGCTTGTTCTTGGCTCCTGCCGGCTTAGTAGAGTGTACAACCCTGGTCATGTCTCCCCTGCTGCATCCAGCATCTTTGCAGCAGCTGCTCCAGACAGGGCACTGCTGAAATGATTACATAGTTTATGGATGAAAAATGAAGTGACAAAAATATGTATTCTCAATTGCATAACTGTTTACATAGAAAGCCCCAAAGAGTCTATAGAAAAATTATTAAAACAAACACAAGAATTTAGCAAGATGTTTGGTTACAAAATCAATATATATAAAACTGCTACAGATAATACTCATTTTCCCTCCTTCCCTCTTTCTCTTTCTTCCTTCTGTCTTCTTCCATTAAATATTAATTAGGCCAGCACAGTGGCTCATGGTTGTAATCTTAGCACTCTGGAATGCTAAGGCAGGAGGATTACTTTAGGATAGGAGTTCAAGACCAGCCCGGATAACATAGCAAGATCCCATGTCTACTATATATATATGTGTGTGTGTGTGTGTGTATATATATATATATATATATTTTTTTTTTTTTAATTAACTGGGTGTGCTGGCACATGCCTGTAGTCCCAGTTACTCAGGAGGCTGTGGCGAGAGGATCACTTGAGTCCAGAAGTTTAAGGCTACAGTGAGCTATGAGCACACCCTACATTCCAGCCTGGGAGACAGTGAGACCCCTGTCTCTCTAAAAAAAAAAAAAAAAAAAGACCCCAAAATAAAAAGCAAAACAAAGAAAAAAAACAAATTCAATGAGTCGGGAATTAGTAGAAGCACAGCAGGGATGGCTTATCTCTCCTCCATAAAAAGACTCTACGTGGCTGGTAGCTCGAGTCATCTGGAGGCTTCTCCACTCATATTTTTGACTCCTAGGCTGGGGTGACTCAAAGGAGGGGCTGAGATGAGCCTGGAGACCCAGTAGTACCCACATGTAGATCTTCCATATGGCATGAGCTTTTGTCAGCATGGTAGCTGAATTCAGGGAAGGACAATCTAGAGGGCAAACATTCAGAGAGAATAAGGATGAACTTGCAAGACTTCTTTCGACCTTAATTTAAAAGTCACTCAGCTTCACTTCCTCCACATTCTGTGCTTATCGGCAAGTCACTAAGGCAGCCCTGATTCAAGGGAGGGGAATCAGATTCCACCTCTTGATGGCAGAGAAGCGACGTAACGTTGCACAAAAGCAGGTAAGTGGGAGAGAGTGTCACAGGTGCCTTTGGAAACACAGTTTGGCACAGAGTCACAGAGATCATTAGCAGAGCAATATGTCCTGAGATGTTTTCAGCTGCAAGTAACTGAAAAGCCAACTAACAGTGGCTTCGACACTGAGGGGTTGTTATCTCATGAATTTAAGAGGTCAGAGACAGGGCAAGTCCAGGGTTACTTTCATGGCTCAATGACATTACCAAGGACCCCTCTGCTTCTCATCTTTCTACCTTGCTACCTCAGCACATCCAGAGTATCTCAATGTTTGGTTTCACAGTGGCCACGGCAATTCCAAGCATCAGAGGGAGACATAAAACATCAAGCAAAGAAATAGAAAGGGTCTTCCATGAGACCCTTTTTTTCCTTTTCAATTTTTGTTTTAGATTCAGAGGGTACGTGTACAGGTTTATTACATGGGTAAATTGCATGTCACAGGGGTTTGGTGTAAGATTATTCCATCACCCAGGTAATAAACATAGTACTCAATAGGTAGTTTTTGATCCTCACCCTCCTCCCAACCTCCACCCTCCACTCTCTAGTAGGCCCCCGTGTCTACTGTTCCCTTCGTGTCCATATGTTCTCAATGTTTAGCTCTCACTTACAAGTAAGAACACACAATATTTGGTTTTCTGTTCCTGTATTAATTTGCTTAGGATAGTGGCCTCCAGCTCCCTCCATGTTACTGCAAAGGATGTGATTTTATTCTTTTTTATGGCTATGTAATATTCCATGGTGTATATGTACCACATTTTTTTTTATCCAGTCCACCGTTGATGGGCATCTAGGTTGATTTCATGTCTTTGCTATTGTGAACAGTGCTGCAATGAACACACACATGCATGTGTCTTTATGGTAGAATGATGTATCTTTCTTTGGATATATACCCAGCAAAGGGATTGCTTGGTCAAATGGTAGTTCTGTTTCAATTTCTTTCAGAAGTCTCCAAGCTGCTTTCCACGGTGGCTGAACTAATTTACATTCCCATCAGCAGTGTATAAGCAAGTGTTCCATTGTCTCTGCAACCTCACCAGCATCTGTTATTTTTTTGACTTTTTAATAACCATTCTGACCAGTGTGAGGTGATATCTTCAGGAGTCCCTTTTACTTAGAAAGAACCACCTCCCCCAAAATCTCACAGCCAACTCACCTTCAGGTCTCATTGGTTAGGGACCTGACTTTGCCTATGTCTGTGCTATAGCTAAAAAGGGAGCTGGAAGAGGAAGAATCTAGCATTTTGGTTTCTATAGTTGGAAGTGCCCCTGTCAGTAAAAAGCAGTGGGGAGAATGTGCAGTGGAGAGAATGACATTTGAGCAGGCGGCAGCACTGTCTGCCACAGGTACAGGTGACCATTCAGGCATTTAGCAATCAGTAGCTGGTTGTTAATTATGTACCAGTCACAGCGCTAAAGGCAGAGGCACAGCAGAGAGTAACACACAGGAGATCCTTAAGGTTGACAGTCTGGCACGGAACAAAGACACTTCACAAGCAATTACATAATTAAATACAGAATGTGTTGAGTGCTATGATAAGAAGCTTGCAAACAGTGCCCAAAAAGAAATATGCAAAAAATTTACTTATGGAAGTATATTGAAATGCAAGGTGAGGATAAGTTATAAATGCTAAACGAAGAACAAGGTCTTTGCTGAGTCTTAAAAAACCACTAAAGGTAGGAATTTTCCCATTGTGAAGGAAAATGAAGCATGTGTCTGGCAGATAAAAATGTCCCTGTCATTACAAAAGTTAATCCACCAACTGGAATTTACTACAGATTCTCTGAACTCTTTCTTAGGACCATCTGACCTTCGTCTACTCAGCTATGACCACACCAAATAAACTTTGGATTACTTTAATACATGCCCAGGTGTCCTGAATATCAGATTAGAATTTTCCAGTTTCTAGAAAGCTTTATAATGTGAGCATAAACAGTCTTAGGCCTGATCCCTCTAAGGTGACCTGAAAATTGAGGGAACAGGCCTTCAGAGCTGGAAACACAGACTGGGAAGCCAAGGTGATCCCCATTCCTTGCACACAGCAGCTGAAGCTAGCCTTGCCCACAACCATAGCACCAAAAACAAAAACTCACCTGGTACATTCCTTTGATAACAGCTATGGCATCGGCTAACTGCTGATTGAAGGATTTTCTCATTTTATCCTCATTCTGCAAATAAAAATAAACGCAATAAGCACCATAATGTATTTCCAAATATGACCCACACCTGCTAGGGAGGGACTCAGTAAAAAAAAACATCATCTGAATCATCACAATCTCTTGAAAACTTCAATTCATAATAATTTCTCCCACCCTGTAGCTATTATGACACATTTTATTTTTACTTAACCAAAAGCCATAGAGAGATTATATGGATAAAATATACACAGATAATTTGAACACTTCATTTCATTTTTCACTTGAGTAAAGTCTTTTAGTGCCTTCCTAAAACTGTTTTTAAAAGTTGTAAAGTCTATTTGTGATGCCTATCTTCTTCTAGTCCTTGTACTTTTTGAATGGAATATGCTCATGAAAAGAAATTTATAGTGCTAATCTGCAAACTAGAGTTATTTTCTGATTAATCAAATAATTTGATTAGATCTGTTTAGATTAACAATAGAAGAGAGTGCATTTAAAAAAAAATACCCATGATTCTGATATCAATTCTGATCTCAGCATGGAGTATAAACAACAAATAGGCTTTATCCTTTTCTAAAAAAAATTTATTTTTACATTTATTTTGCAGAGATGGGGTATTGCTTTGTTGCCCAGGCTGATCTCGAACTCCTGGGCTCAGACTATCCTCCCGCTTCAACCTTTCAAAGTGCTGGGATTACAGGCCTGAGCCATCACCTCCCAGCCTCAAATAGGCTTTAGAGTCAGATGGTATTGAATTTAAATATCATTGTGCCCTTTACTATCTGTCTGACCTTAAGCAAGTTACTTAACCTTGGCAAGCTGTTTCTTGATCTGTAAATCACAGACAATAGGATTTCCATTTTCACATTTTGAGAGATTTAAAGGGTAAATATATTTTAAAGGCTTAGCATGGTACTTAACATGGTGTGGTCAGCAAAAGATGGTTTTTGTTTGTTTGTTTTTATGGCACAGAAATAATAGTAATGTCCGTTTGTTTTGTTTTTTGTTTTTCTGAGATGGGGGTCTTGACTTATCACCCAGGCTAGAGTGCAGCGGTGTGATCATAGCTCACTGAAGCCTTGAACTCCTGGGCTCGAGTGATTCCCCTGTCTCAGACTCCTAAGTGGCTGGGGACTACAGGTCTGCAACACCACATCTGGCTCATGCTTTTATTCTTTGAAAAGACAGGGTCTCACTATGTTGCCCAAGCTGGTCTTGAACCCCCAGCTTCAAACCAGGCTCCCATCCTGGCTTCCCAAAGTGGCAGGATTAGAGGCATGTGTGCCTGGCCTCTCTTGTTTTTTAACTGGTGACCTTGAACAAGTTATTAGCCTTTCTGTGCCTCAGTTTTCTCATCTGTAAAAGAGGGAAAATAATTGTGCCTACTTCGTAAGGTGAATGTGAGAATTAAATCAGTTCATATGCTAAGTACTTACACAAGTCCCTGACACATAGTGAAGCTCTATGTATTAATTACCACGTAAGATACAACTAATGCAAATTACACTGCCCTCACAAGTTACTAAATTCTAAACTGCACTGCATACACATCTAGCGCAGTATCGACCCACACATAAAACAAAAGAAGTAAGAGAACATTTACCTGTTGATAATGCTTTTCAATTTCCAGGATCCTGTCATGTAGAATGTTGAAGAGACTCAAAGATTCCTCTTTCAGTCGGTCCTCAAACTTCAACTGAAGCAATTGTTTGAGGAACCCAAAATCCACCTGGAGGGATTTCATCATCTAAAAATGGAAAATATTATCCTTAGCAAACTAACGTAGGAACAGAAAACCAAATACTGCATGTTGTCACTTGGTAAGTGGGAGCGAAATGATGAGAACTCATGCACACAAAGAGGGGAGCAACACACACTGGGGCCTACTTAGGGCGGTGAGCGGGAGGAGGGAGAGGATCAGGGAAAATAACTAATGGGAACTAGCGTTAGTATCTGGGTGATGAAATAATCTGTACAACAAACCCCTGTGACATGAGTTTACCTATGTAACAAACCTGCATATGTACCCCTAAACCTAAAAGTTAAATATATATATATACACACACACATTAAATAAAAAATGGAAAAAATGTACATTATTATAGAGAGTAAAGGTCCTCTGTGTAAAGATTCCAACACATTCTCTGGTTCTGGACATATAAGCTGGGTTCCTGGTCAGAGGTCTGTCCTGATTTTTAAGATGATTGTATGCATTGTGGAATTCCAGTAATTCCATCCTAGGTGACCAGGCTTTCAAAATGACAATTAATTTGCCAAACTAGCTGATGGACTAAAAGACGAGAGTTTCCTAGCAGTTTCTTCCCACACAGAAGAAAATATCTGTGTTTATATTGGCCTTCTGTCATACCTCAAAAGGTATAGTTCTCAAGATGTGGATTTCAGATCAGAAAAGAGAGGCATGAATCATCATTTGCTGAGAATCTACTAGCACAAGCATTTAAATATGTAACCAGCATGTTGACTAAGAACCATTTGTAATAATCAAAACACAGTGTATTTTTATCTACCCCCATCTATTTAAAATGTATTCACTAGGGCTCCCACCTGTAATCCCAACACTTTGGGAGGGTAAGGTGGGTGAATCAGGTGAGCCCAGGAGTTTGAAACCAGCCTGGACAATATAGTGAGACTCTATCTCTTCAAAAACTTAAAAGAAGAAAAAAAGAGAGATCTAAAAAAAAATGTATTCTCTATGTAATCTTCCCCTGCTCTGAATGGAAATGACAAAATCCCATGACTTTTCTATTCATTCTTGGGAACATAGTCCTACTATCGCTACAAATACAGCCTCAGAGTAGCATTTAGAATATAACTACCAGGTGAGGTGGCTCATGCCTGTAATCCCAACACTTTGGGAGGCTGAGGTGGGCAGATCACCTGAAGTCAGGAGTTTGAGACCAACCTGGCTGACATGGTGAAACCGTGTCTCTACTAAAAATACAAAAAATTAGCCAAGTGTGGCAGCGCGCCCCTGTAATCCCAGCCACTTGGGAACTTGAACCCGGGAGATGGAGGTTGCAGTGAGCCAAGATTGCACCACTGCACTCCAGCCTGGGCAGCAGAGCAAGACTCCGTCTAAATACACACACACACACACACACACACACGTGTATATATGTATATATAATATATACATTACATATATATGAGTTAAAATGCTTCCAACTTCATTCATAAGGTTTTTCCCTTTGTTGAGAGTAATGAAAAAGAGTGATTCACCTTTGAGCTCTCTCTGCTCACCCCCTTACCAGCACCCAAGTGGTTGTATCTCCACAAGGAACAAGGCAGCAGGGATAGAGGGGCAAGGATGTTCCTACCTGGTGGGGTGGCTTCACCATGGTGCTACAGGGCAGAAAAACTAACTTCTCTTCTTCCCTTGGGCACTGATGTAGCTTCTCTAGAGATTCTGATTGCCGGGACCCTCTCTTTTGTAGATGTATCTTGACCTAAGCAGATGCTTCTCTACTCTGAGTGGTCACTTGCTACTCCTTCCTTAGGTTCTATGAATCTGGAGTTCACCTCTTTCTTCTCCCTGCTGTTAGGGGTCCTTTGTTCTTCCAGATCACTCTACTGGACAGGACCCAAAATGACCCCACACTGGTTTCACCTCTCTCTCTCTCAGGGCCACATATGGTTTACGGGAAACAATTACACATCCTTTACCCCAATAACTCTGGAAGTGCAGACTGATCCCAATCAAGTCATTCTATCTTCTCATCACAGCCCCCTTTTGCTTCCTCAAGCATGAGTCAAGCACCAGTCCTTTGTGTCTTCTAAGGACAGCAAATACATTCAAGCTCCATTGAAGCCTGCCTTCCTAGCTTTGAGTTGAGGAGGATTGCTTCTGCTGCCCTTCTCCCATAAGAACCATGGCAATAGTTCTTTCTAGAGTCGGCTTCAGCAGTTTTTTCTCTTCAGTCCCTGACCTTATTTATTGTCCTTGATCTGATTCAAAAGCTGAGAGACATTCATCTAATGTGAAACATGCCCCTTGCAAAATCTGCAAATGGTTTCTAACTCACAGTTAGTTTGGAACTTGATGCCTGGTGTACTGGTATCCTGGGAAGACTTTCATTTTAGTATCCTCATACTGTATAGGAGGTTTTATTTTACAGGTGAGAATATCAAGACTTTGAGAAGTCAAGTGACAGCATTTGGGTGGGGTCCCAGATGAAAAAAAATCAGAAAGACAAACTCTAAAATCACAGTAAAAGCTTTGAACAAGCCAGGCATGATGGCTTATGTCTGTAATCCCAGCACTTTGGGAGGCCAAGGAGGAAGGGCCACTTGAGGCCAGCAGTTAAGACCCGCCTAACAATATAGTAAGACCTCATCTCTACAAAAAATTTAAAAATTAGTCAGGCATGGTGGTGTGTAGCCTGTAGTCTCAGCTACTTGGGAGGCTGAGATGAGAGGATCACTTGAGCCTAGGAGTTTGCGGCTGCTGTGAGCTACGATTGTGTTACCGCACTCCACCCTGGGCAAGAGAGGGAGACCCTGTCTCATAAACATAAAAACAAAAAACAAAAATGAAGCCCACCTCTGAACAAACCTCTGGCTCATCCCTGAGAGATACATACATGGGGCAGACTGCAAATAGCCCAGCTAGAGATAATAGAACAAAACAAAGATTTGGCCTGAAAAAAATAAAAAAATAAAAAAAGACATAATTTTCTGTTTTAATCCAAACAGGTTAATTGTGTGGGGAAAAAAAACAAAAAACAAACAAACAAAAAAAAACCACCACCACCAACAAAAAACCCTCAGCATTCTTTAGGGGAATGTATCAGAACCCAGAAGAAAACATCCACACTGTCTACAATATAATCCAAATTACTTGGATTGTATACAAAAACAGGAAAATGTGATTCAGTCTCAAGAAAAAAGATGATTGAAACCAATTCCAATATTACCAAAATGTCAGAATTGCCAAAGATGTTAAAGCAGTTATTATAACTATACATGAAGAAGAAAAATATGCTGTAATAAATGAAAAAAGAAAATACCACCAAAGAGAAAATTTTGAAAAAGAAAACAAATTCCTGAGTTGAAAAATATAACATCCAAAATTAAAACTTCACTGAAAGTACTTAATAGAAGAACAAGGATGGCAGAAAAAAACTGTGAACTTGAAGATGTATCAAATAAAAAACATAAAGCCGAAAGATTTTTAAAATTTTACAAAATGGACAGAGTTTAGGGACTCGTGAGTTAATACCGAGAAGTCTAACATACAAGTAATTGGAATTGCAGAAGGAGAGGATAGAAAAAGTGGGGTACAACAAATATTTGAAGATATATTTAGTGGCTCCAAATCTCCCAAATTTGGTGAAACATGCAGATTATAGATGCTTAATTTATTTATCCAAGCAGGATAAATACATCGAAACCACACTTAGGTACATAATAATCAAGCTGTTGAAAACCAAAGATTAGGCTGGGCGCGGTGGCTCAAGCCTGTAATCCCAGCACTTTGGGAGGCCGAGACGGGCGGATCACGAGGTCAGGAGATCGAGACCATCCTGGTTAACACGGTGAAACCCCGTCTCTACTAAAAAATACAAAAAAAAAAACTAGCCGGGCGAGGTGGCGGGCGCCTGTAGTCCCAGCTACTCGGGAGGCTGAGGCAGGAGAATGGCGTTAACCCGGGAGGCGGAGCTTGCAGTGAGCCGAGATCCGGCCACTGCACTCCAGCCCGGGCGACAGAGCGAGACTCTGTCTCAAAAAAAAAAAAAAACCAAAGATTAAAAGAAAATGCTGAAAGCAGACAGAAAAGAAACAGCTACATACAGGGGAATAACATTTGGAATGACTAATAACGGTTATTTTCTTAGACATTATTAACGCCTGCAGAGCAATTGTAAAGTGAGAAAACAAAACAAAACACAACTTGTCAACCCGGAATTCTATATTCAATGTAAAAACATTTTAAATAAAGAAAACAGAATTCATTGCCAAAATACCTACAGTAGGAGAATAGCTAAATAAAGTTTTTTGGGCTAAAGAGAAATAATTCGGGCTGGAAAGCTAGATCTTCAGGAAAGAATCAAGAGCAAAGGAAGATAAACATCTAGGTACATATAAAATACTAGCTTTCCTCTTATTAGCTTAAAATTTATAGCACTGTTATGAGTTTATAATGTATGTATAATAGATGCAATACATATGATACTCAGCATAAAAGATGGGAGGGTGGTAAACAGTTAGAAGGTTATTGCGTTTTACATGAAGTTGTGCAATATTAATGCTAAGTACACTATAATCCTTGCTGAACAAAGGATCAAAAGATCTTTAGAAATAATGAAAATTAAATGCAGAAAGAAGTACTGAGATATGGGAAAGAATGATGAGCAAATAAATTGGTAAATGTGAGTAAATCTAAACAAGCATTAATTGTATAAAACAATATGAAGAGTTAACTGCAAAAATATTAGGAGAAAACAACTGAAATACTTGATAATAATAATATAAAAGACAGAACGGCACGATTAGAGATAAAGGTTCTACATTTCTTGTACTGTATGGTAGAAATTACAAATTCTAGTCAACTGTTGAATGTTCAAATTTGAGATTAATCATTAAAAGTATAAAGATAAAATAGTTAATTACTAGTAGAGAAGAGAATAGAAACTAAAGAAAAGTTAATACAATCACTGGAGAGTAGGGAAGGAGAAAAAAGAGGTATTGAAAAAATAAGATAAAGAGAAATTTAAAAAGAAGTTGGCAGAAAAATAATTTATCAGTAGTCAAAATTAATACTAATAGAATAAATTAGCTATTAAAAGAGATTATTAGATTGGATTTTTCAAAACCATATACAATTTATAAGAGATAATCTAAGATACAACACAGAAATAATGTCAGTGTAGAAAAGAGAAAGATTTGCCAGGTAAATACTAGCCTAGAGAATGTTGATACAGATAAATTAACATTGAACAAAAAGGACAATATGGCAAAAGTCTTCATATAGAAAAAATATATGAATCCAATAATTAATACAGATTTTTAAAAAAATTTCCTGGCCAGGCACGTTGGCTCACAACTGTAATCCCAGCACTCTAGAAGGCTAAGGTGGGCAGATCACGAGGTCAGGAGTTTGAGACCAGCCTGGCCAACATGGTGAAACCCCATCTCTACTAAAAATACAAAAATTAGCCAGGCAAGGTGGCGTGCACCTGTAATCCCAGCTACTCGGGAGGCTGAGACAGGAGAATTGCTTGAACCTGGGAGGTGGAGGTTGCAGTGAGCCGAGATCGCACCACTGCGCTCCAGCCTGGGTGACAGGGCAAGACTCCAACTTAGGGAAAAAACAAAACAAAACAAAAAAATTCCTGTATTTGTGGCACGATGACAAAGACTGACCTCAGACAAAGCCTCAACACAAATTGCAACAAACACCGAATAATTTGTTTCACAAGGACTGTGTTCTCCAACAACAAAGCACTGAAGTATCAGCAATATAAAAATATTCTAAAAAGCATCTTTGCAAATTTAATAACTTTCTTATTATACAGATGACATGAACAAATTAAAAGAATAAATGAAAAATTTGAGTATTTAAATTTAAATACTAATAAAAATACTGTATTTCAAAGTTTGTAGAAGCTAAAAATGTAGTTAGTGGGAAATTTGTAGTTTTAACTGCCTACAAAAGAGAAGAAGAAAGCCTCAAAATCTATGATCTATAGGCATTGGTAGCTGTCAGCCCAATATCTGGTATCGTGGTTCTTCTTTACTGATGGAACCATGACATTGTCAAGGGCAGCAATGTGCAAAGCTAAAATACTTGTCCAAAGCTCCTTGTAATTCAAGGGGTCATGCGATACACTTATGGCCAAAGAAACACATGGCAAGGCTTTCTATGGAAAGTTCTTGCTTTCCTAAGATAGCTACTACCACACCTCCCTACTTCTCCCATATTCTCCTTCCATGGAGGCTGGAAGGGGAGCAGCCATCTTGCTACTGAATCAGAACTAGGGCAACAAAAGCCAGGCACTAATAGTGGAGATGTGAGAAGATAAAATGAATCTACATCACACAGATTGGAGAGCTACTGCACTAACTCTGGATTCTCTAACTCTACACCTCTTGATATTTTATGCAGCCAATGTAGTTGTTTTTTCTAAACACGGAGCTATATGCTATCCTAATTGATACCCAGCTCCAACTCAAGAAATTTAAAAAAAAAGAAAAACAAGCCAGGCATGGTGGCTCACACCTGTAATTCTAGCTCTTTGAGAAGCTGAGGCAGGAGGATCGCTTAAGCTTAGAAATTTGAGGCCAGCCTGGGCAACATAGTGATACCCCATCTCTACAAAAAATTTTAAAAATTAGCCAGGTGTGGTGGCATGTGCCTGTAGTTCCAGCTACTCAAGTGGCTGAGGCAGGAGGATCACTTGAGCCCAGGAGGTCAAGGCTGAAGTGAGCCGTGATTCTGCCACTACACTCCAGCCTGGGCAACAAAGTGGACCCTATCTTATAAAACAAACAAAAAAGAAAAGAAAAGAAAGAGTAAACAGAAAGAAAGAAGGAATAATAAATATAAGAAAATAAATTTATGAACTAGAAAATAAAGATACAATAAAGAGGATTAATACACACTAAAATTGGGGGTCTGAAAAAAAACCTAATGAAATAGACAATTCTGCCAAAAGTCACTAACAAAAAAAGAGAGGAGATATGCAGACAATACAGACAATATTAAACATTTAAAAAGGAATACAACTACAGATATAATACTGAAAAATAATAAGACAATAAACATTATACCCAAAATTTGAAGATTTAACAAAAATAAACTTTTACAGAAAAACATAACATCAAAACTGACCCAGAATATTTAATAAAATGGGAATACGTACATAACAAAATAACAATAGCTATAAAAATAAGCAGTTTTACATGCAATTTCTAACAAACATTGAAGAAATAGATATTCCCAATCTTATGTGAAGTATTCCAGAGAATAGACTAGGGAACACTTCTCATCTTATGAGGATACTGTGACCTTGGTACCAAGACTGAACAACAATAGTATAAGAAAAGAGTATTATAGAGTAAAGTCAGGAAGACCACGAACCCACCAGCAGGAACCAACTCCAGACACACTGGGAAGAAAAGGGAAGACCCTATCTCTACCAAAAATTTAAAAATTAGTTGGGCAAGGTGGTGCACTCCTGAAATTCCAGCTACTCAGCAGGCTGAGGTGGGAGGATTGCTTGATCCCAGGAGTTCAAGGTCACAGTGAGTTATGATTGTCACTGCACTCCAGCTTGGGCAACAGAACAAGACCCTGTCTCAAAAAAAAAAAAAAAAAAAAAAAAAAAAAAAAAAAGATAGAGAGAGAGAGAGAAAAGAAAAGAAAAAATTATAGGGCAATCTCACTTCAAACAGATGAAAATAAATCCTCAATAAAATAATAGCAAATAATGTAGAAATGCAAAAAGGAATATTATGATCCAATGATCCAGTTGGGTTTATTTCAGGAGGTAAAGGATGGTTTACTATTCAAAAACCAAATTTTACCACATCATCAGATAAAGGAGAAAAGCCATATGACTGCATGATCATCTCAATAAGTCCATGAAAAGAATTCAAACCCAGTCATACATGATTTTTAAAAACATATTTTATTAATTAGAAATAGAAGAAGGCATCCTTAATCTAACATTTGTATCAAATTTTGGTTCAGCTATAACAAAAAATCCAAATAGCCAGGTTTGGTGGCTCATGCCTGTACTCCCAACACTTTGGGAGGCCAAGGCAGGACGATCACTTGAGGCCAGGGATTTAGGACCAGTCTGGGCAACATAAAAAGTAGAAAAATATTAGCCAGCTGTGGTGGCACACACCTGTAGTCCCAGCTACTCAGTAGGCTGAGGTGGGAGGATCACTTGAGCCCAGGAAGTCAAGGCTGTTGTCACCTATGATCCTGCCACTGTACTCCAGTCTACGTGACAGAGTGAGACCCTGTCTAAAAAATAAATAAATAAATAAATAAATAAATAAAATCTAAGTAACATAAGCATAAATGAGAAATAAGTTAATTTCCCTAGAAATCTACCTATAAGCAATCAATGGGTGAAATGATCTAAGATTCTTCTGTTTTATTACTCTGCTGTATAGTGTTTCAACCTCATGGTCCAAACAGTAGGATCCATGCTCTAGCAGAAGAAGTAAGAAAAGGAAAACAGGAAAAAAGGAAGGAAAACCAGGAAGGGAAGGGGAGGGAAACTGGGAAGGGAAGGGGAGGGAAACCAGGAAGGGAGGCAAGGGGAAGGAAACCAGGAAGAAAGGGGAGGAGAGGGAAACCGGGAAAAGAAGGAAGGGGAGAGAAACAGGGAAAGGAGGGGAGGGGAGAAAAAGGGAGGGGACTGGAAGGGGCACCAGGACAGGAAGTGAAGGGAACCGAGACAGGAACCGGAAGGGAAGGGAAGGGAACCGAGAAGGGAACCAGGATGGGAACTGGTGACAGGTGAGGCCAGTTGGACTTCCTGGATCCAGTGGGGACTTGGGGAGCTTTCCTGTCTTACAAGAGGATTGTAAAACGTGCCAATCAGCACTCCGTAAAACGCACCAAACAGCGCTCTGTAAAACACACAAATCAGCGGGATTCTAAAAGTAGCCAATCACCGGGAGGATTGGCACTTTGATAGGACAGAAATGGGACACATGGGAGGGTACAATAACGGAATAAAAGCTGGCAGTGGCCCATGCCCTCCCACCCCCTCTTCCACAGGATGGAAGCTTTGTCCTTTTGCTCTTCACAATAAACCTTGCTACTGCTCACTCTTTGGGTCCGTGCCATCTTTAAGAGCTGTAACACTCACCACAAAAGTCTGTGGCTTCATTCTTGAAGTCAGGAAGACCATGAACCCACCAGCAGGAACCAATTCCAGATACACCGGGAAGAAAAGGGAAGGGAACTCGGACAGGAACCGGGAAGGGAAGGGAACCAGGATGGGAACCGCGGCAAGAACTGGCAAGGGAAGGAAAGGGAACAGGAACAGGAACCAGGATGGGAACTGGGAAAATAAGAGAACTGGGAAGGAAAGTGAACCGGGAAGGGAAAATAGGAAGGGAGGGGAAGGGAAACTGGGAGAAGAAGGGGAGGGAAACTGGGAGAAGAAGGGGAAGGAAACTGGGAAGAAAGAGAAGGACAGGGAAACTGGGAAGGGGAGGGAAACTGGGAAGGGGAGGAAAACTGGGAAGGGAGGGGAGGGGACCAGGACGGGAACTGGGAAGGGAATAAGGAAGGGAAGGGATGGGAACCAACTGGAAAGGGAACCGGGAAGGGAAGCGGAACGGGAACCAGGATGGGAAGGGAATCAGGAAGGCAAGGGAATCAGGAAGGCAAGGGAACCAGGAAGGCAAGGGAACCAGGACGGAACTGGAAAGGGAACCAGGAAGAGAAGTGAAGCAGGACAGAAACCAGTCAGGGAAAGAACGAGACGGGAACCGGAAACGGAACCGGGACTGGAACAGGGAAGGGAATCTGGACGGGAACTGGGACGGGAACAGGGAAGGAAAGGGAACTGCGATGGGAACCGGGAAGGGAAGGTAAACGGAAAGGGAAGAGAAACTGGGAAGGGAGGGAGGGGAGAGGAGAGGGAGGGAAAAGGTGAGAAGCCACAAAGGGTAAGGGGAGTAGGGGAGGGGACTTGAAAGGGAACCCGGACGGGAACCTGGACGAGAACCGGGAACGGAGGGGATCGGGAAGGTAAGGGAACCGGGACGGAAAATGGGAGGGGAACCGGAAATGGAACAGGGAAGGGAAGGGGACCGGACAGAACCGGAAGGGATGGGAACCGACGGGAACCCGGACGGGAACTGGGAAAAGAAGGGAAGGGACTGGGACGGGAACTGGGATGGGACTGGAAAGAGAAGGGAACCAGGACAGGAAATAGAGACAGGAACTGGGAAGGGAAGAGAAGGGAACTGGGACGGTAATAAAGGAAGGGAAGAAAACCGGTACGGGAACCGGGAAGGGAAAGGAAGGGAACCGGGACGGAACCGAGAAGGGAAGGGAATCGGGGAGGTAACCGAGGAGTGAAGGGAACCGGGATGGGAAGGGGAGGAAAACCGTGAAGGGAAGGGGAGGGAAACTGGGATGTGAGAGAAGTGGAAGGAAACCGGGAAGGGAGGGAAGAAGAGGGAAACCGGGAAGCGAGGGGAGGGGACCGGGAAGGAAACTGGGACTGGAACCAGTACGGGCACCGGGAAGGGGAAGGAAACCAGGAAGGAAGTGGAGGGGAGGAGAGACTGGGACGGGAGCCAGGACGGGAAGGGGAAGGGGAGGGAACCGGGCGGGAACCAGGAAGGGAGGGGAAGGGAACCAGGACTGGAACCGGAAAGGGAAGGGAAGGGAACCAGGAAAGGAAGGGAAGGGAAGTGGGATGGGAACCAGGAAGGGAGGAGAAGGGAACCGGGAAGGGAAAAGAGGGGAACCGGGACGGGAACCCGGAAGGGCAGGGCACTGGGACCGGAAGGGAAGGGAACCGGAATGGGAACCGGGACGGAAACCGGGAAGGTAAAGGAAGGGAACCGGGATGGGGAGGGGAGGGGAACCGGGAAGGAAACCGGGAAGGGAAAGGAAGGGAACGGGGATGGAGAGGGGACGGGGTTGGGGGGTAGGTAGGGGAACCAGGCGGGAAGAAGGGGAGGGGAAGGGAAAAGGGAAAGTGAAGGGAAAAGGAAGCGAAAAGGGAAAGGGAAGGAAGGGAAGGGGAATGGGAAGGAGCAGGGAGGGAAAGAGGAGTGAGGGGAGAAGTGACAGAGGGCGTATGTGAACTGTGTCTCAAAGAAGGTTCCCCGGAGCTGCCATAGACCATTTCCATCTGAATCCTACTGACCATAACATGGTCATTTGGACACACTTAGTTACAAAAGAGTAAAATAAAATGTTTCTGAAAGTATAAAAGAAGACAATAAACTGGCAAATATGTAGGAAAGAGACATTCTCAAAAGTTAGTAGCAGGAGTGTAAATTGGTACAATCTCTATGCAGGGCACTTTGGCAATATCCTTCAAAATGACTAATTCATACATCCTCTGACTCAGAAATTCCACTTTTAAGAATTTACATCACAGATTTACTGGCATATGAGTATGTGCAGGACTATTCATCACAGTAAAATATTAGAAATGGCCAAAATGTCCATCAATATGGAAAGCTAAATATATGATGCATATTTTGTGATGAAATGTACTAGTGAAATAAATGAGGAAGCTCTATGTGTCAATATGGAACGACTTCCAAGTGTAAAAACAAAATCAAGGTAGACAAGAGTATTTATAGTGTTATGCTACCTCATGTGACAGCTTTATTGATTAGGGTTTTTAATAATAACTCTTCATCTCCAACGTACATGCAATACCATGTTCCTTTACAATCAAAAAAGATCCAGGCCAGGCACGACGGCTCACGCCTGTAATCTCAGTATTTTGGGAGGCTGAGGTGGGTGGATTGCTTGAACCCAGTAGTTCCATACCAGCCTGAAAAACATGGCAAAATCCCATCTCTACAAAACATACAAAAAATTAGGTGGGCATGGTGGCACGCACTTGTAGTCCCAGCTACTTGTGAGGCTGAAGTGGGAGGATCACCTGAATCCTGGAGGTGGAGGCTACAGTGAGCTATGATCACACCCCTGTACTCCAGCCTAGGTGACAGAGTAAGACACTGTCTCAAAAAAAAAAAAAAAAAAAAAAAAAAAAAAAAATTCAAAGAAAATTTAACAAAATGTCAAAATTTGGCAAAGTTGAGATGGTGGGTTACACAGTTATCCATTATATATGCAAAAATGTTTGATAATTTTTTAAAGTATCAAAAATAGAAAATGTTCACAGATGTCAAAAGAATTTCCAACCAGAGTAACAAAATACTTTACTAAACAAATTAACATACGTAAGTATGACATAAATATAAGTAGTAGCTTATATTAATTTGTTGAAGCACAACTATCATTCAGCTGTTTGTCAAAGATGCTAACATTTTAAAAATTTTATTTCACTTTTGTCTATGAAAGAAACATGAAGGCAATTAATGCCAAAAATTTTCTCAGAAGTTTCAAAACAAATTCAGATTTACCTGTGCTAACTTTTGCGTGGATGAACTCAATTCTTTTACTGACAGTATTTCACTGGAATCGGTTTGAGTGGCATGGTCTGTGCTGAAAAAGCCAATCTTTAAATCATCTGAAATGTTAAGTCTGAAAACAAAGGAAATGAAATGTGCTTTATGTCATATATATTTTCTTAGAAATAGATGTTAGTGTGTATTTTTTTGTGTAAATCATATCATATTTTAAGTATTCTAAGAGGTTGGTGAGGTGAGGAAGCCTCTGAATTAGCTCTTGTGATCTGGAGCTAATGAAGATAATGAGATTATCAAATTCCCTGGACTGAGGCATATTGCTCTATGAATACTCAACTGATTTCCACTTTTCTGAGATGGTCAATTTATATACCTGCTTTTAATATCTTCCATACTGTTACTGCCTGTGCTACTGCTGGAAATCATCCTAGGTTATGCATGGGCCTATTCAGCAGAAATCCTTTAAGATAGTGGTTCTCAAAGTATGGGCTGAGGATCCCTGGGGTTCTGGGATACTCTTTTAGAAAATCTATGAGATCAAATTAATTTTATAATAGTATTAAGATTTTATTTGTCTTTTTTACTATCATTATGTCACAAATGGTCAATGGAGTTTTCCAGAGGCTACAGATTATACAGAAGCAGCTCTCTTCCATTAAGCCAGGCATGGAAAAGCTTTGCAAAATGTGAAACAGTGATATTCTTCTCATGAAAGTTTTTGTTTTAGAACAATACAGTTAGTTTTTCTTTAAAATATGCTATTTCCAGCTACTCGAGAGGCTGATGCAGGAGGATTGCTTGAGCCCAGGAGGTTGAGGCTGCAGTGAGCTATGAATGCACCACCACACTCCAGCCTGGGCAACAGAAAGAGAACCTGTTTCAGAAAAATAAAATAAATAAAACCTGGTATTTATATTAACACATACCTGGTTTATCCTTATTTTAAATGAGTCAATTTAAATATATTTTAATTTTCTTCTTTTAAATTTCTCATCTGGCAACTATCAATAGACAGGACCAACATAAACTACATCTCTTTGAGGGTGCCAATTTTTTAAGACTATAGAGAGGTCTTGAAACCAACAAGTTTGAGAATTGCTTATTTAAGATGATCACACCACCTTCTTATATTTGATTTTCAAACATTATTCCTGAAAAATGTGAATAGGCCAGGAGCAAGTGTTTGTAAATTCTTTCTACAGATTTCTAAGGACAGGCATCTCAAACAGCATTAAGAAGGCAATTTTCTGGATGCACTCTGTCAATTTGATCAAACTTACCACAACTGTTTCTAAAATGTCAGCTAAAATAAGAGAACCACAAAAGCCCAAGTAGAATTATCAGACTTCTCAGCGTAGGTGCCAAAGGCAGAATGTCTGTGCTTCTATCCCGCCTCTTCTGCTGACAAGAGCAGACCCCAATGCGGGGCACCCCATGGCAACTCCCCTCTTCTTGTATGCTGGCTGAACCTCAGATTTGTCCCCCACAGAACTCAGATGAAGTTGACCATATTCCCAGTGCCAAGTGTAACTCCAAGCTGGGCTACGCCCATCACAGTTATCCTACCCTCCTTGGCAGTGGATATCCAGGGATCGGTGTAGAACCCAGGTCTGAAGAGGGAGACATTAGGAAAGGTTTGTTGGGAGCTAGTAAGAAAGCTTTTTAGACTCCCACAAAGGGAGCACCAGAGGAGAGTTTTCTTCTTTCACTCTGGATATTGCCAAGGGTGGAAGTAATGCCAAGAACTGGCACAGTCACTCGGTGACCACAAGGGGAGCGAGCCAGGGCATAGATGATGAGCTTTCAAAAAAGATGGAAATAGGTTGGGCACGATGGCTCATGCCTATAGTCCCAGCACTTCGGGAGGCCAAGGTGGGAGAAGCACTTGAGATCAGAAGTTTGAGATCAGCCTGGCCAATATGGCGAAACCCCGCCTCAACTAAAAATAAAAAATTAGCCGGGTGTGGTAGCACGTGCCTGTAATCCCAGCTACTTGGGAGTCTGAGGGACAAGAATCGCTTGAACCTGGGGGGGCAGACGCTGCAGTGAGCCGAGATCGCACCACTGCACTCCAGCCTGGGTGACACAGCAAGATTCTATCTCAAAAAAAAAAAAAAAAAAAAAAAAAAAAAAAAAAAAAAAAGATGGAAATAAATTTGACTGATGACTTTGCTTGGCCATTGACTCAATTAGCTCTGAAACCTGTCATACCTCCAGTCTTCCTGTAATGTCACAGAGTAAATGCACCAATTGTTGGCAGTTTCTGTCAACTGTAGCTGAAAGCATCCTGACTGGTACTCTAGCTACATGGCATTAGATAAATTACTAAACCTTTCTGTGCCTTAGTTTCCTCTTATGGAAAATGATAGTCCCCACTTCATAGACTTACTGTGAGAATTTAGTGTGTTAATACTTAGAAGTATTTTGAATGATCCTTGATACAACAGTAAGCCCTCAAGAAATGTTACCCATTATTAGTACTACAGTGGTGGTTGTTTCTACTGTCACTCTGATGTTTTGAAATGTCATAGGTTTTTCATCATATTTGAAAAAACTATTAAAGCATAGCAATATCAACTAAGAAAGGCCATTTAATGTGAAAAGTCCTTGAAGTAAAATAAATAAATAAAATAAATATCAAAATAAAGATCTTCAATTCCACAAAATTTTAAACTTTCCATACACTAATTACAGTAAACAAATAAAAATATGCTATATATTCTGAGGTAGTGATGAGCACCATTTCTCATTACATACACCCCATGTAACTTACTCATGTGTCGCGTATCTGCTAGTTAAATGTTCCCCCAAATACATCTGTACCTTAACAATACCCTCAGCCTAGGATTAAGTCTCCCCACAGTTGTACCTATCAAAACTATATGTAATCACTTCCTTTTCTACCTTCTTTTGCCTTCCATTCTCTTCCCTTCTCAGGGTGAAGGAATCAACATGGAGGTCAAGGACATGGGTCCATAAAAAAAATTGGGAGTCATGCA
Organism: Macaca fascicularis; assembly: GCF_037993035.2. Classification (NCBI taxonomy): domain Eukaryota; kingdom Metazoa; phylum Chordata; class Mammalia; order Primates; family Cercopithecidae; genus Macaca; species Macaca fascicularis. The sequence continues at coordinate 24,135,202 of NC_088383.1, forward strand.
TAGAAGAACAGCAAGCCTGGTGGCTAAGAATGTGGGTCAGTTGGGGGAACAGGGGAAGCAGCACAGAGGTGGCACACAGAGAAGAGGACCACAATAGTGGGAGACCAGATACATTGAATGAGTAAGTAAATGTTCTCAAAATGACAGAAGTCAAGTTTTTCAGTTCTAGGAAAGATATTTACAAACATAGGGAAAGAGTAGACTAGAAAGTTCTCTGAGACAAGGGAATGGAATGGGAAGAATTGGTATGAATGCATGCTTTTATAAATATAGATACATAGATACATAAATAGTTGCAGGTGCATATATGTGTGCACATATATATGTGAACATATATGTATGTGCATATATTTATACATATCTGTTTCTAGTTCTGTCCAATGAGAGGGCCTAGAAGAATAGCACCCCAGTAGTGATAAGCACATCTAACACTCAGATGTTGGTTTCTTTTCTTTCTTCTCCTTTTTCTTTTCAATATATTTTTTCTTTCTTCTCCTTTTTCTTTTCAATATATTTTTTGAGACAGCGTCTTGCTTTATCACCCAGGCTGGAGTACAGTGGCGTGATCTCAGCTCATTGCAATCTCTGCCTCCTATGTTCAAGTGATTCTCGCGCCTCAGTCTCCGAAGTAGCTGGGATTACAGGTGTGGACCATCACACCTGACTAATTTTGTATTTTTAGTAGAGATGAGGTCTCCCCATTGGCCAGGCTGGTCTCAAACTCCTGGCCTCAGTGATTCACCTGCCTTGGCCTCCCAAAGTGCTGGGATTACAGGTGTGAGGCACCACGCCTGGCCCCAGATGTTGGTTTCTAAAAACCATCCTCCACTAAAAGAAATGACGTCTCCTTGAAAAAATGGTTCATTCCAAGACTGGAATAAAAGTATATAAAATTATATAAAAGCAAAAGTATAAAAAGAGCCTGAAACATTTTGTTTGCCATAAAGTGAAGAAATGCTCAAAAGATGATGGGAAAATGTAAAAATGATGAAGAAACTAGACTGAAGAAACACCCACTGGACATATTTAAGACAATTTAAGCATCAAAATCAATAATGAAAGCATCAGATTATAAGCCATTGAATAAAATAGGAATCCATCAATCCATACTGATATGAATGAACAAATAAATGAGAATGGGAAGCTCTAATAAATGTAGAAAAAAATAGAAAAAAGGCAGAGAATTACCATGTGGCAGTCATCATAAAGGTGACATTAAGATAGGAGTCATCAGGCTGGGTGCAGTGGCTCACACCTGTAACCCCAGCACTTTGGGAGTCTGAGGTGGGTGGGTCACTTGAGCTTAGGAGTTGGAGACCAGCCTGGCCAACATGGCAAGACTTGGTCTCTATAAAAAATACAAAAAATTAGCCAGGTGTGGTGGCACACACCTGTAGTCCCAGCTACTTGGGAGGCTGAGGTGGGAAGATCACCTAAGCCTGGGAGGTTATGGCTGCAGTGAGCTTGGATTGTGTCACTGCACTTCAGCTTGGATGACAGAGTGAGATCCTGCCTCAAAAAATAAAAAAATAAATAAATAAAAATAAAAGAGAGGAGTCATCATTGGCGACCATGTCTGGTTAGTATAAGTTTTAGAAAAAAGGAAATTGTAATACCTAGAAAATAGTAATTTATGACAAAGAAAAGAATGGTAAATTTAAAATAGAGGACCTTGGTAGGCACCAGCTCAACAAGGTCAAGGTTAATGAGGGGAAAAATTGAACCATGCCTACTAAAGTTGAAGCCCTGACAACCCAACCCGAGAAGTTCTTTATGACCAGGTGACTGAGGGAAAAAACCTCAAGCCTGATTCACAGATGGGCTCCTCACCAGCTGGTAGTTACCTGCAGTCTCAGAGCCACACTCAGAAGTGACCCTGAAGGACAATCATGAAGGAAAATCCTCTCACTGAATAAACTAGAAGCAGTATATTTGGTTGTCTATTTTTTCTGGATGAGGGATGGCCAGAATTACGTATCGATATTAATTTATGGGCAGCTGCTAAAGAGTTAGCAGGATGGTCAGGAACTTGGAAGGAACAGATTGAGAGATGGATGTCAAGAATGTCTGGGAAGAATTCTGTGGATGAGCCTTTGAAAACGGGCACAGACTGTACAGGTGTTTGTGCGGCATCTGAATGCTCACCCAAGGGAATCCACTGCAGAGAAAGTAGTTAAATAATTAGGCAAAATGACACGCTCTGTGGATATCCGTCAGTTTCCTTTTGCAGTCACCCCTGCTTGCTTGATAGCCCTTGAACAAAATGGCCATGGTGTCAGGGATGGAGTTCAACAACGTGGTTTTCCCCTTACCAAGGCTGGCCTGGCTACCATAGGTGCTGAGTGCCTAACTAGTCAACAGCAGAGGTCAATACTGACCTCCCAATATGGCAGCATGAACCAGAGGGAATAGCCAGCCACCTAGCGACAGGTTGATAGCACTGAACCTCTTCCATCATCCTCACTGGAACACACATTTATTTTGGATATGGATTTGCATTCCCTGACTATACCACACTGGCCAGAACCACAAGGCATGAACTTACAGAACACCTTATCCATCATCACGGTGTTCTCACAGGAGCACTTCCCATCAAGGAACTCATTTCACACCAAAAGACAGGCAGCAATGGATTCATGCCCATGGAAATCAGTGATCTTATCATATAACCCATTACCCAGAAGTGGCTGGCCTAAGGTCAAATAGCTTGCTGAAGATTCATTTAAGGCCAGGCACAGTGGTTCATGCCTGCAATCCCAGCACTTTGGGAGGTTGAGGCAGGAAGATCGCTTGAGCCCAGGAGTTCACGACCAGCCTGGGCAACATAGACCCTGTCTCCACAAAAAAACAAAAGCAAAATCAGCTGGGCATGGTGGCACACACCTGTACTGCCAGCAATATTTGGGAGAAGCAAATCCATGAAAGAATGTAGTTCTGTCTCACAGGACACAGTATATGCTTTGAAAGTATATGGTGCTATCTCTTCTACAGTCATAGGTCCAAGAATGAAGAGGCACCTCTCACTCTTATGCCTAATAACTCATGCCCAAAATTATAGTTTCCCGTCTCTGCAACTTTAGGATCTGCTGGTTTGTAAATCTTAGTTCACAAGGGAAGAATGTTGTTTCCACCAGAAAATATAACAGAAATTCTATTGAATTAGATGACACTGATGACCGGTCACTTTGTGATCCTTATGCTGCTGAAACAAAGGCAGAAAAGGGGATCACTCTACTGGCTGAAGTGATTGATTCTGAATACCACGGGGCAATTAGGTTGCTGGTGAACAATGGAGTCAAGGAGAATTCTGTCTGGAACCCAGAGGATTCTTTGGGGTGCCTCTTAGTGTTTCCGTGCCCAGTAGTAAAGATTAATGGAAAAAAGGCAGGAAAAAAAAAAAAAAGCAGAACTTTTAGGAAGTCAGGACCTCCAGGAATGAAGATTTGGATCTCACAACTAGGTAAGGAACTTTGACCTGTCTGTACCTTTCAGCAAGTTTTGCAGCCACTGGGCAAGCCATCCCTGCAGACCAGCAGTTGTCACGCCCTCTGGCAAGTTTCTCTGCCACAATGTCTTCTCCAAAGAGGTATCATCCTAATCTCAGCCTTCGAGGGCGGGTCTTCTAACTCCTTAGTTCCTGCCCTGTTTCCTCTTCCTCAGACCTGGAGGTCATAGCTGCTTTTTGCATTTACTATCACTGTATTGCATAGAGTCTTCTTTTACCACCTTACTGCCTTTTACTAGTTAAAATTCCTTCTTACTGTTTAAAAAAGAACAGGAAATAGTCCCTGTTCAAGTTAGCGGTGAGGTTTCTGCCTCCTATCTGGACCCCGAGTGCTACATCAATATAGTAAATATAAACAGCCATGGGAACTAACTGTGTTTCTGTATAGTCTACACTGCTGCACATTTAACAGACCTCAGTGATTCACTTTTCCAGGCTAGAAATGCAATCCTTTACCTTACCTAGTGGTAAGTGGCTCCTTTTTACTATTCAGCCACATTTTTCATTAAGCACGAACACGTATGTTCTTCTGTTCCTTCCCATTTTAAGCAAAAGACCTATCATGGGTGGTTTATGGAATGTGAATAGTTTTTATCAATATATTTTTTTCAGGATATGATTTAGAAATTTGAAATTCTGTTTTCAGTTATTTCTGGTGCCATAATATTACAATAATACAATATGATATTTTAAAATCAGGTCCAGGCTGGCTGCTGTGGCTCATGCCAGCACTTTGGGAGGCTAAGGAGGGCAGACTGCTTGAGCTTAGGAATTTGAGACCAGCCTGGGCAACGTGGTGAAGCCCCGTCTCTACAAAAATACAAAAAAAAAAAATTAGCTGGGCATGGTGGAACACACCTGTGGCTCCACCTAGTCAGGAGGCTGAAGTGAGAGGATCCCTTGAGCTCAGGGATCAGAGGCTGCAGTGAACTGTGACCGTAATACTGCACTCCAGCCTGGGTGACAGAGGGGGGGCTGGAAGTGGCAGATTCTTCTTCTAAATCTCTGATGAGGATAAGCCCATGACTCTCCAGTTTCACCAGTCCTAACTGTTTATGTGACTGACTAAAAAAGATCCAGCCCATTCAGAATCTAAGTGAAAGAGGAAGATTTTTTCTTCAGTGTCCCTTCAAATTCCAAATGTCTCTAATTTTAGCTAACAACCCTGCTGCCTAGAATGGAAACCCACATCACAACAAATTAGCTAAGTGGTTCCTACACAGTCTTTATTTATAGGTTCAACAATTCTATTCCTGAGTAATAAGTTGGTTGTTATGCATAAAACAGAATTTGGGGAAGATAATTATGTTTTTAAAAAATAAATTAGATACAAAATTAACATCCTAATTTATTTTGGAAAACAGACCTATGGATATGTATTAATAAAATGCAATGACTCTTCTCACTGAATCCTAGAATTATCCATCCTACAAATGTTTATTAATAAATCAGTCAATGAAGATAGCATTAGGTGTGCTAAACTTTCACTGTGGCATATTTCTCAGTGCTAAATAAGAATATTGCTTTCTTTTGTTCCTCTTCAAAGAACACAGAACTTTGATGTGCCCCATGGCTCATAAACTTCTCTAACTACACTCACTTCCTGGCTGATGTCACCAAGGCTCTCAGCTTAAGACACCATCTTTGTGCTAATTATTTCCAAACTGATATAGCCGAGCTGAACCTCTCTTCTTAACTTCAGACTCATCTAATCAACTACCTACTTAACAGCCTAAACTGATGTCTAATAGTCACTGCTGACATATCATGACCAGAAGTAAGCTTATGATATTCCCTTCAGATCTGTTCATCTCATTATCTTCCCTTTTCCGGTTACTGGCAATTCCATTCTACCTGTTCATCAAGGTTTCTCTGGACCTCCAACCACTGCTACCCAAAGTCATCTTCCACAAGGAATATTATAATAGTCTCCTGTTTCCTTGTTTCTGCCCTCGTCCTCACTATAGTCCATTATCAAAACAGCAGTCAGAGTAATCCCATTGAAGGATAAATCAAATCATGTCACTTCTCTTTCCCAATCCCCTCATGGCTTCCCATCTCAAAGTAAAAGCTGGAGTCCTTACGGTAGTCTAAAGTCCCTCACCACAGGCACTGAACCCCTTCCCTCTGACTTCACCTCCACTATTCTCCCTCTCTGCTCCAGCCACACTGGCCTCCTTGCTGCTCCTAGGACATCCAGGCACCGTCTTTCTACCCAGTGTTCTCTCTGCCTGGAACACTTGGTACCCTGATAGATTCTTAGGGCTCCCCCCTCAAGCCTGCAAGTCTTCACCTCAATGTCATTTTCTCAGTGAAGCCTTCCCTGATCACCATTTCTAAAATCTGCAATCCAGGCCGGGCATGGTGGCTCATGCCTGTAATCCCAGCACTTTGGGAGGTCGAGGCTGGAGGACTGCTTGAGCTCAGGAGTTTGAGACTACCCTGGGCAACACAGCAAGACCCTGTATTAAAAAAAATTAGCCAGGCATGCTGGGGTGTGCCTGTTGTCTCAGCTACTCAGGAGGCTGAGGTGGAGGGATCGCTTGACTCCAGGAGTTCAAGGCTGCACTGAGCCATGATCATTCCACTACTCTCCAGCCTGGTTGACAAAGTGAGACCCTGGCTCTAAAAAAAAAAAAAAAAAAATTAAATCACAACTCCCTCCCCACTTGCCACACACACACACTCACTCACTCACTTTCCTCTTCTCCCTCCCTGTGTTAGGTTTCTTCCTTATCACTAACCACTATCTAACTTATTATATAGTTTACTTGTTTATCTAGTTTATCATCAGTTCCTGACTAAGATGCAAACTCCACAAAGGCTGGGCTTTTGTCTGCTTTGTAGACCACATTCAGCACCTGAGCCTCTCTCATTCACACCCAGGCACTGGCTCAGTTGCCCTAGTACTTTGGGTGAAGAGGAATGAATATGGGTGTCAGTGGTTATTTTCTTCAGTCAATGAGCACCCTGGCACCATTGGTCTGCCCTTGAGCCCAGCAGGTGCATTTTTTGGGGGCAGCTACCCAACCATGGAATGCCAAGGAGTCCAGGGCAGGACACCATTCCTATCAGCAAACACTAGAACAGGGTAGACGCCGTGTGCTTCTGGTGTTTACCACATGCTGCCTCTAATAAATGCTATTCACAACCATCACTAGACCAGGTCCCATACACCCTGACCCATTTTAACAAACGTACCCATTGAATACAGTGAAGCTAGGGAAGCCGAGCCCAGCAGCACTGCCTCACTGGGTCAGTCCCACTGCTGGGCTAGGACAACTGTGGTCCTTTCTTCTTACCCTGGAGCTGCTTCTGTGTGAGGGGCTTGCCCCTAAGCCAGCCCACCTGGCACCATGAGGTCCCTGCCTAATACAATGGTAAGTTCTCCCATAGCAGCTAAGCTAGCTCTGGCTACCTATTGATTTGAAAAGGTTTTTAGAAAGAAATTTGCATTTTCCCAGAAACATCAACTCTACATTATCCAAATAAACAACAAAGCTAGAACACAGGGAGCAAAGGATTATGAAAGGGAGGGGTTATAAACAAGGATCCAGGAATAGCAAATAATGACATCGGCAAACACTTCTATGATTCTGCTATGGTCTGAATGTTTGTGTCTCCTGAAAATTCATGCTGAAATCCTAAGCCCCAAGATGACCATATTAGCAGGTGTGGACTTTGGAGGTGACTAGGTCATGAAAGTGGAGCCCTATAAATGGGATTAGTGTCCTTCTAAAGGCAAAGTGGGAGCGGGTGTGGGGGAAAACCCCCTTGCCCCTTGCCCCTTGCACCATGTGAAGATACAGCCAGGAGGTACTGTCTGTGCAGAAGTGACCCTCATCAGACCCGGAATCTGCCAGTGGGCTTCCCAGCCTCCAGAATTGGGAGAAGCAAATTCCTGTTGCTTATAAGCCACCCAGCCTATCCTGTTTTGTTACAGCAGCCCGAGGGGACTAAGACGGGTACTGTGTCCTAGATTAGCTCATTAAATATTCACTATGATCTATGAAGCAGGCACTACTCTTCATCGTTCATGAACGATTATTTCCCGCTGAGAAAACTGAAGCACAGAGAAATCAGTCGCCTAACTCACGGCCCCTGTGAGAGGGTCGCCAAGATTCTGGAACCCAGGCAGTCTGGCTCCAGAGTCCGTGCTCTTAGTGTCCAGCTATACACTTGAAGAAGTGAAAACTGCAGCTCTTTTCGGACAGTGATCCCCTCGAAAAACAAACAAAAAACTGAAGCCCAGCGGCTGGAGCAAGGGGCCTGGAAAGGCGTTGAGCGAGGACCGGGGTGCGAGGGCTCCGGGGCGGGCTGCCGGGGACTGCCTCTATCGCGGGTCACCTGGGGTTGAACTGGAATTGTTCAATAGAGGCCTCCAGGCCCTCCAGGATCTTCCGGCATTCCTCTGTCTCAGGCGTGTCGCCCCAGTTCGCCATCGCAGCCCGGGACGTGCGCCTCCCGCGGAGCCGCTTGCTGGGCTGAGTCGGAGTCAGGAACCCAGCGTCCGTTGCTATGGCGACTCCCAGGGAACCGGCGAAGCGCGGGAATCCGTGGGCGGGGGCCGAGGAGGGCCGCGGGTGGAGGGGGGCGGGGAGCGGGGTGGGGAGGAGAAGGGAGGAAAGAGGGAGGGGAAGGAGGAAGGAGATGGGGAGGAGGGGGATAGGGAGAAGGTTGGGAAGAGGATAGGGTGGGGGCGGGGGGGGAGAGGGAGGAGGACGGGAACGGGCGAGGGAAAGGAAGGAGAGGAGGTGTGGAGGGAAGGAAGAGGGGGAAGAAGTGGGAGGAAGGGGGAAGAGATGGGAAGGAGGATGGGGAGGGAGCACGCGCAGGAGGAGGGGATTGGGGAGTGGAGAGGGGTAGGAGAAGGCTGGGCGGGCTCCCGAGCAACCCCGCTGCGCTTCCACTGTCCCGCCTGCCTCAAGGCTTCCCCACAAGGCAGCCACAGCCTGGCGGCCGCTGCGATACCCCAAAAGAAAGCTGCACCCCTGTAAATAAACCTTCAGCCTCCTGCCACGCCCCCGGACCCTGCTCGCTTCCTCCTCTACCCAGGCGCGGAGCTTGGCCTACCTCGTGGACCCGCGCATTTGCGGGGGCTTGGATTCCCGAGCTTCTCGCTTCCTACGCGCGCGCCAGAGCCACAGCTCGGTGGCCTTGGCTTTCATGGCCTCCTAGCGTGTGCCAAAGGTCCCCCTCAGGGAGGAGGAAAAACAGTGAACCCATGTAATAACTATGCTCATGATATAATGAGCCCTGCGATCCCGGACCAAGGCCATCATAAGAGGAGAGCAGGCTGCCTAATAAACTGCCTCCACCTACCACAAACGTAGGCTTTCCTGGACGAAATATTTCCTTGCAGAGATTAAACAGATTTCTATTTAATAAGGTCAGGTGAGAACATAAGGCGTTAAGTCTTAAACTATACCATCTAGTGTGGAATTCAATTTTACCAAATTTCTACAATAATAAAAGTTTATAGTGAAACTGTTGTCATTCTTAGTTTTAAGTTATGTATAACTCATTGTCAACTAATAGGAGACACCTATTCTAATATCAGTATGTCATTGCCATTGTTTTTCTGTAAACATTGTCTAATTTTCTTTTTAAAATGTCATTGTCTGGTTTAGAACTGTCTATACTACATCTGCATTTCAATATATTATCTACAGAAAAATAATTTTTTTCTTCTCTCTCTTCCTCTTCTTCTTCCTATTTTGGAGCCGGAGTCTCGCTCTGTCGCCCAGGCTGGAGTACAGTGGCGCGATCTCGGCTCACTGCAACCTCTGCCTCCCCGGTTCAAGCAATTCTCCTGCTTCAGCCTCCCGAGTAGCTGGGACCATAGGCACACAGCACCAAGCCCGGCTAATTTTTTTTTTATTTTTAGTAGAGACGGGGTTTCACCGTGTTGCCCAGGCTGGTCTAACTCCTGAGCTCAGGCAGTCTGCCTCCCTCGGCCTCCCAAAGTGCTAGGTAACAGGCGTGAGCCACCGTTCCCGGCTTCTCTGTCTTGTAACAATAAGTGAAAAAGAACTTAGTTGGATTTAGAAGCTCAAAATAGGAAAACAAAAGCACTGTAGCATTATCACTACTCTTATGTTTAAAGACAAAGATTAAAAGCCCCAAATGCCAATAAAATATCATAACCAATGCCAAAATCATCTGTGAAGGCTTATTTTTTGGGAGGGAGGTGAAGAGAGAAGAGAAAAAGAGTTACTTTTACTCTGTGGAGGTTTTTAATTTCAAACTCTAACTTAAGACTTTATTTGGGGATTTTTTATTATATAATCAAAAGGTATTTTAAAAGAAAGAAATTTATATATCTACAATAATTTTTCTTTTTCCTAAGTGATATTTTACCACAATGCATATACATGTTTTAAAATACATATTAAAATTTTAAGTTAAAATTTAAAAACCTATCTCTTTAGAGCTGGGCCAAGACAGTGTAAAGAATGTGACAAGCCGTTGGCTATTTTGCTAGTGCAATTATAAATGAATAGTTTGAAACTGAGGAGAGAGATCGCACAGAAGATTTCATGAGTCATTGGTCAGCTCTGTACAGCGTTTGTTGACTGATACAGCCTGCATAGTTACACCATCCCACAAAAACATGCATTGAACAAAACATCTTTGTTTGAAACCTTGCTATAGCATATCAAGGAGTTTCAGATTTCAGTGTGTAAGAGACCAAGCTATGATGATGATTGTTTTTGAAACCGTTAACTACATAATACTTCTCTTCTTGTCAGTTACCTGTATTTTATCTCACAGGTGTTCCGGCTTATAAAATTGTTTATTTCAGATCACATTCTCACCTATAGTAACTGGCGCTGGCGTGGTCAAAACATTTGTCATGTTAAACCCAGGCCTCTTTTAGCACATGCTAAATTCATTGATGGCTTTAGTGGAAAGCTCATGAACTCTGCAGTAAACGTTGAATATATATAGGCTTTGAAACTTAATTTAGAATTTTGGGCAAGTAAGTCAACATTTCAGAGCCTCTGTTTTCTCACAAGTAAAAACTGGATAATGAATGTTTCTCAAAGAAGAGTTGGAGTAATCTATAAAGCAGAAAAACAAACAGCACATGCATGAGGCAACAGCAAGAGAAATACCAACTAGGCTTTTGAAGGACTCTATTCGTTCTTCCTAAACTACTACTAGGGAAAACACCGTTTAAAGATTTCAATGTTTTGGCTGGGTTCGGTGGCTCACGCCTGTAGTCCCAACACTTTGGGAGCCTAAGACGTGCAGATCACTTGAGGTCAAGAGTTTAAGACCAGCCTGGCTAATGTGGTGAAACCATGTCTCTACTAAAAAAAACAAAAATTACCTGCGAATGGTAATGCACGCCTGTAATCCCAGCTACTTGGAAGGCTGAGGCGTGAGAATCACCTGATCCCAGGAGGCAGAGGTTGCAGTGAGCTGAGATTGCACCACTGCACTCCAGCCTGGGCGGCAGAGTGAGACTCTGTCTCAAAAAAAAAAAAAGAATTCAGTGTTAAAACAATTGAACATTTCGTGAGCTAAAATTGTTTTTACTTTTCAGTTAATAGAACTTCAGGTACAATTTTAAAATTTAAAGTGCTTCTCTGCTTCTCTGACATACCACATGTATAAATAGAATATATATTTATATAAAAATATCGCCTACCAGTTATTAAAAGTGATAACATCTCAGATTAAGTGGCATGAGGATTTGATTAAGAGTCAAGTGCTGACTCTAAACATAGTAATTTATATATTCCAGTTGGATAGTATCAGTTCTATGGTCTAATAAGAGCCAAGAGGTTTCAGTTTAGGTTTGTAATTTAAATTCTTTCTAGAGAGTCATCACATGTGAAGTGCTTATTTTTCTTTTATCATCAGCTATAATATATGATTATGTGGTGGTGGATCTGTTATGTAAACTTGTTTTATGTCATGCTTCATCCATAACCAAAGTTCTTAAATAAAGTCTTGGGAAGGACATAGTAAGGCTCTTAGCCAGGACAATATTATGCTACTCAATCCTTTATGGAAAAAATCCTGAGACTAGATCATTTTAATGTCTTAAATTTTGCTGCTGTGAGACAGCATATCCACTCTGTGAAAGTCCATCAATAAGCGTTTGTCACCTGACTAAAGCTGACAAGATGACAAGCCCATTAGGGGGTTTGGGGCAGGCGCAACTGTGGATGTGGAATTTGGATCCTTGCTGCCAAATGTCCTCGAGCACTGGAGTAAAAGATTTCCTCTATTTGGTTCTAAGTTTAGATCATCACTGTTTAAAAGAGAGTAGGCCTGCGTGTGGCTCACGCCTATAATCCCAGCACTTTAGAAGGCTAAGGTGGGCGGAGCCCAGAAGCTAGAGGCCAGCTTGGGCAACAGTGAGACTCTCTCTCTATAAAAAATTAAAAAGAGAGAAAGAAATAGTGGTGAACATGAAGAAAATGACAGGGGTAGGTTGGGACTGTAATGCCAGCACTTTGGAAGGCTGAGGTGAGAGGACTGCTTGAGCTCAGGGGTTCAAGACTAACCTGGGCAACGTAGGGAGACCCCATCTCTGCCAAAAAAATTTAGCCAAGAACCTAGTGTCCTAGCTACCCAAGAGGGTACAGCAGGGGGATCACTTGAACTTGGGAAGTCAAGGATAGAGTGAGCTATGTTTGTGCCACCATATTCTAGCCTGGATGACAGAGTGAGAGCCCATCTCGAATAAATAAATAAATACATACATACATAAATAAACGTTAGGGCTTAGCTGTCTGCAGAAGTGAGCCCACCTGAGACAGAATTTGTAAACTTACTGCTGAGGGAAGTTTGGGTGATCACCAGTCTGTTCAAATGACCAGAGTGGATCCTAGTGCCCAGAACAAACCTAGGAAAACTGTAACCCACATATTGGAATGTAGGGTGAGGCGGTTCAGGACAAGTTGAAGTCTGGAGAGTAATACAAGGGCAGTCATCATGTTTCATGCCGTCTAAGATTGCATCCTTTAGGATGCGTCTTTATTTTCTGTGCCACATAGAAAAAAATGCTGCCAACTATGATTATACCTTGACACACCATGGACTGTATGATACACTACCATTTCAAGGATATACCAAAATGATACACCAAAATTTCATGTTAGAAATGTGAAAAACTGTCCGGATGCAGTGGCTCATACCTGTAATCCCAGCACTTTGGGAGGCCCAGGTGGGCAGATCACCTGAGGCCAGGAGTTTGAGACCGGCCTGGCCAACATAGCAAAACCCCATCTCCACTAAAAATACAAAAATTATCCAGGTGTGGTGGCATGCATCTGTTGTCCCAGCTACTTGGGATGCTGAAGCAGGAGAGTCACTTGAACCTGGGAGGCACAGGTTGCCGTGAGCTGAGATTGCACCACTGCACTCCAGCCTGGGCGACAGATACTCCGTAGCACCCTACTCCCCCACCAAAACAAAACAAAAAAAAAGTGAAAAACTGTATATCTTAGAATCAGTGAAATAAGGTAGTTAATAAGAATTTATCAGGCAGAGATCCTTTCTGGGGCCCCATTTAATCAGACCCTAGAGGGATCTACTCTCTTGAAAAGCAGGACATTCATGAGGCTTTCCCACAATAACTTGGATAAAGTGCCCCATAGGACCATCTGGTTCTCTCTGTTCTTTTTCTAGTGTCACAGGGCAACATGCAAATAACTAATTCATATTCTTGGGTACACAGATGCCAAGAAGTCTTAATCTAGATAGCAAGTGTGATTTTGGCTAGTGTGAATATTCTCCTGTAGTCTCACCTAAATAAACTGATAAAATACAGTGTTCAGAGCTGTCTACATGAGGACTAGACTCAGAGTCAAGGCATGCCCACAAGGTACCACCAAGTCACACTTTACCAGGCAGTCAGCATGGCTCTCTCATTACTACTTCTGCATCTGCGAAATTAAGTACCCTTTATCATCCTGCAGCTTCAAACTCTGTCTCAGAAATGTAGTACCAAAAATTCAAATGTAGTAATTTTGAGAACTAGAGAGGAATGTTAGACGTAGAATAGGGTAGTGTGGAACCCAAGTTTGTTATTGTTACGATGTCTGTTAACTTACCTGGGCCTTCTTCAGTCTACACTAAGAGGTATTACGTGTCCGTTACATAGATTATGCTATCACCAAGGTGCCAATCAGGAATGTATGGTTCGGAGATGGCCCATTCACTGTGAATCAGGAAGCCTGCATCATAAAAAGGACTACGCCAAGCTCTGCTGTGAATTGAATACTGATGAACAAGCTGCCCTGTGCTAATTAATTTACTGAATGTCAGAAGTGGGTTTTTATTGGTGAATGTAGTGGCCTATTGACTGGTACAATAAATGTTAGAATTGGGCTGGCAGTCGTGAATTTAAAGATGTTCAAGAGGCTGCGTGTGGTGGCTCATGCCTGTAATTTTAGCACCTTGGGAAGCCAAGACAGGCAGATGGCTTGAGCTCAGGAGTTCGAGACCAGCCTGGGAAACACAGCAAAACCCTTCCAGCCTCCACAAAAAACAAAAACTACCGGTGTGATGGTGTGCGCCTGTAGTCCTAGGTACTCAGGAGGCTAAGGTGGGAGGTCACTTTGAGCCCAGGAGGTTGAGGCTGCAGTGAGCTGTGATCAATCCACTGAACTTCAACCTGGGTGACAGAGCAAAACCCTATTTTGAAAACAAATAAGTAAATTTTTTTTTAAAAAGTTGTTTAACAAATGCGGATGAGCTAAAATAGTTCAGAGAGCAGCTCACTGTTACAAGAACAGGATTCCCCGCAATTTAAAAATGAGAAAGTGGAGACACAGGAGGTTGATTTACTTGCCCAAGTTCATACAGTTTGCAAGGGGTAAAAGCAGGCTTCAAGCACAGACATTTCTGCTCCAGAGCCTCCATACTTAATTATTTTGCCATCTTCTTCTCACCAAACTGTCATGAGGGGCAAATTACTTCAGTTCTTCTGACAATGTTAGTTTTGTTGATGGCTGAAGAAGTATCTCTAAAGCTGTCAAACACACATTAGCAATTTAATTATGAATGTGTGCTGCTGGGTAGCGGTAGAAAATCAAATACATTACCACACTGTCTAGCCGGAGTGTAGTCATCCTAGAAATTCATCTTCGTGCAATATTTGTGAGAATAAAAAATTAGGCAAAAAGATGGGCACCTATAGAGGCTACAGAGTTCATGCCTAAAACTTATTTGCTTTACTTCTAGGAAGTCTTCTTAACCTCTTATTCAGGCCCTATGTATCTTTTTCATTATGTTCAATTCCCACAGAATGTGAGGTCTACTTTCCTTTTTTTCTCTTTTCTTCTCCTTCTCTTTCTTCTCCTCCTCCTCCTCCTCCTCCTTCTTCTCCTTTTTTAACTTTCTACAGTTAAAGTGGGGAGTTGGGCTATTGTAGACAATCAGTCCACTGATAGCAATGAAAAGTAATGGACTCGTCACAGTGGTTCACATCTGTAATTTCAACACTTTGGGAGGCCAAGGTAGGAGGATTACTTGCAGCCAGGAGTTCATGATTAGCCTGGGCAACATAGCAAGATCCTGTCACTTAAAAAAATGTAATGTACAAAGGCATTGAAGGACTATAGAAATCCAAAACTGAAATTTCAATAACACGAGAAGTCTAGGCCATTGCAAGAAGCAAATAAATCTTTATTTGTCACTGGCCCTGAGGACATCACTGTCTTTTACAGTGTTATTTAGTTTTTTTAACTAAGGTTCATAATAATGACCATGACTCATTGACTACTTTTAATGTAACTAGGTTTAATATACTCTCTTAAAAAGGCAGGTGTGTGCATTAAACAATTTAAAAATGTTATTTCAATTCTGAACTTTTAGTTATTTCTAGCTTGAATTATTCTCTGGGGGGTGGTTTGATATAGCTGAAGTTATTTTCCATTGAACAGAAGTTCACATTTCTTTGTCACTGACGTAGGACTGCTTTGGATTGTTGCAATGCCAGAGTTTTTGGAGCTGAAGGAATCTTGAAGATAGTATACTTGGCTGAGTGTGGTGGCTCATGCCTGTAATTCCAGCACTTGGGGAGGCTGAGGCAGGTGGATCACTTGAACCCAGGAGTTCAGACCAGCCAGGGCAACATAGTAAGACCTCATCTCTATTTTTTTAAAGGGCTAGGCATGGGGAAACTATGCCAGTCCCAACACTTTGGGATAACAGGATAATAGGATAACATGACTGTTATCCTAACACTTTGGGAGGCCAAGGCAGGCAGATGGCTTGAGGTCAGAAGTTCAAGACCAGCCTGGGCAACATAGACTGTCTCTACACGTATTTTTTTAAGTAAAAGAAGAAAAAAAATATATAGCATACTTTGTTCCTCTTGCTCAAGGATATATGGGTGGTTAGGTCATACCTAGATATAGAAGTTCTTTACCCTGAGGCCCATGATAGTGTATTAGTCATGATAGGCTATGTTATGCTGCAATAATAAACAATCTCAAATTGCAGTGACTCAATATGACAAAAATTAGTTTCTCATTCACACTACAAGTCCCACAGAGTTGACAGGGAGTTCTACTCCACGCAACTACTCAGGGAACCAGATGATAGAAGCCTCAATCTCTTGTAGCAGCACCATCCAAAACACAAAACACAGACTTCTTGGGCCACTTTACCAAGGGAAGAAAAAAGAGTCAGGTACTGGCAATTAAATGCCTCACCCCTTCCATTCTTCACTGATCAGAGTCCCATGGTTCCACCAAACAGCAAAGGGAGCTGGAAAGTTTATTCTTCCAAGTGCTCAGGAAGGAGAAGGAAACTGACATAGCTGACCACTAGTAGTAACATCTACCAGTGTCCTATCAGGCCGTACTTCTTAAATAACTTTGAAAATTACAAGATAGTGATGGTGATAATAAATGGTAATCATGGTGATTATGATGATGATCATGATATCTGATATCTGTACAGGTTCTTAAGATTCAGAAAACATTTCTCTCATATGCATTTTTAACTCAACCTTGTGCAATAATATTATCATCCCTTTTTCATATGTGAAAATTAAGCTCAGAGAAAGTTTAATTGAATGGAGTAATTTGCTCAGGATCCCACAAATGAGTCTCTGATGAATGGATATTGAAAGTCTAGTCAGAGTTGAAGAGGATCCAAGCACAAAAGCGGGATAGAAATCTAATCTAGAGACAGGCCAGCAGGAGAAATCTATTCTCAGAATTCACTGCAAAACTGCAGCAACAAGTACTTTTAAATTTATTTTATTTTTTTTAAACAGGGTCTCACTCTGTCGCCCAGGCTGCAGTGTCACCCAGGAGCGCAGTGGCAGGATCACATCTCACTACAGCCTCAACCTCCTGGGCTCAAGTGATCCTTCCACTTCAACTTCCTGAGTAGCTGGGACTACAGGCACACACCGCCATGCCTGGCTAATTTTTAAAATTGTGTTGAGGCTGAGTCTCACTATGTTGCCCAGGCTGGTCTTGAACTTCTGGATTCAAGCAATCCACATGCCTTGGCCTCCCAGTGTGCCGGGATTACAGGCGTGAGCTACTGCATCTGGCCAACAAGTACTTTAAAGTACAAGAATTAATATAAATAAAGAAAATAGTGGAAGTAGTTTCTAACTGTTACTTCCTCACTTATAACCAAATGTACCCTTTTATTTCACAACAAAACATGGCTGGATACATAGCATAGATACTTTTTTTTTTTTTTTTTTTTTTTCGAGACGGAGTCTGGCTCTGTCGCCCGGGCTGGAGTGCAGTGGCCGGATCTCAGCTCACTGCAAGCTCCGCCTCCCAGGTTCCCGCCATTCTCCTGCCTCAGCCTCCCGAGTAGCTGGGACCACAGGCGCCCGCCACCTCGCCCGGCTAGTTTTTTGTATTTTTAGTAGAGACGGGGTTTCACCGTATTAGCCAGGATGGTCTCGATCTCCTGACCTCGTGATCCGCCCGTCTCGGCCTCCCAAAGTGCTGGGATTACAGGCTTGAGCCACCGCGCCCGGCCTCATAGCATAGATACTTAATATTTATTACATCACTGCAAACGTAATGTAAAAATCACATGTTCCTAATAGAATGTATTAGTGATTATGTAATGACAGTATTAGATTTGAAATATTACATCTAGGCTAAAAATGTAAGGCTTATTTAAATTTAATTAAGAAATCAGGGATCCAGATGTGACAAAATAAATCACCATTATGCAATAAATTGGCCATCAGATATCAATGGGAGAAGTCAACCATTAGGATTTTAGAAATAAAGGTAGCAAAATTAGAATGGCAGACCCAATCACACAGTAAGTGCTTAGCCTTGAGTTAGGTACAGGAGGGAAGACAGAGGTAAGGTGCTGCTTTCTGGCATATTAATTGAGAAGACAAAACTAATGCATGGAAAATGACACTGTTTCATATGAGACAGTCTATAATAAAGTGCTGATTTGTAGCTTGAAAACTTCAAATGATGTAGGAAATCTGAAGAAAGTTAAATTCTAAGAAAGAAAAGCGATCCCTAAGGAGGAATCTCCTTTGGGAATAAATGGCTTAATTATCTACCTCCCAAAGCAGGAGGATCTCTTGAGGTCAGGATTTCAGCACCAGCCTGGGCAACATGGTAAGACCCTGTCTCTACAAAATACAAAAAATAGGCCAGTGTGATGGCACATACCTGTAGTCCCAGCTACGTGGGAGGCTGAGGCAGGAGGATTGCATGAGCCCAGGATTTCAAGGCTGCAGTGAGCTATCATGGTGTCACTGTACTCCAGCCTGGGCAATAGAGCAAGACCTTGTCTCAAGAAAACAAAAACAAAAAAACAAAAACAAAAACAAAAAGGGCTGCATATAGTCTAGATAAGTGAAAAGGAAAGGGAGTCACACCATGGGAACAAAGGCTGGAAGTGTCGTTGTGTTCTTCGGAAAGTGCTCCACCACTGTTGGAGTGTGCCAGGTCACACTGCTCTAAGTTGTATATGTGTAGATCTAAGCTGTGCTGAGAATGGACAGGAGAATAAAATCTCTACCCCCTGTATCCATGCTAATATATTTTTTTAAATCACAAGAAAATGTGGGGATGAAAATGTAAAACACTAGATTATCATTATCTTGAGGGAAAAGTCTTATGTATTTTTATATTACTGAAACAGACACTGCATTTGGCCCCTCAAAAAGGTGCTAAAAACTGTTGGGTTAATTAATGTGGTTTTAAAATTTTGTTTAAAATAATAGAAAGAAGAATTCACATGGGTTCTACAAACTTGACTCAAACTTGTTATTAAGTTTTAAATAAAAGATTACATTCTTAATATTCTTTTTCCTAAATCACCAGGAAAGATTCAGGCTATAATAGGAAGACTAATGCCAAGGTGGTTTGAAACACACAAAAAGCACTCAAGTAACAAAGGAACAAGCTTCTTAGTTACTTTTGTTATACTATTACCTGGGGAGAAAGTTCCAACTAAGTCTGAACCATTGCCAACCCAAGAGAGGATTCCCTCATTCAGCTCACTTCTTCTTGAATAATTCATTGGCAAAGTCCCTTTTACCTGCAACAAGCCTGGACTAGAGTTTCTTGTTGTGTCTTAATGAATTTTAATTGTACCCCTCCCTATCTTGGCGTCAACACTGTCTCATTTACTACTATATTGTTGATCCCTTTTAATAAGTCTTCAGACTCTAAAGCTTGATACAGTTTGTACTTTGGTTTGTTTTCTTTTGCTTTTATTTCTTTTCAAACTGCTTAGCTCAGTTAATAGGTTACTGAGACTAATGTGCCCAAGATCATGGGTTTGGCTTGTGACACCTTCTCTCCTCTGTGGCCACAGACTGCCCCTCTGATCCCATAACCCCCATTACCAAAATGTACTTATGTAATCATGCATCTGGAGAACTGGGTTATTTGAGGGAATGGAGCATAACCACCGAATACTCCACCCCAAGGACCTACCTCTCTGACAAAGGGACATTAGCCTTTCATTTGTTATGAGGACAAACAGCAAGGTTCTAAGGCTCCTTTTCTCCCCTTTATACAAAGGGGATAATGACTCATATGAAAGATCACGAAGACTATGTATAACCTCATAAAAGGAACACACAAAATTACTTATGTCCCATGAGTAAAAACCATGTAAAAATGCCTGCAGTTATAATAGTCCAACAATGAAAGGGAAAACAGAACATAAAAACAAAAAACCCAAAAATGATCATATTAGGGAGGTGGGATTATGAATGAACTCATTCTTTCCTTTAAAGTTTCCCTTGACCAGGCATGGTGGCTCACCCATCTAATCCCAGCACTTTGGGAGGCAGAGGTGGGCGAATCACTTGAGGCCAGGAATTCAAAACCAGCCTGGCCAACATGGAGAAACCCTGTTTTTATTAAAAATACAAAAAATTAGCGGGACATGGTGGTGCACATCTATAATCCCATCTACTTGGGTGGCTGAGGCACAAGCCTGGGAGGCAGAGGTTGCAGTGACCTGAGATTGCACCACTGTACTTCAGCATGGGCAACAGAGTGAGATTCTGTCTCAAAAACAATAAAATTAAATAAATAAATAAATAAATAAACAAAATTTTCTCCTAATGTTGTTCTAATTAATAGACTAGATGTTCAAAAATCCTCTAGACTTCTAGCTCTGCCTTTTCTTTTATGCCCAAATTAAATGGCTTAATTATCTATCTCAATATTTTCCCTATGATATTTTTTCTTTTGAAAGAGGGTCTCACTGTGTCACCTAAGCTGGAGTACAGTGGTGCAATCATAGCTCACCACAACCTCCAACTGCTGGGGTCCTGCAATCCTCCCGTCTCAGCCTTCCAAGTAACTGGGATTGCAGGCACTCACCACCATGCCTGGCTAAAATTTTCCATCTATGTTTTTTGTAGAGATAGGGTCTCATTATATTGCCCAGACTGGTCTGGAACTCTTGGGCTCAGGTGATCCTCCCACTTTGGTCCCCCAAACTGCTGAGATTACAGGCATGAACCACCATGCCTGGCGATTCCATCCCTATGGGTTTTTTTTTTTCTTTTTAATTTTAATTCTCAGTATGGATGCAGGAGGAGAGGACTTTATTCTCCTACCTTGTCCATTTGCCCACTTGCCTACGGCTGAAGTGTGTTTCCAGCATAGCTTTGCCCTAAGTACCAATCATTCTCTTCTCCTTCAATGTGAAGTCACGAGGAACTCAAGGCCACTAAGTCACTCTTAGGTTGCTGACTCTTTGAGGAAAAAGAGGGAGCTTCCTGAGCAGCAGATAACACAAAAGAACTTGAACCTGAATGTAAGACGCCATTGCTTTTTCACCTCACAGTCATGCCTGCTCTAGGGAATTTCTCCTTGATGGCTTTTTCCTCATTCTCTCCCATTCTCCAAGGCTGTCCCCACTCAAACCTTCACTTAGTCTGGGGATTCAGAGGTGCTTTTCCTAGAGGACATGGCACCAGAGCTAAATATCAAAGGTTGAGAAAGAGCCAGGTGAAAAGTCGTAAAAAAAAAAAAAAAAAAAAAAGTCCCCGAAGGCAGAGGGAGGAGCAGAAGCAAGATCATGCAGAAAAGAACAGCATTACATGTTCAGGGAGTGACAAGTGAGTTACCATGGCTTGCTGGTGTGTTTGATGTCAAGATTGGTAGCGAGGAGGAGAGGAGAAAGGGCCTAGGCTTTCCCATGATCATTCAATCGTAAGGTAACTTAACTGCAGTTTAGAGAATGAGCTAAGTGGGATAAGTTTGGACCAGCGTGGCTTGAAATACTGTGACAATCATCCAGGTGGGAGATGGTGAGAGTGGGGACTAGGGAAGAACAGGAATGGCAATGAGAGGTCAAGCCCTTTAGTTAAAGGTGGAGTGATAGGCCAGGCGTGGTGGCTCATACCTGTAGTTCCAGCACTTTGGGATGCCAACGTGGGTGGTTCACTTGAGGTCAGGAATTTGAGACCAGTCTGGCCAACATGGTAAAACCCCGTCTCTACTAAAGTTACAAAAATTAGCCGGGCATGGTGACACACGCCTGTAGTCCCAGCTACTCAGGAGGCTGAGTCGGGATAATTGCTTGGACCTGGGAGGTGGAGGTTGTAGCGTACCGAGATCGCACCACTGCACTCCAGCCTGGGCAACAGAGCAAGACTCTCCCTCAAAAAAAAAAAAAAAAAAAAGGAAAGAAAAAAGGTGTGAGGATGTGAGGATAAACGTACACAAAGACATCTGCTGCATCCTATATCCCCACTGAAGTGACGGGGATATGGTGGGGTAGAAGAGATATTCGAAGAAGATACAGACACACAGGAGCTAAGAGAATGGGGAAGAGTCAATAGCAGTCAAATTGGGCATGGTGGTGCATGGCTGTCATCCCAACTACTTGGGAGGCTGAGGCAGGAGGATTGTTTGAGCCTGGGATTTTAAGACCAACCTGGGCAACATAGTGAGACTCTATCTCTAGGAAAAAAAAATTTTTTTTAAAGAAAAAAAATAGCAATCAAATATTGGAAGCTGGAAAGCAGAAGGCTAAGCAGTAACTGACTTAGCAGGCATGAGAAAGCCAAATCCCAAACCAGCGGCAGAAACCCAAGAAGGAAAATGTTTGCACCTCAGAGCCTTTACGAAGCTCAGGAATCGGCAAAACAAGGTACTACTGGAAGTGGGAGTGAAGAAGGTTGAAAAATAGGACAATCTTGAAAGATCATTTCAGTTGATCTGAAGAAGCAGTCAGACCTCAATTCCCATTCCCTGGTTCATGCAGGTAGGACATTTGCACTTCTATACTTTGTCAGAAATTAGAGATTTATTCTTGGTGAGGGTAAAAGAGAGGTTGTCTGAACCAGAGGACTCCAAACATAGTTGAGGTGGTACCTGTACTGAAAACAGTGAGGTAAAGTGAAAGTCTTGGCAGGGCAGAGTGGCACATGTCTGTGATTCCAGCATTTTGGGCAGCCAAGGCAGGAGGATCGCTTGAGGCTAGGAGTTGGAAGCTGCAGTGAGCTATGATCTAACCACTGCACTCCTGCCCGGGTGATGGAGCAAGATCCTCTCTTCATTAAATAATAAATTAACTAATAATGATAAAATGATCCGTTTTGTTTTTAAAAAGGGAAAGTCTCCATGGTAAATGTAGGAAGCTCCAGTACTGCCCCCGGCTGGACTCTGACAATGCTGGCAGTCAGGGTCCTACCACACAGGGAAGAGACTGGAAGTCTCCTCGCTATCAAGGTTGAAAAGACCCAGAGAAAAGACCCAAAGACACTGACACTGAAGGTCTCCCAGTGAAACGGCCCAGTTAGGCCACAGCATCGTGAGGCTCACAGTTGCCTTTCTTCACTGCCAGCAGAATGAAAAATCACCTTTTTAGTTTCCAATTCTTAAATATAAACAGACTGCCAGGAATCACTAGCTATTTGAGAAAAGCCTCAAACACGATGGACAGAAGAGGAACCAGCACCAAGGAAAACAGAGGAAAAAATAACTTGGAAGAAACAGACTATGTACAATATAAAAACCTGAAAACCCTCATCATTAATCATTAGTAACACTCTCAGACCATTAAGAGAAGATGTATCACTGGCCTGTGCTTTGGGATCTGGAGATAATTCTTAGCATTGGCCGGATGCGGTAGCTCATGCCTGTAATCCCAGCACTTTGGGAGGTCGAGGTGGGCAGATCACCTGAGGTCAGGAGTTCGAAGCCAGCCTGACCAACATGGAGAAACCCTATCTCTACTAAAAAGCAAACAAACAAACAAACAAGAAAACACAAAAATTAGCTGGGCGTGGTGGCGCGTGCCTGTAGTCCCAGCTACTCGGGAGGCTGAGACGGGAGAATTGCTTGAACCCAGGAGGCAGAGGTTGCGGTGAGCCAAGATTGCACCATTGCACTCTAGCCTGGGCAACAAGAGCAAAATTCTGTCTCAAATAATAATAATAATAATAAATTTAAAAAACAAAACAAAACAAAAAAACACTTAGCATCAACTGTTTTAGTCCCAGCAGCACACAAGGGCCAGTGGCACTTCTGTGATCATTCAATTCATTGATTCAATTCAAGATCATTCAATTCATTGACTTAACCAATATTTACACCATTAGGGACCCAGCAGTGACAAGGCAGATGGGGCTCATCATTTAGACTAACAATCCCTTTCCATCTTCTCACATGGAAGATGTGAGAGCATCTCACACCACAGAACATTTATCATATCTTCCAAAATACCACGGCTGTAATCTCCCTCTGAAAAATGCATGTTGCATGTTCCATGTTAAAGGCTCTGAGAAATCCTGCAGTTGAAACTAATTATAAGTATATATAATCTCCAGTGCTTCCTTTTAAAAGCGTAAAACTTTTTTCCCCCGGCCGGATGCCCACCGACATCCTTAGAATACGGTTTGAGAAGGACCAGCCTAGTGGAAAGAGAAGTTGGGGCCAATGGTGAGAGCACAGTAGAAAGGCATAAAGGCTTATGAGCCAGCTCCTTCTGCCTAGGCCGTGCCCATCAGTCAAGTTCCCGTGACTCAACACCACCAGACTGTGCAGGCCTGAAGGCAGAATGTCAGAAGAGACCTCATGGCAAGCTGAAATGAGAGTGCCTGCAGGGAGAGTAAATGAAATGCTCTGAAGCATGGCAGACAGAGGCTGAGCTGGTGCAAGGGGTGAGCCCTCAGCATACCCGCCGTTGAGGGAAAACCTTACACAGAAGTACCAGAATCCATGCTTCCAATAGGGAGTCTCTTTTTGGAAATAACTTTGAAAATCCTCTTTCCTCCTGCTGCAACCCAGAGCTCAGGTCTGGCCCTGGCACGTCTTAGCTCTATGAGCTGTACAAGTTGACTACCTGCCCTTAGAATGCAGTATATGCAAAAAAACACTTTGTCAGCTCCAAAGTGTGTGAATTATTGTTATCATCAATGCAAATGTGCTGGCCTAAAGTCCCACCCATTCCCTGTGGTGGGTGATCCTGAGGGTCAAGTGTCTGGAGATCCTGGTAAAACTAGAATTCAGTCTAAGTTTTTCTTCCTGTATTTTCTGCTTAATAACTAGGTTCTACTCTAGGACCGGGCACCTCTCTGAGCCCCCTATTACTGGGAATCTTCCAAGCATGAACAACTGTCCCCATGCTAACCACCACCATTCAGGCTCAGCCATTTGCTCTCCTCTCTTGCCTTTCTAATCATTCTTTTTAAAAATTATTTTTATGACTTTTTATTTTTGTGGAGATGGGGTCTTGCTTTGTTGCCCCACTGTTGAACTCCTGGGTTCAAGTGATCCTCCTGCCTCAGCCTCCCAAAGTACTGGAATTACAGTCTTGGAGCCACCACACCTGGCCTTTTCTAGTGATTCTTACTTCAACATGCTACACATCACTTCCAGACTGGCCCACCCTTTTTCCCATGAGTCTTTCTAATGTATAGTCTTTCATCCAGTACACAGGATGAAGCTCAATCCCCTTGAGCTAGTGTCTAAAGTCTTCCTAGGACAACCCCTTACTAACTCCTTATGGAGGAGAGTTTAATGCACCAGGTCTGAGATTGCTACCCTTAGAAAGGCTTGCTTGCAAGGTTGGCCCTTGGCTGGCACCAGGAAACTTGAATTTGGGAAGGGCTCCTGCCATTCCCTATCTGAGAAGAGGTGCTCAATATGCTTAAATTGTGCAATCAGTCTGGTTCTTGCTGAAAACCTGCTTTCCTTCCTGGAGTATGGAACTTCTATACTGCTAGGAAGTGGGTGCCTAGGTGACAAGTCCTCAATAGAAATCTTGAACATCAAGTCACTAATGAGACTGGTACTGGTAGACAACATTTCATAGGTGTTGTCATAATTTGCTGCTGGAGGAATTAAGTATGTCCTGGTAACTTCCATGAGGACTCTTGGAAGCTTGTGTCTGGTTTTCTCCAGACTTTGCCCCATGCACACCCTTCCTTTGCTGATTTTGTTTCGCATGCTTTTGCTGGAATGGATCACAGCTGTGAATATGACTGTTTTCTGAGTCTTGTGAATCCTTCTAGAAAGTCATCAATTCTAGAGATGGTCTTGGGGGCCCCTGACACACCTCTTGTTTTTTTGTGTGTGTGTGTTCCTCTCCACAGTCTCTACCCTCTTACTAATCTGGTTCATTCCAAAACTCCTTGTGCATGCCTGGCCCTGTAGCTTACACAACCTCCCTGCCTGAAGTGCCCCAGCTCTCTCAGACCCAAAGCCTCCCTTCTTTCAAAGCTTTTATCAAGTCCTACCTCCACCACCACTATGGTTTGAATGCTTGTCCCCTCCAAAAGTCATGTTAAAACGTAAATCCCATTATTGAGAAGTGGGGCCTTTTAGAGAGGATTGGGTCATAAAGACTCTGGTCATATAAATGGATTAATAGATTAGTGGGTTCATGAATTAATAGGTTATCAGAGGAGAGGCACTAGTGGCTTTATAAGAAGAAGAAGGAATTGAACAAGCACACTCAGCCTCCTCATCATTTGATGCCCTGCATCTCCCTGTGGCTCTGCAGGGAGTCCCCCTGCAAGCATGAAGTCCTTACCAGATACAGTCCCTCAACCTTGAACTTCCCAGTCTTCACAACTGTAAGAAATAAATTAATAAATTCCTTTTCTTTATAAATTACTCATTTTCAAGCATTCTGTTATAAGCAACAGAAAAAGGACTAAGACATCCACAACATCTTTCAGAATGGGCCAGCCTTGGGGGAGGCTTCCTCCTCTGAAGATCTTTTTATACTCTGTTCCATTCAGTTGGCATTTTATGTGCACTCTTCATCTGCCTTCCTAGTTCAACTGCTAAGTCCTCCAGAGAGGAGAACAATATTCTGCTTCTTTAATTTCCCTGTGCAGGGTCCCCTGTTCACAGTAATTGCCCCGGGCATATATAAAGGCCCTAAATGGGTTCCAACTCTGTCTGACCAGTTCTGTTTTCACTAATTCAAGTATCCCACTCTCTGACCATGCTTTCTCAATCTCTAGTTTGTGGTTCATCTCCTGCTACCCACTCCAGGGCCCCTGCCTTTGATCCACCAGAGCCTCCAGCAAGGAGTAAGATAACTCCTCTGCTCCCTACCAGGCCCTCTACCATATCCTTTCTTCACTTCCTCCATCATCAGCTTACATCATTTCAATAGTAGCTGCCAATTTGGTAGCTCACTTGACTCTCCTCATGGTGTATGCAGCTGGCTAAACTATAACTTGCTTTCTCTGTTTACACCTGGGCATCTTGGTACAGCAAGGGAAGTCAAACCACAAGACCTATTGATTTTACCATAAATTGTGATCTCCAACCTCAGATGGTCCTAGTACCAGGCAAGGTCCCAGCAGGAAACAGATGACACACCTAGAAAGGGTAACTGAGGAAGGCTTAAGAAAGGGAAGAGCTGGGCATGGTAACTCATGCCTGTAATCCCAGGACTTTGAGAAGCTGAAGTGGGAAGGATCTTTTGAGGCCAGGAGTTCGAGAACAGCCTGGGCAACATAGTGAGACCCTGTCTCTATTAAAAGAAAAAAGAAAGAAAAGAGGGAAGATTAACAAATGTGTGGGTAGGGATAAGGAGACCCAGCAAGCTTCTACCTTTCATTCTTCAAGGGGAAGGAGGGACATTACCAGAACTTAGCAGCCTAGCAGGTAGCTGGGGCTATGATTTTCAGTTCAGTAAAGGAATGCAGCAACTGACAAACAGGAAACAATTACCCCAACCTGTCTCTC
Source organism: Macaca fascicularis (assembly GCF_037993035.2). Lineage (NCBI taxonomy): Eukaryota > Metazoa > Chordata > Mammalia > Primates > Cercopithecidae > Macaca > Macaca fascicularis. Next base: position 24,162,364 of record NC_088383.1, read on the forward strand.
TGCTCAGCCCCATCATCCTGCAGGCACCTCCAGATGACCAAACTCAAGAACCCAACAGAGCTGGGAGGGAGCTTGAATGAAGAAGTGCATAAAAATCAGCTCTTGAACCAGAGCGGGATGAAGAAGAATGAAGACTTGGGTTGGAGACCAGAGAATATCCAGCACAGGCACTCAAGACTAGCCTGATTTATGTCCTAAGTCACTCTTAGAGTTCTACCTTTTTTTTTTTTTTTTAGGCAGGCTCTTGCTCTGTTGCTTAGGCTAGAGTACAATGGCGTGATCTTGGCTTACTGTAGCCTTGATGTCCTGGACTCAAACAATCGATCCTCCTGCCTCAACTTTCTGAGTAGCTAGGACTACAGCCCACTACCACACCTGGTTAATTTTTTTTTTTTTTTGATAGTACAGATGGGATCTCGCTATGCTACCCAGGCTTGTCTCAAACGCCTGGGCTTAAGCAATCCTCCTGCCTTGACCTCCCAAAATGCTAGGATTACAAGTGTGAGCCACCATGCCCAGCCACAGCAATTTCAAACCCTCTTCTACTTGCCATTTTGATCTCACTCTGCAACCTTTCACTCTCGTCCTATGATCTCACATCCTTCCTCAGAAAGAAAATGAAACCATCAGAGAGAAACTCCTTCAACTTCATACCCATAAAACCACTCATTCACTGTAAGAGTTAGAATTAAGTTTGGCTGTGAATAATAGACACCCAAATAATCACGGTCTAAACAGGATGGAAGTTCATTTCTTTTTTATGTAGCAATTGGCAATCTAAGGCTGGTGAGGTGGCTCTGCTCCACCAAGACAAGACCCAGGTTCCTTGTGTCTTGCCAGTCCTCTGTGTTGTGTGATCATCTCATTGCCTAAATGGTTACTCCAGCTCCAGCCATCATGTCTGTGTTACAGCCAAAGGGAGGGTGGAAGAGAGGAAAAGTAGCCAAGAGAACACCTGTCTTTCAGGGGGCTTCTAGAAGTTGCTACAAACCACTTCTGCTTCATTTGTAGAACTTAGTCTCCTGGCCACCCCTACCTGCAAGGGGGTAAATGTCGTTGTTTATGCTGATTGGCTCTGTGCTAAGTTGAAAATCACGATCCTAGCCCATGATGGTCCCAGCTACTTGGGAGCCCAAGGTGGGGGGATTGCTTGAGCCCAGGAGTTTGAGGCTGCACTGAGCTATGCACCGCTGCACTGAGCTATGCAACACTGCACTCCAGCCTGGACAGCAGAGCAAGATCCTGTTTCATAAAATAACAACAACAACAACAAAAACCCAAAACAAAACAGGATCCTAATACCATAGAAAATGAGGAGAATGAATGGGAGGAGGAGGCAACTATCACTCTTTTACACACCCACCTTTATCCTTACTCCGGTATTCCCCTCTCAGCTCTGCCCTTCCTTGTATGTTCAGATCATGGAACTTGTCAGACAAACACATTTTGAGTCTAAAGGTATTTTTCACTTCTCTTCTGACTTGACTTTTTCAGAAGCACTTCGACCACTCTTCCTTTGAAAACCCGGTGCTGCCTTAGCTTCCTGACATCACGGGTGCTGCTCCTGGGTCCTCTCCTACCTCACCGAGTGCTCCCTCTCTGACCTGTTTGCTTATCCTCTCCTTCCTGACCATTAAACGTGGGTGCTCCTTGAGGCTTGAGCCCAGCTCTCTTCTCTTCATACACCGTAGTATCTCTCTAGATTAGCAGTTCTCAAATTGCAGTCTCAGTACTCTGGGGGTTCCCCAAGGCTCTATCCAGAGGACCACAAAGTCGTCCCTTTTCTAACTCCACATCAACTTGAGGTCAGATGTTCTTCATGTGCTTCAATCAGGACAATGTATCACAACAGACTCAATGCTGAAGTAGCTATAAGAATCCAGCTCTTTTCCATTAAGCCAATTATGAAACCAATTTGCAAAACTGTAAAACAATGCTATTCTTCTCACAATTTTTTTTTCTTTTTTCAGACAAGGTCTCACTCTGTTGCCCAGGCTGGAGTACAGTGGAATGACTGTGACTCACTGCAGCCTTAATCTCCCAGGCCCAAGCAGTCCTCCCACTTCAGCCTCCCAAGTAGCTGGGACCACAGGCGTGTACCCACCATGCCCGGCTAATTTTTGTGTGTGTGTACAGATGAGGTCTCGCTATGTTGTCCAGGCTGGTCTCAAACTCCTGGCGTCAAGTGATCCTCCTGCCTCGGCTTCCCAAAGTGCTGCAATTATGCTGGGATTACAGACATGAGCCATCATGCCCAGCCACAAATATTTTGTTTTTTGGTTTGAAAAAGTAGTTATTTCCCATTAAAATCTTTATGTTATGTTAAGGTATAACAGGTTTATTATACATTAATATTAATTTTTTCAGTTTAAATTTCTAATATAGTAAATATGGACAGATATAACCCACATAAACAGAAGCTCTTTGGGGTCCTTGATGGTTTTTAAGAGGGTAAAGGGGTCTTGAAACTCAAAGTCTGAGAACGACTGCCCTGAATCACCTCTCCCACCGACATGACTCAGGCCTCTGTCTGAGTCTAGACTTGTAGATAGGTCCGCCTACAAATGTCTCTTTCTAAATGACTCAAAAGCACAACAAGCTTAACACATGCAAATTCATGACTTTCTCTTTGAAATATGGTTCTCTCCTGGGCTTCCCTATCATGAATGGTCCTGTGACCTACCAGCTATGCAAGTGGACATCTAGAGGTTATTTTGATCTCTGTCTCCCATACCCACCATTTCCAGTTCCAATCTGGTGTGCAAGTGGCCCAAGTTAGCAGTGAAAATCCTGCATGGTCTGGGGAAGTCAGGCCTCACCCTCTTCTCCAGCTTCACCTGTATCACCTTCCTCTTCACTCTTAGCACCTCCATCACACAGCTGCCATTTGTTTTATCCAATAAACTGTGCTCTCTCTCTCACCCCAGGACCTTTGCACAAGCTATTGGCCCTGTTTGGGACCATTCCCCACCCCATGTTCACCTCACCCCATATACCTTGTTAACTTTACCGAGAGAAATATTTCTCTTTCATCTCTGACCAGATAGAATACCCCCTATAAATATACTCTTGCCCTATCTCCTCTTTTTAACAGTTAAGTCAGTTTTAATTCTACATGCATTTGTGTGGTTACTTGATGTATTAGCGTGTTTGGGCTGCCATAACAAAATACTACAGATGGTGTTGGAGGGCAGCTTAAACAACAACAGAAGTTAATTTTCTCACAGTTCTGGAAAGATCAAGATCAAGGTGCCATGAGGGTTGATATCTGGTGAGGCCTCTCTTCCTGGTTTGCAGACAGTTGCCTTTTTGCTGTGTCCTTATGCAGCCTTTCCTCTCTGTACAGGTGGAGGGAGATAGAAGGGGGGAGAGAGAGAGAGAGAGAGAGAAGGAGAGAGAGAGAGAGAGAGAAAGAGAGAGAGAGAGAGAGAAGTATCAATCTCTATTAATCTCTGGTGTCTCTTACTCTTCTCTTTTTTTTTTTTTTTTGAGACAGGGTCTTGCTTTGTCACCTAGGCTGGAGCACAGTGGCGTGATCACAGCTCACTGCTGCCTGGCACTCCTAGGCTCAAACAATCCTCCCACCACAGCCCACTGAGTAGCTGGAACTACAAGAACGTACCACCACACCCAGCTAACGTTTTTTAAATTTTTTTTGTAGAGACAAGGGTTTCACTGTGTTGCCCAGGCTGGTCTTGAACTCCTGAGGTCAAGTGATCCTCGCACCTCGGCCTTTCAAAGTGCTGGGATTACCAGGCATGAGCCACTGCATTTGGCTTCTTCCTCTTCTCATAAGGTCACCAGCCCCATCCCATTAGATTAGATTAGGTCACCCTTGTGACCTCTTCTAATTTTTTTTTTTTTTTTGATACAGAGTCATGCTCTGTTGCCCAGGCTGGAGTGCAGTGGTGCAATCTCAGCTCACTGCAACCTCTGCCTCCCTGGTTCAAGCGATTCTCTTGTCTCAGCCTCCAGAGTAGCTGGGATTACAGGTGCCCACCACCACGCCCAGCTAATTTTTGTATTTTTAGTAGAGACAGGGTTTCACCATGTTGGCCAGGCTGGTCTCAAACTCCTGACCTCAGATGATCTGCCTGCCTCGGCTTCCCAAAGTACTGGGATTACAGACGTGAGCCTCTGCACCCGGCCAACCTCCTTTAATCTTAATGACCTTCCTATAGGCCCTATCTCCAAATATAGCCATATTGGAGGTTAGGACATCAACGTATGAATTTGGGGGGACACAACAGTCCTTAACACTTTGATTGATAACTTTCTTATCCACAGCCCCGTAGGGGAAAGGTCTATTTTTAGTTTTGTTCACCTTGCATTCCCAGCACCTGCGTAGAGTAAACATTCAATGTGTTTTTGTTGAATGAATGAGTAATGACTATTAATAGTTATGGAGCACGTGAGATTTCACAGGCATTGTGCTTATGTGCCATGTTGCAGGTATGGTTCTCAGTGCTTTATGTATTAATACACCATTTAATACTCAAAACAAACTTACGAGAGTGATAGCATTATTATCCTGTTACATTAATGAGAAAGCCTAGACACAGCGAGGTTATACGATTGTCCAAGTTCACACAGCTTATAAGTGGAAGAACTGGGATTTAATTAATCCCTCTGTGCCTAGAATTTGTGCTCTTAATCTGTATGCATGGCATTTTGAATAGATGAATTAGTGAACCAAAATGCATTAAAATGAATGAAAACGAATAAAAATTCATTACATTATTAATTGCGTCAAAACGATACTGTCTACCTACTATTTGCAAGGCACTTTTCTAGGCATTTGGAATAACATGCAGATGAAACAATTTTCTTCACTCTTACAGCATATATTGGTGTGTGCGTGTGCACATAAACAATTAACAGATTAATATATAATATATCAGGTGGTGGTAAGTGCCGCGGAGAAGAATGAAGCAAGAGACGGGAATGAAGAATGCAGGGAGTTGCTGCTGTTTCACCAAGTGTGGTCAGAGGCCACTCAAGAAAAGGATTTCCAACAGCTCAGAACAAAGTCACACAGAAGATATGTAGATGACGTAAGAAATGTTTTCTCATTAATTAGTGACTCAATTAAAAGGACATAAGCTGATAAAATGCAACAACAAGCATTTACTAAAGCCTTTTCCAAGCTCAGGCCTAGAGAAAAACAGCAGGATGTTCTGGGAGGTCATTCTACAAAATATGGTGATGGTTTGTTGTAAACTCAGGTAAGTGAGCTAAGTGAGCCCTGAAGCAGTCATCCTGCCTAACACTGCTGCCCGGTCCCCACTCTGCTTCTGGCTGGTTTGCTAAGGTTACCCCCGTTACAAGGCCCTGAGCAAGCTCCTCATCTCTCCAATGTGCAGGGTTACTTAGCAAAATGCTGGGAGCAGCACTAACCAGAATATCACCTCCCCCAAAATCAAATACAAGGTCTGTGCAATCCACAGATCAACTCATGGGTGACCCAGTAACTTTGCAAGGAAAACGTGCTTTTTATAGCATGTGGGTCAGACTCATTGAGTGGAGATTTGCGTTAAGGATTCATGCATTTCCCCCAGATTTTCTATTGCCCAGGTGGTAAGTTAGGCGTTTAGATAATCTGGCTCAATGTTGTCTAAGAGGAAGGTTTTGGGAACACAATACCTAATCCTCGTTACTAAATCTTTGTGAGAAAACGGGCTGAGAAAGAGCCACAGAACAAAGTTTTGGTTCCGTGTTTTGATTCCTAAAGCAAGGAGTTATCTTTTAAGAGAAAATATAATAAATCAAGTAGGTGTTGAGTGACATCTACCATCACTAGACTTTCTAAATAAGAATGAAATTCACATATGGAGGCTGTAGATCTCTTTGCTATCATCATGTCTGTCCATGCCTTGCCTTTTTGTGTTTTCTTTTTCATTCTTTTCCCTTTGATAAGTCACTCAATAACCATACACAAACTAGCAAAACCACATCCAGGACAGCTGGTTTACTGAGATACCTTGAGGTTTTTAAAAACAAAACAGCTGAACACTTCCTCAGTGCCAAAAGAGAGGAAGTAGAGATTTTCCAGGACCCATTTAATCAGAATGATTTCCTGACTGGGGAGGTAAATTATCTATTCAGTCTTTCCCCTGTTGATCGGCTCAAAGACTATTAAAATACAGATTATATCTCAGAAAAATTAATGCAAATATAAAAGACTATTAAACTAACATTTAATTTGCAAAGCAACAGTAGTTTCTGTAAGCTGCTACCTCTGAAAGGTCGTTTTTATCTCTCTGCTTCCCTGTCTTTGAGGCGATACTGTTCACAACTCTTTTAATGTTTGGATAAAGTCCAAGATGTTGCTGTTGGTATTGCTGAAGCTTAATTCTCAAACTCCATGGTCTGATTTGAGAAGGAAATGGTGAAGACTTCCTTTCTCTCAGACTGGGTTTGGTTACAGGAAAATTTAGAACACTTTGAGCAGCAGGTAACTGAACACCAAAATTAAACAATGCATAAATGTATTAGATTGCAAGCCTGGGAGTCTAGAGATAAGACAAAATGTTCTCTGGAGGACTGGCTCAATTCAGAGGCTTTAACTCCACGTCCCTCCAACTCTCTGGACTCATCCTCAAAGCCTAGAGCAAGAGGTCTGCAGCCATTTCAGGCCTCGGTTATATCAATGTCCAGAGGGAGAGAGGGGTTCCCCTCCAAAAGTTCTCTCAAGAGTGTAGGGGAAAGGCGGGGCACAGCGGCTCATGCCTGTAATCTCAGCACTTTGGGAGGCTGAGGCGGGCGGATCATCTGAGGTTGGGAGTTCAAGACCAGCCTGACCAACATGGAGAAACCCCCTCCCTACTAAAAATACAAAAAAAATTAGCTGGGAGTGGTGGTGCATGCCTGTAATCCCAGCTACTTGGGAGATTAAGGTAGGAGAATCGCTTGAACCCAGGAGGCGGAGGTTGCGGTGAGCCCAGATTGCGCCATTGCACTCCAGCCTGGGCAACAAGAGCAAAATTCCATCTCAAAAAAAAAAAAAAAAAAAAGATTGTAGGGGAAAAACTAATACCCTTTCCTCATCCATCACAAGGGTCATGGCAGATACCCCTATAACAAGAGACAGATTAACAAGAGAAAAGCATCACAAATTTATTTAACCAAGGTTTACATGACAGAGGAGCCTTCCAAAGTGAAGACCCGAAGACCCAGGGAAGACTGTACTTTTGTGCTGAGTCTGATGGAAGAAGTGAACAGTTGCAGAGAAACAGGAAAGGGGTGTGATGTAATGGTAATAAACTTGTAGTGGTGGGAACTTAGCGAGGCCTGCTTGTTCACATTCCTTTCTGTGTTTCTAATAATGTAAGACATTCCCCTTTCCCACTATGTGCAGAACACAGGTCACATGAGGATCTTCAGGGTGCAGGGGGGACGGGGGAGGTAGGAGGTCAGTGAATGACCTTCCTAGGGTTTATGGCTTGCCTTGGGCAGATAAATTCTAGTTTCTATAACTCACCTTGGGAGAGAAAGGGGAGAGGGAGAAAAGAGGATGGGAGAAGGTCAAAGAGACCTTGCTTTGGGGTCAAGTTCTCCCAGTCTCCTTCAGTTCAAACTAGTCAGCATGCCAAGGTGTCATAATTTGGGATACTGTGTTCTGACCCCCAATAAGGGCATGAAGGTACAACTCACAGAATTTGGGGAAATATTTACACATCGTATATTTAATCAAAGTCTGGTATCTAGAATATATAAAAAACACTTACAAAACTCAACGATTAAAAGGCAAGTAGCCCAATTTAAAGACAAAAAAAACCAGGTGTGGTGGCTCATGTCTGTAATCCCAGCACTTTGGGAGGCTGATATGGGAGGATTGTTTGAAGCCAGGAGTTCAAGAACAGCCTGAGGGACATAGTGAGACCCTGTCTCTACAAAAAAGTTAGGCAGGCATGGTGGTGCATATCTGTAGTCCCAGCTACTCAGGAGGCTAAGCCTGGGGAAGTCAAGGCTGCAGTTAGCTGGGTTTGAGCCCCCACACTCCAGCATGGGTGACAGAGCAAGACACTGTCTCAAAATAAATAAATAAATAAATAAATAAATAAATAAATAAATAAATAAAATAAAGCATTTAAATTTTTTAAATTAAATTGTTTTAAAAAATGAAACAGAATTGGAATAGGTATTTCTCCAAAGAAGATATACAAATGGCCAACAGCACATAAAGAGATGTTCAGCCTCATTAGTCATTAGGCAAATGCAAATTAAAACCATAATGAGACACCACTTCACACATGCTAGGACAGTGATACTCAAAAAAGACAAGCAATGACAAGTGTTGAAGAGGATGCAGAGAAATTAGAACTGTTGTATGTATGTTGCTGGTGGGAATATAAAATGGTGCAGTCCCTTGGGAAAAAGAGTCTGGCAGTTTCTCAAAGAGTTAAGTATTTTTTTCTTTCCCTTTTCTTTTTCTTCTTCTTCTTCTTCTTCTCCTTCTCCTTCTCCTTCTCCTTCTCCTTCTCCTTCTCCTTCTCCTTCTCCTTCTCCTTCTCCTTCTCCTTCTCCTTCTCCTTCTCCTTCTCCTTCTCCTTCTCCTTCTCCTTCTCCTTCTCCTTCTTCTTCTTCTTCTTCTTCTTCTTCTTCTTCTTCTTCTTCTTCTTCTTCTTTTGAGGTAGCGTCTTGCTCTGTCACCCAGGTGACAGGTTGGAGTGCAGTGGTGTGATCTCAGCTCACTGCAACCTTCGCCTCCTGGATTCAGGTGATTCTCGTGCCTCAGCCATCCAAGTAGCTGGGATTACAAGTATTTACCACCATGCCCAGCTGATTTTTGTACTTTTAGTAGAGACAGGATTTTGCCATGTTAGCCAGGCTGGTCTTGAACTCTTGGCCTCAAGTGATCCACTGGCCTCGGCCTCCCAAAATGCTGGGATTACAGGCATGAGCCACAGTGCTTGGCCTTCAAAGAGTTAAATATACATATTTATCAAATGTTCCAGCAATTTCACATCCAAGTACCTACCCAGGAGAATTGAAAACACATGTACACGCAAAAACTTGGACACAACGTTCATAGCAGCATAATAGCCAAAAAGTGAAAATGACCCCAGTATCCATCAACTAATGAATGGATAAACAAAATACAATGTATGCATACAATGGAATATTATTTCACTGTGATAATGAATGAAATATTAAAATATTCTACAAGATGAATGAGCCTTGGACACATAATACTAAACAAAAGAAGCCAGACAGAAAAAATTATATGATTTCATTTACATGAAACATTCAGAATAGGCAAATTCATTGAGAGAAAAAGAAAACATTCATTTATGGTTGCCAGGGGCTACATGGAGGGAGCATGGGTATGAGGTTTCTTTTGAGAGGGTGAAATGTTCTGAAATTAGATAGTGGTGATAGTTGCACAATTTTGTGAATATGCTAAAACCACTGAATTTTATCCATCCTCAGGGTGCATGATGTGTTAATTATATTTCAATTTAAACAAAAAGAGTATGAATATTTCTTTCTCAGAAGTTCTTCGAAAACCTCTCCTCACTTATCAATGGCCTGAGCAGAGACACGTGAACCAAGACCAGTGGCTGGGGATGCCCTGTGTCCAGTGAGTTCGGTTTGTGGGTCCTTAAGGGTATTAGCCTGTTCTGGCACTGCTATGAAGACATATCTGAGACGGGGTAATTTACAAAGAAAAGAGGTTTAATTGACCCATGGTTCCACAGGCTACACAGGAAGCATGATGCTGGCATCTGCTTGACTTCTGGGGAGGGCTCAGGAAGCTTATGATCATGGCAGAAGGTGATGGGGGAGCAGGCATGTCACATTGCTCGAGTGGGAGCAAGAGAGAGCGAGGAGGGAGACGCTACACATTTTTTTTTTTTTGAGACAGAGTCTTGCTCTCTCGCCCAGGCTGGAGTGCAGTGGTGCCATCTCTGCTCACTGCAAGCTCCGCCTCCCAGGTTCAAGTGATTCTCCTACCTCAGCCTCCCAAGTAGGTGGAACAACAGGAGAGCGCCACCACACCCGGTTAATTTTTTGTATTTTTAGTAGAGACAGGGTTTCACTGTGTTAGCCAGGATGGTCTCGATCTCCTGACCTTGTGATCCGCCTGCCTCGGCCTCCCAAAGTGCTGGGATTACAGGCGTGAGCCACCACGCCCGGCCGAGGTGATACACATTTTTAAACAACCAGATCTTCTGAGAACTCTATCACAAGAACAGCACCAAATGGATGATGCTAAACCATTCATGAAGGATCAACCCTCATGATCCAATCACCTCCCACCAGGCTCCACCTCCAACACTGGAGACTCTAATTGCACGTGAGATTTGCGTGGGGACACAGATCCAAACCATATTACTGAGTGACTTAGATTCCTCAGGGCCCAGCCCTAGAGCTGAGATCAACTCTCACCCTATGACTGCTGCCCAAAGAGGAGAGGTGCGTGGGCAAACAATCAGAATTTCTATTCCCGTGCTTCTCTTCTACTTTTTTTTTTTTTTTTTTCTGGAAATGGAGTCTCACTCTTGCCCAGGCTGGAGAGCAGTGGTGCGATCTTGGCTCACTGCAGCCTCTGCCTCCCAGGTTCAAGCGATTCTCCCACCTCAGCCTCCCAAGAAGCTGGGACTACAGGTTCATGCCACCATGCCTGGCTAATTTTTGTAGTTTTAGTAGAGATGGGATTTCACCATATTGGCAAGGCTGGTCTCGAATTCCTGACCTCAAGTGATTCATCCACCTTGGCCTCACAAAGAATAGGGATTATAGGTGTGAGCCACCCCACCCAGCCACTCCTCTTCTCCTGATATCCCATAGTTTGGGCATGTCTTTATGCCTACTCTTGAAGACATCCTCACAGGTTAACAAGAATTCTGGACAGAAATATAATTATAATTAAGCATTAATCAGGCTGCACTTTGATCCACTTCCTTCCTGGTCACATAACACTAGACACTGACTATTTGCATCTCCATGTTCCTATAGATAGAATTTCTGATGTTAGATAGGATCTCTTATGTTAGAATTGTAAGGCTTTTGTTTAAGAATTGCTTAAGCATAGCCAGGCATGGTGATGCATGCCTAGTAGTCTCAGCTACTTAGGAGGCTGAGGTGGGAGGATCACTTAATCCTGGGAGGTCAAGCTGCAATGAGCAGAGTGTGCCACTGCACTTCAGCCTGGGAGACAGAAAGAAAGAAAAAGAGAGAGCGAGACAGAGAGAGTGAAAGAGTGAGAGCGAGAGTGAGAGAGAGAGAGAGAGAGAGAGAGAGAGAGAGAGAGAGAGAGAAAGAAATTGCTTAAGCAGATCCTGAATTCCAGCAGAATTGCTGACACCAACCAGTTTAAAGACCCCCACAGAGGAACCAAATAAGCATGAGAATACATCTTCTTCATCTCCCTGTCCCATGACTTCACCCTGTACTCTAGAACCAGTCAACAATCTCCACACTTCAGCCCACTCCAAACCCCTTGAAAACCCTACCCCCAAACTCCTTGGGGAGATAGGTTTGAGGTTTCCTCCTGTCTCCTCATTTGGCAGCCCTACAATGAAACCTCTTTCTCTGATACAACTTGGTGTCTCAGCACATTGCTTTGCACATTGGGCAACTGACCCGTTATGTTACAGTTTTACCCTACTATAATGTATTACAATTATGTCTCCTTCTGTTGCTAAATCACACACTCTTTGAAAGCAAGGGCTTCTAGGTATCCCTAACAGTTAGTACAGTGCTTAGCCATGCAGGGTAATTGTGATCACCCAACAGGTTCTTCCTGCCTGCTGCACAGACAAAAATCAACCCACTGAGCCCACAGCACTGCAGTAGAGAAAGAATTTAATTGATGTGAGGCCAACCCATGCAGGAGAACTGAAGTTATCACCCAAAAGAGTCTCCCCAAATGCTTGGAGGTTTGGGTTTTTATAGACGATTTGGTGGGAAGGGGCCGGGGAATGCATGATGATGCTGACTGGTTGGGCTGAGTCTACCTCTGAGTCAGGTCACAGGATCCACTGAATCACGAGTCACAACCCCAGGTAGAGTCAGTGTGAAAGATAGCTCAAAAATACCAACTCTAGCTTCTATGACAGTGACATTATCTATAGGAGGAATTGGGACAGTCATCAATCTTGTGACCTCTAGCCCCATGACCCCTGAGCAGTAAGGGATTATAGAAACTATGCCTATCCGGAGGCCAGTTTTGGTGGCTCGTGCCTGTAATCCCAGCACTTTGGAAGGCCAAAGCAGGTAGATCAACTGAGGTCAGGAGTTCAAGACAAGCTTGGTCAACATGGTGAAACCCCATTTTTACTAAAAATACAAAAATTAGCTGGGCATGGTGGCATGTGCCTGTAGTTCCAGCTACTCGGGGACTGAGACAGGAGAATCCCTTGATCCCTGGAGGCAGAGGTTGCAGTGAGCTGAATCACACCACCTTACAACAGTCTGGGTGACAGAGTGAGACTCCATGTCAAAATAAACAAACAAATAAATGAAACCATGCCTATCTTATTGGAATGCAGGCCCCTCTCATAATCCTAACATTGTGGCCTTTCATTAGTTTTACAAAGATGACTTAGTTTTGGAAAGGGCTATTATCATCTTCGCTTTAACATTAAACCATAAACTAGACTCCTCCCAAAGTTAGTTTGGCCTACACAGGAATGGCCAAGGACAGCTGGGAAGCCAGAAGCAAGATGGAGTCAACTATGTCAGATTTCTTACTGTCTGTGACATTACGCTCTATATTGGATTTCTTCTATGGTTCCTGGCTCATAACTCCTGTGGCCTCTGTTACAGCCTTTCGTTAGAATGTTGGGTGTGTTAGTCCTCAGAGGCAGGTCTCTGACCTTCTCCTGCCCTCCTTTCACTCTAATGTGTCATGTCCACCCCCACAACCATCACTACCCCCCTCACCTGCCTTTCTAATTGTTTGTCTTAAGATCCTCCCCCACACTATGCCCTGGGGGAAGGAATGCTGATGTCATGAAGCTTCCATAAAAACCCAAGAGGACAGGGTTCACTGAGCTTCCGGATAGCTGAACAGTGGAGATTTCTGGAGACTGGCACCCAGGGAGGGCATGGAAGCTCTGCACACTCCTTCCCCCTTACTTTTCCCTACACACGTCTTCATCTGCATCCTTTGCAATATCCTTTATAATAAATCAGTAAATGTAGATAAGTGTTTCTCTGAGTTCTGTGAGCTGCTCCCTCCAATTAATTAAACCCAGAGAGGGGGTTGTGGGAACCCCAACTTGAAGCTGGTTTGTCAGAAGTTCCAGAGGCCTGGACTTGTGACTGGTGTGTGTGGAGGGGCAGTCTTGGGAACTGAGCCCACCTGTGGTAGATAATGTCAGAACTGAACTAGAGGACACCCAGCTCATGTCCACTGCTTGGTGTGTGGGGAATGCCCCTCCAACATTTGGTCACAGAAGTCTTCCCCTGTGTTGGTGATTATTGTCGTGTGAAAGTAGAGGAAAAACACAGTTTGGGGATAGTGTTTCCCTACACATTGTCATAATTTTGCAAAAGCAGTTTTATAATCACTAAATGCTTATTGAGTAAATGACTGATGGGAAACTTGTAAATGTGACTTATTCTGCCTGATGGTCAAAATCCCCAGTATTAGCAGTTAGTATGACGTCATAGCTTCTGATACATCCTCTTTAATGCCACGCCTCCAATAGGGATAATATTGAATCACTCACAGCTTTGTGGGCGTTTGCTTTTTCAGTTCCTCTCAGACCCAAGGGATGGAGCTGGGTTTCCCAGAAGCAAAACAGCTGAAGAGGAACTTGTCCACTTGACCTTTTAGTTTGAGGCAGGCTCATATGACAAGCTCATGCCACAAAATAGGAATTTCCAACTATATAAGAAATACCAATGCTTTATCCAACTTGTTACATAAACACACACCCTTCCCCTACAAACACACACACACACACACACACACACACACACAGTGTCACATATGCAGCATACACAGAAATGGCTCTCCTCAATTTCTGAAAGGGGCAAGAGGCATTTGGCCTTCAGAAGGGAATATAAAGGGGAAATCAAGTTTTATTAATTTAAAACAGTTTTTGAGATGGCAAATAAGTATAGACAGGGGTAGAGAGAATGTACCTATTGTTCAAATCCCCGAGGCCTCTGGTAAGAAGCTTTTAATAAGATCTATAAAGATCCCCTCAGCTCTAATGACTTAATATTGTAGGATTTCACCACAGAATAGTTTGTTTTGGAAAGCATTTAAAGAGCGGCCACAGAAAACAATCTCAAGCTTCAGTTCTTGAGCTAAACAACTTTGATAGTTTATAATTGATTTGGAAGAGTAAGTATACCAGGAGCTCTGAAGTTTGTGGATACAGTAAGCTCACTAAGTAGAGAATTAGCTAATCAATGAAGGCGAAAAAATTCAAGGACACATTTGTGAGCAGAAAAGTAGCACAGGAGCTTTAATTAAGGACAAATGTTAAATAATGCAATTAAAGAAAAATGATACAACCTAAGTCTGTAAACTGACGAAGTTTGAGCTATCAAATATAACCTAAAAGAAGGATTAAACATTACCATGGGGACCTATATATAGAGATGAAAAATATATTCTATAGAAATATACACCAAACTGACTGTTTATATCATATGGCTTATAACATTGAAAAACTAGAAACCCAAATGTTTTCTTGCCTTCTTTTTCTTTTTCTTCTTTTTTCTTTTTTTTTGAGACAGAGTTTTGCCCTCGCTGCCCAGGCTGGAGTGCAATGGCGTGATCTTGGCTCACTGCAGCCTCCACTTTCTGGGTTCAAGCGATTATCCTGCCTCAGCCTCCCAAGTAGGTGGGATTACAGACATGCGCCACCATGCCCGGATTTTTTTTTTTTTTTTTTTTTTTTAGTAGAGACGAGGTTTCACCCTGGTGGTCAGGCTGCTCTCAAATTCCTGACCTCAAGTGATCCACCTGCCTCAGCCTCCCAAAGTGCTGGGATTACAGGCGTTAGCCACTGCACCCAACCCCAAATGTTTTCAAAATCGAATTTCTTTAATAAATTGTCGTATACTTATGCCATGATATAATATACAGGCATTAAAATGATTCTGTAACAACGAAAAAATATTTATAGCATATAGTGAAACTAAATGAGGCTACCATGTATCACATATATTTATTCCCAGTTTCGGAAAAAGGAAAATAAAAACACATGCGTGCATAGGAAAGAAAAAAAGATTGGGAAGAGATACATCAAACTTTAGCAATGGGCTGAGCATGGAGGCTCACACTTGTAATCTCAACACTTTGGGAGGCCAAGGTGGGAGAAGTACTTGAGCCCAGGAGTTTGTGACCAGCCTGGGCAACATAGGGAGATCCCACCTCTACTTCAAAACAAAACAAAACAAAAAGGCATCAATGGTCATTTCCTGAATTATGAGTGATTTTGTTTCTTGCCAAGTTTTCAATTAAAAAGTTTATACTTGGCATGTACTTTTTACTATAAAAAGAATAAAGACCTTTATATTTGGGGGAGGAATAAAAATGGCAAATACATGAATAGCACTTAGTATTATCAGACAAGATTCTAAACGCTCCATATAGTGACTCTTTTAATCCTCACAACCTTATGTGGTAAGGACTTTTATTAGGTATGGTTTTTGCAATTACTTTTGCACCAACCTAATAGTATTCCCACTTTACAGATGAGGAAACTGAAGCAGGCAGGTACACACCTGGATGGAAATGTGGAAGTGAGCAAATGGTGGAAATGAGATTCAAATCCAGAGAGCCTGGCGCCAGCAACTGAGCTCTTGGTTTTTGTAACTCTTGAAAGATGAAAAAGGGGTGCCGCTTCCGTGCAAAAGTCAAGTAAATGGAATAGCACAGAGGATAGCTAGTTTGACTCTGCACCTGGCCTAGGATAGTGTGCTCCCACATTCACAGCCCTTGGCGGGGGGGGAAAAAAGTGAAGCTGGAGAAGTTACAGGAAGGGGTCATGACAAAGCATTCAAGTTATCAGAAGGGCTTTCCATTTAAACACAGACTAACATGATTCAGATCCTTCAGTTTGGAAAAACAAAAGTCACTGAGTGAGTGTTATTAAATTTGTTAAGACCCTTGCGTGAAAGCTACAAAACCAGCTCACTCTTGGACTTGTTACACTACAGGTGTGTCCCATGTTACTAATGAGAAGAACTGGGTGTGGGAACCATCACATCTCTTTTCCTAGTTTGTACCCTGAGTGGCATCATGGAAGCATGACTTGCCAAGCGCACATGGCTCCAGGCTTAGTAGGGCACCATGCTTGGTTTAATGCTCCATGGCCTTCATAATTATACTTTTCACCTTGTATTTTCTAAGTGAACTCTGCTGGGCCCATGGAAGGTGTGTGTGAAGCAGAGGAGATACACAAAATATGTATGTCTACCATGGTCTCCAGTACACCCTAGCTCACATGTTGTGTTTGTGCAGCTCCATGAGCACAGAATTTTGACAAAGCCACCATGGATGGGAGTTAAGCAAGACTCAATGCATGTTATGTCTGGGAGTCAGTAAGCAAAGGTGCTGACAACCTTGGTGGACCACACTTTCCTAGGACCAGAACTTGCTTCCAATGCAGTTCAGACAATGTCCATGGCATTGACAGGGTTCAGAGCATGCTGCTCCAAAATATGCCACTTTCACGTAGTGATTATTTTGAGTTAAAGGCACTTCAAAAACAGCAGATGCAAGAAAGGCATGCTGACCTTCTCTTTTTCTTCCTGAAAGCAGTAAACAAAACTCCCATGTAAAAGATGTCCTCCGTACACCAGGAGGAAGATATCACCAGAATCAGGGAGTTGAGGCCCAGAGAAATATGTTCAAATACACCTTGTTAAACTATGCCTTGTTTTCCTAGCCACTTTTCAACAATTAACTGCCCTAGCCCAGACCCCTTTGTCTTGTCACATTTCACAAATTACTCCTCTAGGTCCAACCCAGTATATAAGCTTTTGTTGACCTAACTTCTTTGGGTCTTCGTTTTTATTGTGGGAGCTCCTGTGAAAATGTTACCACATTAAATCTGTATACTTTTCTCCTGTTAGTCTGTCTTATGTCAGTTTAATTCTTAGGACTAGCTGGGTAATAGGAAAAAGAGAAATTGTAGCTCCCCTACAGCATTCTAAGAAATATGGATAACCAATGAATTCCATCATATCCTTTCTTGTATTATTTCAACAATGAGGACATTACAGGAAAGGGGAAGGTGGGGCAACCCATAGTTCCTTTTCCTTTCAGTCTTTCCTTACGAATCAGTAAACTGAAGATAGAGTATTGACAGAATGTGCACGTATTAAGAAGTGAAACAAAAACCTTTGAGTTAGTTTTATGCAGTGTTTACACTGTTCTGGTAAGAACAAAATATATCTGCATGTAGGAGTTATAAAAGATGAATTGTATAATTTCAGTGATTCTACATGTAAGTTAATGTTCTCATATTTTCCTTGAAAATAGGTGTTACATTATGGTATGTGAATTTATCTCAATTTTAATAATAAGAAAAATATGTAGTACAGATGACCAAGAAACAAGGGTTGAGGGAAGGGCTTTTCTGTTACTCATTTATCAAAACAAAATTTATTGTTGTTATTTTTTATTTTTTATAAAAGGGTGGCTGCTCCATAGCAGAGCAGGACTACCCCACAGGCAGAGTAGCCATTTTTATTTAATTGTATTTAATTTATGTATTTATTTAAGATGGAGTTTCACTCTTGTTGTCCAGCCTGGAATACAATAGCATGATCTTGGCTCACTGCAACCTCTGCCTCTCGGGTTCAAGTGATTCTCCTGCCTCAGCCTCCCGAGTAGCTGGGACTACAGGTGTGCTCCACCATGCCTGGCTAATTTTTTGTATTTTTCATAGAGACGGGGTTTCACTGTGTTAGCCAGGACGGTCTCGATCTCCTGACCTCCTGATCCACCTGCCTCAGCCTCCCAAAGTGCTGGGATTACAGGCGTGAGCCACCACGCCCGGCTGCTATTTTTATTTTTAAAAATCTAATTATAAGAATAATGATTCCTCACTGTAGAACTTTTAGAAACCATAGGGCAGTATTAAATGAGAACTTATAAAAGCAGTAACTTACTTGGTAATTACGGACTTTAGGATTTGTTTTAGAGCTAAAAACAAAGAAGAAGAAACGATAACACGACATAAAATGGACAAAAAGGTATCTTTAATGCCTTATGGCTCCATAAAATCAATTCAAATGTCCCCCTGGAAGAAAGAAGAAAGATTGACTTTGCACAAGACAAATGGTAAAACGTATACTAATAATTTTAAATTATTATTTTTTTTTTTTAGGCCAGGCGCAGTGGCTCACGCCTATAATCCCAGCACTTGCCGAGGCCGAGGCAGAAGGATCGCTTCTCGAACTGGAGTTCGAGACCATCCTGGGTGATACAGCAAGACCCCATTTCTACCAAAAAAAATCAAAAATCAAATTTCAATTCTTCTTTATCTGGAATGGCATCAATAGCAAATAAAACACACCAGGACAAACTGAGAGAAAGACCATGGAAGAAAGGAAAGAGCTTTATATTTTAGTTACTTAAAAATACATTTGTCCTGGTTTTTGAACAAGAGGCTCTGCCTTTCATTTTGCATTGGATGTAACAAATTATGTAGTTGGTTCTTCTCTCATCTTGGCTTCTTTCACAATACCTCCATTTTTGTCTTCCTGGGACCATATTTTGCTCCTTCTTAAGTCCACTAGGCAGGCTGGGGCCCCTCACACTAGCCACATTTATCAAGCAGAGATGAACACTCTCAAGCCCTTTTCCAGATTCCCAGAAGAAAGCATCGGATTGGCCCAGCTGCACCATGTGACCTGGCCAGGGGAGAAGTCATGTGATACAAACGTGGCTTAAGCAAAACACCCTGTGGATAGAAGGGTGGGTGGTTATCAGAGAAACGGAGCTGGGCAAGTACCCCAAACTTGTCTGGGTTGGCCCTTTCAAGTAGTCCAAAATTGGAGGTGGGTGTGTCTAGTCCTTTATACCCCCAGTCGCTGAAGCCCCAGACTGGTGGAAAGAAAATGTACCCTTTGGGGTTGGGCTTTCTGGGGCTCTCACTCTCTGAGGTGGAAATTGTTAGTACCAGCATTCCCAGCAACTGTGGAATGAGTCCCTCAGTCCTGAAATGATGTTAGGGACCTAGGCAGGGCACTACAGCTCACATTACACTTCCTCCTTGGAAATGATTTTTTTTTTTTTTTTTTTTTTTTTTTTTTTTTTGCTTGCTTGTTTGGTTAAAGACACGTCTCCGTATGTCTCCCAACCTGGAGTGCAGTGGCATGATTATAGCACAGGACCGCCTAGAACTCCTGGCCTCAAGCAATCCTCCTGCATCTCTAGTAGCTCAGACTACAGGTGCACACTACTGTGCCTGCCTTTCAGTGATTTTATTTTAATGGAATCTTATTTATAGGGACTGAATGGTCCTAGTAATAAGGTAAAGGAAACATTTTTCTAATAATTATCTGGAAGTGCTCTGGGAACTTGATGTATTGTTTTTACGCATGAAATTTTGGCCTGTGACTCCATGAAGTTAGTGTCAGGTGTTATTTTAAAAATCGTAAAAATTTTTAAAGTTCTGTTGCTCTAGAAGGTGTTAGTGGATTGTCTGGGGTAAGGAGGAATAGGTGGAAAGAGAAGGAAGAATCTCTGTAGTTATTTATATCTTCTTTCAGGAAACATTCCTTAACTCCACACGGAAACAAGGTGAGGAGCCAGGGCTGACACTAGCAAGACCCCTAAGGACCTGGGGCTGGGGGGGGGGGCGGGGGGGTGGGGAAGGGGTCTGACTTTCTGGCAATGCCTTTAGCAGGTAGCTATTCTCTTAGAAATACAGCTCAGACTTTTCCAAAACAGTTTAGAAGCCATGATTAAGTAAAAGCTCATTTAAAAACAAACAAACAAACATGGACAGGTCTGTCACAGTGGCTCATGCCTATTATCCCAGCACTTTAGGAGACCGAGGTGGTGGGATTGATTGAGCTCAGGAATTTGAGAGCAGCCTGGGCAATGTAGGAAGACCCCATCTGTACAGAAAATAAAAAAGTAAAAGTTAGCCAGGCCTGGTGGTGCTTGCTTGTAAGTCCTAGCTACTCAGGAGGCTGGGGTTGGAGGATCACCTGAGTCCAGGAGGTAGAGGCTGCCATGAGCCCTGATTGTGCCACTGCACTCCAGCCTGTGCAACAGAGCGAGACACTGTCTCAAAAACAAATGAGTAAAAAATATTTCTTCCAAAGGTCTCTGGGCTCACTTGGATTACGGGTTCAGTCATTTCTAAGCATTTCCTGCAGCCTCAGAAACTCAATAGTCAATTATTTCCACGAGTACAAAGCTTAAAGATGAAGAGAACAAGAGAGGGAAGGGTAAAAGGGCACTAAAGGGTAAAAAGAACCAAAGGGCTCCTAAATAATGTGAATGATATTAAATCTGCTCCAAATGGTACTGGAATGCATTTATCTTACCCCATCTTTGTGTCAATTGCCTAGTCAATGTATTTTGCCTGAAATGTAATCATTCTTGACTCCTTCATATATTTCTACCCCCAAACAATTAATCCAATAAACATTTATTGAGGCATTTGTATGTACAGATGCTCTTCCACTTAAGATGGGGTTACATTCTGATAAACCCATCAAAATGCCGTAAGTTGAAAATGCATTTAATACACCTAACCTACCAAACATCATAGCTTAACCTAGCCTACCCTAAACATGTGCAGAACATTTGTATTAGCCTATGGTTGGGAAAATCATCTACCACGAAACCTATTTTATGATAAAGTATTGAATATCTTATGTAATGTTTTGAATACTATACTGAAAGTGAAACACCGAATGGTTGTATGGGTCCCTGAAATACAGTTTCTACTCACGTGTATCGCTTTCACAGCACTGTAAAATTGAAAAATTTAAATCAAACCATGATAAGCCAGCGACTGTCTGTACAAGGTAACATACAAGAGCGTCTGATAAAGAAAACACTGATAGACCATTGTCCCTGATTTTGTGTGATCCCGAGGGGCAGGTTGACACATTTACAACTTTTAATAAAACCCACACAATACCTAATAACAGAGGGCAAAGAACCATGGAAGTAGAGACAAGGGGAGTGAGAATTCCATTCAGTATGTTTACTGTGATTAATTTTCAAGTTGTTCCTAATCCACTAAAGTCAAATGACCTACGGGGTGAAGTGATGTTCAGTTAATGAGTCAATTCCCTGCAACCTTTCAACAATATGGGGCACCAAAGCCCTGCATGTATAAGAGTGGGCCTTTCCGAATACATTCTGTGAAAATTGTATACTCCAATCTGATTTATATCATATCATGTTATGTAACAAATAATTAGCTACAAATGTATCCATGGCACGAGGCTTCTTGCTTTTGCCCCTGAAAAGAAACCACATCATAATTGCTAGGTGTCCTTGGTGATTATTCAGAAAACCTTTGAACTTGTGTTTCACAGAATAGAGAGGGGCATTCTCTTGACATTGTATGATGTTTTGCCTGTTATTGCAAGAATGCATTGCATGCTCCCCGAAATATTTTAACAGTGCCAACTTTTCCAAATTGTTCAATCCCTATATGACAAAGCAAAATAATCTGAATATTGTTTCAATAATAAAAGTTTCCCAAAATACCTTGCAATATTCGTATTAAAAGAAAAAAATCCATAAAACACGTGTTGAATCTTATTTGAAATAACATGCCACAAATAATTTCTCAGACAGCTCAAGCCTGTTCTATTCAAGCAGGTTCTCAAGACCCAACAAGTCATGTGGTGACTCAGGCAGCTCCTGAGAAGAAATAAAATGCTCTGTCCAACTTGTGTTTCTGAAGCATTTAGTGGGTGTGTAGCATTTTGTAATCTAGCTGGATTCTTTTTGCAAAACATGCAACAAAGAATTTAATCAGCAAAGCAAAACAGGTTTGTGGCATTCCAAAGGGATTCTCTAATCCAAATATAAATTATGTAAGTTCCAACCAATCTAGCAAATCACAAATGAACACGGGAAGGATTGTGATTAACCAATTACAAATCTAATGGTAGGCCAGGCACAATGGTTCACATCTGTAATCCCAGCACTTTGGGAGCCGAGATGGGGTGGATTGCTTGAGCTCAGGAGTTCAAGACCATCCTGGGCAACATGGTGAAACCCCGTCTCTATTACAGTTGGGATCGACTCAGTGGGCAATTGGTTTAGATTAACTTTATGCATTATTCAAGTTATTAAGAAAATTATAGGCCGGGCGTGGTGGCCTAACAAAGAACAGATGGGTTCCTGCTATATTGTTGAGGCTGAAGTGTAGTGACTATTCACATGTGCAGTTATGGTGCACTACACCCTTGAACTCCTGGGCTCAAGTGATCCTTTTGCCCCAGCCTCCCAAGCAGCCGAGATTACAGGCAGTCACCACCGCACCCAACCTCAGCTGGCTATTTATACATATACACACATATGGAGAGGAAGAGAGGGAGAGAGATTGTCTAAGAATAAAGATATATTTTATATAACCAATCATAATATCACACTTAAGAAAATTAACATTACTTGTGTATTATCTAATATACAGTCTATGTTTGAATTTCTCCAGTTATTTAAAAGATGTCTTAGAGCTGGGTTTTATTTTTCTGAATCTGGGTTCCAAGCAAGATTTGTACATTGCATTTGATTATTTCTCTTTAATTCTTAATCTACAACAATTTTTCTGTCTAAAAATATTTCTATAATAATGACATTTTTCCCAATAGTCTTAAACAATGTCCCACATTCTAGATTTTTCTACTTTTTTCATTATTAGGTTAAGGTTAGTAAAGTTTGGCAAAATACTTATATTACTGTCAAAGTAATGTTTAAAATGAAATTTTGAATTTTCTTTGCTTGATATTATGGCTTCCCCCAAATTCTAGTGTATAGAAACTTTGGTTTAAAAAAGTATCTATATAATAAACAGTATGGTCCTACTAGCAAATGCAATATATGTTTCTTTAGTATATTTTGTTCTTTTGAGGACAGGAGATGTGTCTGCAGACTTTCATTTCAAACCTAACTTTCTAACACTGACTGTGGTCCCAGCTACTCAGGAGGCTGAGGCAGGAGGATCTCTTGAGCCAGAAGGTCAAGGCTGCAGTGAGCTATGACTGGGCCACTACACTCCATCCTGGGCAATGACAGAGCAAGAACCTGTCTCTAAGGGAAAACAACAACAACAACAGCAACCAAACCGCCAGGCATAGTGGCTCACACCCGTAATACCAGCACTTTGGGAGACTGAGACAGGAGGATCACTTGAGTCCAGGAGTTCAAGATCAGCCTGGGCAACATAGTGAGACCCTGTCTCAAAAAAACAAATCAAATTAGCCAGGCATGGTGGTGCGTGCCTGTAGTCCCAGCTACTCAAGAAGCTGAGGTGGGAGGACCATTTGAGCCAGTAGGTCGAGGCTGCAGTAAGCTATGATCATACTACTGCACTCCAGCCTGAGTGACAGAGTGAGACTCTGTCTCTAAGAAAAAATAAAAACAAACAAAAAACCCCCCAATATTTCCAATACCAAGCAAATCCAGAAAATGTTGAGTATAGACAGGTCCTCACTCTTGCTCACACAGTGAACACTTATGAGCATGTTTGTACAGCTCATCATCTGTATCATGGTGAGCCGTCGCAGTCACCAAGAGAATACATGGTCAAAGTTAATATCAAGTAAAGGACTCTGCAGATAAAGAAACATGTTAGTTTATGACATTCCGATCTTAGGCAATTTTTCTTAGTTACTAAAATTTCCATAACAGTGCTTTTCTTCATAATTGTTAGTCCATTTGGGCTGCTATAACAAAATACCATTAACTGGGTGGCTTA
This sequence comes from Macaca fascicularis, assembly GCF_037993035.2. NCBI lineage: Eukaryota > Metazoa > Chordata > Mammalia > Primates > Cercopithecidae > Macaca > Macaca fascicularis. The sequence continues at coordinate 24,186,243 of NC_088383.1, forward strand.
TGAACAACTGAAATTTATTTCTCACAGTTCTGAGGGCTGGGTGGTCAAAAGACTTGCTGTCTGGTGAGGGCCAACTTCTTGCTCTACAGAGAGAACCTTCTCACTGTGTCCTCACATGGTGAAGAGGGCAAGGGAGCACTTTCAAATCATTTTTATAAAGCCACTATAAAGGAAAAAGAGGTCAGGCACGGTGGCTTATGCCTATAATCCCAATACTTTGGGAGGCCAAGGTGGGTGGATCACCTGAGGTCAGGAATTTGGTAGCAGCCTGGCCAACATGGTGAAATCCCATCTCCACTAAAAATATAAAAATTAGCCTGGCATGCTGGTGCATGCCTGTAATCCCAGCTACTGGGGAGGCCAAGGCAGGAGAATTGCTTGCACCCAGGAGGTGGAGATGGCAGTGAGTGTGCCATTGCACTCCAGCCTAGGTGACAGAGTGAGACTCCATCTCAAAAAAAAAAAAAATTATCTCTACTTTCATACTCCATATGGCACACTTTTGTGACCAGAGATATGTGGGGTTTTTCCTCATAGACCAAGCAATTCTCTAGTGGACACCAACTGGGTGTCCTGTAATTCAATTTGATTCTGACACTATTTCAAAGAGTGTGAGATCCCACAGGTTAATGGCACAGTCTCAGAAGCCTGGCCTCATTTCAGAAGCCATTCTCAAGTCCAGGCCTCCAGTATTGTTGAATGACAGGTTATAAGTCAGAGGGTCGCATCACCCCCTCTTCAGGATTCGTTAATTTGCTAAGTGACTCACAGAACTCAGAATACCCTTTACTTATGTTTACCAGCTTTTTACAATTTATTTTTTATTTTTATTATACTTTAAGTTCTAGGGTACATGTATACAACGTGCAGGTTTGTTACATATGCATACATGTGCCATGTTGGGGTGCTGCACCCATTAACTTGTCATTTACATTAGGTATATCTCCTAATGCCATCCCTCCCTCCTCCCCAACCCCATGACAGGCCCCAGTGTGTGATGTTTCCCACCCTGTGTCCAAGTGTTCTCATTGTTCAGTTCCCACCTATGAGTGAGAACATGCAGTGTTTGGTTTTCTGTCCTTGAGGTAGTTTGCTCAGAATGATGGTTTCCAGCTTCATCCATGTCCCTACAAAGGACATGAACTCATCCTTTTTTATGGCTGCATAGTATTCCATGGTATATATGTGCCACATTTTCTTAATCCAGTCTATCATTGATGGACATTTGGGTTGGTTCCAAGTCTTTGCTATTGTGAATAGTGCCGCAATAAACATACGTGTGCATGTGTCTTTATAGCAGCATGATTTATAATCCTTTGGGTATATACCCAGTAATGGGATGGCTGGGTTAAACAGTATTTCTGGTTCTAGATCCGTTTACCAGCTTGTTTTAAAGGATACCATGAACAGTCAGATGAAGAAGGGCAGAGGGCAAGGTATGGGGCAGGGGGTGCAGAACTTCCGTGGCCTTTCTGAGCACCCTCACTCCCAGCACCTCCAAGTGTTCAGCAACCTGGAACTCATCAAATATCATTGTTCAACAGTTTTTTGGCCAGGTGCAGTGGCTCACACCTGTAATTCCAGTGCTTGGGGAAGCACAAGCAGGAGGATTTCTTGAGCCCAGGAGTTCAAGAGCAACCTGTTAGGGAGACCTCATCTCTACAAAAAAATCATAAATTAGCCAGGCATAGTGGTGCATGCCTGTAGTCCCAGGTACTCAGAAGGCTGAGACAGGAAGATCACTTGAGCCCAAGAGGTTGAGGCTGCAGTGAGCTCTGATTGCACCACTGCACTCCAGCCTGGGCAACAGAGTGAGACCCTGTCTCAAAAAAAGTTTTTAAAATAAAGTTCAATCTCCAGTGGCCCCCATTTCCTGCAGGTTGGTGGGTGGGGCTGAAGTTCTGACCCTCTACTCCTCTAATCGTGTGTTCTTTTTGGGGAGCAGCCCCCTGATAAAATTATCTGGGGACCCCACCCTAAGTCATCTTGTCAGTATAAACTCAGGTGTTATCAAAGGGCCTCATTATAAATAACAAAAGACACTAGGGAAACTCTAAGTTTTAGAGCTCTCTGACAGGAACCAGAGACAAAGGTCAAATACATTTCATATTACACCACAGTCAGTAATTCCATCCACAGGGGCTCTACTCTCAGGACCTAATCATCTCCTAAGGGCCTTACCTCCTAATAACTTCATCTTGGGGGTTAGGATTTCAACATTTAAATTTGGTGGGGGGACACTGCATTAATCCGTTCTCACACTGCTATAAATATACCACCTGGGTCTGGGTAATTTATAAAGGAAAGAAGTTTAATTGACTCACAGTTCCACATGGCTAGGGAGGTCTCAGGAAACTTACAATCATGGTGGAAGGTGAAGGGGAAACAAGGACCTTCTTCACACGGCGACAGGAGAGAGAAGTGCAATGGGAAAATACCAGGTGCTTACAAAGCCATCAGATCTTGTGAGAACTCACTTACTATCACGAGAACAGTGTGGGGGAGACTGTCTCCATGATCCAATCACCTCCCTCCCTTGACACACGGGAATTACAGGTCCCTCCCTCAACACATGGGGATTACAATTTGAGAAGAGATTTGGGTGTGGACACAAAGCCTAACTATATCAGACACACACATTCAGACCATAGCAACAATTAAACCTATAGTAAGCATGATTTCCTATGATTTCCCTCAAATTTTATAGAGTTATCAATGAAGCCAAGCTGCAATTGGGGAGATTATATTTTCTTTTTCTTTTCTTTTCTGTTTTTTTGTTTGTTTGTTTGTTTTGCTTTGTTTTGTTTTGAGACGGTGTCTCACTCTTGCCACCCAGGCTGGAGTGCAATGGCACAATCTTTGCTCACTGCAACCTGTGCCTCTGAGTTCAAGGGATTCTCCTGCCTCAGCCTCCAGAGTAGCTGAGATTACAGGCACTCACCACCACACCCACCTAAATTTTGTACTTTTTAGTAGAGACAAGATTTCACCATGTTGGCCAGGCTGGTCTCAAACTCCTGACCTCAGGTGATCGGCCTGCCTCAGCCTCCCAAAGTGCTGGGATTGCAGGCGTGACCTCACCCAGCTGGGGAGATTATATTTTCTAATCATTAATGAATTGGCCTAAGCAACAATAGAAGTGGACTCTGTCAATATTGTCGTTATCACTATCCAGTCATATTTACTGGATCACCAACAGGTTTAATACTCCTCCATATCATCAGAGTTTGACTGAGACCTTGAACACCACTTTGAGGTTGTGATCTCACCATTTGTAGCATAACATTTGCCATTCACTTACACAAATGAAAATGATCCTAGAATCATGAAACCAAAAGAAATTTCAAGAGGCTATTGATTACATTCTACTTGGTGTCAAATACGCCAAAGCTCTCTCCTACCTACTGTTAGCAGCAGTGAATCTGGATGAGTCTGCAGCAATCTCAATTCTTGCCTCCTCAGAAGAAAGAATTTTACTGAGAGAGAGAGAGAGAGAGAGAGAGAGAGAGAGAGAGAGACAAGTTTTAGAGCAGGAGTGAAAGTTCATTAACAATTTTTAGAGCAGGAGGCCGGGCGCAGTGGCTCATGCCTGAAATCCCAGCACTTTGGGAGGCCAAGGCAGGTGGATCACGAGGTCAGGAGATCGAGACCATCCTGGCTAACACGGTGAAACCCTGTCTCTACTAAAAATTTAAAATATTAGCCAGGTGTGGTGGCGGGCACCTGTAGTCCCAGCTACTTGAGAGGCTAAGGCAGGAGAATCGTGTGAACCTGGGAGGCAGAGCTTTCAGGGAGCCGAGAATGCGCCACTGCACTCCAGCCTGGGTGACAGAGCTAGACTCTGTCTCAAAAAAAAAAAAAATAAAAATAAAAATAAAATAAAATTTAGAGCAGGAAAGAAAGTAAAGTACACTTGGAAGAGGGCCAAGAAGGTGACTTGAGAGATTCAAGTGGGTGATTTGACTTTTGACTTGGGGTTTTCTACATTAGCATTCTTCTGGGGTCTGTGTCTCTTCTCCCCTGATTCTTCCCGTGGAGTGGGCTGTGCACATGCACAGTGGCCTGCCAGCACTTGGGAGGGGCCGCATGAACAGTACGTTTACTGGAGTTGTACACATGCTCGCTTGAGGCATCCTCTCCTTACTAGTTGAGTGCTTCTAGAAGGTCATATACCAGTTATACTCCACCAAATTGCCTCTTCGTGGGCATGCTGGAGCCCACTTGCCTAGCTCCTAAGGACTTATCAGGAAGCTGCCGATCACCAGTTTCAGGTGTTTGTCTACTGGGAGACTGCCGTTCCCTGGTGCCAGCTGTGACCAATTATTACTTTAGTGAGCCAGCTTAACAACTATCTGATCATCAACTGATGGTTGCCTAACAGTCTCTTTGGGGGTGGGAGGGGCCCTCTCCTGCCCTGCTCATGTCCACCTGTGTACTGTAACAGCACCAATTGAAAATCTACTCTTTTCTTTTTTAATAGAGACAAAGTCTTGCTATGTTAGCCAGGGTGATCTTAAACTCCTGGCCTCAGGTGATCCTCCCGCCTTGGCCTCCCAAAGTGCTGAAATGACAGGTGTGAGCCACCATGCCCAGCCAAAAATCTACCCTATTTCTGATGGTCCTTTGCACAGTGCTTTTCGATGGTCTTTTGGGTAAATCATCCCATTGTGAGGATATTTAATATTTAACTTAAATTCTTTCTATATGGTAGCAAAGATATTAGCTGTCCTTCATTTGAAAGCTTTCCTCCGATTTGGGCTCACATTCTGTGCCACCAGCAGAATAAGCAAAGCCTCTTTAAGCCGAAGCTCATGGAGCTTGTTTTCCAAACCTTTAATCATTTTTATGGCTTTCCTTTAAACTCTCTCCAAGTGTTTCGTCTTCTTTTCGAAGGAAAGCCGAGAATTAAATATAGTATGTGAAAGGATATGATTAGTACCAAATTTAGGAGACAATTACTGCACAGTTCTTACATTCTGAGCTCGAAGCTCTTTTGTTGATAGTTTAAAAAATTATCAGATTTTCTAAACAACAACGCACGTTCCAAAGAGTAATCTTAAATAGTATATGGTCATATTTTAAAACTTTTTCAGCCTGGACATTGTGGCTCACTCCTGTATTCCCAAGCAGTTTGGGAGGTCCAGGCAGGAGGATCACTTGATCCCAGGCAGTCGAGGGTGCAGTCAGCAATGATTGCACCATTGCACTCCAGCCTAAGTGGCAGAATAAGACTCTGTCTCAAAAAAACAAAAAAGACAAAAACAAAAAAACAAAATTTTTATGGCTATGATTCACTTTAGTGAGACAAAAGGACTCAAAGCCTACCTACCTGCCGAGTGTCACTTCTAGTGGAAAAGCTACTCAAACTGTAGAACAGATCTTAGAAAGAAGTGTAATGATGATTCATATTTGAACCACTATGCTTTCATGTCTTAAGGTCTAGTTATTGCAAAATTACAGGTTCAAAATAGCTGATATAAATTTACATTACTGCCTACTCTAGAATTAAACAAGCAACCCACAACAGCAATCGTATCCTGATGAAGTTACTCCAAAGTACTTGATACTTAAAATTGCTAGAAAATGTTGCCTTTCATTTCACTTTATAAGAGCCAAATGTCCCCTTGCCAGCAATGCTTCATAAGAAACCTGCGACAAATACATGCATTTTCCTTCAAAACACAGATTAAAAGCTTAAAAGAAAAAACAAGCACTATAAATAAAGGCAGATATACCATACCTTATTTTATAAATTAATATATGCTTAAAATTTATTGATAAAACGTAGATCTGTTCTTATTTTCTCAGTATCATTCTGTGAACCCAAAAGTATCTGAGACAGATCTCAATCAATTTAGAAATTTTATTTTACCAAGGTTAAGGACATGCCTACGACATGGCCTTAGGTGGTAACTGCCCAAGTTGGTCAAATACAGCTTGATTTTATACATTTTAGGGAGACATGAGACATCAGTCAATACATGTAAGATGTACATTGGTTCAGTCCGGAAAGGTGGGACAACTCAAAGTGGGGAGGGGGCTTCCAGGTCATAGGTAGATTTTAAAGTTTTCTGATTGTCGATTGGTTGAAGTAATTATTGTCAATAGAAAGGAATGTATGAGCTATGATAAGGTGTTGTTGAGACCAAGGTTTTATCATGCTGCTGAAATCTCTAGGTAGCAGGCTTCAGAAAGAATAGATTGAAAATGTTTCTTATCAGATTTAAAGAGTCTGTTCTACCAGTAATTCCAAAAAGGAGGAGGGTATAATGAGGCATGTCTGGCTCCCACTTCCCATCATGGCCTGAACTAGGTTTTTCAGGTTTACTTTGGAATGCCCTTGGCCAAGAGGAGAGTCCATTCAGATGGTTAGGAGGGCTTAAAATTCTACTTTCGGTTTATAATTTAAAATGGAATTCAAGGAAGGAAAATACAGCTCAGTAGGAAAACAAGCTCACTTATGAATGTATCAACCTTTGAAAGCATATTCCTTAAGGAATATGCTATTTCTTGTTTAAAATGTTAACATTCTGCCAGAAGTGGTGGCTCAGGCCTGTAATCCCAACACTTTGGGAGGCTGAGGCAGGAGGACTGCTTGAGCCCAGGAGTTTGAGGCCAGCCTGGAAAACGTAGGGAGACCCTTATCCCTACAAAAAAACTTAAAAAATTAGTTGGGCATGGTAATGCATGCCTGTGATCCCAGCTACTCAGGAGGCTGAGGTGGGAGGATGGCTTGAGCCTGGAAGCTGGAGCCTGCAGTGAGCTATGATCATGTCACTGTACTCTAGCCTGGGCAACAGTGAGACCCTTTCTCTAAAAATAAAAAATAAAATGTTAACATTCATATAAGCTAAGTACAATACAATCAATCTGGCAGGTATTTCTTAGATTTAGGAAAATATTCTAGATTCAAAGGAAAAACCATCATCGATAAATCATTTGAACTCAATGATGTGGACTGCAGTTTCTGTTAATACTGTCTCCCCAATGTTGCAGAGCTAGTAATATATATATTGGGTTGCCAAAACTGTATATCCTGATGTGTTGGGAGTATATCTGGTTTTTACAAATGATTTTTTATTGTTGTTATTTTATTTTTATTTTATAGACAGGGCCTCACTCTGTTGCCCAGGCTGGAGTGCAGTGGTGTGATCATTGCTCACTGCAGCCTCCATCTCCTGGGCTCAAAGAATCCTCCTGTATCAGCCTCCAAGTAGCTGGGACTACAGGCTCAAGCCACCATGCCCAGCTCTATTGTTGTTGTTTTTTAAGCAAAACAAATATAGAAAAACACACAGTACTCAAGAAATCAAATTAAGCATTAAAAAAAAATTCCTGAAAGTCATCATATATTTTTAGTGATTTCCCTGAATTTTAATGTCAAAAATTAGTCTTTTAGTGTACACATTTCTAAAAGAAAAGGCAAAATATGGCCAGGTATGGTAGCTTATGCCTGTAATCTCAGCATTTTGGGAAGCTGAGATGGGTGGATGGGTTGACACAGGAGTTCCAGACCAGCCTGGGTAACACAGCGAGACCATGTACCTACCAAAAAAAATCCCCCAAAATTGGCCGGGCATGGTGGCACACACCTGTAATTCCAGTTATTTGGTGGGCTGAGGTGGGAGGATCGCTGCAGCCCAGGAGGTTGAGGCTTCAGTGAGCCAGGTTCATGTTACCATACTCCAGCCTGAGTGAAATCGAGACCCTGTCTCAAACAAACAAACAAAACAAAAGATAAAATATATACAGTTTATTTGGTGCCTACCTGACTCTCATTTTCGCAGGTTTTGTTTGTTGTTTGTTTTAGGTTCCACCCAAGGAACCTGGTCTTTCCCAGCATATCAACTCTCTATGCACCCAGTCTCTCAACCCAGGGAATCTACTTGTTGTCCACTCACCTTCTCTTAACACCCTGCCCACCCTCATCCCTCAAGTGCTCCTCTTTTCCTTGGTTAAAAATATCTGTGATGCAAAAATCTAAGAATACATGAAACCTAGGCTGGAAGAGGAACAAGGAATTTTTCTTAAGGAAAGCTAAGCGGGTTCACATAATTAAAAGCTGGGAGAAGAAAAGGAAGTGAGAAAAATAAAAAAGAAAGAAAGGGAAAGAAGGAGGAAGGGAAGTAGGGAGGCCAGAGAAATTGACCTGGGTATTACAGGGAGAGACTATCTTTCTTGATTAGGAGGTATGTGTGGTTGGAGGGCCTTTGGAGCCAGTGAGATGGTAGAAAATTGTGAAAAGAGGAGGATTGAAGAATTATTTCTGGGATATATTTACTGGATAACTGTAAAAATTTTTTATTTTTATTATTTTTAGAGATAGGCTTTAATTCTGTTGCCCACATTGAGTGCAGTAGCGTGATCAAGCTCACTGCTGTCTTGAACTCCTGAGTTCAAGTAGCTCTTCTGCCTTAGCATCCTGAGTAGCTGGGACTACAGATGCAAGCCACCACACTCAGTTAATTTTTAAAATTTTTGTATAGGGCTGGGGTCTTACTATATTGCCAAGGCTGGTCTGGAACTACTGGCCTCAAGTGATCCTCCCACCTCGGCCTCTCAAAGTGCTGGGATTACAGGCATGAGTCACCACACCCAGACAGCAATGGATGACTCTGAATGTTTTAGAGTCTAGGCAAGGTTAAAGGATGGGAAATAGTTTTAAAAACTAATATTGGCGCCGCCATGGGGGCTCACATCTGTAATCCCAGCACTTTGGGAAGCTGAGGCAGGAAGATTGCTTGAGGTCAAGCATTTGAGACCAGCCTGGGAAACATAGGGAGACTCTGTCTCTACAATAAAATAAATAAAATTAGCTAGGTGTGGTGGTACACACCTGTGGTCTCAGTTACTCTGGAAGCTGAAATGGGAAGATTGCTCAAGCTCAGGAGGTCTAGGTTGCAGTGAGCTGTGATAGTGTCACTGCACTCCAGCCTGGGTCTCAAGACCCTGTCTCAAAAACAAACAAACAAAAAACATAACAAAAAGCAAAAAACAAATATTGGTTGATTCAAGGATGCTGCTTTGTTTTTTTGTTTGTTTGGGTTTTTGTTTTTTTTTTTTTCCGAGACAGAGTCTCACTCTGTCCCCCAGGCTGGAGTGCAGTGGTACGATTTCGGCTCACTGCAACCTCCACCTCCTGCGTTCAAGCGATTCTTGTGCCTCAACCTCCTGAGTGGCTGGGATTACAGCTGTCCACCACCACATCTGGCTAATTTTTGTATTTTTATAGAGATGGGGTTCCACCATGTTGACCAGGTTGGTCTCGAACCCCTGACCTCAGGTGATCCACCCGCCTTGACCTCCCAAAGTGCTTGGGATTACAGACGTGAGCCACTGCACCCGGCCAAGGATGCTTCTTTGAATTTGGCTCTGCGCCACAAGCAGTACTCTGGGCCCTTAGGCCCAGCAGGAGCAGCCCTGAGCATAGCGGGGCCTTGCTCTGAACTTTCTCCACTGTAGCCTCTGGATAGGGAGATGCAGCTCAGGTGCCATGCCCTACCCAACAGTCACATGGCCCCTGTCTAGATCAAACTTCAAAGTACGCAGCACCCCTGACTTCCCTGCCAAATGGCCTCAGGTTGATTTACAGGCCTTGCTCCAGCTTCTTCCTGGGGGCCCTCTTCTTAAGAGCAGATGGTGCAGTCAGGCATGCACCCAAGACCCTAGAGGGTGATGCACAGCTCAGAGCTCCTGTGGGTTGGAGGGCTGGAGGTGTAGCACACGATCCTTCATTGCGGAGGAAGAGGAGTGCCTCATGCTGTCACCCCCGGCTTGTCATGCTAAGGAGAATTAGAAACTGAAACCTGGCCTTCCACACATCCTAAAGATATGTTTATCTAGGTAGAAAGATCGAACATAATCTATTTAGCAGCATGTTAACTTGGTTTGTGTTTACATATTTAGTCATATGGTATGTGGGCCTCCACCCATACTTGTGCCTTGGACCCACAAATAACAGGGACAGCCATGCACTTGACCAAACAGAACCATGTGCCTCCGAGATGCCTAAGGATTATCCTTAAAGACAGAAGCTAGAGTGTAACTTTTCTGATATGTTTCATCTGTTCAGAAGTCCCCTTGAGGAAGCACTGTAGTCTCTAGTCTGACTGACGGACCTGCTGCCAAACCCCACCTCCGCGCCTCTTACCTGCCTGATCTCGGGCAAGCTTCTTCAGCTGTCTTAAGATTCATCGGAAAACTGGTTGTAACAGAATTAAGTGAGAACACCCTTGGCTCACTTAGGCGTGACAGCTCACACCTGTAATCCCAACACTTTGGGAATCGAGGTGGAAGGATCCCCTTGACACCGGAAGTTCAAGACCAGCCCAGGCAACCTACAACATTGCAAGATGCTGTCTGCAAAAAAATACAAAAGAAAAAGAAAAAAAGATAACATCCTTGAGGCACATTTTGCACCATGCCTGGTATACAGCAGGTATCCATGAAAGTGGCGTTTAAATCCAGTTCTGTCTTTGACCTATTTCCATATTCACATTTTAGGCTAAAGATTGTAGAATCATTGAGCCGAAGGAATATGTGGTCACTCCATAGAATATTCTATTTAGGAGAACAAACTTTGGAGTCAAAGAGACCAGGGTGCTCTTCTCCCTTCATCCCTGACCAGGACCAGGTGGGTCATGAGGGGTAGTCACTTATCTCAGCAATCTCACTTGTAAGACGGCAGTAATAGCAGTAACTAAATCACTGTACCATTATAAGGATAAAATGAGAAAACTACACAAAAATGTCACCCACCAAGTTGATGATTTTCTCCAAGTGTTGTGCCTCAAACTTACATTGAACTTCATTCTATTTTAAATTATTTCTCTGATTTACTGAGATTCTGAATGTTGCTGAGTGAAAGTGAAATTTTATTAGCCCGGTGTGGTGGCACCTGCCTGTGGTCCCAGCTCCTCAGGGCAGGCTGAGGTGGGAAGACTGCGTGAGCCTGAGAGTTCAGGTTGTAGTAAGCCATTATCACGCCACTGCACTGCAGCTTGGGAGACAGAACGAGAATCTGTCTCAAAAACAAAAAAAGGTGAAATTTGTAATTATTTGGTACATTTAGAATTATTTTTAAAAATTTTTCTGCATTAAGGGAAAAACAAATACTTTTTTCCTTTCTACTCACCTGCTCAATGAAACATAGAACACAGTTCTGTGACCAGACATAGGTTTTTCCCAACACACCAACCAACTGGGTGTCCTATAATTCAATTCAATTCTGACACTATCTACCTAGAGGCAGTGTCAGAGCCCACAGGGTGAGGTCTCAGTCCCCAAAGACAACCGCTTCTTTAGATCCCAATCTCAAGTACAGGCCACCCATTCTGACTCAATTGCCACAAACCAGAGCTCCAACAGTCCCCACTTGGGTTCAACTAACTTGCTAGGACAGCTCCCAGAACTCAGAGAAACACTTAGGTTTACCAGTTTCTTATAAAGGATATTACCAAGCATACAGATGAAGAGATGCAGAGGGTGAGTTTTGGAGGAGAGAGAGCAGAGCTTCCATCGTCCCAGAGTTTTTATGGAGTTTAATCTCCAGTGCCCCTGATGACCCTTTTGCTGGAGGTTGGTGGGAGGGGCCGAATGTTCTTATACTTTACAGTTGGTGGGAGCAGCTGAATGTTCTGATACTTTACTCCTCTAATCACTTGTTCTTTCTAGTGACTGATTAGCCCCATCTTGAAGCTATCTAAGGACCCCGTCATAAGTCACCTAATTAGCATAAACTCAGGTGTGATCAAAAGTGCTTGGGGGGCCAGGCAAAGTGGCTTATGCCTGTAACCCCAGTATTATGGGAGGCCGAGGTGAGATGATCGCTTGAGTCTAGGAGTTCAAGACCAGCCAGGGCAACATGGTGAGACCTTGTCTCTAAAAAAATAAAAAAATTAAAATAAATAAATAAATAAAATTAGCCAGGTGTGGTGATGTGCACCTGTTGTCCCAGCTACTTGGCAGGTTTAGGTGGGAAGATCACTTAAGCCTGGGAGTTCCAGGCTGCAGGGAGCTGTTTGTGCCACTGCACTCCAGCCTGAGTGGCAGAGCAAGACCCTGTCTCAAAAAACACCCAGCAGTGGTGAGTTTGCTATCACTCAGGAAATTCGGAGGTGTTCAACAACTTTCTACAAGCACCAAATATTCTAACAGAAGATGCACCTATCACCATTATCGCTTGGGCAATTACAAGGCATTTAGGCGCTCCATGTCAGGAACTGGGGACAAAGCTGAAATGTATTTCACATTATACCAGTTTGTCTCGTTGTGCGACTGATTTTATTTTTCACTGGAGAGAGTTGTGTTAGCTTCGGCTTTGATTCCATTTGTATGGCTGGTGCTCACCTTTCGGACTTGGGCCTTCAAATGTAAAATGCAATTATCACCCACACAAAATCGTACAACTATTGTGTTGTTTCTGGCACTTTCTTTCTTTTCTTTCATGTCAGACAGCTAATGTGCTGATGTCATAACAAGGTTCAAGGGTGGTAGGTCTCTTTCTTTTTTTTTTCTTAGACAGAGTCTAGCTCTGTTGCCCAGGCTGGAGTACAGTGATGAGATCATGGCTCACTGCAACCTCTACCTCCTGGGTCAAGGGATCCTCCCACTTCTGCCTCCTATATAGCTGGGACCACAGGTGCATACCATCACTTCTGGCTAATTTTTATATTCTTTGTAGAGACAAGTTCTCAGTTTGTTGCCGAGGCTGGGCTCAAACTCCTGGGCTCAAGCCATCCTCCTGCCTCAGCCTCCCACAGTGCAGGGATTACAGGTGGGAGCCACTACACCTGCCAGGGTGGCACATGTCACACATGTGCGTGAATACCCAGTCATTCATGCTTATGAACTACCAAAGGATCTCTGGCACTTTGTAAAAAGCCCAATAAGACAATTTCAATTGAAGTCACAGTAAAATGTGACAAAAGATCTGAGAAATGTGCCTACTGGAGTCTCTGAACTGTTTCTTGACCGTGGCACACATCTCTCCCTTTCTTCCTAGAGAAGCACTTGACGAAGAGAGGTGAGCCCAGGTCACTCATAGACACAGCCACATGGAGCTCGACTCTGCCTTGGCAGCAGACATGCAGAGTCCAAGGCCAAGAGCAACGGGAATAGGGACTGACGTGACATTTGGATTGGGACTGGTACAGTTTGGAGAGATTAAGGGCCAGATACTCAGATTCACTTTCTTCCCCTCTTCCAAGGGCGTTATTTAGTAGTCTGTTTAGCACTTGCTTGCTCTAATAATAGCCATGGGCCTGAATCACCCTCGTCACTGAGTATTACATGGAATCCTCAGCTGTTTCTATGACTTGCATGGTTGGTGTTCAGCACTATCTGGAAACCTCTAAGAATGTGCAGAGTAATCAGTGATTTTAATTTTAGCTATGCGTGACGTGAGGGATCTTCTATGTATTTCTACTGACCTGTCTTTAAAACACGTTGTATAATGATGAGAGAAATTCCACAGAAAAACTTCAATATGAATCCCTACACAATACACATGTAAGTATATACAAATGTGACTTAAATATATTAATAGAAAATGTACATTACTATTATTACTGCTATACATACGATCAATTTTCGGATGTAATCGAGACAGATACCTGTATAAATGAGAACTTATTCAGTGGGTTTCTGGGGTACTAAGAATATTCAGTTTCTTGTTCTGGGTGCCAGCTCCATAAATACATTCAGTGTGTGAAAATTCACTGGAACAAAGACTTACAATATATGCCCTTTTCTGTGTTACGTTATACTTCCACAAGGAGTTTTAAACATTTACTATGTAATTTAAGTTTTTTGAGGAAAAACTTGAGCAACTGCAACAGTATACCATATACATATGACAATCCATATTTGAGCTATATCCAAGATCAAACGATTTTTGAAACTATCGCAAAGTACGATAGACCTAAATCTCCCATTTAAAGGGGACTCTATTTTTATCTTTCCCAACCTTCCCTCCAAAAACAAAAATAACATTTGTCATCTCACAATTACAGAGATGTAACAAATCGAGTTTCAAAATAATCCTCTCTTTAGTCATATGTATTTTGTTGTACAATTCCACATGTTTTGGAAAGTGTGGGAAACTAGGCTCTCTAATTCACTGTTGATGGAGTACAAATTAGTATAAACTCCTCACAGATCAATTTGGAGCTCTCTATAAAAATGTAAAATGTTCATGAATTTGATCAAGCAACTATACTTAAGAATTATTTTATATCATTGGAAGTGAAGTCATCGAAAATAATAATAAGAAGAAGAATTATCCCAGAAAGACACTGAGAAATCTGTAGCATTTTTGTTATTTAGTCATTCATACGCTCAACATTCAGCTGACATATATTTATTGAGTACCTGCTGTGTGGGGGGCTGGGTTCTGGGGACATACTACTGGTGACCAAGACAGCTGCAGTCCCAGCTTTGGAGGACTCTTAGAATGTCTATATGCCAGTTGGAAACATAATTATCAAAATATGAATCACACAATTTTTGACTATTACACGTTTAATTTAAAATTACAAAGCCTCTAATCCCAGCACTTCAGGAAGCCAAAAAAAGGAGGATCACTTGAGTTCAGGAATTCGAGGCCAGCCTGTATATCAGAGTGAGACCCCCTCTCTACAAAAAAATAAAAGGCTGAAGTGGGAGGATCACTTGAGCCCAAGAGACTGAGGCTGCAGTGAGCTGTGATCGCACCACTGCACTCCAACCTGAGTGACAGAAAAAGGCCTAGATTCCAAAAAATAAAAAATAATAAAATAAAATAAAATTACAAAAGAAACCAATGACAAAATATTCAAATGATTTTAATTATTATCCCATTTCAATGAAGAAGTATGTATAGAACACATATAGAGAAAATTTAGAAGACATTAATAGGGATATTATCTCTGGATGGGATTATGAAGTACTATCACTTAGGATACTTATTTCTTTTTTTTTTTTTTTTTTTTTTTTTTTGAGACGGAGTCTCGCTCTGCCGCCCAGGCTGGAGTGCAGTGGCCGGATCGCAGCTCACTGCAAGCTCCGCCTCCCGGGTTCACGCCATTCTCCTGCCTCAGCCTCCCGAGTAGCTGGGACTACAGGCGCCCGCCACCTCGCCCGGCTAGTTTTTTGTATTTTTTAAAGTAGAGACGGGGTTTCACCGTGTCAGCCAGGATGGTCTCGATCTCCTGACCTCGTGATCCGCCCGTTTCGGCCTCCCAAAGTGCTGGGATTACAGGCTTGAGCCACCGCGCCCGGCCAGGATACTTATTTCTTACTTAAATTAGAGGGAGAGTCTTGCTATGTTGCTCAGGCTGGAGTGCCATGGTTATTCACAGGCTTCATCCTTGAACTTCTGGGCTCAAGCATCCTCCTGCCTCAGCCTCCCAAGTAGCTGGGACTATAGGTGTGTACCACTATGCCCGGTTTAAAATGTTGGAATTTTTAATGATTACTTATAATTTTGTGGCTGGATATATATGTACATAGCACATTTCTAATTGTCTTTTTTTTTTTTTTTCAATTGAGATAGAGTCTCACTCACAGGTTGCCCAGGCTGGAGTGCAGTGGTGAAATCATAGCTCACTGCAACCCATAGTTCCTGGCCTCAAGCGATCCTCCTGCCTCACCATCCCTAATAGCTGGAATTACCAAGCTATTTGTTTTATTATTTTAATTTCTAATTGTCATTTTTTATTGTTTTGAGATGAGGGTCTCATTATGTTGCCCAGACTGGTCTCAAATTCTTGGCCTCAAATGATCCCTCCAACTTGGTCTCCCAAAGTGCAGGATTACAGGTGTGAGCCACTGTGCCCTACCAAATCATCTCCTTTTTTCTTTTTTCTTTTTTTGTTTTTGAGACAGAGTCTCCCTCTGTCACCCAGGCTGGAGTGCAATGGCACAATCTCGACTCACTGCAACCTCTGTCTCCCAGGTTCAAGCGATTCTCCTGCCTCAGCCTCCTGAGTAGCTGGGATTACAGGCGCCTGCCACCATGCTCGGCTAATTTTTGTACTTTTAGTAGAGATGGGGTTTCACCATGTTGGTCAGGCTGGTCTCGAATTCCTGACCTTGTGATTCAGCCACCTCGGCCTCCCAAAGTGCTAGGATTACAGGCTTGAACCACTGTAGCCAGCCCAAATCATCTTCTTAAACTAAATTCAGAGGGATCAGAAGTAACTCTGATGTTAATATGGGTTTAGTAGCTACTGCTATGATAGCTGATTAATAGGCAGTATACAACTGAGGCCAAAACATGCAAATATAACTGCATCTGTATGTGTAAGTCACTGATAGGAAAGCAATACTAAGAGACAGCTCCTTTTAGATAAACTAAATAATAAGATTAAGATACAGAGTGAAAAGCTGGAGGGGCGGGCAGGTAAACTTTCACTGACCAGAGGCAATTCTCCCCAAAGGCTTAGACCTGGGCACAGTATTTTTTAGATAGTTATGCAGAAAGCCCTCTTAACCTGAAATCCAGGCCTGAAAAATCCCAGTGTGGTGAGGGTTAGTGGCATGAACCAGTTAGTCCCAGGGAACAGATGTTAAATTGTGTCATGATTATTCAAGAAATGTGCATCTGAATTACTATTTTACTTGGGACACTTTGTATCCCAGGATTTCCTGGTCAGGTCGGATGGCTCATGCCTGTAATCCCAGCACTTTGGGAGGCTGATTCGAGAGGATGGCTTGAGGCCAAGAGTTGGAGATCAGCCTGGGTAACAGTGAGATCCTGTGTCAAAAAAAATTAAATTAAAGATTAGCATAAGGGGATTTTAAAAAATTGTTTGTCTGTTTTAATTCCATAATGCTGGCTGGCTGTGAGTTACACCAAAGGCGCTCAAAAGGGAAAAATGTCCTTTAAGGTTGTTATTTATATTTGTTGACATTTACTGATTGCTTTTGACGGGCCAAGCACAGTACTAAACAAATTGTGTGCGTATTGTCTCATATAATCTGTGTAACATATGAGCTAGATACTAATATTAAACTCATGTCAATCCTCCCAACAACCCTATGAGGTGGTTACTATTATAAGAACCATTTCACAAATAAAGAACTTTCCCAAGGACACATAGCAAATAGGTGGGAAGAGTCAGAGTCTAAACTAAAGTTTGTTATAACTCTAAGCTTGAACTCCTGCTTTACGTATAAGGAAATACAAGGGAAGGGCTCTCAAGTATGCATGGCCTCAGGAAGAGAGAGCCTCATTTCACAAGCATAAAGCTGCATGGACCTTGGAGATCTCTAGAACAACTTGATCATCCAAATAGGGAAACTAAGGCACAAAACTCTTGGTCACACACTTAGCAGTAGAGCCAGGAAGCCTGAGCAGGACTTCCTGACTCACAAGCCAGTTGTTTTTCCATTCCTCTCTGTGCTTGTATACATTGGAAGTGTGTACCTGCCAACAAGAGGACGATTGTGAACTAGGTGCAGTAGTGCACAACTGCACTCCCAGCTACTTGGGAGGCTGAGGTGGGAGGATCACTTGAGCTCAGGAGTTTGAGACCAGCCTGGGCAACATAGCAAGACCCCATTCCTATAAAAAAATATATATATATTTTGAGATAGAGTTTCACTCTGTTACCCAGGCTGGAGTGCAGTGGTGCAATCTCGGCTCACTGCAGCCTTGACCTCCAAAGCTCAAGGGATCCTCCCACCTCACCCTACTGAGTGGCTGGGACTTCAGGCTTGTACTATCCCACTTGACTAATTTATTTATTTATTTATTTTGTGGAGGCAGAGTCTCACTATGTTGCCCAGACTGGTCTTGAACTCCTGGGTTCAAGCGATCTTCCCGCCTCGACCTCTCAAACTGTTGAGATTACAAGAAAAAAGAATGTTTGCAAGCCTTCCATTATTGGAAACTAAGCTTTTCCTCCTGAGCATTGTCAGTTCCTGATCTCCCACCCTTCTTTCACTTAAGCTTAACTTTGTGTCTCTGAGCAAGAATTCCACGTCTAAAGCTATTACAGAAATATACCCATTGTTTCTAAATATCATTTTTAAAAATTCTAAATGTATAATCTAGACAAAATGTTTGACTCTAAGAGCACACAGTTGCCATGGTATTCAAGACAGCATCTACAGCACACAAACATATTCCTAATATAGTTGTTTCGAATTACAATAGAAAGCTGCAGGCAGTGAATTCAGGTAGGGTGAGGGGATGAAAAAAATAGAACACACTTCGTGATTTTTTTACTGTTTTCAAAACCATCATTTCCAACTGCTGCCAATATCATAACTGTCATCATCTCTAGTCACAGGACTGGCATTTGCTTCTGTTTATTGGGAGCATCTGGGGCCTGTGTTACTGTTAGCTATAAATAGATGATCCTCAAAACTACTTATTGACTACTTACATAGAGCAAATGCTCGGTCACTAAACATGCAAGTATTGTCTTGTCGGGTACAGAAGGGAATGTCACAGCTTGGCTGAGAGAGGACTTTATTTCACTTATTTTATTTGTGTTTGTTTTGTTTTGTCTGTTGCTTTTGTTTTTTTGTTTTTATTTTTATTTTTTTTTTGAGACAGGGTCTTGCTCTATTGCCCACACTGGAATGCAGTGAGTGGTGCAATCATAGCTCACTGTAGCCTCCATCTCCCAGGCTCAAGCAACCCTCCCACCTCAGCCTCCCGAGTAGCTGGGACCACAGGTACATGCCACCAGCCTGGGCTAATTATTATTATTTTTTGTCTTGAACTCCTGGGCTCAAGCAATCCACCATGCCTGGCCACAACTGATTCTGAATCACAGGAAAAAATAACATAAAATAGGACTGGGAGCAGTGGCTCGTGTCTGTAATCCAAGCACTTTGGGAGGCCAAGGCAGGAGGATCTCTTGAGCCCAGGAGTTCGAGACCAGCATGGACAATATAGTGAGATTCCGCCTCTATCAAAAATACAAGAATTAGCTGGGTATGGTGGTGCACGTCAGCAGTCCCAGCTACTTGTGGGGCTGAGATGAGAGGATCCCTTCAGTTTTGGAGGCTGAGGCTGCTGTGAGCTGTAATAGCACCACTGCACTCCATCCTGGGTGACAGGATCCTGTCTCAAAAAAAAAAAAAAAAAAAAAAAAAAAAAAAAAAGTTAGCATCAGCTGTAAGGGAGGAGCTTTATACAAAGAGGAGTCCCTGGCTTTCAGAAGCTGTCCTGGCAGCAACAGCTGGGCTCTGTTTCCCTGCTCTTAGACATAGATGATCTCACAGATAGCAAACTCTGACAAGGTTATCCTGAGACCATGACAGAATGAGACAAAATAAGCCTATTTCATAAGTTTGTTTAAGCACTTACAAAAGCAAGGCCACTGTACGATCCACAAAACACCAGACTTTTTCTCCTCTCTTGTTAAATGAGTGACTGCAGCTGGGAATAGTGTCTGTGGTCACAGCTACTCAGGAGGTTGAGGTGGGAGAATTGCTTGAGCCTAGGACTTTGAGGCCACAGTGAGTTATGATTACATCACTGCACTGCAGCCTGGGTGACAGAGCAAGACCCTGACTCTAAAAATAATAACAATAAAATAAAATAAATAAAAATGAATGACTGCTGCTTCTATGCCCAGTCATAGAATTGTCCCCTCTTTCTGACAGTTATCTCATTTAGGGCAAACCACCATGACCTTAGGCCTTCCTCCAAAATCATCCAGCTCGCTTCTTCCAACCAGATTCTTTCCAACACCCTCTTAGTGACACAACCCACAATTCTATATGGTGTGTGTTCTTGATGCAACGAGCAATAATCCAACTTCTTTAACTACAGGTGTGTTCCTGGTGGTCTTTGGCTGGAGGGAACTGACCTCCTCAGAGCATGTAATAGATGTTTCAATTATTTTATCTGTTTACTTTTCCTTGCAACCGCTCAACTAGCAGGTAACCTTTCAGAGAACAGAGACCATGTCTATCCTGTTCTCTACTTTATTCGAAGTTCATAGTTTTATCTGGAATATGGTGAATGTTCAAGGTTTTCTGAATAAATAAATGAATATGAGGGGTGTATTAGTCTGTTCTTGCATTGCTGTAAAGAACTACCTGAGACTGGGTAATTAAAAAAAAAAAAAAAAAGACGTTTAATCGACTCATAGTTCCACAAGCTATACAGGAAGCATGACTGGGGAGGCCTCAGGAAACTTACAATCATAGTGGAAGACAAAGGCGAAGCTGGCACGTCTTACACTGCTTGAGAAGGAGGAAGAGGGCAAAGTGGAAGGTGCCGCACACTTTTATTTTTATTTATTTATTTATTTTTTGAGATGGAGTCTGGCTCTGTCGCCCAGGCTGGAGTGCAGTGGCGCGACCTCGGCTCACTGCAAGCTCTGTCTCCCGGGTTCACGCCATTCTCCTGCCTCAGCCTCCTGAGTAGCTGGGACTACAGGCGCCCGCCACCACGCCCGGATAATTTTTTGTATTTTTAGTACAGACGGGGTTTCACTGTGTTAGCCAGGATGGTCTCGATCTCCTGACCTCGTGATCCATCTGCCTCGGCCTCCCAAAGTGCTGGGATTACAGGCGTGAGCCACCGTGCCCGTCAGTGCCGCACACTTTTAAACAACCAGATCTCGTGAGAACTCACTATCTCAAGAACAGCAATAGGGAGTCTTCCATGATTCAATCACCTCCCACTAGACCCCTCCTCCAACACTGGGGATTACAATTCCATGTGAGATTTCGGTGGGGACACAAACCCAAACCATGTCAGGGGGAATTCATATTCCCTGGTTTCCTCACATCTCTCTTATATATCCAGGAAGCTAGCATTTAGATAGTAATCTGGCTGTGGGGAGGAACATGCCGCTTGTAACTATTAATGTACACTGGAAAAGGTACATAAAAGCACTTTGTAAACCACACTTAATCTTACTGTAACATTACTCTTAGTGGCAATGACAATCTGGCCTCCAAAGTTTGAATTTCAACTGTTCCCAAACTGCTGTGAAGATGTTTGCCTATTTCCCTGTTCTATAGTATATCATTTAAAAAATAAGTTTTCTTGTTTTGCTCTCTGATGACAAAGGCAATACCTACATATTTTGGTATTTGTAATTTGGTATTTGGAGCCTTTGAAAAATATAGACAAATATAAATATAGATAAATATAAATTAGGCTGGGGTGGTGGCTCATTCCTGTAATCCTAGCACTTTGGGAAGCAGAGGCAGGTGGATTGCTTGAGCCCAGGAGTGTGAGACCAGCCTGGGCAACATAGTGAGACCTTATCTCTACCAAAAAAAAAAAAAAATTGTTTTTAACTTAAAAAAAGAAGGAAGAAGAAAATAAACTGGCGTTCTATTCTCAAAGCAGATTCCTTTTTCCCCAAATTGAGTTTAAGCCACCTCCTGGTTTGAAAGTTAAGGCTCAGTATTTCAGTATTTAGAGATTTACAGAGAAATGCAAAGTACTTTAGATGGTTAAAAAAGAAATTTTGAAGGTTATTTGGTGAATGGACCCAGGAATGCCAGAGTCCTGCCTTGCCAGTATCCTATCACCTTTTCCTGACTTTTAGGGCCCCTCCACCTACCTTGAGTAATGGCCACAGGAAACAAGATTTCTCCTTGTTTGTTATGCTTGAGTTTCAGAGAACCCTGGTAAAGCTGCATTCAACTATGCAGTTAGGCTGGGGAAATGGGACAGGTAGGGGTGGGGGAGGGGACTAAAGGGGAATGGTATAGTCTGTGTGTGTGTGTGTGTGTGTGTATTTATATGCTATATATAGAGAGAGAGCATATGCTTATATATAAATGTGTGTATGTATATGTGTGTATATATGTGTGCATATATATATATATATATATATATTTTTTTTTTCCCCCTTCTACTCCTGGATTTTTACCACCTTTCACCACCAAAGGCTCCTTTTCCGTCCTTGATGGAAATTCCTTTCATTAGCTTTCCCAGTGAATTGGACTCCTTTGAAAGAGTTCTTCTGGCTAAAATGCATATATTGGAAGGCATTTCTTTCAACTGTGTATCTCTTTTTTCTCTTGCAAAATCAAGCCATCCATTTATCAGGTAAAAATAATTATCAAAAGCTTTTTAATTGCTTTTTTCCCTTCATTCTTTCTTTCTTTTTTATTTTAATAGATTTTTGAGGAACAAGTCATGTTTGGTTACATGATTAAGTTCTTTAGTGGTGATTTCTGAGATTGTGGTGCACCCATCATCTGGGCAGAGTACCCTGCACTCAATGTGTAGTCTTTTATCCCTTATCAAAAGTTTAACAATATAAAAATTGCACATATCAGACTGGGCATGGTGGCTCACGCCTGTAATCCTAGAACTTTAAGAGGCTGAAGTAGGTGGATTGCTTGAGCCCAGGAGTTTGAGATCAGCCTTGAAAACATGGTGAAACCCCATCTCTATCAAAAATACAAAAAACAAAAAACAAAACACAAAAAAAAACAACCAGCCAGTCTCATACGTCGGTTTCAAAATAAATAAATAAATATTGTTAAAATTGCACATATCAGTGTCATTGTTTTAATGTCATGCTAATAAATAAAATGTTAGTTGATACCAACAAACAAGTATGTAAGTAATATACAGGCACTTTAGGACCATTCACAACTATTATTGCCCACTAAAATTTAACAATCTCTCAATGCTTATGTATGATGTTAATTGTGTGTTAAATTGATAAAACTTGGGTTGTTAAAACTCTAGCATGTCATAACACTCTAACCATCTGGTTGATCTAATAAACCCCAGACGTCTCTATGATGTCATCAGCAGCCAATGAGAGCATCTGTTGGCATGCAGTCACTGCGCGAAATAACTGTTTACTCCCTACCGTATGCTTGGTACGCACTGAGCATTGCCCCAAGAAAGACGAATGAATGCCTTTCTGGAGAGCTCATAGTGAATTACCGGGGTGATAACCACACTGTTAACATATTCCAAGCAAAGGAATTGGTATTTAACTAGTTTGTATAACCTTATGAAACTATGGTTTTATTCATCTTTTGCAAATATTAAAAAGAGCTCTAAATCTCCATGTCTCTCATCCTGGACTCCTGGTGGGAACTGCTGCTTATGCACAAGCTTCAACAACACTGACACCAATGTGTCAGCAAGTCAATCTCCATTTTCACTTTTATTATGCCTGTGGATGTAGAAATTTATTAAAGCTGGGCACGGTGGCTCACACCTGTAATCCCAGCACTTTAGGAGGCCAAGACAGAAGAATCGCTTGAGCCCAGGAGTTCAAGACCAACCTGGGCAACTCAGACCTCATCTCTACAAAAAAATTAAAAAATTAGCAAGGCATGGTGGTACACACCTGTATTCCTGGTTATTCAGAATGCTGAGATGGCAGGATTGCTTGAGTCCGGGAGGTAGAGGCTGCAGTGAGTCATGATCACACCACTACACTCCAACCTGAGTGACAGAACAAGATCTCATCCCAAAAACAAACAAAACACACACACACACACACATGCACACACACACAGAGAGATTATATATGCAAAACTCTTAGTTATAATTTATAAAATGAGGAGAAATATAAACAATTTTAAAGTTACAAAACATCTCTGAACTCAGTGGTATTGCCTGTATAGTGGGAGCGAAGTGATCGTAAGTGTCAAACTAGATCCCACATGGTAAAGTTCTTACAGAGGTTTTTCTTAAGATGGTTTTGCATGCAAAACTTCATTATCAGTGGTGTAATTTAAATGTAAGTAATATACAGACACTCCAGCACAGTTCACTGCTATTATTGTGCACTGAAATTTAAGTCACTCTATGCTTTTGTGTGATGTTAATTATGTGTTAGCTTGATAAAATGTGGGTTGTTGAAACTCTAGCATGCTAAGAACTTTATGTATTAAAATCCCACTTTCTTTTTTGTAAATTTCTTTTTCTTGAGACAGGGTCTCATGATGTTGCCCAGACTGGTCTTGAACTCCTGGGCTCAAGCAATCCTCCTGCCTCAGCCTGCCAAAGGGCTGGGATTACAGGTATGAGCCACCATGACTAGCCCAAGATCCCACTTTCTAATCTTCGCAAGTATGCTTACTACAGTTCACTTAGGTATTCAAACAATTAATGATTGATCTCTCTGAACTGGATAAATACAATATTTATAGATTAATACACTCTCTTTTTAACTGACAAGGTTTCCAGATGGGTCCTAGAAATTTCACTCAGAAAAAGCACTAAAAGATCTTCAGAATCGACATGAATTAGATTCATCTTCATCACAATAGATCTTGAGAATAGATCTCAAGATGTATTCATGAGACCAAATGGAATTTACTTTCTTCCCAGGCAAGTCTTTAGACTGAAAAAGGCAGTAGGTATGACATACCAATTAAGAGTATGTCCTTGGTGGGGCATGGTGGCCTGTAACCCCAGCACTTTGGGAGGTTGAGGCAGGAGAATCACTTGAGCCCAGAAGTTTGAGATCAGCCTGAGAAACATAGCAAGACCTTGTCTCCACAAATGCTTGCACCTGTGGTCCAGGCTACTTGGGAGACTCAGGTGAGAGAACTGCTTGAGCCTGGGAGGTGAAGGCTGCAGTGAGTAATACTGCACTCAAGCCTGAGCAACATAATGAGACCCCCTCTCAAAAAAAAAAAAAAAAAAAAAAAAAAAAAAAAAGAGTGTGTTCTCTGGAACAAGACTGTCTTAGATTCAAGTTTCTGCCCTGCCACTTACTGTATATTCTATGCTTCAGTCTCTTCATCTGTAAAGTGGTGATAATAATAGTACCTATGTCATAAAGGGATTGTGAGGTTGAACTAAGTGAATACATGTAAAATTCTTAGAACAGTGACTGGGACATACTAAGGGCTCAATAAATACTAGTCACTATTATGTGGGTTTTTATCTAAAAGTTGTTTTAAAAATAATATTTCCAGCTGAGCATGGTGGCTCATGTCTGTAATCCCAGCACTTTGGGAGGCTGAGGTGGGTGGATCACCTGAGATCAGGAGTTTGAGACCAGCCTGGCCAACATGGTGAAACCCTGTCTCTACTAAAAATACAAAAAAAAAAAAAAAAATTAACCGGGCATGGTGGCGCACTCCTGTAATCCCAGCTACACGGGAGGCTGAAACAGAAGAATAGCTTGAACCCGGGAGGCAGAGGTTGCAGTGAACCAAGATTGCTCCATTGCACTCCAGCCTGGCTTACAGAGCAGGACTCCATCTCAAATAGTAAAATAATAATAATAATAATAATAATAATAATGTTTCTGGGTTGGGCATGGTGGCTCACACCTGTAATCCCACTAGTTTGGGAGGCGGAGGCAGGTGGATCACTTGAGGCCAGGAGTTTGAGACCAACCTGGTCAACATGGTGAGAGCCTGTCTCTACTAAAAATACAAAAATTAGTCAGGTGTGGTGGCAACGTGCCTGTAATCTCAGTCACTTAGGAGACTGAGGCAGGAAAATCGCTGGAACCCGGAAGGCGGAGGTTGCAGTGAGCCAAGATCACACCACTGCACTCCAGCCTGGGCAACAGAGCGAGACTTCATCTCAAAAAAATAAAATGAAAAATAAATAAATAAATAAATAAATAAATAAATAAATAAAAATAAAAATAAAAATATTCCGGAGCTAACGGTAATCAGATAGTTTCTCAAGCAGTGGATTGAGAAAAAGGTGACTCCCTTCTCTGCCTGCCAATTTTTCTTTAACTTTTTTTGTTTTTAAATAATGGTTATTTGATTTTACTTTTATTATTGAGTAAATAGAGATCCACTAGAGTGCCTTTCTCCCTAGTGGGTTTTTCAGTAATGTGAAAACTGCTGTGTGGTTAAAACCTTGCTTCTTGAGACAAGTATTTTTTTTAAGTATCAAATAATGACCGTTGGAATTTATTGATATACTAAGAATATTCTGCCTTTGTCTTTGCTATCATACTCAGAAAGAATCTATTAGACTAATCAATATAATGTAATGGTTGCCAAGTTGCAAAGTCCCATATCCCTAAGGTTGATGCGAGGCGACCACAGTTTTAGCAATGCTTCTTGACTCATCTTTTATCTCTGAGTCATTTGTCACCACCCAAACTCTTGCCAAAGTTAATCCCCTTCTGAGAAAATGCCCAAGTAAATGATACAGTGTGGTATTTTTGAGTCTCTGACCTCACTTCAAGAGCCACAGATAGAGAAAAATCTCTGTCTGGAAAAAACAAAAAGGAAAAGGAAAATCACGGTCAAAAGGAAGCCCCGCAGAAAAACAGAAGTTGCTATTTTCCATCAACTATTTTGAGATCATTTGTTTCCCTATCCCTGTGTTCTTTTGTTTTCTAAGCTTAGCTCTGGAGGAGCGTGAGTGCCCAGAATGGGAAGGAGAGATCACATTCAGATTTAAAAGAAAAATAGAGGCCGGGCACGGTGGCTCACGCCAGTAATCCCAGCACTTTGGGAGGATGAGGTGGGCGGATCAGCTGAGGTCCGGAGTTTGAGATAAGCCTGACCAACATGGAGAAACCCCGTCTCTACTAAAATTACAACATTAGCAGGGTATGGTGGTGCATACCTGTAATCCCAGCTATTCTTAGAGGCTGAGGCAGGAGAATCGCTTGAACTCGGGAGGCAGAGGTTGCGGTGAACCGAGATTGCATCATTGCACTCCAGCCTGGGCAACAAGAGCGAAACTCCGTCTCAAAAAAAAAAGAAGAGAAAAAAAAAAAAAAAAGAAATAATAAATGTTTGAGATGATGGATATGCTAATTACCCTGATCAGATCACTGTACCTTGTTTGTATTGCAATATTACTCTGTACCCTATAAATATACACGATTATTACATGTCAATTTCAAAAGTTAAAGGAAAAAGAAAAAAAGCAATACAGCCAGTTAAAGGAAGGAGCCGCATTTTGAGGAAGGAGGTAGGAGAATAAAAAAGTTTTGGAGAAGAGAGTGTGTTGTGTCATGGAAAAAGAAATGACAGAGAAGAGACCCAGAGGAAAGAGGAAAAGGATAAGAGGGGATGGAGCCCGAGAGAGCAGAGACTTGTTCTGGTCACTACTTCAACTGAATATAATATGCCTGCTCATTCTTTTTTAACAGCTTTATTAAGATATCACTCACAGGGCTGGGTGAGGTGGCTCATGCCTGTAATCCCAGCACTTTGGGAGGCTTGGGGGAGGGGGGGGCGGATCACCTGAGGTCAGGAGTTCAAGACCACCCTGACCAACATGGATGAAACCCCGTTTCTACTGAAAATACAAAAAATTAGCTGGGCATGGTGGCACGTGCCTGTAATCCCAGCTGCTCAGGAGGCTGAGGCAGAAGAATCACTTGAACCTGGGAGGCAGAGATTGCAGTGAGCTGAGTTCGCGGCACTGCACTCCATCCTGGGCGACAAAAGCAAAACTCCATCTCAAAAAAAAAAAAAAAAAAAGATGTCACTCACATGCCATGAAGTCCACCAGTTTAAGGCGTCTATTCAGTGTTGTAAAAGGTATTTACAACATTGTGCAACCGTCACCATAATCTAATTTTAGAACATTTCTATTGTCCTTAAAAGAAAACTTGTACCTACTAGCAATGACTTCTTACTTCCCCATTCTCCCTGCAGCCCTAGGCAACTGCTAAATCTATTTTCTGTCTCTTGTAGTTTTGACTATTCTGAACATTTCATGGAAATAAGATCTTATATTTGTGGTTACTTTTGACCGACTTCTTTCACTTAGGTCAATGTTTTTGAGGTTCATCTATATTGTAATCTATATCACTACTTATTCTATTGCTAATTTTCCATTGTGCCTTATGTCACACTTAATTTATCCATTCATCAGCTGATGGATATTTGAGTTGCTTTCAATTTTTGGGTTTTATGAACAATGCTGCTATGAACATTTGTGCCTGAGTTTTTGTGTGTAGCTGTTTTCACTTCTCTTGTGTGTATAACTAGGAGTGAAATTTTTATGTCCGGCCAGGTGCGGTGGCTCACGCCTGTAATCCCAGCACTTTGGGAGGCTGAGCTGGGCAGATCACCTGAGGTCAGGAGTTTGAGATCAGCCTTGCCAACACGGCGAAACCCCCTCTCTACTGAAAATATAAAAAGTAGCTGGGCATGGTGGGTGCCCGCTTGTAATCCCAGCTTCTGAGGAGACTGAGGCAGGAGAATTGCTTGAACCTGGGAGGCAGAGGTTATAGTGAACTGAGATGGTACCACTGTACCCCAGCCTGGGAGACAGAGCAAGACTCTCTCAAAAAAAAAAAAAAATCTTATGTCATATAGTAGCTCTCTATTTATCCTTTTGAGGAACTACCAAACTGTTTTCCAAAGTGGCTGCACCACTTCGCATTCCCACCTGTACTGTATGAGAGTTCTAATTTCTTTACATACTGGTCAGCACTTGTTATTGTCTTATTTCTTAAACTTTATTGAGACATAATTCACATACCATACAATTCACCCACTAAAGGTGTTTAATATGTTCACAGAATAATCAACCACCATCATAAGCAATTTTAGAACAGTTTTATTGTCCCAAAAAGAAACCTGTACTCATTAGAAGTCACTTTCCATTTCCCCCAACTTTCCCATTCCCCAGCCCCAGGCAACCACTAACCTACTTTCCCTTTCTATAGACTTTTAATTATGGGCTTTGATTATAGGCAGTTGAATGGGTAAGACACAGTAGCTTCTGGTTTTCATTCACATTTTCATAGAGATTAATGGTGCTGAGCACCTTTTCATGTGCATATTAGCCACTCCTAGATTTCCTTTGTAAAAATGCTTCTTAAGATATTTTGCCTATTTTTAAAAATTGGGCTGTCTTTTTCGTTTTTGTTTGTTTGCTTTTGTGTGTCTTTTGAGACAGGGTCTCACTCTGTTGCCCTGGCTGGAGTGCGGTGGCACTATCACAACTCATTACAGCCTTAACCTCTCCAGGCTCAGGTGATCCTCCCACTTCAGCTTCCCAAATAGCTGGGACTACAAGCTTGTGCCACCATGTCTGGCTACACTGCTTTATTTTTTGTAGAGATGGAGTCACACCATATTGCTCAGGGTGGTTTCTCACATCTGGGCTCAAGCAATCCTCCCACCTCAGCCCCGCCAAGTAGCTGGGACTACAGGCATGCACCACCACATCGGGCTAATTTTTATATTTTTGTAGAGATGGGATGTCACTATGTTGCCTAGGCTGGTTTTAAACTCCTGGGCTCAAGAGATCCGCCCACCTCGGCCTCCCAATGGGCAGGGACTGTGGGTGTGAGCTACTTTGCCCAATAATCTTCTTTTTGAGTTGTAAGAGTTCTTTATACATTTTGGATAAGTCCCTTATCAAATTTAGTTTGCAAACATTTTCTCCCATTCTGTGGACTTCCTTTTCGCTTAGTAATGTATTCTTTTGACACTCCTTATTATTCCTGGCAACTCCACCTCTTCGGTCCAGCTTGAGGCCACATCTGCAGATCTGACTCTCTTCTTATTCCTCAAACTTCAGCATCCTTACTTGCAACGCTTCCGATTTATTTTATTTTTTCAGGTAGGCAATCTAATAGTCAATTTCCACTTCCTTATACCTCTTTTTCTCCAAAAACAAGTAGTACTGATAAATTCACCTGCTCTAAAGCCTTGGATTCCTTTAGAAATTAGGAGCGCAGAGTGCAGTGTGGAGGCACACAGTCTAAAAACAGCAACGCTCCTTTATTTGTAACACGAAATGTATTCAATTTTCTACTTGGGAAAAGATTGTAGATATTTGGTCCAAAAACATTATCAGAAGGCTGAGGTCCCTTTTCTCTTCTTTATGCTTTAATTTTGAACTAAATCTTTATTTGAGTACTTGTAACATTTTTTTTTTTAAAAGAACAAGGACACTGAATAATTTTTACCACCAAAGAATAGAAACATAACCAGGCATATATGGTATATATAAGTTAATTTAAAGATTTCTAAATTAGATATGATGCAGTTAATCATACTAATTACTAATCTGATTCTCCTCTTATTCCTCAAACTTCAGCATCCTTACTTGCAACTCTTCCTATTCATTTTATTTTATTTTTTCAGTGTAATAGTCCATTTCCACTTCCTTATTCATCTGTCCCATGTAGTTCTAAACGTACCTACAAATATTTGTCTCTCCCCTATGACAAGATACATTCAAACAAGGTTACTTTATTAATAACAAAATTAATTAGGGATACTATGATTATAATATTTAGGAAAGAGGGAAACTAACTATGGATGATCTTTTTAAAAAATTATATAATTCAGGCCAGGCATGGTGGGTCACATCTATAATCCCAGCACTTTGTGAGGCTGTGGTGGGCAGATTGCTTGAGCCCAGGAGTTCGAGACCAGCCTTGGCAACACGGCAAAACCCCACATCCACAAAAAAAATACAAACTTCACCAGCTTGGTGGCACGCACCTGTAGTCCCAGCTACTTGGGAGGCTGAGGTAGGAGGATCACTTGAGCCCAGGAGGTGGAGGCTGCA
This sequence comes from Macaca fascicularis, assembly GCF_037993035.2. Taxonomy (NCBI): domain Eukaryota; kingdom Metazoa; phylum Chordata; class Mammalia; order Primates; family Cercopithecidae; genus Macaca; species Macaca fascicularis. The sequence goes on from NC_088383.1 coordinate 24,216,655, forward strand.
GTGAGCCAAGATCATGCCAGTGTACTCCAGCCTGGGTGGCAGAGCAAGACCCTGTCTCTAAAATAAATAAATAATATAATAATATATAATTCATAAGCTGGGCATTAAAAATCTCAAATACATTTATTGAAGATGTGCTTAGTGAAGAAAGAACATCAAGTTTACATAACTTGATGCCTATTACTGTACTACTAAAAATTAATTATAATTGTAAACCAAAAATAAAATTCTGAGCCCCCTAACCAACTGATGGGCCCGTCTCTAGGTCAAGGGCATTCCAAAGAAACCTGAAAAACTCGTTCAGGTCATGATGGCAAGAGAATCAAGCATGTCTCATGACACCCTCCTCCCTTTGGAATTCAGGCATGACTGACCAGCATTAATGATAAAACAGAGATCTTAAGACTGACAAAGCAGACTCTTTATAGCAATAAGATAGCAAATTCCAACCTGACTCCAGTTTAGCATCACAGGACAGATAGCAGGCCCTGAAAGAAACTGAAATATTTTACCCCAAAATATATTTCTTTGACATATTTTGAAATGGCCCTGCAAAGCTGTCTCTTGTGGGGAAAAAGTCTACATCCTGTAGAGAATCACCTTCCCTTTCTGGATTTTTTTTCCCCGATCCAGAAGATAACTAACTAACAGTCTGGCACCTTTTTAGGTGTGATAAGAGCTCTGAAGCCTGCTGCCTGGAGGCTTCCTCTGTGTTATAAAATCTTGATCTCCACAACCCCTCATCTTAACCCAGATACTCCTTTCTATTGATCCCAGGTCTTTAGATAGTGACTCTTTCAACCAGTTGCCAACCAGAAAATCTTGGAATCTGGCCAGGTGCAGTGGCTTACGTCTGTAATCCCAGCACTTTGGGAGGCCAAGGTGGGGAGATCACTTGAGACCAGGAGTTCGAGACCAGTCTGGCCAACGTGGCAAAACCCCGCCTCTACTAAAAATTAAAAAATTAGCTGGGTGTGGTGGTGCACACCTGTAGTCCTAGCTACTCGGGAGGCTCAGGCACAAGAATCACTTGAACTTGGGAGGCGGAGGTTGCAGTGAGCCGAGATTGTACCACTGTACTTCAGCCCTGGTGACAGCGTAAGACTCTGCCTCAAAAAGAAAGAAAGAAAGAAAGTTTATTTTGCCAATGTTAAGGACACATGCCCATGACACAGCCTCAGGAGGGCCTGACGATACATGCACAAGGTGGTCAGGGCATAGCTTGGTTTTATAGAATTTAGGGAGATTTGAGACATCAATTAATATATGTAAGGTGAACCTTGGTTAGGTCCAGAAAGGTGGGACAACTCAAAGCAAAGGCAGGACAGCATAGGGTAAATAAGAGAAAAGTGTTTGCATTATCTTGAATTTCTTTTTTTTTTTTTTTTTTTTTTTTTTTGAGGCGGAGTCTCGCTCTGTCGCCCAGGCTGGAGTGCAGTGGCCGGATCTCAGCACACTGCAAGCTCCGCCTCCCGGGTTTACGCCATTCTCCTGGCTCAGCCTCCCGAGTAGCTGGGACTACAGGCGCCCGCCACCTCGCCCGGCTATTTTTTTGTATTTTTTAGTAGAGACGGGGTTTCACCATGTTAGCCAGGATGGTCTCGATCTCCTGACCTTGTGATCCGCCCGTCTCGGCCTCCCAAAGTGCTGGGATTACAGGCTTGAGCCACCGTGCCCGGCCATTATCTTGAATTTCTAATTAGACTTTCCAAAGGAAGCAATTAGATATGCATTTATCTCAGTGAGCAGAGGGATGACTTTGAATACAAAGGGAGGCAGGTTTGCCCTAAGCAGTTCCCAGCTTGACTTTTCCCTTTAGCTCAGTGATTTTGGTGTCCCAGGTTTATTTGCCTTTTGTACATGTATAATCATGTCTTTGTTCCAGCCCTCAAAATTCAACACAATTGAATAAATATCCTTTTCGCCATTTTGTAGGCCCTGAAATGAAAACAAAGATGTAAGAGGCATTCATATATTTACACATAGTAATTGCATATTTCTGTTTTGATTTGAGTCTTATTAGATATATGTAAACTTCCTCAAACTGAAATAATATATTGTTCTTATGAGAAAGTGCAAGTTCGTTGATTTATATGATTTAAATGTTGATTTATTCAACAATCACTGTACTAATGGAAAGCCTAAATGAAGATTCAACAGGGAAAAGATAACCATCATTTCCTTACCTGAACAGTCTGTAAACTAGGAAATGGGCAAGTAACTGCGTGATGCATTTATAACGCTTGGTACATTCACGGACTGTTAAGCACAGGCTGTTACAAACGCAGATCGGAGGCAGACTTGCAAGGAAGCAGCATCATTGAAATTGAGACCTTATGGGTGAACAGGCATTACCCAGATGAAGAACGTCCAAGCAAAGGAAACAGTATGTACAAAAGCCTAGAGATTAAAGAGACAGGGCCTATTTAGGGGGAATAAAGTTGTTTCCTATGAGTGAAAGATAAAGGGGAGACACAGGGTTGAGTGATGAGAGAAGAGGACTGAACAGGAAGCTGGGACCTGGTCGCCAAGGACACTGCAAACTGCATTAAGAAAAGCAATGGTGCCTGGCACGGTGGTTCCTCATGCTGCCCATGGTCCCAGCTACCCAGGAGGCTGAGGTGGATCAACTCCAGAGCCCAGAAGTTCCAGGTTGCAGTGAGCTACGATTGCATCTCTGCACTCCAGCCTGGGTGACAGAGTCACATAGGATCTTAAGCAGAAGGATAACAGTATGAGATTTGCACTTAAGAGATATAATAATAATAATGATAATAACAATAATGATTGCCAACATTCCCTTGTAAAGAAAATGCCAAATAGTTTGCTAAATATTTTACATCATACACTTTGTAACATATTTTTCAAGTAAGATCACTGTGGCTGACAACAAAAGCTTTATAAATTAAAATAGAAAGCAGAAGAGAGAAACATTTGTTTGCTTAAATAGAGCTTTGCTCTATAATTACCAGCACAAGTATGGCTTATATGAAGTGTGAATGTTGGCTAAAGAGATGATGATTTGACAATGTAAACAAACAGGGAATTTTTCATTCTGGGAACATAGAATTATTTGGAAAAAAATGGTTAAACTATAGTAAGTAGGTTTGATTTATGTTTATGATTTTGATTTATGCAGGGAAATAACTATATTAGCTTAATTATTGTGTGTGCGTGTGTGTGTGTGTGTGTGTGTGTACTGAGGTTAGTGGAGATTCAGTGGAAAGTCCTTGGAAGAATATTAAAAATGGGCTAGGTGTGGTGGCTCACGGCTGTAATCCCAGCACTTCGTGAGACCAAGGTGGGCAGATCACCTGAGGTCAGGAGTTCGAGACCAGCCTTGCCAACATGGTGAAACCCCATCTCTACTAAAAATACAAAAATTAGCTGGGCTTGTTGGTGCACACCTGTAGTTCTAGCTACTTGGGAGGCTGAGGCACGAGAATCGCTCGAGCCTGGAAGGCAGAAGTTGCAGTGAGCCGAGATCATGCCACTGCATTCCAGCCTGGGAAATAGAGTGAGACCCCATCTCAAAAAAAAAAAAAAAAAAAGAAAGAAAAGAAAAAAAAAGAATACTACAAATGTTTACCTTAAGTCATCAAGGTATACATAAAGGTTTTGGAAAGACATAAAACTACCAGAAGGATAGCTTCTTTTACTGATAGCTTCTTCAAAGGTATTATTGAAATGATTAGCTATGGAAATTCTCATAAAGTTACTTTGCAAGCCACAGGCTAGGTATGCTCCCAGAAATGATATTAAATATTTTAAATATTTATGAATATCAGAATGAATTCAGGTCATGGAGCTGGAGGCTCCCTGCTGGTTTCTGGGTGCTGTGTAGATTCAGAGATCTAAGAGAGGGACCACACAGGCATAAGGACATCTGGGAACCTTGGAAGCCATAGGATGTTGGCTGTTCACCAAGGAATATGGAAGTATTTCAATATTTTATTTCCAATCTGTATGACTATACCCGTAGCTATTAGCTGAATATCAACTGTATATGTTTTGTTGTTGTTGTTGTTTGTTTGTTTTTGAGATGGAGTCTTGCTGTGTTGCCCAGGCAGGAGTGTAATGGTGCAATCTTGGTTCACTGCAACCTCCGCCTCCCGGGTTCAAACCATTCTCCTGCCTCCTGAGTAGCTGGGATTACAGGTGCCCTCCACCACACCTGGCTAATTTTTTAAATTTTTAGTAGAGACGGGGTTTCACTGTGTTGGCCAGGCTGATCTCAAACTCCTGACCTCGTGACCCACCCGCCTAGGCCTCCCAAAGTGCTGGGATTATGGACATGAACCACCACGCCCAGCCTTATCAGCTGTATATGTTTCTGGTTTTAGTATGAATAGGAAGAATTATATAAAGATGGCATGATGGTAATCATATGTATAAGGTTACAAGAAAAATATACTCAGAGAACACTGCATTTGAAAACAATCAATAAATTTTACATCCCACAAATAGATTGTGTTGCACAGAAGATGAATCATGGCTGGGCACGGTGGCTCACAACTGTAATCTCACTGCTTTGGAAAACCGAGGCAGGAGAATCACATGAGCCCAGGAGTTCAAGACCAGCCTAGGCAAAATAGTGAGACCTCATCTCAACAAAAAATTTCAAAATTAGGCCCGGCGCGGTGGCTCAAGCCTGTAATCCCAACACTTTGGGAGGCTGAGACGGGCAGATCACGAGGTCAGGAGATCGAGACCATCCTGGCTAACACGGTGAAACCCTGTCTCTACTAAAAAATACAAAAAAACTAGCCAGGTGAGGTGGCGGGTGCCTGTAGTCCCAGCTACTCAGGAGGCTGAGGCAGGAGAATGGCGTAAACCCGGGAGGCGGAGCTTGCAGTGAGCCGAGATCCGGCCACTGCACTCCAGCCTGGGCGACACAGCGAGACTCCGTCTCAAAAAAAAAAAAAAAAAAAATTTCAAAATTAGCTGGGTATGGTGGTGTGCACCTATAATCTCAGCTACTCAGGAGGCTGAGATGGGAGAGTCACTTGAGAACCCACGAGGTTGAGGCTGCAGTGAGTCATGATCGTGCCACTGCACCCCAGCCTATGCAACAGAGTGAGACCCTGTTTCAAAAAGAGAGAGAGGAAGAGAGAGAGAGATTGGGAGAAAGAAAAAATATGAGTCAGAACCTCAAAAGAGTGCATAAGCAGAACTCAAATCTAAACTGTTTAACATTTAGCATAATGGGGATTTATTGTATTAAAACATTGGAAGAAGCATAGTTTTGGTTCTCCACTCTATAGGATATGAAATTGACAGAACGAACTATCATTTTCAGATATTTATTAAACTGAATAGATAAGAATATTGGGAGCCAAAATAATACTCTTTTTTTTTTTTTTTTTTTTGGCAAGTACATCTCCTTGTCAAGGTATATGGTGGGAGGTGATAGAGTAGAGCTTGGAAAGCAAGGATATGTCAGGACTGCTCCTTGTTACTGCGTGACCTTTGACAAGTTCATGCATTAGAGTACTAGTTTAGCTTCTGTAATGCAGATCAAAGAAGAGTGGCTTAAATAGAACACCTTAATTTATGTCTCTCTCACTTAAAAGTTCATGTGAGAACTTTTAAGTAGGCCACTTCATGTGGTCATCTGCAGACTTGGGTTTTCCATGTCATAAATTATGTTTCTTATCTACATTATCGAAGCTGATTCAACACCACAAACAATGTTCCTGTCTGCTGGGTATGGGGAAAATATAAGGAAGTGGAAGAAACTCCTTTAAAAGGTATGACCTACAAATTATAATCACTTCTGGGAACTTTTTTTTTTTCTTTTTGAGACATGGTCTCACTGTGTCACCCAGACTGGAATGCACGGGTGCAATCCTAGCTCACTGCAGCCTTGACCTCTGGGGCTCAGGTGATCCTCCTGCCTCAGTTTCCTGAGTAGCAAGGGCTGCAGGTATGGCCACCACACCTGGCTAATGTTTTACATATTTTTTTTGTAGAGATGAGGTCTCACCATGTTGCCCAGGCTGCACATTTTGAAATAGTGGAAACTGGTCAGAGTAGTTAAAGGCGGCAGGGTTTGATAATTGTTCACCACTGCATTCTAGGCTAAGTGGCAGAGAGAGACCCTGTCTCAGGAAAGGAAAGGAAAAGGAAAAGGAAAAGGGAAAAGGAAAGAGAAAGGGGAAAGGAAAAAGGAAAGGAAAAAAGAAAGGAAAGGATAAAGGAAAGGAAGGAGAAAGGAAAGGAAAGGAAAGAAAGGAGAGGGAGAAGAGAAGAAGTGTGGAGAGTGGAGAATTGTATCAAATGATCAGTTTGTAGAAACCACCTAGTCCAGCGCCCGGAGCATATTAAGCACTCAGTAGTAGTTAGTTCTTCCCTTCCTATCTTTATGCAATAGTAGCTCTGATGTTGTTCATAGGATTCTTGTTTCCAGAGGTTTTAAAAATGCAACCTGTATAAGGAGTAAGGAAAGGATCCAGTTTCAGCTTTCTACTTATGGCTAGCCAATTTTCCCAGTACCATTTATTAAATAGGGAATCCTTTCCCCATTTCTTGTTTCTCTCAGGTTTGTCAAAGATCAGATGGCTGTAGAGGTGTGGTATTATTTCTGAGGACTCGATTCTTTTCCATTGATCTATATCTCTGTTTCGGTACCAGTACCATGCTGTTTTGGTTACTGTAGCCTTGCAGTACAGTTTGAAGTCAGATGGATTAAAGACTTAAATGTTAGACCTAATACCATAAAAACCCTAGAGGAAAACCTAGGTAGTACCATTCAGGACATAGGCATGGGCAAAGATTTCATGTCTAAAACACCAAAAGCAACGGCAACAAAAGCCAAAATTGACAAATGGGATCTAATTAAACTAAAGAGCTTCTGCACAGCAAAAGAAACTACCATCAGAATGAACAGGTAACCTACAGAATGGGAGAAAATTTTTGCAATCTACTCATCTGACAAAGGGCTAATATCCAGAACCTACAAAGAACTCAAACAAATTTACAAGAAAAAAACAACCCCATCAAAACGTAGGTGAAGGATATGAACAGACGTTTCTCAAAAGAAGACATTCATACAGCCAACAGACATATGAAAAAATGCTCATCATCACTGGCCATCAGAGAAATGCAAATCAAAACCACAATGAGATACCATCTCACACCAGTTAGAATGGCGATCATTAAAAAGTCAGGAAACAACAGGTGCTGGAGAGGATGTGGAGAAATAGGAACACTTTTACACTGTTGGTGGGATTGTAAACTAGTTCAACCATTATGGAAAACAGTATGGTGATTCCTCAAGGATCTAGAACTAGATGTACCATATGACCCAGCCATCCCATTACTGGGTATATACCCAAAGGATTATAAATCACGCTGCTATAAAGACACATGCACACATATGTTTATTGCAGCACTATTCACAATAGCAAAGACTTGGAATCAACCCAAATGTCCATCAGTGACAGACTGGATTAAGAAAATGTGGCACATATACACCATGGAATACTATGCAGCCATAAAAAAGGATGAGTTTGTGTCCTTTGTAGGGACATGGATGCAGCTGGAAACCGTCATTCTTAGCAAACTATCACAAGAACAGAAAATCAAACACCGCATGTTCTCACTCATAGGTGGAAACTGAACAATGAGATCACTTGGACTCGGGAAGGGGAACATCAGACACCGGGGCCTATCATGGGAAGGGGGGAGGGGGGAGGGATTGCATTGGGAGTTATACCTGATGTAAATGACGAGTTGCTGGGTGCTGACGAGTTGATGGGTGCAGCACAGCAACATGGCACAAGTATACATATGTAACAAACCTGCACGTTATGCACATGTACCCTAGAACTTAAAGTATAATAATAATAAAAAATTTAAAAAAAAATGCAACCTGGCGTAAGGAACAGCCTTGTGGTGCCAGTTCAGTTGCTGTTCTTCATTCTGTGCCACACTCCTTAAGATGTATTCACAAGTTTTACTAGTTCATGTTTTACTATTCAGTAGTATCTGAGTAGTACTGAAGGGCCCCTGAATCTCCTTCTATTTTGGCGAAATGAACTTAAAGACATAAAGGAAGAGTATCTAGGAAATTTGAAGTATCCCATTGGGATCTAAGCTTTGAAGAAGAACCTGGTCCATTGGCTAGGCGCAGTGGCTCATGCCTGTAATCCCAGCACTTTGGGAGGTGGAGGCAGGCGGATCACAAGGTCAGCAGCTCGAGACCATCCTGGCAAATACTGTGAAACCCTGTCTCTACTAAAAATACAAAAGAAAAAAAAAATAGCCAGGTGTGGTGGCAGGCGCCTTTAGTACCAGCTACTACTCGGAAGGCTGAAGCAGGAGAATTGCTTGAACCCACGAGGCAGAGGTTGCAGTGAGCTGAGATCGCGCCACTGCACTCCAACCTGAGCGACAGAGCAAGGCTCTGTCTCAAACAAACAAACAAACAAACAAACAGAGCCTGGTCCAAATCCTACCTTGCCTTCCCTCCAGCTATTTCTCCTCCACCATCCACTTTCCCAAAATATATCCCAAGGAACTAGCCTTTCCTGGGGGCCATCACCCTTTGTTTTCTTTTCATTTGTTTTGAGACAGGGTCTCAATCTATCACCCAGGCTGGATTCCAGTAGTGTAACATTAGCTCACTGCAACCTGTGCCTCCTGGGCTCATGCAATCCTCCCACCTCAGCCTCCTGAGTAACTGAGACTACAGATGCGCACCACCATGCTCAGCTAACTTTAAATGTGTGTGTGTGTTTGTTTGTTTGTTTGAGACAGAGTGTTGCTCTGTCGCCTGGCTGGAGTGCAGTGGTGCGATCTCGGCTCACTGCAACCTCCACCTCCCGGATTCAAGTGATTCTTGTGCCTCGGCCTCCTGAGTAGCTGGTACTACAGGGGCATGCCACCATGCCCAGCTAATTTTTGTATTTTTAGTAGAGACAGAGTTTTGCCATGTTGGCCAGGATGGTCTCGATCTCTTGACCTTGGCCTTGGCCTCCCAAAGTGCTGGGATTACAGATGTGAGCCACTGCACCCGGCCTAATTAAATTTTTTTTTTTTGTAGAGACAGCGTCTCACTATATTGCCCAGGCTGGTCTTGAACTCTTAGCCTCAAGCAATCCTCCCACCTCAGCCTCCCAAAGTGCTGAGATTCCAGGCATGAGCCACCACTCTTGGCAACATTTCTTTTCTATCCAGACCTAGGTCCTAGGTTCCTGAAACCTTTTGTGTAGTATCTCCCAACTTTTCTGAGCAACCCCAATATATCAGACTTAAGATATCCTTCATCCATTATTATGTAAAGGAAAAGTCCTGTTTCCCTTCTAATTGTATTCCCCTTATTTTTTATTTTAATTTTTAATTTTTGTGGGTATGTAGTAGGCATATATATATTTACAGAGTACAGGAGATATTTTGGTACAGGCATGCAATGTGATGTGTAATAATCACGTCATGGAAAAGAGGATACTATCCCCTCCAGCATTTATCCTTTGTGTTACCAACAATCCAATTATACTCTTTTAGTTATTTTTAAATGTACAATTAAGTCATTATGACTGGATTCACCCTGTTTATTCTCCTTATTTTTATAATAGCTAGTCTCCAAGATGGCGCCCAATAATCTTTACCTCATGGCATTCACTTACATTTTCCCCTCACCCCTCACTTTCTTGTATAGCCTCCTCTCACACTGAGTCAAAGCTGACCCATGTGGTGGCATTGATGTAGGGTGACATCCAAGACTAGGTCACGAAGGGCATGAAATATTTTGCGTTGCTCCTTTTTGAATCCCTGGCTCTCAGGGAAGTGAGCCACCATGCCATGAAAACACTCAGGCAGTCCTGGTAAAACCCATGTGTCAACAGCCAGCAACAACCAACACTTGTTGGGGTTAGCCACCTTGGAAGCAGAACCTCCTGCCCTAGTCGAGCCTTCCAATGGCTGCAGCCTCTGCTGACATCAGACTCTGTTCTCATGAACCACTAAGCCAAGCTTTTCTGAATTTCTGATCTGTAAAAATTGAAGAGACAACAAATATGTATTGTCATTTTAAGTCATTATGTTTTGGGGTGATTTGTTACATAACAATAAAGAATTAATATGCTATTGATTTTTACTCTATTTTGCTAGACTTGTCGTATTAGTCCATTCTCACACTGCTATAAAGAACTACTTGAGACTGGGTAATTTATGAAGAACAGAGGTTTAATTTACCCACAGTTCTGCAGGGTGTTCAGGAAGCATGGGTGAGAAGCCTCAGGAAACTTACAATCATGAAAGAAGGTGAAGGGGATGCAAGCATGTAGAGAGAGCAAAGGGGGGGGATGCCACACACTTTTAAACAACCGGATCTCCTGAGAACTCACTATCACAAGAACAGCAAGTGGGACATCTGCCCCTGTGATCCAATCACCTCCTACCAGGTCCCACCTCCAACACTTGGGATCACAATTTAACGTAAGACTTGGGTGGGGACACCGAGCTAAACCATATCATTTGTTATGTATTTCTTTTCTCAAATGTTCTCCCATTGTATTTGTTGGGCATTTTCCTGAGTGAATCACTGCTATTTTTCAATTAAAATGCACTAAAGAAATTGAAGGGAAATGGAATGCAAAGCAGTTTTCAACAGAAAGATGATACACATTGGTGTATTGCCATCAGCCAGTAATACATTAAAGTTCTTTAGGAATTATTTCTTTTTAAAATATAATTCACAGTTATCCATACAATCCTCCCCATTAATTCACTGCAATTTGCTTTCATGAATGGAAGGGAAAGGACTTTTTTTGCATGCTGCAAGACAGAAACACCAATGACCCACAACCCGCCTTATCTGTGAACAATTCCTGCAGGTGCACCATTAAAGTCATAGAGATAACAAGTTTACTTTTTACATTTTCACAATTACCCCAAATCTCAGTATATATGTGAAAGTATAACATTTGTGAAAGTTATACATACCATGATCAATAAGTAAATATTAATTGAGAAACCATTCTTAGAACAAATGAATGAAATTTCACATATGAAATATACTTTCTTCTATAATATATCCCATTTTTCCTATCCACAGTGACCGTCACTGTGTATGAGCAGAATCTACATACAATCACGAAGACTGAGGGATACCTAACTTAGGCATCCTGGTAATAATCGGTAATGGTTATGACTGATATAAGTATCAGTCATGTGATGAACCATTAATTATTAAAACGGGCAAGTAATTAGCTTGACCATAATGATTTCAAGCACAGATTCCAATTGCACAACAGAGTTCACTATATTTAGCTTTATTATTTTATTCCCATATCCTTAGAAAGAAGACTTCAATTAAAGTTCCTGTTTGTTTGTTTTTGCGGAGACATGGTCTTGGTATGTTGTCCAGACCTGTCTTGAACTCCTGGCCTCAAGCAGTCCTCCCACCTTGTCCCCTCAATGTTCTGGGATTACAGGCGTGAGCTACCACACCTGGCCTTATTTAGCCTTATTCCAATTTTTTTTTTTCTAATTTGCTATCCTTTTTCTTCCCAATCTTCCCTTTATTCCTAAGAGACTATGATTTCTTCTTTTGAGGTTCTTTCTAGATTTATCTTTCTGGGAATCTAATGAGATGATAATATGGAGACCACCTATTAAGGTAGGTTTTACCCTTAATCCTGAAAATGTTCATGTCTTTGATGCTACAAGCAGCTCTAAGCACCTCACACTTAAGAAAACCTCTACTAGGGCTAATTCTTGCTCTTCCAATGAAAACACACATCTAACCCTGGGTTTCAAAGTCTTCTAGTGGCTGGCTTATTCTCACTACTCTGCTTCCACTTTCCCATGGCCAGACTCCTGACTCTCCTGCTTCTGCCAAATTTCAAGTCCAGAATAGGGTCTTCATCGCTTCAAACGAGACTTCTATCCTTTAGGACAAAATTAACCTCATATCTCCTTTATGCAACTTTACTAGACAAAACATACTATAGATATTGAATCTGTCAAAGTTTTTAGTTGTAAGCAATAGCATTCTGTCTCAGTAGCTTTAAATATATAAAATGATCTTTGAAAGTTCAGAGAATTCTCCAGAGAGTCGAGTTGGAACAACCCTACATTGTAGCAGGGATGGCTCCAGGGAAGACATCAATCCTCCTGCCAATGCATATGGACAGAACAGTTTGTATAGATATTGCTGGGGACTCTGGCACAAGATGGACCACACTTCAGCTTCTTCCTGTTACTCACTGCAGGATTTAAAACCTGGGTGAGTGGGTGTGTTTGATGGAGCCTCAGTTGAATCCTGGACATTGCTTCATGGGTACCTGGGAGAATGAATCCAGGCTCCTATCTGTCAGAAGAAGGGCTCTTAATATGAGGAAAGGTTGTTTAAAAACACCCTGGGCAGTGACAAACATGAAAAATGCCCTCCATAGTCAGTAACTCTTAAAACTCTGTGTATTAGGCCTGGCACAGTAGCTCATGCCTATAATCCCAGCACTTTGGGAGGTCGAAGCGGGAGGATCACTTGAGCCAAGGAGTTCAAGGTCAGTCCGGGCAACACAGAGAAACGTCGTCTCTACAAAAACAAATTAGCTGGGCATGGTGGCACACACTTGTAGTCTCAGTTGCTTGGGAGGCTAACGCAGGAGGATCACTTGAGCCCAGGAGGTTGAGGTTGGAGCCTGGGTGACGGAGTGAGACCCTGTCTCAAAACGAACAAACAAACAAAACAAAAAAATCTGTGTGTGCTATGAGCTATGATCATGCCAGTGCTCTCCAGCCTGGGTGACAGAGACCCTGTCTCAAAAAAAAAAAAAAAAAAAGAAAGAAAACCCCTGAAACCCCAAAACAACAACTGTATGTGCTGTGTGTCATTCAACATGAGTATGACTATTAATCTATTCAGCAGTCATGATTTTATTTAGGGTCCACTTCTAACAAAATTGTGAAGTCAACCTCTCACTTAACTTTTTTGCATAGTGTCCTCCAATCCTAGACTCTCCATTTCTCTCTCTCTTTCTCGGTATTTTTCTGTGTTTCATCTGGTAAACTTACTCTTACTTATCATCAGGGTACTCTTATCTTTTCATGGAATTGTGGCTGGGTAGACAGAGGAAGGGAATACTTTCGAGGTCTCCAAAGTTATTAGTGATCTGGCTGCTTGCTCTTTGAGCCCAGCCCGGGTATTATGCAGGCATTTGTATTGAAATGTTCTAAAAGTTCTAAGAAATTGTATTTTGGTGAAGGCCAGTATGTTTCATAATTTAGTTATCCCATTTACACTCTAAGCTTTTAAAAGTTGTTTCCATATCATTTCCTATAGCATAAAAGTCATACAAATTTTAGGTTGAAAGAAATCATGGAGATCATTAAACCTTCTTTTATAGGTGGGATAATTAAGAGCCAGGGAGATGTAATGATCTGTTCTAAGTCAAACAGTTAGTTTTGAGGCTGGGAGTAGAATCTGCAGGTCCCTATTCTAGCTTACATTAGCAAATTATAAGACATTCACCAAATAGCAGAGATCCTAGGTGTTCATGGGTGTGATAGAGGAATAAATGCTATAAGAGGAAACAGAGAAAAATATGAAAATAACCATTTGCTATCTCAGTTATTAATAGGTTGACCATATATCCTATTTTTTTCTAGAAACTCCCAATTTACACCTGATATCTGAAATAATTAATAGGAATCCTTTTTACTCTAAAAATGTACTGGTTCAGAACATAAATTATAGGTTACTTAATGAAACACACTAAAAAATTGCATTTTTTTCAATGATTCCATTTGCTCAGAAAATGTATTGAAGCAAGAGTTGGCCGGTACTGTAAATACAATAATCCATCAGAGTAAAACTGAAGCTGTAATGCATTAGTTTTCAAATTCCAAGTCACAGTCATTAGTTGGCCATGAAATGAACTTAAGTAATAACTGACATTTAAAATAAGGAATAAAATGGAAGATAAAATAGAATGCATTATAGGTAGTAACAATACATGTTATTTTATGAAACATCTCAGTTTTGCATACATACACATGCCTTTACGTAAGGATGCTTCAAAATTTCTAAAATACTCAAGAATAACTCATTTATTTAAATGCTATTAAAGATGTTGAAGTGTATTTTTAACACAAAAGATATTTTGACATATCAAGTAAAAAACAGATGACAGAAGAGTATCCCCTTTTTTTTTTTTTAAAGTCAGCATATGTGTGTGTGTGTGTATGTGTGTATCAGGGTATCAGGGTGTCTTAACCTTGGTACTATTGACATTTTGGGATAAATAATTCTTTTTTGTAAAGGGCTGTCCTATACAGGATAGGATCTTTAGTAGATCATTGATCTTTACCCACAAGATGCCAGGAACAGCTCTCCTTCCAGTTGTTACAACCAAAAGATGACTCCAGACCTTGCCAAACTGCTGTGGTTGGGAACCGCTGATACAGATATAATTGAAGAAGTTGTCACATTTATAGGCGGTGTTTTTTTTGTTTTGTTTTTGTTATTAAGAGGTAGTGTCTGGCTCTATCTGCCAGGCTGGAGTGCGGTGGTGTGATCCTAGCTCACTGCAGCCTTCAGCTTCTGGGCTCCAGCTATTCTCCAGCTTCAGCCTCCTGAGTAGATGGGACTATGGGTGTGCCACTCCATGCCTGGCTAATTTTTTAATTTTTTGTAGAGACATGGTGTTGCTCTGTTAACCAGGCTGGTCTCAAACTGCTGGTCTCAAGGGATCCTCTGCCTTTGCCTCCTGAAGTGCTGGAATTACAGATGTAAGCCACTGCGCCGAGCCCTGGGTGGGTTTTTTTGTTTGCTTTTGAGACAGAGTCTTGCTCTGTTGCCCAGGCTGGAGTGCAGTGGCAGGAACATGGCTCACTGAAGTCTTGACTTCCTGGGCTCAGGGGATCCTCCCACCTCAGCCTCCTGAGTAGCTGGAACAACAGGCTCATGCCACTACATCTGGCTAATTTTTAAGGTTTTTTTGTAGAGACAGGGATTTGCCACATTGTTCAGGCTGGCCTTGAACTCCTGGACTGAAGCAATCCTCCCATCTCCGCCTCCCAAAGTGCTGTGATTATAGGCATAAACCACTACATCCAGCTCCAGGAGGACTACTTTTAAAAATTTGTTTCTCTCTCTCTTTTGCTTATTTATAGGTTTTGACTTTTTTGTAACTACCATGTATTATTTTCATAATAAGAAATCACATAAAAACTATTTACATTTAAAACAATGTATAGGCTTCATACTAGTTACATTTATAATTTCAACCATCAAGAAGATTCTTAAGGAAAAAAAATACATTCCTGTGAAAGGGAAAAAGTTATTTTTTCTCTGCAATCTCTACTCAACATAGAACACTTCTGTGACCAGGTGTAGGGGTTTTTCTCTACACACCAAGCAGTTCTGCGGTGGACACCAACTAGGTGTCCTATAATTCAATTTAATTCTGACACTATCTGCCTGGAGTTAAGAGTCAGTTCCCAGAGGCTGAGGGCTCTGTCCCACAAGACTGACCTCACTTCACATGTCAATTGCAAGTAGTAGGTTGTCACCTATACCTCTGACCAACTGGTTACAATCTGGGAGTCCCATGATTCCCTACTTGGGTTTGATTAATTTGCTAGGATGGTTCACAGGACTCAGAGAAATAATTGCGTTTATTAGTGTATTATTACTAATGAAGAGTATTACAAAGAATAGAGATGAAAAGATACAGAGGCTGAAGTATGAAGGAGAGAGAATAGAGCTTTCATTGTCCAAGAGTTTTTATGAAGTTTAATCTCCAGTGCCCCCCAAAACCCCTTTGCTGGAAGTTGATGGGTGAGGGGGCTGAAACTTCTGACCCTCTAATCCTCTAATCACTTGGTCTTTCTGGTGATCAGCCCCATCCTGGGGCTAATCGGGGTCCCACCCTAAGTCACCTCAGTAGCAGAAACTCTGCCTGTAATCCCAGCATTTTCAGAGGCTGAGGTATGAGGATCAGTCAAGCTCAGGAGTTCGAAACCAGCCTGGGCAACATAGAGAGCCCTCCTCTCTACTAAAACTAAACAAAATTAGCCAGGCATGGTGGTACACACCTGTAGCCCCAGCTACTCTGGAGGCTGAAGTGGGAGGACCAGTTGAGCCTAGGAGGTTGAGGCTGCAGTGATACATGATTGCATCACTGCACTCCAGCCTGAGCGACAGAGCAAGACCCTGTCTGGAAATAAATAAATAAATAAATAAATAATTAAATAATTAAAAATTAAAAAAGAATAAGGTGGAGCTACATATTGTGACATGAAACATGTCCAGTACATACTAATTAAGAAAAAGGTATAATGCAGAGAAAATATGTACCATATAATTCTGTAATGCCAAATTTTTGCTCATATGTATATGATACATATAATCTATACGTGCATATTAAAACGTCTGAAAATATATATATAATAAATGTTAACAGTAGTTACCACTGGAGTGGGAGATGAGGGAGACGGGTGGGATGTAAAGGAATTTTACTTCTATTTTTACATGCGTGCATTACTTTAATTTTTTAACACACTTTTTTTATTAAATAAAAAGCAATATTAAAGTAACTTAATATCTCTCCTATTTTTTCTTCGTTTTCTTTCTTTTCTTTTCTTTTTGGTCACCCAGGCTGGTGTGCGGTGGCATGATCATAGTTCACTGCAGCCTCGACCTCTTGGGCTCAAGCAATCCTCCAGCTTCAGCCTACTGAGTAGCTGGGACTACAGGCACTTATCACCATGCCTGGCTAATTTTTATATTTTTTGTATAGATGGGATTTTGCCATGTTGCCCAGGCTGGTCTTGAATTCCTGGTCTCAAGCAATCCTCCTCTCTCTTCCTCCCAAAATGCTGGAATTACAGGCATGAGCCACTGTGCCTGGTCCTCTTTTTTCATTTCCTTAAGTCTTGGCAAAATAGTTTTATAGTATCTAGGCATTTTTACAATTGAGCTCTTAGTCAAGAAGGGTGTGTTTCTCCGTCTGGCCTTCTACCCATATAGAAGGAGGGTGGAGTGTGGCTGTTCCCTGCTCCCCACAGAAACACCCTTATGGTCTCTAGGAGGGGTAAGTCATACTGTTATCACATTCACTTACTTACAGACATTTAGCTACTAGGTAAACATTACAAAGATTGTGAATTTTTAAAATGTTGCCACACAAACAGTCAACTGAGTTATGTTAGAAACATCCTTGGTAACAGATTTCTGCATTTACTGCTGTTATTCAACGTTTCTGTGCATGCGGGTGTCTTGTTTTTCCTACTTTATGTTAAGCTCTTTACAAACAAGGGACATATGATTATACTTCTATTTATCCCTGTGCAGGCCTAGTTACTGTTAGCAGACCTGACCATCGTATCGGTTAAGGCAACTAGAAGCAGGCAACAGAGCACAGAACAAAATGGTTCTAGTCTAACTACTGTTCTTTTCTAATAGAAATTAACTGAATTCAGGGAACACGTGTGGTTTTGGGGCTCCTCCCTTCCACCATATGCTGGAATGATTCAAGGCTGTGTATGGGAAATGATCATTCTGTTTAAATTATGTCATTTAAACCTCCCTGTTGAGTAACAGACTTGACTTCTCTCAATAGTCAATTGGATCCACAAGATGAAGAATGCCATTGTGTGAGTAGAGATTTGAACCCTATTGCTAATTACTAGATGACCCCTTGGACTATTATCAAAAGGATCTGCACCTTTTCTAATCCTAAACTCAAGAGTCAATGATTATCCATCCATCACAGTCTTTTCCCCAAACTTTCTCCTACTTTTTTTCTCCTACAAAAGCCAAACACCTTAGCCCAGCATAGTCGTGCATGCCTGTAGTCCCAGCTACTTGGGAGGCTGAGTTGGGAGGATCACTGGAGCCCAGAAGGTGGAGGTTATAGCGAGCTGAGATCATGCCACTGTACTCCAGCCTGGGCGTCAGAGCAAGACCCAATCTCTATTTGAAAATAAGAAGAAGAAAGAAAGAAAGAAAATAAATAAGAAATTATAGGCTGGGTACGGTGGCTCACACCTGTAATCCCAACATTTTGGGAGGCCGAGGCAAGCTGATCACCTGAGGTCAGGAGTTTGAGAGCCAACATGGTCAACATGGTGAAACCCTGTCTCTACTAAAAATACAAAAATTAGTTGGACGTGGTGGTGGGTGCCTGTAATCCCAGCTACTTGGGAGGCTCAGGCAGGAGAATCGCTTGAACTCAGGAGGCAGAGGTTGAAGTGAACTGAGATCGTGCCACTGCACTCCAGCCTGGGCGACAAGAGTGAAACACTGTCTCGGGGAAAAAAAAAAAAAGCAGCTCTCTCTCTCTCTATATATATATACACACATATATGTAAAAACAAACAAACAAACAAACCAAACACCTACTGATTATTTGATCTTGTTATCATATATTGATTTAAAGTTTCTGGAGTTAAGAGGTCTTTACGTAATAGAATTTTCAGTGATTCTTTTCTTTAGTATAATGTTCAAGTTATGCAAGTAATACATAAACACAATTTCAGAAGAGCCATAGGTTTAAATAATTAAGGGTAGTTTTCACTTCTGCCTGGTAATTTCACTTCCAGCTGGTGACGTGTCAGCCTTGGTAGATGAGCTGGAGAAAGAATACTGAGTTATGTGTGCACGACATGATGCTCTTTATTTATTTATTTTTTCACTTTAAATTGTCAGTTCAATAGAACACAAAGAATGAATATATATCAACTCCACACATCACTTTCCAAGACGCCTGCCTTTATTGCTGAGGTATCATTTTTATTTGACAACATTCAGAAAATATTGAGAGGCTGCTACGTTCTGGGCGCTTTTCAGAATCTCACAGAGCCATACACAGAACCAACAAAACTAAAAATATGACATATCTGTGTACAATTCCCATATGCTTTGTGAAATGCTCAACACATGTTTACTTTACAAAATGTAAAAGTATTTTTTATATCATGAAGAGTACACAAAAAGTTTATTAAACAATTATAAATTCAAATAGCATTTCTACTAGTCTAGAGCGCTAAATATTCGTTTCATCTGGGCATGAATGATTTGGCTTTAGTAGGCCTCAGCTCATTTATACCATTTAAACAATTACATTTAAGCTATCATACAGAGTACTGTGAATTCATCAGAAAAAATAATTAAGATATATAAAATGTTGTCCATGATATATGCAATAATATCACAAAGTAAGTATTGTTGCTGCTGAGACATTTATGGTTAAAACATAATTATCTTTTTATCTCAAGCAATGAGCATAGTACCTGGCTCATGGTACGGTTTTTGAAAACAGCTTTTATTTAGATATGATTTACATACCATAGGAATCATTCATCCTTCAAATGCATAATTCAGTAGTTTTTAGTATATCCACAGAGTTGTGCAATGATCACCATAATTTTCTTTCTTTTTTATTTTTCAGAGACAAGGTCTTGCTCTGTCACCTGGGCTGGAAGGCAGTGGCAGGATCACTGCAATCTCAAAGTCTCAAAGTCCTGGGCTCAAGTGGTCCTCCAGCCTCAGCCTCTTGAATAGTTGGGACTACAAGTGCACACTACCACGCTCAACTGATTTATTATTATTATTATTGGTAGAGATGAAGTCTTGAATGTTGCCCAGGCTGGTCTCAAACTCCTGGACTCAAGTGATTCTCCTGCCTCAGCCTCCCAAAGTGCTGGCATTACAAGCACGAACCACCTTGCCCTGCCATAACCCATTTTCCTTTCTCTTTCTGTTTTTTTTTGTTGTTGTTGAGATAGGGTCTCCTCTGTCACCCAGGCTGGAGTGCAGCGGCACAATCACAGCTCAATGCAGCCTCGAACTCCCAGGATCAATGGATCCTCCCACCTCAGCCTCCCAAGCATCTGGGATTACAGGCGTGTGCCACCATGACTGGCTAATTTTTGTATTTTGTGTAGGGACAGGGTTTTGCCATGTTCCCCAGGCTCGTCTCAAACTCCTGCACTCAAGTGATCTATCCACCTTGGCCTTCCAAAGTGCTGGGATTATAAGCATGAGCCCCTCGACTAGCCATAAGCTATCTTCAAACCATTTTCATCACTCCAAAAAAAAACCCATGCCCATTAGTAGTCACTCCACATTCCCTCCTCATCTCAGCCTACTGTCTATTCTAGACATTTCATATAACTGGAATAATACAGTGTGTGGCCTTTTGTATCTGGCTTTCTTCATTTAGCATGTTTTGAAGATTCATCCATGTTGTAGCATGTGTCTTCATTTTGTTCATGGCTGAATAATATTCCATTGTCTGAATATATCACACTTGGTTTATCCATTCATCATTTGATGGACATGTGGATAGTTTTCACCCTTTAGATATTATGAATACTACTACTATGAACAGTGATATACAAGTTTTTGTATGGAGATATGTTCTTATTTTTCTTGGTTATATACACCTAAGAGTGGAATTACCTGGATCATATGGTAACTCTATGTGTAACATTTTGAGGAACAGCTAAGCTGTTTAAAAAGTATTTGCATCATTTCACAATCCCACAGGGAACATATGAGGATTTTAACTTCTTCACATTTTGTCCAACACTTGCTACTTGCTGTCTTTTTTTCCCCCTCGCCTTGATACAGGGCCTCGTTCTGTCACCCAGGCTGAAGTGCAATGGTGTGGTCATGGCTCTCTGCAACCTCAAACTTTTGAGCTCAAGCAATTCTTCCCCCTCCGCCTCCCAAGTAGCTGGGACTACAGGTATGTGGCACCATGCTAGGCTAATTTTTTTCTTAATTTTGTGTAGACACAGGGTCTTGCTATGTTGCCTCAGCTGCTCTTAAACTCCTGGGATCAAGTGATCCTCCTGCCTCAGCCTCCCGAAGTGCTGGGATTATATGCATGAGCCATGGCTCCTAGTCTAGGAAATTTTTTTCTAGCTTAATTGGATGTATTTAATGTTTATCTAAAGACACAGGATTCAGCTTCTTTGCACAGTTTTTTAAAAAATCACATCTATAGTCTTCCCACGTTTTAATGTACTGTATATAGCAAAAACTTTACCAGTTATTCTGTGTTAAGTTTTGGGACCCTTTTGAGGAGTTTATAGTTGAGGAAGGGAAAACAGTCATGTAAACCATCAGAATAAAAACAACTCACCTCCTGAAAGCTTATACTCTTCAATCGTTCTGATCATGTAGCAATTTTCCTGCATATTAATTTTAATTAATTACATTATAGATAATTATGTGAACTCACGAGAAATCAGATTTGCCTCCCTAATCTCTTTGCTGTCACCTGCAAGACCTTGTCTTCTCTTAGCTTCCAAGGGCCAAAAACAACATCCAGTTCCAAAGCTGCCATCATCTCTGCTGTGAAGGTTTCCTGAAGTATCACCCCCTCTAGGAAGTCTTTCCATATTGAGATACAGGGTGGACAAGGATTCCTACTGTCAATACACAGTCTTGCATAGTCCACTGCCCCCAGACCAACTAAAAAGATTTTTAAAAATGCATTCATATGTTAATGTTTCAAATCTTCACCTCTTTGTTTTAGTCTGTTGCTAACTTGGTACATCAGAGGTAGTGTGTCTTCTGTGGACCTAGTGTTTTTTTGTTGTTGTTGTTAGTGTTGTTTTCTGCATTTACCCCAACCTGTTAAAATCTATTCTTGCTTTAGGATTTAAATGATAATATCTTCCTTATCTCCCTTCAGGCTCCAGTTATGCTAGCCCTGCTAGGCACACAGTGGGTATGGTAAATGTTATTTGATGATGGCCTTGCCAATAGTCTTGTCTTCCGTTTCAGAACACCAGCTAATGAAAGAGTTAAGCGTGAAGTGCTTCATGCACAGAGCAATAGATGCTCAACAAATCAGTGATGAAATCCAAGCATGGTAATTTCCTTTTCCTAATTAGCCATGAGCGCTTCAAGCTCCCAAAGGAGTAGTTACCAGAATTTGAAAAGTTAGACAGTCATTTACCTTCTTCTGAGTTAATTTACCTAACCGGCTGGAGTGACCTGAGCTGGGACCCTGCCAGTCATACCGCCCAAAAATAATTAAAAGCCCTGGCTACGGTCAAGGGACCTGGATAGTAATCTTGGCTTCACCACTATCTGACGAACCTTGGGAACTCGCTTTCCATCTACTCATTCACTTAGTAAATATTAATTAGGTCCAATTACGTGCCAGGTACTGTGTTAGGGAATGGAAATTTAAGAGCAAGACCCAAGTCTCTCAATTCATGGAATTCACATTCTACTGGAAAGGTTGGGGACCGGATTACAGCCTACATCACCTACAGGTTCAGTCTCCCTATCTCTAAAATGTTAGGACAACCTCTAGGTTCAATTTGAATGTTTGGAGCCTGTTAATTTAGCATTTGATCAAAGCTCAGAATACAGCAAAAGTCTCCCACTACCTCTGGCTTTCCCTTACAAAGGTGGGTATTACAAAAAGGCTCGGTAGAAGTATTTTCTATAGCCTATCTTGCCCCAGAAGGCAGGTCACGACTTTCTCTACCGCTTTTGACCTCTGGCTAGCAATCGCATCTATTTTCAAAAGGCCCTAGGTGATACTGCATTTGGTATTCTGAGAAAGGCTGTTTATAAAGGGCTAAAAGGCTTCCTTGCTTTCGCCCAAGCAGGTATTTGCCAAGTGACATAGGTCAGAGGTGCAGAAAAGTTGGTTTTGTCTTCGCAGGGCAGGAGAATCCACTAGAGGACTCACCCTTAACAGGTGGGTCCAAGGAAGTGCATAGAAAAGACGCAGTGGTAAAACTAGCTGGGCACCTGTAATCCCTGCCCAAGGCAAGGCTGAGGAAGGGGGATCGCTTGGACCTCGGAGGTGGAGGTCGCAGTGGGGCATGATGGCGCCACTGCAGTCAGCCTGGAAGGCAGAGCAAGACCTTGCCTTAAAAAGGAAAAGAAAAAAAAAAAAAAAGAGGAAAAGACTCGTGGTGCCAGGATTGGTGGCTAGGGCCTGTAATCCCAACACTTTGGGAGGTCAAGGCGGGAAACAACTTGAGGCCAGTAGTTCGATACCAGACTGGGCAACTGTAATAGTGAGACCCTCGCCTTAAAAAAAAAAAAAAAAATTAGCCGGGGGCGGTGGTGCACACCTGGGTTGAGGTGGGCGGATCGCTTGAGTCCGGGAGGTCAAAGCTTCAGTGAGCTATGGACTGCGCCACTACACTCCAGCTTTGGAGATAGGTGAGACCCTCATCTCTAAAAAGATAAAAGAGGCAGTAGTGGATGCAAGGAGGGATGGTAGCCCATGACCATGCAGAGGCCAAACAGCATTCTGTTCTCCACACCCATGCCAGAAGCTTTCCTGCCAAGCAAGCTTTCCGAGCATGCTAACTCGCTCCAAGAAGCGCCCATCCCGCAGCACCCACTGCAGCCGCTGCGGAGAGTGGTGCAGCGCAGAAACCCGTGCCCAAGTCGGGGAAGCGGTCTGCGGGAGTCACGTGGGCGGGAGGCCCAGCCAGGAATTCCCGGACTGCTCAGGCCTCCGAGCCCCCGGCCTCGCCCCGCCCGCGCGCGCGACGAGGGCCACGCCCGTGACGTCGGCGGAGCGGAGCAGGGGGCGGGGCGCGGGCCGGAGTGGGCGGGGCGAGCCGACGCGGCTGAATCGGGCGCCGAGACAAGCCGCGCATTCCAGCGAGTCCACGTGACGCGGCCGCGAGGCCTGAGGTAAACAACCGCGGCCCCGCCTCCCGGGCCTCCGCGCGCACCGCGCTCCTCCTCGCCGGCAGGACGCGCTCCAACGAGGCGGGCGGCTTCCTCCGTGAGTCCCCAGCGGCCGCCGCAGGCCGGAGCAGCTGCAGCGGGCGCGACGCCCCGGGTCTGCGGGCTGAGCGCACCGGCAGGAGTCGAGCTCGCGTCCCGTCCCCGCCCCCCCCACGCTGTGGCGCAGCAGGAATTTGGCCGGGACCCGGGCGCTATTCGCGGCTGCTGACGCGCGGCGGCCAGCGGCCTTGCGCTCATCTCTATTCTGGGGCCGTTGGGTCACCGCGCTCCGCCGGCCCCCTCCCCCGGGCCCGGAGGGTGTGTCCCCCGCTCCGGGGCTCGCCGCGCCTATAAGGGGCAGAGCGGCGGGCAGGGACATGCAGCTCTACAGCAGCGTCTGCACCCACTACCCCTCCGGGTCACCGGGTCCCACGGCCGCCGCCCCCGCGCCACCCGCCGCCGCCGCCCCCACCTTCAAGGTCTCGCTGCAGCCCCCGGGAGCCGCCGGCGCCGCGCCCGAGCCCGAGACCGGTGAGTGCCAGCCCGCCGCGGCCGCCGAGCACCGTGAAGCCGCCGCTGTCCCCGCCGCCAAGATGCCCGCCTTCTCCTCCTGCTTCGAGGTGGTGTCCGGGGCCGCCGCGCCCGCCTCTGCCGCCGCCGGCCCGCCTGGCGCGTCCTGCAAGCCGCCGCTGCCGCCGCACTACACGTCCACCGCGCAGATCACCGTGCGGGCCCTGGGCGCCGACAGGCTCCTGCTGCACGGGCCCGAGCCCGCTCCCGGCACCGCGGGCTCCGCCGCTGGCCCGCGCGGCCGCTGCCTCCTGCTGGCCCCAGCGCCCGCAGCCCCGGTGCCGCCGCGGCGGGGCTCCTCGGCCTGGCTCCTGGAGGAGCTGCTGCGGCCCGACTGCCCCGAGTCCGCGGGCTTGGACGCGACACGGGAGGGGCCCGATCGGAACTTCCGACTGAGCGAGCACCGCCAGGCCTTGGCCGCCGCCAAGCACCGAGGCCCCGCGCCGACCCCGGGGAGCCCCGACCCCGGTCCGTGGGGCGAAGAGCATTTGGTGGAAAGGGGCCCTAGGGGCTGGGAGAGGGGCGGCGACCGCTGCGACGCTCCCGGTGGGGACGCGGCGCGGAGGCCCGACCCAGAGGCCGAGGCACCCCCAGCCCGGAGCATCGAGACCGCCCCGAGCAGCGCGGCGGAGCCGGTGATCGTCTCCGGGTCAGATCCCAGAGACGAGAAGCTGGCCCTGTACCTGGCCGAGGTGGAGAAGCAGGACAAGTACTTGCGGCAGAGGAATAAGTACCGATTCCACATCATTCCCGACGGCAACTGCCTCTACCGAGCTGTCAGCAAGACGGTGTATGGGGACCAGAGCCTGCACCGGGAGCTGAGGGAGCAGACGGTGCACTATATCGCCGACCATCTCGACCACTTCAGCCCCCTGATTGAGGGCGACGTGGGGGAGTTTATCATCGCTGCTGCCCAAGACGGGGCATGGGCTGGGTACCCGGAATTGCTGGCCATGGGGCAGATGCTGAATGTGAATATCCACTTAACTACTGGAGGGAGGCTGGAGAGCCCCACGGTGTCTACTATGATTCATTATTTGGGCCCAGAGGATTCCCTGAGGCCTAGTATTTGGCTCAGTTGGCTCAGTAACGGACACTATGATGCTGTATTTGATCACTCCTATCCTAACCCAGAGTACGACAACTGGTGCAAACAAACTCAAGTGCAAAGGAAACGCGACGAAGAACTTGCCAAATCTATGGCCATATCCCTATCCAAAATGTATATTGAACAAAATGCATGCTCTTGAAATGTCTCAAAACCTTACACCCTGGGAATAATTGCATACATAACTTGTGTTTGGAGAATCACATGAACTCTAATCAGGGTAATAGCACTTTCAAACTTGCTAGTAGATTTTATTGTAGGTGTAATGCCTTAATCATCTTTTTGAATGTTTTCTCAGAGCTGAAGGTTGCTGGGCCACCTAAATAATGTTTCATGATAGCTTTGGGTGATTTTATTGCTATTTATAATTTGCTGTATAAAGTGAGCACTACTTAATTTGCAAGCTGATTTCTCACAGTGTAAATTTGTTCATTCCTGGTAGTCTATTTTCTATAAAAATGTATTTTTGCACAACATTTTTAAAAACTGGTGTACCTTCATCTATGATGTGTTCAGGCATAAATCCAGAGAAGTGCTTTATATGAAATGTATTATTTTGAACAGAGTTTGTGATTTGGTATTTTATGTTGTTGAAATTTGAATTTCACAATTCTTAGATAATTATTTCAAATGGATATTGAAACATTCTTGTTACCAGATGTTTGGCCCATTCCATTTTGATGAAACAGAGCTGTTGTTTTGGAAATCATTATTTTTCTAGAAATGGTGAATCTTTTAAAGAAAATTACCTAATGGAAGGTTGTGGGAAGGTGTTTTTTTTCTTTTTTTTCCTGTTTTAAGGGATAGTACCAGGTCTTACTTGAATGAAAGTCTGATATTTGCTGATGGCAGAATGGTTATTCTGTACCCTGGTTGATATGTAGAGTAGATCGTCTGGTGCTCTCAATTGTTTTTATTGACATTTGTTATTTTGTTATAAAGAGAATGTTAACATGGTATAAAACTCTGTGACAAGATAAGCCTCCTGCTTTAACTTCTTGGATCCAACTAAGAGATTTATAAACTAATGGCATAAATGTCTGGAGCCACCCTTGGCAGTTACAGCAGGAGAACACTGTCTTAATATTTCTTTTACATTCTTTCAGAAGGTGAAATAGGATTGCCCTGTATTAATGTAGAAATGTCTGTAAACAGAGCTTGTATGGTTTGCTGGGTCAAACAATGTTTCCAACTTAAAATCTATCTCATTGCCACTTTAACTACTTTTAGTCATATTTATTAAGTAATGCAGTTTGTACTTTTTTTATTTTGTAACATTTTGTGATTTTTTTGTACAAAACTGTATTTGTACAATAGAGCAATTCCCAGCTGATGGAATGAATGAATAAAATGCAAAATTATACTTTTACAATGTCTTTTGGATAGAGTGGTTTTTAAATTGTAGTGTTTGTAGGAAACTTTCTTACACGTATGCATGTAAAGATGCATTTTTTTTTTTTCCGTAAAGATGCCACAGCAATAGGTTTCCTAAATTCTCACATAAAGAAGATAGGCTAATCATGAGTAATTTCAAAGGATAAGTCTGAATAAAATATAATTTAAAGGTGGAGAATCCAAGAAATTGCTCTCATTCTAATTATAATTTCTGTCTACAATTATAGCTGTACCTATTGGCTAATGAAAAAGGAAGTGCAAGTTTTGTGTCAGCAGAATGTCTAATTTAATGTCATACTTGTGTATTCCACTCACTCTCAATATAGAGTTTAACGTTTTAAAGATTAACCAAAGATATACCCTAATTTTTGTCTAGTCTGGCCTCTTGAGATCATGGGAATCTGTTTTAAGATGTTGAAAAGTACATGCTATAGTTTGAATATATGTGTCCTACCACCCCAAATTCATGTGTTAATCCCCATTATGGTGGTATTAAGAGGTTGGGCTTTTGGGGAAGTGATTCAAGACATGAGCACCCTGTCTTCATGAACGAATTAGTGCCTTTTCTATAAAGGGCTGGAAGGAACTAGCTTAGGCCCATTTTGCTCTTCTCTTGTTCTGCCACAGGAGGACACCTAGATGGTGTCATCTGTGAAGAAGGGGCCTTCACCTGATGTGGAACCTGCAAGCGCCTTGATCTTGGACTTGCCAGCCTCCAGACTGTGAGAAATATAAATTTCTGTTCTTTATAAATTACAGGTATTTTGTTGCAGCAGCACAAATAGACTAATTTGGCGCACCTGTGTGCATAGTGTTGGGGTATGTTTACTGCATAAGAAAAGCAGCTATTTTGGATATTTTACTTTTCAGTCATTTAGACAGCACAGTCATAGACACAACTGAACTTGATTGAGTTCATTGGTTAACCACATTCTTGGAAGGATGCCGTTGAGTATCAAGGAAAGAATTTGTCAACGGTTTAAATGTTTACTAATCACAGATCTCTAGATTTTTGTGTAGGTAAGTTTTGCTTCATGGCTTCAGTAAGTAATTTGGGAAGAAAAAATTTCTGTTATTTGAATTACCTGGCTACCCCTTTTCTCCACTTTATTTAGAGCTGTGTAACATTTGGAGATGCTTACAATTTTATACAAGTGTGAGTAGAATACACAAGAATTCCTAAAAAGGCTTCTGTCAGCCTATTACTGTTTTAGATAGGTTCTTCTGTGTTCTGTTTCATTTTCAAATTAGGATTCCAAGTCCTGATTTTTTTTTTCTTTTTTATTATGTTTTTATTGAGACAGGGTCACCCTCTGTCACCCAGGCTGGAGTGCGATGGCACAGTCATGGCTCACTGCAGCCTCAACCTCAGGGCTCAAGTGATTCTCCCACCTCAGCCTTCTAAGTAACTGGTACTACAGTAGTCGTTCACTATCACACCCAGCTAATTTTTTTTTTTCTTTAAATTTTTAGTAGAGATGTAGTCTCACTATGTTGCCCAGGCTGGTCTTAAATTCCGGAGCTTAACTGATCCTCCTGCCTCAGCCTCCCAAAGTGCTGCGATTACAGACTTAAGTCACCATGCCCAGAACTGTTTTCAAATTTAATTTTAAAATTTTGTTTATTATTTTTGAGACAGGGTGTTGTCATGTCCCCCAGGCTGGAGTGCAGTGGCACAATCATGGCTCACTGCAGCCTCTACCTTCTGGTCTCAAGTTATCCTCTCACCTTGGCTACTGAGTAGCTGGAACTATAGGCATGTACCACCATGCTCAGCTAATTTTTTATTTTGCATAGAGATCGGGGGCAGGGGAGGATCTCCCTATGTTGCCTAGGCTGGTCTTGAACTCCTGGCCTCAGGCAATCCTCCCACCTCAGCCTCCCAAAGTACTGGGATTACAGGTGTGAATCACCACACTCAGCCTTGAAAAAAAAAATCTGGAGATAATTTCATTACTTTGTTCAAGTTTATCTTATGTCCTTTTTCTTTTCCTAAAAGAAAGTTAATCTTTTACAATTTTTTCCCCAAGTTTTGCATTTTGAGAATCATTAGCACTTTACCATGACATTTAGTGCTCATGTGGAAGAAAGGCATTTGGGGAGAAAAATAGATTGTAATCCTTTGGACATTTGATAATTTGATATGTAGGTAAATGTACTGGATAAATTCAAGTATGTAGCATGTTCACATTAAATAGACAGTTATTTGTTACATCGTAAGTTCAGACCTCATTTTTTTTTGTACATCCCTAGAGTGTCTACAGCTATCTCAAAGAGGCACTGAGAAACTAGATGACATTTAATTCAGTTTGATTCCCCAAATGTACTAAGCTCAATAGGCACATTCCCTGTTGAATCTCTGGGTTCCAACCCAAGTACCTAGCAGAGTGTGTGCTCAGTAAATTGCTTTTTTTTTTTTTTTTTGAGACAGAGTCTTGCTTTGTCGCCCAACCTGGTGTGCAATTGTGTGGTCTTGGCTCAGTGCGGCCTCCGCCTCCCGGGTTCAAGCAGTTCTCCTGCCTCAGCCTCCCAAGTAGCTGGGATTACAGGTGCCCACCACCACACCCAAGTAATTTTTTGTATATTTATTATTTGTTTTTTTGAGATGGAGTCTTGCTCTGTCACCGAGGCTGGAGTGCAGTGGCATGATCTTGGCTCACTGAAAACTCCGCCTCCCAGGTTCAAGCAATTCTCCTGCCTCAGCCTCCTGAATAGCTGGGACTACTCGTGCGTGCCACCACGCCCAGCTAATTTTTTTTTTGTATTTTTAGTAGCGACAGGGTTTTACCATGTTAGTCAGGATGGTCTCGATCCCCTGACCTCGTGATCCACCTGCCTCGGCCTCCCAAAGTGCTGGGATTACAGACGTGAGCCACTGTTCCTGGCCTTGTATTTTTTATAGAGATGAGGTTTTGCCATGTTGGCCAGGCTGGTCTCGAACTACTGACCTTGAGTGATCCATCCACCTTGGCCTCCCAAAGTGCTAGGATTACAGGCATGAGTCACCACGCCCTGCCAAATTTTTGAATGAAGGAATTAATTGGAGAGAAATGGAGCTTTGGAAAATACTTAGTTGGAGGATATGAAATTAAATGAAAATAACTTGACTCTAAAGGTACTGGGAATTATTAATAACAAAGTAATTATGCACATTTTAAACTAAAATAATAGAGAAAGATATTGCAGTATTGAATTCTATGACTGACAAAATGGTTTTTGAAACCAAAAATGAGAATTCATTGATTTTATGTGTCATCTTCAAAACATCTTGAGAAACCAGGTCAACTGTAACTAGTTAAAAATAGAACTTCACTAATCTGCTGTGATCTTGAAGATACTGCCTTCTCCAAAATGACTTGCTGTGTTTTGCTTTCGGGTTACTGCCATCCCACATCCAGTCTCTAGCAATTCCTAGTTTGATGATTGTTTTCTCTGTAGCCTGGTTGAGAAGGAAATGTTGAACAGATTTCAAGCATCAGTTAGGACTGTTGTGTTCAATAATAGTGGCTGCAGGCTTATGTCACTGGTCAGTGGGACCAGGGCAGGTAGTGTAAATCAGATCAGAACAGCTGTTGGAAAAAAATGTATTTCTTCCTGTTGTAAATTAGGTGAATGACAATGATTCTATGAGTAAAGGTCAGAGAGAGTTCACTGTCATCAGTTAACTTACAGTAAGACCTTATCTAGCCTTGTTTCTCACAATTGAATTTTCTAAATATTTGAACGGTTCCTTTTTGTGTAAAATATGAAACAAAAAGCAAAATAACTGTATTTGATGAAATCCTTTAAGAAGTAATTCATGGGCCAGGCGTGGTGGCTCACACCTGTAATCCCAGCCCTTTGGGAGGCTGAGGCAGTGGATCACCTGAGGTCAGGAGTTCGAGACCAGCCTGGCCAACATGGTGAAACTTCGTCTCTAATAAAAATACAAAAAATCGGCCGGGCGCGGTGGCTCAAGCCTGTAATCCCAGCACTTTGGGAGGCCGAGACGGGCGGATCACGAGGCCAGGAGATCGAGAGACGATCCCGGCTAACACGGTGAAACCCCGTCTCTACTAAAAAATACAAAAAAACTAGCCGGGCGAGGTGGCGGGCGCCTGTAGTCCCAGCTACTCGGGAGGCTGAGGCAGGAGAATGGCGTAAACCCGGGAGGCGGAGCTTGCAGTGAGCTGAGATCCGGCCACTGCACGCCAGCCTGGGCGACACAGCGAGACTCCGTCTCAAAAAAAAAAAAAAAAAAATACAAAAAATCAGCTGGTTGTGGTCTTGGGCACCTGTAATTCCAGTTACTGGGGGGCAGAGGCAGGAGAATCGCTTGAACCCAGGAGGCGGAGGTTGCAGTGAGCTGAGATCACAGCATTGCACTCCAGCCTGGGTAACAAGAGCGAAACTCCATCTCAAAAAAAAAAAAAAAAAAAAAAAAAAAAGTAATTTATGGTGTACTGATTTTTCTTTATAAAATAACTGTGCCTGGCCTTGTATTATGAATATGAGGCCAGGCACAGTGGCTCACGCCTGTAATCCTAGCACTTTGGGAGGCGAAGGTGGGCAGATCACGAGGTCAGGAGTTCGAGACCAGCCTGGCCAATATGGTGAAACCCTGCCTCTACTTAAAAATACAAAAATTAGCTGGGCGTGGTGGTGCGCACCTGTATCCCAGCTACTCGGGAGGCTGAGGCAGGAGAATTGCTGGAACTCAGGAGGCGGAGGCTGCAGTGAGCCGCGATAGCGCCACTACACTCCAGTCTGGGCAACAGGGTGAGACTCTGTCTCAAAAAACAAACAAACAAACAAACACAAAAAACTGAATATGGTTTAATACTTTAGTACTTGCAGATGACTGAAATGTGACAGTTCATTTGTACTTAAAGGGATCTCAGAGTGCTTGGAATTTTTTTTTTTTTTATTAATTTGTTTCGAGATGGGATCTCACTCTGTTGCCCAGGCTGGAGTGCAGTGGCATGATCATGGCTCACTGCAGCCTTGAATTCCCTGGCTCAAGTGATCCTTCCATCTCAACGTCCTGAGTAGCTGGAACCACAGGTGCATGCCACTGTCCCATGCCTCTCTCTGGCTCATTTTTTAATTAATATTTTTGGTAGAGATGGGGTCTCAAACTCCTGAGCTCAAGGAATCCTCCCCCTTCAGCCTCCCAAAGTGCTTGGTTTACTGACCTCAGCCACCATGCCCAGCTAGTGCTGGGAATTTTATCTTTGTGATTATACTTTTCCTGTTTACTTCCTCGCATTATAAAAGCTCTTACCATTGTCACTTTCCAACCTCAATTCCCACTATGATTTTCTGTGTTCAGTTAGAGACACTAATCAATGTGCTTGTCTGAATTGACTCTAAAATCATAAGAAATGGGTTTCTCTTTTTTAAATAACACAACCTGTCGTACTAGAAATGAGTTTCTAATTCAGAACCGTGATACTCTGCTCTGAGTAATGTGTTTAAGCTTTAGTGTTTGGTCAACCAGAGTGCTTATTTGCTGCTTGCATTGTCTTCTTTTTTCATTGTTTAGTGGTATCCTGGATTTGTCTAATTAAGGGATCTCTGAGTGTGTGTACAGTGACATACTCAGAAAACAAATGGGTTGGCTATATTAAATCTCAAAATTGGAGCTGATTTGTCATGGCCTAGTTAATATTTTGTTTCCTCTCTATCATATATAATCCTTCATAGTGTGTCCCTGCCATTGTCTTTCTTCTATTTGTACTTTTTTTTCATTTTCTTGTAGGGCTAGGGTCTTGACCTGTCACCTGGGCTGGAGTGCGGTGGCATGATCATAGCTCACTGCAGCCTTGAACTCCTGGGCTTAAGCAGTTGTCCTGATTCAGCCTCTTGAGTAGCTGGCATTGTGTTACCCATACTGTCTTGAACTCCTGGGCTCAAGCAATCTTCCTATCTGGGCCTCCTGAGTTACTGGGATTAGGCATGAGCCACTGTTCCTAGCCTGTTTAGAAATTTTTAATTACGTCATTTTTGAGATGGGGTCTTTCTCTGTGTCACCCAGGATGGAGTGCAGTGGTGCAGTCACAGTTCATTGCAGCCTCGACCTCCTGGGACCAAGCAATCATCCTACCTCAGCCACTGGAATAACTGGGACCACAGGTGTGGGCCACCACATCTGGCTAATTTTTTTTTATTTTGTAGAGATGGGGTCTCACTACGTTGTCCTGGCTAGTTTTGAACTCCTGGCCTCAAGCAGTCCACCCACCTTGACTTCCCAAAGTGTTGGGATTACAGGCATGAGCCACCATGTCTGACATATATACATTTAAATGTAGAGACAGGGTCTCACTGTGTTGCCCAGGCTGGTCTTAAACTCCTGACCTCAAGCAATCCTCCCACCTCAGCCTACCAAGTCACTGGAATTACAGGTGTGAGCCACCACACCTAGCTTGTTTATACATTTTGGTGTTAGTTTTCTGGTCCACAAAGCTGCGGTAATTACGAGGGAATTCAAATATTATGTCCTCATGCAGACTCCAAATCAAAGTGTGCACAGATGGGTCCAGTACAGATATGACAGTTCTCTTTGAATTTCCTCTCCCTAATACTTCTTTAATGTGTGTATATTACATCTACATAGGTAAGAAAGTTAGTCTTCCTCCTGAACTTCCTTTTTCATTAGAGTAAAAGATTTTTTCTCATATTGATTAGTGTTTAATAGATTCAGTAAATACCCTGCATTAATATGCTGACAAGTAGATTTTGACAATTTGAAAAAAGCAAAGAATGAATTAATTCTTGTGGGGTCTATGAATTTTATATTTTAAAGCAGTTAAAGTAGGGGAAAAAACCTGCACACACAGGACATTTTATACTTGAAACTGAAATTATTTTAGCAAGTGAGGATGCAAATAGAATGTCAGTGTACACAGATTTAGCTTTAATGATATATGCTTGAAGTAATAATTGAGTCTAAACAAATGTTCCACATAGATTAGTGGTTGTCTATTTGAATAATTTTAGGGATGGACAATGTGGTTGTATTTCTTAGCTTATAGGTACAAAAAGCTGGTGTGCAAAATAGGTACTCGTGAAGGGAATTTATACCAATGTGTCGTGACACTTCAGTCAATTTGTAAAATAAACTCAAATAAAGCTTTCAGTTCTGATGGCAAACAGGAAACATTCGCGCTTTTTGTTTCTCACAGTGAAATACGAGCTACACTAGTGATGTAATAGGAATGAAAGAAGACGGAAATGCCACAGTTAAGTGGACAACTGCGGTCAGGAAATTCTTTCTTAGCTGTCACTTGGCTACCTTTGCCACCTTGCTGAAAAGCACTGACTAGACCTAAAGGGAGTAAACAGTGAATGCTTTTGCTGTTTACTAAATCTAAACAATGCTCATGTCTCCATAAACAGTAGATGCAGAAACCTCAGTAACTGCTTACACAGAATTCTAGGTCAAAGAAGAGCGAGATTTAAGATGTATGTGAAACTTGTCAATATAAAGTCATTCTCTGACTGATTTTTCATTACCGGTTCATTTTCTTTTTTCTTTTTCTTTCTGTCTTTTTTTAAATTTTTGAGATGTAGGCTCTCTGTTGCTCAGGCTGGAGTGCAGTGGTGCAATTTTGGGTCACTGAAACCTTTGCCTCCCGGGTTCAAGCGATTCTTTTGCCTCAGCCTCCCAAGTAGCTGGGATTACAAGCGTCTGCCAACACACCCGTCTAATTTCTCTGTGTGTGTGTGGGGTGTGTGTGTGTGGTGTGTGTGTGTGGGGTGTGTGTGTGGTGTGTGTGTGTGGGGTGTGTGGTGTGTGTGTGTGTGTGTGTGTGTTTGTGGTGTGTGTGTGTGGTGTGTGTGTGGTGTGTGTGTGTGTGTGGTGTGTGTGTGTGTGGTGTGTGTGGTGTGTGTGTGTGGTGTGTGTGTGTGTGGTGTGTGTGTGTGTGTGTGGTGTGTGTGTGGTGTGTGTGTGTGTGTGGTGTGTGTGTGGTGTGTGTGTGTGTGTGTGTGGTGTGTGTGTGTGTGTGGTGTGTGTGTGTGTGTGTGTGTGGTGTGTGTGTGGTGTGTGTGTGTGTGTGTGGTGTGTGTGTGGTGTGTGTGTGTGTGTGGGGTGTGTGTGTGTGTGTGTGGTGTGTGTGTGGTGTGTGTGTGTGGTGTGTGTGTGTGTGGTTGGTGTGTGTGTGTGGTTGGTGTGTGTGTGTGGTGTGTGTGTGTGTGTGTGTGGTGTGTGTGTGTGTGTGTGGTGTGTGTGTGTGGTGTGTGTGGTGTGTGTGGTGTGTGTGTGTGTGTGTGGTGTGTGTGTGTGTGTGTGTGGTGTGTGTGGTGTGTGTGTGTGTGTGGTGTGTGTGTGTGTGTGTGGTGTGTGTGTGTGTGGTGTGTGTGTGTGGTGTGTGTGTGTGGGGTGTGTGTGTGGTGTGTGTGTGTGTGTGTGTGGTGTGTGTGGTGTGTGTGTGTGTGGTGTGTGTGTGCGGTGTGTGTGTGTGTGTGTGTGTGTGGTGTGTGTGTGTGTGTGGGGTGTGTGTGTGGTGTGTGTGTGGTGTGTGTGTGGTGTGTGTGGTGTGTGTGTGGTGTGTGTGTGTGGTGTGTGTGTGTGGGGTGTGTGTGTGTGTGTGGTGTGTGTGTGTGTGGTGTGTGTGTGTGGCGTGTGTGTGTGGGGTGTGTGTGTGGTGTGTGTGTGTGTGTGTGGTGTGTGTGTGTGTGGTGTGTGTGTGTGGGGGGTGTGTGTGTGTGTGGTGTGTGTGTGTGGTGTGTGTGTGTGTGGTGTGTGTGTGTGTGGTGTGTGTGTGTGGGGTGTGTGTGTGGTGTGTGTGTGTGTGGTGTGTGTGTGTGGGGTGTGTGTGTGGGGTGTGTGTGTGGTGTGTGTGTGTGTGGTGTGTGTGGTGTGTGTGTGTGGGGTGTGTGTGTGTGGGGTGTGTGTGTGTGTGTGGTGTGTGTGTGTGGTGTGTGTGTGTGTGGTGTGTGTGTGTGTGGTGTGTGTGTGTGTGGGGTGTGTGTGTGGTGTGTGTGTGTGTGTGTGTGGTGTGTGTGGTGTGTGTGTGTGTGTGGTGTGTGTGTGTGTGTGTGTACTTTTAGCAGAGATAAAGTTTCATCATGTTGGCCAATCTGGTCTGGGACACCTGACCTCCAGTAATCTGTCTAACTCGGCCTTCCAAAGTTGGGATTCCAGGTGTGAGCCACCCTACCTGGTCCCTGTTCATTTTCTTGATCGTGACTGTTGGCAGAAGCTAGTGCTGCTCAGAATGTGATTTGTAGCGATGGCTCTACTGATTTGGAAGGCAATGTGACCTTGCAAGAATAGACAGTATAGTTGTGTTAGGCCAAGCTGCTATAACAAAAAGTTTCTTTCTTTCTCACTTAACTCTTCCAATGGGAGCAGTCCAGTCAGAAGGGCAGCTCTGCTCCCCAGGGACTGTCACCATCTGCATAATGACAGTCTGCAGTCATGTCTGGTCTGCAAGTGATGAGAGGGAGCAGAGTGCCCATGCTGAGGTGGCGTCTGTCACTTCTGCTGTCTCCAGAACATGTCGTGTGCAGCACATCCAACTGGAAAATACCATCCAGACAGTTCCCAAGAAGAGGGATAAATGGAGTTTGGCATAAAAATCACAGTCTTCTTCAGCTTCATTTATTAGAAATGGTTTAGATCTTGCTCCTGCAAAGTAAAAATGAAAAAAATATATTACTAAAATAAAAAACAAAAAAAAACATGGTTTAGAGCATACACACACACACACACACACACGTTTAAAATAAAATATCTGTATATATTTTTAGAAACAGGATCTCAATGTGTCACCCAGGCTGGAGTGCAGTGGCGCAATCATGGCTCAACCACCTCAACTTCCTAGCTCAAGTGATCCTCCCACCTTAGCCTCCTGAGTAGCTGGGACTACCGGCACGTACCACAACATCTGGCTAATTTTCTTTTTTGTTTTGTTTTCTTTTTTTTTTTTTTTTGAGACAGAGTCTTGCTCTGTCACCCAGGCTGGAGTGCAGTGGCGAGATCTTGGCTCACTGCAACCTCTGCCTCCCAGGTTTAAGCTATTCTCCTGACTCAGTCTCCCGAGTAGCTGGGATTACAGGCGCCTGCCACTATGCCTGGCTACATCTGGCTAATTAAAATTTTTATTTTTGTAGAGATGGGGTTTTACTATATTTCCGAGTGGTCTCGAACTCCTGGCCTCAAGCAGTCCTCCTGCCTCGGCCTCCCAAAGTGCTAGGATTGCAGGTATGAGCCACTGCACCTGGCCATAAGATATCTTTAAGAAGAAAAATATATCATGATATTGAAGTATCTGGGAATAAAGTAAATAAAATATACATTAACTCATTTCCCATGACAAAGATATAAAAAGATACAAAAGTAGAATTAACTGTTGCAATAATTTAGGGTTCCAGTTCCCATCAGCTCCTCAACAGGTGTACACAGCTGCTGAGCCTTCTATATACATATATACACGTGTGTGTGTGTGTGTGTGTGTGTACATATATATATATATATATATATATTTTTTTTTTTTTTTTTTTTTGAGACAGAGTTTCACTCTGTCGCCCAGGCTGGAGTGAAGTGGAGTGATCTCGGCTCACTGTAAACTCCGCCTCCTGGGTTCACGCCATTCTCCTGCCTCAGCCTCCCGAGTAGCTGGGACTACAGGCGCCCGCCACCACGGCCGGCTAGTTTTTTGTATTTTTAGTAGAGATGGGTTTCACCATGTTAGCCAAGATGGTTTCGATCTCCTTACCTTGTGATCTGCCCGCCTTGGCCTCCCAAAGTGCTGGGATTACAGGCATGAGCCACCGCGCCCGGCCGAGCCTTCTATATTTTGATAAGACTGCTATTTTTCTATTTCCTTTCCTTTTTTTGTTTTGTTTTGTTTTGTTTTCATACAAAACAACCTCTGCAACCTTTGCCTCTTGGGTTCAAGTGATTCTCCTGCCTCAGTCTCCTATGTAAGTGGGACTACAGTTGCGTGCCACCATACCTGGCTAATTTTTGTGTTTTTAGTAGAGAGGGAGTTTCACCGTGTTAGCCATGATGGTCTCGATCTCCTGACCTCAGGTAATCCACCTGCGTTGGCCCCCTAAAATGCTGGGATTACAGGCGTGAGCCACCGCGCCTGGCCATTCCTTTCCATCCTTTTTTTTTTTGAAATGGAGTTTCGCTCTCGTCACCCAGGCTGGTGTGCAATGGCATGATCTTGGCTCACTGCAACCTCTGCCTCCTGGGTTCAAGTGATTCTCCTGCCTCAGCCTCCTGAGTAACTAGGATTACAGGTGTGTGCCACCATGCTGGACTAATTTTTGTATTTTTAGTAGAGGAGATGGGGTTTCACCATGTTGGCCAAGATGTTCTTGATTTCCTGACCTTGTGATCCACCTGCCTCAGCCCCCAAAACCGCTGGGATTACAGGCATGAGCCACCATGCCCGGCCTCCTTTCCATTCTTACTTGTTCTTTAGTATATCAGAAACATCTTGAAAGTCTGGCTTTAAACACAATCCCTGGTTTTCTTCAGAAAGAAAAATACGTAAAAACTTTTCCTTTTTAGGTTTCACAGATTTCACTTCTTTAGGCTCTTGCTGGTCTTCTTCCTCTTTCTCTATTTTTAAATTTCCTTCTTTTCCACAGCTCTGCTTGTTTTTCTTTTAGAATAGTTGTATGTCATCTGCTTTGCTTAAAATTAGGTGTTCCTCTCTAATATTTACTAATTCACCCATTTTACTTTACTAACTTACTAAGTCTTTAAAAGTAAATGACTAAGCCTCACCCCAATTCTTGAAAAAGGAAAGGAAAAGAAAAAAAACCAACAAACCAGACCATTACAGTGGGCTAGAGGCTCCATATAAGGGTTATAGTTTGGATTTAAGGATGAGGCCAATCCTCTGAAATTAAAGAATCATCATAAATGGGTCAGAGCAGGGAAGGGTAAAGATAGCCCACCCCAAGAAAGGGCCACTTACATTCTTGTTGAGGAGAAGGGGACTTCCTAGTGTAGTCAGAGGAGCTATACTACAAGTACAACTTTTGTAGGAGTTAATCAGAGTAATTAATGTGAAGAAAGTTGTAACTCACCCAAACAGAATACTACTGCAGCAATGCACTGGCAGAAGAAATGGGCAGTGAGTGGTCTGCATAAAGCCTAGAACCAGGAGAGCCAAGGAAGAATACCTTGGTCACTGCGGCCTTCATTTTATCTAGGTGGGAAGGTACCCTGGGCTAGCCACACCACTGTGCTGAATAGTTAAGAAAAATATAAGGAAATGCTTTTTGGAAGTAGGAAGTAAATATTCATTCAACAAATATTGACTGCCTGGAGGATAGTAGGAGCTGTGCTAAGCACTATGTAACTGTCAAGCTATATGGTATTAGATGCTTAGTAATTGGAGGCTGTAATGATCATATCTTGTCCCCAAATTATTTCACTCATGAGAGAGGCCTTTGTAGTCAAGCTGGTTGGGATTCAAGTTGTGGCTGAAGCACTTAGTACAAGGATACTTGTTTTGTTTTGTTTTTGTGACAGTCTTGCTCTGTTGCCCAGGCTGGAGTGCAGTGGTACAATCTTGGCTCACTGCAACCTCCCGCTCCCAGGCTCAAGTGATTGTCCTGCCTCAGCTTCCAGAGTAGCTGGGACTACAGGCGCCCGCCACCACACCTAGCTAATTTTTTTTTTTTTTTTTTTTGGATTTTTAGTAGAACCAGGTTTTCACCATGTTGCCCAGGCTTGTCTCAAACTCCTGACCTCATGTGATCCGCCTGCCTCGGCCTCCCCAAATGCTAGGATTACAAGCATGAGCCACTGTGCCCAGCCCATACTTGTATTAAGTATACATTGTACAAGTATACGTAAGTTAGGTAAATACAAACTTATCTAACTTAGGTAAGTTAGTATCTTTAACCCAGCTTCATCATTTGAATAATGGAAATAGTTATTGAAACTCCATTTCAGAGGGTGATTGTAAAGATTGTATTAGAGATAACATTATAATGAATACATGTCAAGCATAGAGTTAGCATTCAGTAAATGTCAGCTACTTCTATAATTATTGTCTTTAGAATTACAAGACTAATTTATATGCATTTAATCTGGTTTATAGCTTTGCCTTCAGATTAATCCTGAACTTCTGTTTTATGGTTATTCTAATTTAAGATTACTTTTAATATTGATCGTTAGACTGGTTTTAAATCAAACTAAATTTCGGCTTTAGAGGCCTCCATACCAGTTCTGTGTAACAAACTGCAGTCTAACTCAGTATGTAAACAAATTGAAAGCCTAATTTATAAGTATGATTTTATAACAAATAGCTGAGTCTCAGCCAATCAGAGCAGCTGAGCTTCAGCCAGTCATAGGCAGTTAACTGTTCAAACCAGGTTCAAATAAGGCTGCACTGAGTTGTAACCAATGGAGCTGTTGAGCTGTTTCTGTACCTCATTTCCTTTTCTCTGTCCATTAATGTTGTTTGACTACTTGCTGGTTGTGATGACAGAGTCTTTCTGAACATGTTCTGATTCTGGGGCCTGCCCCCTTCATGAATCATTCTTTGCTCAGTTAAGCTCTGTTAATTTAATTTGTCTCAAGTTTTTATTTTAACACTGGCATAGTACTTTGTGATTATGTATTAATAGGTTTTGCATTTCTTTATTCATGCAAATATTTTATCTTAATATTTTTGCAATGGTGTGTTTAATATCAAGATTTTATTTCAAAATAGGAAAATTATAGGTACTTTTGAAAACAGTGAGTATTGACAAGTTTCCATTTTGAACATTTATTTATATTTTCCTTTGTTGATAGCTTCAACTGGCCCAAAAATATCAAAACCACGTTTAGCGCAAGAACAGAAAACCAAACACTGCATGTTCGCACTTATACATGGAGGCTAAATACAGTCTCCCAGCAGACAGAACACACCTGAAGCTGATGATCAGGAGGTTCCTGATAAGATTTCAGAAGCTGGGCTAGTGGGCTCACACGTGCACACTAAGAGGCAAAATAGGTTCAGCTGGTATATGACCTTCCTCTAGGAATGCTCAACTGGTAACTGGTAAGAGAAAAATACCTCTGGCTGGGCCAGGTGGCTCACGCCTGTAATCCCAGCACTTTGGGAGGCCAAGGCGGGTGGATCAGCTGAGGTCAGGAGTTCAAGATCAGCCTGACCAACTCGGAGAAACTCCATCTCTACTTAAAAAACATAAAAAAACAAAATTAGCTGGGTTTGGTGGTGCATGCCTATAATCCCAACTACTCAGGAGGCTGAGGCAGGAGAATTGCTTGAACCCGGGAGGCGGAGGTTGTGGTGAGCCAAGATCATGCCATTGCACTCCAACCTGGGCAACAACAGCGGAACTCCGTCTCAAAAAAAAAAAAAAAGAGAAAAATACCTGGAATGAATATGTGCACAACTTTAGTAAACACACCGTGCATGTGGCCCTTCCCAAGTGCTGGCAGGCCACTGCATATGCAGGCAGCCCACCCCAAGGGAAAAAGCAGGGGAGGAGAAAGGAAAAGCCTGGAACCATGCCAATGTATAAAATCTCAAGTCAAGGGCTGGCTGGGCCACTTGGATCATTCAAGTCACTGGCTTGGCCCTCTTCCAAGTTGAACTTTACTTCCTTTCGTTCCTGCTCTAAAACTTTATAATCAACTCTCACTCCTGTTCTAAAACTTGCCTCAGTTTCTCCCTCTGCCTTGAGTCTACTTCTGCCTGGTGGCTAAATTCTTTCCTCCAAAGAGGCAAGGATTGAGTTTGCTGTAGACCTGTTGGATTTGCCACTGGTAACAACATGTGTATTTGCACATGTAACACAAGGAAATACCCAGAAATGAGTAACTCAAAGGAGTGTTTAGAATTTAGGCTTATAGGGCCAGGCGCGGTGTTTCATGCCTGTAATCCCAGCACTTTGGGAGGCTGAGATGGGAGGATCATGAGGTCAGGAGATCGAAACCATCCTGGCTAACACAGTGAAACCCCATTTCTACTAAAAATACAAAAATTAGCGGGTCATGGTGGCACGCACCTCCAGTCCCAGCTACTCAGGAGTCTGAGGCTGGAGAATCGCTTGAACCCAGGAGGTGAAGGTTGTAGTGAGCCGAGATCCCGCCACTCCACTCCAGCCTGGGTGACACAGTGAGACTCCATCTCAAAAAAAAAAAAAGAATTTAGACTTATATATGGTTAAATTATGTTAAAGCTGACTCCTTTTATTTTTTAACTTTGGACTAAAAGTTCTCCAAAAATAGGGAACTGTAACCTAACTGGATGTGTAAACAGACTGTAACCTACTCTTATGCCAATCACAGAGTTTTGGCCAATCGCTAATGGGCAACTGTTCAAACCATGCTCAAATAAGACAAATAAAGTTGTGACTAACGTGGCTGTTTTTGTACCTCACTTCCATTTTCTGTATGTCACTTTCATTTTTGTCCATATTTTTTTTTTTTTTTTTTTTTTTTGAGACGGAGTCTCGCCCTGTTACCCAGGCTGGAGTGCAGTGGCGCTAACCTCGGCTCACTGCAAGCTGCGCCTCCCGGGTTCATGCCACTCTCCTGCCTCAGCCTCCGGAGTAACTGGGACTACAGGTGCCCACCAGCACGCTTGGCTAATTTTTTGTATTTTTAGTAGAGACGGGGTTTCACCTTGTTAGCCAGGATGGTCTCTATCTCCTGACCTCGTGATCCGCCCACCTCGGCCTCCCAAAATGCTGGGATTACAGGCGTGAGCCACCGCGCCTGGCCTCCATAAATATTATCCCACCATGTGACAGCAAACAGAGTTGCTCTGAACCTCTTTTGGTTCTCAGAGCTGCCCAATTGGTGGATCGTTCTTTACTCAATCAAACTCTTTTAAATTTAATTTGTCTGAAGTTTTTCTTTTAATAATACCGACAAAGGAAAAGTGATCTGGGGCCTCTGAGCAGGGGAGGCAAGTTTTGGGAAGGTGACCAGGAAAGGTATAGTAAACAAGGGTAAGATTTATTATGCAGATTTAACGCAGTGCATTCTCCATTGACAAGAGTTATCCTTCTCTTCCTAGTACAGAAAGAGAGAGGCACCCTTACAAATGGAGATTCCCTTTATAGATGTAAATTTCCCTTACAAAAAAAACTTATGCTGTGTCCTCAGAGTTTCTCTGTGTTTGCTGTTTCTCAAAATAATCAGCTCAAAATTGTCTTTATGTTAAAGAGGATTTGGGATGACATATTTAGCCTCCTACATTACTCTTAGGACAAATAAATACCGTTTTTCACATTTTACTGCCAAAAGGAAGCATACGATGATATTCTCGGTATTAACAAAACATAATTTTCAGGGCAATGAAAACCCTCATAGATAGAGACCGTTAGTTTCACTAGGGTATGCGTGTCTGTGTGTGTGTGTGTGTGTGCACGCGTGCAGAAAATGGCCCCAAGAGATTTAGCACTGGAGTGAGAAATGGGCATTATATTTTTGAAAATCTCCCCAGGTGGTTTTGATGATCAGCTAGGTTTAGGAAAGCTTGAACTAAGGAAGACCTTGTGACTCTCAGTGAGTGAGCAAATTCTCTGTGAAATATAGAAAGATTAGGAGACATAAGATGAAGAATAAGAAGTATGACAAAAATTCATAAAATCATAAATATTATGAATACTATGAAAGTAATCATAATAGGTTTGTTTCCTGATACATACAGCAAGTGTTATGCCCAGACCGTTTATTCCCCGAAGAAGACCACCAGAGTCCAGAGTCAAAGCTAAGCAGCAAGGATCTTTATTACAGGTTCGAACCTGGAACTCTCCCTCGCTCGTGAAACGAGACGGGCAGGAGAGATCCCCCACTCAGCTCCGAACAATGTTATATAGTCTAAGAAAAGTGGGCATAGAGTTATTATACAAATCAGATATATGATTGGCTAGTGTTTGAACAAGGCGATTTGGCTAACTATGATTGGTTCCTGCCATTTCTGATATTTTGGTTCAAACTTTGAGGCGGGAGAG
Organism: Macaca fascicularis; assembly: GCF_037993035.2. NCBI lineage: Eukaryota > Metazoa > Chordata > Mammalia > Primates > Cercopithecidae > Macaca > Macaca fascicularis. The sequence continues at coordinate 24,260,334 of NC_088383.1, forward strand.
CAGGTTTATGGCAGCAAGAGTTTATCTTACTTAAACACGTCTTGTGACCTTGCCTCAGAACTTACAAAATCTCTGGTATGTGCAAAACAAAATCTCTGGTACGTGCAGAAAACCAGGTACTCACAGAACTTACGAAATCTCTGGTATGTGCAAAGTTTAGAGAGCAGAACAAGGGTGTAGCGGGTGGGGGGCGGGTACACATCTATCTTTGTGTCCTTTCATTTCCCCCTTCTCATAAGTAACTGGATGTCCAATCTTGGATTTCCAGAGTCTTATAATATAGCCTCACTTTCTGGGTGCAGGAGAGGCTGGTGATGGCTACGGAGGACCATTAGTTGGATGGTATCAAACCTTTCTCTGACAAATTGTAAAATTTTATTTACCACACGGGCCTATAGTGAATAGAAGTAGTAAAGACATTAGGGGGCCTAAAAGGGGTGCCAGAAGGGAAAACATTGAAGAGCTCCACCAATTGTTAGCGGCTGTAGTGAATTGTTGCTTTTTCATTTCTAAGCTTAGTTCGTGTAGGCGTTGGACTCTTTCCTCAACTAACCCTGACTCATTTATATAGAAACAGCATTCTTCTTTGAGGAACATACAGGTACCTCCTTTCTCAGCCGTGAGTAAGTCTAAGGCTCTGCGGTTTTGAAGGGTGACCTGTGCTAGGGAGGTGAGCTGCCGCTGAAGGGAGGCTAGGGAATAGGCGGAGTCTTCCATAGCAACAGAGAATTGTTGTAACAGCTTGTCGTTTTCTATCATGGAGTGTTGTAGGGCCCCTCCTGCTAACCCCGCTGCGACGACAGAGGTGGTTAAGGATATTCCGGCAATTAGTGGTAGAAAAACTGCTCGTCTATGTCGCGCAGTTTTAGTTGGGGCGGTCCCTGCCCAGCCTATGAACTCTGCCGGGGTTAGCAGTGTCAGTCGGGGAACTAGGGTAACAGGGATACACAACTGTCCGTCAGAGATGCTTTTGGACAGAGTTTTTAACAGAGTCATATTACACCAGAAGAACACACCAGGGGGAGCATATATGGGACTATTAGGGTATGTAGCCGATTGGTTACAGAGGCTGTTGCTAAATGCCGAATAACAATAGGGATATTTCTCTTGGTATGGGTCACGGTACAGGGCCACATCGGGTATCGTGACTATCGATGAGTTAAAACCTGTATAGTTTGTGGGAGGGGAGGATAGAGGAACAGCCGTTAATGGTGGTCTTCCTAGGGTTGCACACATAAAGCAAGAGGACAGGTCGCCTAAACCAGTGAGGTTGGCGAATGCTAGCCCTTCCCGTAATAGAGTTAGCCAGGAGAAGGGCTGCAAGTCTTGTGATAGCTTGGTTTCTTGCCTGTGGATTTGTGTGTGGATTAAGGGTTGAATCTGGACTAGACTTCTCCACAGATATAAATGGCTACTGGGCCAGGTACTAGTTGATGAGTAATATACTCCCCCATGTTGTGGGGTTGTCCACCGAGAGTCCCATGGGTCTCTAATTATCCAAGTGTAAGTGACGGGAGACTCAGTTTTGTAAAAATACCACCCTTGTCGTTCTCTCCAGTATCGGACAGAGTGCGTCTTACAGTAGCTATATGGGCAACCTGCACTCTGGTGCCACCAATAATTTTTACAATTATATTCAGTTTGATCATATTCAAAACAGATCATGGGTATTGCTGGTTGGGCAATCTGGAACCTAGTGAAATTGAGGTAAACTATAGTATTACACCCTGAGGGGGGGCAGTCTGCGCTAGCTAGCAGTTTACCCGCTTGGGGGGTTTCCCCGGGGTGAGTTTTGTTCTCATAGAGCCAGAACCTCCAGACATAGGGATTAGACGGCGCAGCAGTGAGGAGAGTCAGATGCATAAGGCATAAAAGCATAGGTAAGCTAGACATGGTTACGGCTATGGGGATGACGGCGCAGGGTTAGCTTTAAGGGATTGTTCTTAGCTTTGTCTACAGTCCATGTAACCGGTGCTCCAGACGGCTCGAGAAGGTCGGATGTTGGGTCCACTGGTTTGACGTGTGTGTAGTGGATCCACGAAGCGATGCCTTCTACTTTGAGAGCAGTGGGAGTAGTCAGGAGTACTTGCAGTGGTCCTTTCCACCTGGGTTGAAGAGTTTCTTGCCGGTGGTGCTTGACTAGGACCCAGTCTCCCGGCTGGAACGGATGAGGCGTCGGCGGAGGTCCTGCCTTGTACAGTTCTCGTAGTCTGGGCCAAATTTCCTGGTGAATTTTCTGTAAGGCTTGTAAGGAGACCAGGAGCTCAGAGACATTTTCAGTTTCAGGTTTGAGTAAGTCATCTTTTAGACTGGGGACCAGGGGTGGGGGTCTGCCATACATGATTTCATATGGTGTGAGGCCTAGTCTGTAAGGGGTATTTCGGGCCCGGAACAGAGCGTAGGGGAGAAGTACTACCCAATTAGCGCCAGTCTCCATGGTCAATTTAGTTAAGGTCTCCTTCAGAGTCCGATTCATCCTTTCTACCTGTCCTGAGCTTTGGGGCCTATAAGCACAATGTAATTTCTAATTTGCCCCCAGAATGGAAGCCAAATCCTGACTTACCTTAGCAACGAAGGCTGGTCCATTGTCTGACCCTATTTGGACGGGAAAGCCATACCTGGGGAGGATTTCTTCCAAAATTTTCTTTGCTACAACCTGAGCAGTTTCTCTCTTAGTTGGGAACGCTTCTGTCCATCCTGAAAAAGTATCTACAAAGACAAGTAAGTACTGATACCTATATTTTCCAGGCTTTATCTCAGTAAAGTCTATTTCCCAATAGATACCAGGCCTAGTTCCTCTACACCTAATTCCTGCGGTGGTCTGAGTTTGGGGGCAAGCGTTGTTTAGTTGGCAGGCTTTGCAATTTGTTGTGACATCGCTGGCCAGTTCAGCTATGCGCCTGATTCTAAACTTGGCGTGCCTGATTAAGTCCATCATTCGCCGGGCACCCAGGTGGGTTGTCCGGTGGATGTGTTCCAACACCTGCCGTCCTAATTTTTCTGGTAGGATGGTTTGGTCATTTATATCAGTCCACCACCCATTTTTAACCTGTTTTAGGGGAAGCGTGTTCATCCATTCGCGATCCTGTTCGGTATAGTCGGGAAAACATGGCAAATTTCGCGGGCCAGGATCGGGGAGCTGGAGCGCGAGGAGCTGACTGGGAGCTTTTGCTATGCTCCTTGCGGTTTGGTCGGCTAAGAAGTTGCCTCGAGCAATTGGCATAGTTGGTTTCTGATGCCCAGGGCAATGTACGATAGCCAATTTCTTTGGTTTCCACAAAGCAGTTAATAGAGCTAGGATCTCTTGCTTGTTTTTTATTTCTTTGCCTTCGACTGTTAATAGTCCCCTTTCTCTGTAGATGGCCCCATGTATGTGCGCAGTAGCGAAAGCATAGCGGCTATCCATGTATACTGTTAGTTTTTTCTCTGCCCCTAGGGTGAGGGCCTGTGTAAGGGCTATCAGTTCGGCTCTTTGGGCCGATGTCCCTGGAGGCAAGGGTTCCACCCAGATTACCTCAGTCTCTGACGTTACAGCCGCTCCTGCATTCCGCTGGCCTTGGTGGACATAGCTGCTGCCATCAGTGAACCAGGTGAGTTCTGTGTCGGGGAGCGGACGATCTTGCAGGTCCTCCCGCACCCCATGCACCTGAGCCAGTATCTCAGTGCACTCATGGGACGGGGCGTCCAAGTCTGGATTTGGCAGCAGTGAAGCAGGGTTTAAAGAGGTTGGGGGCAGAAAAGTTATTCTGAGGGGGTTTAACAGCAGTCCTTGAGAGTGGGTGAGCCGGGCGTTACTCATCCATCGGTCTGGCAGCTGCCGGAGGACACCTTCAATGGCATGCGGGGTTATAACGCGCAACTCTTGCCCCATGATAAGTTTATCAGCGTCTCAGACCATTAGGGCGGTCGCCGCGATTATCCGGAGGCAGGGTGGCCAGCCAGCAGCCACTGAATCTAATTTTTTTGACAAATAGGCAACTGGCCTCTGCCAGGGGCCTAGGTACTGTGTTAACACGGCTTTTGCAACACCCTTACTTTCATCCACGTATAAGTGGAAGGGCTTGGAGACATCAGGGAGCCCCAGCGCGGGGGCTGATAACAAGGCAGTTTTGATTTGCTGAAAGGCCAGCTCAGCCTCTTCCGTCCAATTGAAGGGCTGCCGTTCCTTTGTTGCCTGGTATAGGGGCTTGGCTAACTCAGCAAATCCGGGTATCCATAACCTACAGAACCCTGCCGACCCCAGGAATTCTCTCACTTGCCGTGTTGACTGGGGTCTAGGGATGCGTAGGACTGTTTCCTTTCGGGCTTTGGTTAGCCAGCGTTGCCCCCCTTTTAATAGGTACCCCAGATAAGTTACCTCCGACTTGCAGATCTGAGCCTTTGTTGCTGAGGCTCGGTAGCCTAGCTCCCCCAGAGTCTTCAGGAGGTCCTCAGTCCCTTGAACACAAGTTTCCGGGGACCTGTTCGCTATTAAGAGATCATCAACATATTGCAAAAGAGTTATTTCAGGGTGTTGCCGCCGGTACTCACCCAGATCTTCATGAAGGGCTTCATCGAACAGGGTTGGCGAGTTCTTGAACCCTTGTGGCAGTCTGGTCCATGTTAGCTGACCGTTGATGCCCCTCTCAGGATCCGTCCATTGAAATGCAAAGAGTTCTTGACTTTTGGGAGCCAGAGGAAGGCTGAAGAAAGCGTCTTTTAGATCAAGAACGGTATACCACTGTTTTTTGGGATGTAAGGCACTCAGAAGGGTGTATGGATTGGGCACAGTGGGATGTATGTCCATGACCCTTTTATTAACTTCTCTTAAATCCTGTACTGGCCTGTAGTACGTACTGTTGGGTTTACGAACAGGTAACAGTGGAGTATTCCAGGATGAGTGGCAAGCCCGTAGGACTCCCTGGTCTAGGAGTCGGCGGATATGGGGCGTAATTCCTTCTCTTGCCTCCAGGGGCATAGGATATTGCCGAACCCGAACCGGGTCCGTCCCTGGCTTAACTTCCACAAATATGGCAGGTCGAAGTTTAGCTAGCCCCAAGCCCCCAGTTTCTGCCCACGCTTCAGGGAAACGCTGGAGCCAAGAGTCAATTCCCTGATCGGGGGGCTTTTGCTCTTGATGGAGTCGGTACTCATCTTCTAAGGTGACAGTCAGGATAGATATTGGCCTGTTTTGGGAATCAGTTATCTTGGGCCCTTCTGGCTCAAAGTGGATTTGGGCCCCCATCTTTGTCAGCAAGTCCCTCCCTAGTAGAGGGCAGGGGCTCTCTGGGATGACTAGGAAGGAATGGGAGACTTTTCCCGTTCCTAAGTCTACAGTCCTCTGGGTTATCCAGGGGTATTTTTTGATGCCTGTGGCCCCGTGCTCCCAGGATGTTTTCTTAGACATTTTTCCAATTGGTTTGGTTAGGACTGAGCGTTCCGCCCCAGTATCGACCAAGAAGCGAACTGGGGACCCCTCCACTTGCAAAGTTACCCTGGGTTCGGGGAGGGGGTCCGAACCCCGTCCTCCCTAGTCAGAGTCCTGGGTAACGAGTACGGAGGTAGGGTTAGCTGGTCTCCGTTTCTTTGGGCAGTCTTTAATCCAGTGGCCACGTTCCTTGCAATAAGCACACTGATCTTTTTCTAATCCTTGCCTAGGGCCTTGCTTTTTCTGCTTTCTGTTTTGGCCATTTCCTGCCTGGGGGAAAGCTGCTACTAAGACTTTGGTCATTTCTTTGGTTGCCTTGAACTGTTTTTCTTCTAGAGTATCCCTATTATTATAAACTCGCTGGGCCATCTGAAGGAGGTCCTGAATCTGCTTTCCCTCTAAACCTTGTAATTTCTGGAGTTTTCTTTTAATATCTGGTGTTGCCTGGTTTACAAAGGACATTACTACCGCTGCCTGATTTTCCGGTGCTTCCGGGTCCATAGAGGTAAACTGTCTGAAGGCTTCCATTAATCTCTCTAAATACACAGCGGGGCTTTCTGTCTTACCTTGTAACACAGAATATACTTTAGCCAAATTGGTGGGCTTGCGAGCTGCAGCCCGGAGACCCGCCATTAGAGTCTGGCGATAAATGAGCAGTCGTCCCCTACCTTCTGCCGTGTTGTAGTCCCATCTGGGCCGGGTCAAAGGGAAAGCCGCATTAATGAGGTCAGGATTTGCAGTTGGCTGGCCGTCATCTCCTGGAACCAGTTTTCTGGCCTCAACTTGGATTCTTTCCCGCTCCTCCGTTGTGAACAGGATTCGGAGGAGCTGTTGACAGTCATCCCAGGTCGGCTGGTGAGTAAACATGACACTGTCTAACAACGAGGTTAGATCTTTGGGATTATCTGAGAACCGAGCATTTTGGGACTTCCAATTGTATAAATCACTGGTGGAAAAAGGCCAATACATGAGACGGGAGAGCCCGGTATCATCGAGCGATCCTATTTCTCTGAGAGGCAGGGCTACAGTGGAGCCAGGGAGTCGGGAAGCTTGGTCCCGCTGTACACGGCCTCGTGTTCGGCCAGCCGGCCCCCCCAGGTTACTTTCGCTCTCGGCTGCTTCCGCTTCTCGGTTTCCCTCTACGGAAGCACCACCCTGGGGGACTGGGTCCTGCGGGATAAGGTGCGGATATGGTGGGGGAAATGTGGGTTCTAATGTTAGGGGGTCCTGGCTGTCTGGCAGCACAGGGGCCGAGGGAGCAGAGGGAGTCTTTTGTCTTGTAGGTCGCGTTACTAGGACTTTGCAGGGCTCAGGGATGAATGGAGTTATCCAGGGTGGTGGGTTTTCCACAAGATCCTGCCACACTAGAATATAAGGAATTTGATCAGGATGTCCTGACTGCCCTGGCAGGAAAATCTTAGTTTTTACCTTAGTAATAATAGAGAGACAGAAAGTTCCTTTGGAGGGCCACCCTACGCCGAAAGAGGGCCACTCCGAACGGCAGAAAGTAACTAGCTTTCCCTTCTTTAGTTCTATGCTTAAGTTACGCCCCCGAGCCTTCACATCCTTAAAATTGGTAACAAGGAGTGAGAGCGGCGTGCTCTGGTTGTTGCCCATCTTTGGACTGCTCCTACAAAGAGAAGGGGGGACGAAAATGAGTGTGAAGCAGAGGGGAGTATCCGACAGGTCCCGTCCTGGAAGGGGAAGAAAAGGTTTTATGTTTCGTTTTGGGCTTACACTTAACACTTAACAATAACGGACAGACAGTAATAACGATGAGCATTCACGAGCGCGTGTCGGACTTCCGACCTGAGTCAGACGGGGCAACCAAGGATGGAGGCCCCCAGATGGGCACTGGGGAACGTCTCCCACCAGTCCCGAGTGGCTGTCTTCTAGCGCGTCCGCCAAGACCGTGCCACTTACAGAACAGACCAATACAGATTACAGATTACGGATTTCGTGAAATTTCAGGGAGACAGACAGAGACAAAGACAGAGACAGTGACAAAGCCGGCTTACCTACAGATTAAGATCCGTTGACTTGGGGGTCTGGTGGGCTTGGGGGAAATCCCAGACGAGCCCCCATTTGTTATGCCCAGACCGTTTATTCCCCGAAGAAGACCACCAGAGTCCAGAGTCAAAGCTAAGCAGCAAGGATCTTTATTACAGGTTCGAACCTGGAACTCTCCCTCGCTCGTGAAACGAGACGGGCAGGAGAGATCCCCCACTCAGCTCCGAACAATGTTATATAGTCTAAGAAAAGTGGGCATAGAGTTATTATACAAATCAGATATATGATTGGCTAGTGTTTGAACAAGGCGATTTGGCTAACTATGATTGGTTCCTGCCATTTCTGATATTTTGGTTCAAACTTTGAGGCGGGAGAGCAGGTTTATGGCAGCAAGAGTTTATCTTACTTAAACACGTCTTGTGACCTTGCCTCAGAACTTACAAAATCTCTGGTATGTGCAAAACAAAATCTCTGGTACGTGCAGAAAACCAGGTACTCACAGAACTTACGAAATCTCTGGTATGTGCAAAGATTAGAGAGCAGAACAAGGGTGTAGTGGGTGGGGGGCGGGTACACATCTATCTTTGTGTCCTTTCACAAGTCAATACATCAAGACACTGGGTTGCAGCAGAGAAACAGGTTTAATCGTAGGGTCAGTGAACCAAGAGATGGGGAGAAACCTCAAGTCTATCTCCCCAAGGAATTTGGGGTTAGAGTTTCTAAGGGTTTTGGAGTGGGCCAAAGTGTGGGAATCACTGATGGGTTGAAGAACACAGCATCATGGAACAGGGAGATGAGGAAGTTGTATTCTCATGCTGATCCCATTCCTCTGTGTGAGTCTTCAAACTGGTTGCTGGAATTCATGGATCTGAAAAACATCTTAAACAATCCTTAAACAAAAGCCTTATGATGCTAAAGCCAGAGATCCTAGCCATAAGAACAACAGGATCTAGTGGTACGTGACTTTTAGCAACAAGGAAGTGAGCCAGAGTGCAGTCTGATGAATGCTTAATTATAACTATATTTCTGTCCAGAACCCTGAGTGCAATTTTTGCCAACCCTGTGTGGTGGTTTCATGAACATGGATGTCCTCATCGGATGAGAAGATACCACGATGAAATAAATTTATTCAATTGATTCTTGTACATGTAAATACATCCATATTTACACAGGTGTATATATATATATATATATATATATATATATATATATATATATATATATATATATGCAGAGAAGATTGTGAATTCTGAGCACTGTAGAACCTTCCAGGGGAAGAACCAATTGCCAGGTCCTAAGAGCTGCCCTTGGCCACCTCTCCAATATGCTACTGAAGACAACCTTATGGGAAAGGTCAGCTTCACTCTGCTTCTTAAAGATGAAGAGTGGGGAATTATTCAGGATTCTTTAGGGTGCAAATACCAGAAACTTGATTGAAACTGGCTTTGTAAAAACAAACAAAATAAGGATTGGGAATCTATTGATCCAAGTTGCTGAGTGGAATCCTGGCATAGCTTACAGAGTGGAAGAGAAAACCACAGGAACCAGGACCTCAGGGCTTATAATCAGGTTGATGTAGTTTGAGTATCCGTCCCCTCCAAATCTCGTGTTGAAATTTGATCCCAAAATGTTGCAGGCGAGGCCTAGTGGTGAAACCGCCTTTGCAAAATTATGACTGAAACAGTGAAAGAGATCTAACTTAACTGACTCCATCTTGCTTCTAACTTCAAGCTGTCCTTGTTCATTCCTGGGCATAGGCTGAACTAACTTTGGGAAAAAATTAGTTTATAATTTAAACAAAGAAGGTAATAGCCCTTTCTCAAAGCAGATTTCTTTCTTGCCTGGGGGCTAGATTGCCTTTGTAAGACTAACATGAGCCACAAAATTAGAAACTATTGTTTAGGAGTCATGCAGCTGGAGGCTACAAGATTCTGACCCTCCCTAAACTGCGTCTAAGATCAGTGCTTGAGGTATTTTGCAGACCCTGAACTTAATGGATCAGCTGGCCCCACCCAGATCAATAAACTGGCTCATCTGATCTTGTGGCCCCCATCCAGGAACTGACTGAGCACAAGAAGACAGCTGCAACTCGCTATGATTTCATCTCTGACCAGTCAGCACTCTTGGCTCACTGGCTTCCCCCTACTCACCAAGTGATCCTTAAACACTCTGCTCCCCGAATGCTCTGCAAGACTGATTTGAGTGATAATAAATTCCAGTCTCCCGCACCGCTGGCTCTGCGTGAATTACTCTTTCTCTATTGCAATTCCCTTGTCTTGATGAATCGGCTCTGTCTAGGCAGCGGGCAAGGTGAACCCCTTGGGCGGTTACAGTGGGAGGTGTCTGGGTCACGGGGGCAGATCCCTCATAAATGGCTTGGTGTCAATCTCATGCAAGTGAGTTCTCACTCTATCAGTTCCCATGAGATCTGATTGTTTTTTCTTTTATCTTTTTAAATTTTTTATTGTTTTGTACACTGAAAATACGTACATCTAAGAGATCTGATTGTTGAAAAGAGCTTGGAAACTCCCTCCCCTCTATTGCTTCCTCTCTGCCATGTGACACCCCTGCCACCCCCTTGCCTTCTGCCATGAGTGGAAGCTTCCTGGGGTCCTTGACAGAAGCAGGTGCTGTTGTCGTGCTTTCTGTACAGCCTGCAGATCCATGAGACAAACCTCTTTTCTTTATACATTACCCAACTTCAGGTATTCCTTTATAGCAAAGCAAAACAGGCTAAGACATAGGTCTTCCATGTTCCAAGTCTGTCTCTTCTCTGGGTTACCTCTCCACATATCTCTGCTTTTATTTAAATGTTGTTCTTATTCTTCCTAGCATGCAAAACACATCCAATGATTGAGGGTGGTCCCTAATCAGCAACCTGGAATGAAGGAGTTCATTTCCTTGTCTCTATATCAGCAGTTCTCAGACTTTAGCAGGCATCGGAATCACCTGAACTGCTTGTTACAGGACAGATTGCAGGACCCCATCTCTAGAGTCTCTGTTGTGGTAAGTCTGAGGTTGGCCCAAGAATATGAATTTCTGTTTTGTTTTTTTTTTTTTTGAGATGGTGTCTCACTGTGTCATTCAGGTTGGAATATAGTGGTGCAATCTCGGCTAACTACAGCCTCCACTTCCCAGGTTCAAGTGATTCTCCTTCCTCAGCCTCCTGAGTAGCTGGGACTACAGGCAACTGCCATGTCACCCAGCTAATTTTTGTATTTTTAGTAGAGGTAGGGTTTCACCATGTTGGCAAGGCTGGTCTTGAACTACTGACCTCAAGTGATCCATCTTGGCCCAAAGTAGCTCACAGGTGTAAACTACTGTGCCTGGCCAAGAATCTGCATTTCTGACAAACTTCCAGGTGATGCTTGTGCTGCGGGTCCCAGGACCACACTTTGAGAACGATTGTTATTTATTAATCCCAGAGAACATTATCTTTCCTGTGGCTTTGCCATGCTGTTTGCCATGTATCGTTTGGTCTTGCAGGGGAGGAAAAATGCTTTCTTCTACCATTGTAGGTTCTTTGGCTGGTCTATAAATCAAGTTGACATAAAACAGATTAATAGTAGAAAAATAATTTTAATTACATACATATGTATGGGAGTCCCACAAAAATTAGATTCAAGGGAGTGACCAGATGATTGAGATGCATAAATCATCCTGAGCTACAGAAAGAAATAAAGGTTTGGTGCATGAGGGTGATGGAGACAAATTGTGGGAAGGTGAGGGGAGAAAACGTTTGGTGAACAAAGGTTGTCTTGTTATGCAGTTAAGTCTCTCAGGTGATAAAAGTTGCCTCAACATAGCTCTCCTCGTGGTATATATATTTTATAATTGTAAATTTCCTTTATTAAACTGGAAATTTGTACTTTATTTTATGTAGTTGAGTGGGAGGTAAAGAGTTTTCCTGCATTGCTTGATTTTCAGTTTTTTTTAGCTCAAAATAATCAATCTACCAAAGTGGCATATTTTGAGTCAACATGTTGTGAACCTCTTCATTTTCCATTGTTTTCACTGTTATAATAAACTCAGTGCTTCACCAACTTTTCCTCATTTAATTCTCAGGATAATCCCATGGGGTAGGTGCTACGTTGTTGTGACATATAAATGAGGAAGAGGAGAGGTTAAGTGACTAGCACACCATGGACCTCCCATATGTTTTTTAAAGTATAGAAAGAATATTAGGTTTTAAATAATGGTATATTCAACATATGTTTTCCACCTCAACTTCCCAAAATACTTTCCCAAAAATGGTGGAAAAAAATCATAATCCCACAAGGACAAAAAAAAAAAAAAAAAAGGGAAAAGAGATGACAATAATAAAATAAAATGTGGAAACTGGAAGGAGTGGCACATGATTTATTAATAGCAGACCAAAGGACTGAAAACCTCACCAGACTCAGGCAATAGCCAGAAGCAGCCTCATTCTGCAGAATCCCAGAGATAGCAAAGAACTGGAAGCTCTTGGTTGCCCATGATGGTGACAGTACACTTGGGGTTAATGGAATTTGGAGACATAGTTAAGCCCTTGGATGCCTTTGCCTAGGCTACACAGCGGGATGACAATGGCCTTCCTATCCCAGCAAAACCAGACAGACTCTGACCTTTCGGACTGTGTATGTAAGGCTAAGCATGTGCTGCTGCACTGAAACTGGGCATTGAATGAAACAACTACCTGCTGAAAGGTAAGGCCACATGTCCCAACACTTCTCCTTACTTAAGTCTGAGAATGCTGATGCCAGGTGGCTCCTCTGTCCTCAGCAGATTTCTTTCTGGGAAAATAGATCAGACCAAGAGAAAAGACCACAGAGACTCTCAACTGGGATCCTCAGCAAAACAGCCACACCAGATCAATCAGAGTGAAGCCACCAATGGAGAAGCCCCCCCGCCCCCAGCACACAGATTCCAATCAGCTTTTCAGTGCCCTTCTATGAAATATCAGTGCCAGGAATCATGAGGCATTTATATCATCTCAAAACAAAAGAGAGACAAAAACAAATAAAAAAGAAACAGCTAGTGGACAGGAAAGACAAAGGAAACAGAAAGAATACAGGGAATGGAAGAAAATTTTAAAAAAGAAAAAAGTAAACAAACCTCTAATTGACATCTTCTGAGAAACAAGAGAAGATCTTGGATTCTGGAGAACAAAATTCTATTTTTAAAAACGAATTTTGTAAATTAAAAATAGCATAGCTGAAGTTAAATATTCAGTAGAAGGTTGGAAGATAAAGTGGAGGAAATCTCTCAGAAAGTGGAATAAGGAATAAGGAATGGAAAATAGAGACAAAATAAGAAAATGAGGAGATTAATCTAGGAAGTCCAATTTGTGACTAAAGTGTTTCAGAGATAGAACAAAGATACTGGTTGAGGCCGGGCACAGTGGCTCATGCCTGTAATCCCAGCACTTTGGGAGGCCGAGGCTAGCAGATCACTTGAGGCCAGGAGTTTGAGACCAGCATGGCCAACATGGCAAAATCTCGTCTCTACTAAAAATATAAAAATTAGTTGGGCATGCTGGTGCACACCTGTAATCCCAGCTACTTGGGAGGCTGAGGCAGGAGAATTGCTTGAACCCAGGAGGTGGAGGTTGCAGTGAGCAGAGATTGCACCACTGCACTTCAGCCTGGGTGAAACTGTGTCTAAAAAAAAAAAAAAAAAAAAAAAAAAATTGGTTGAGAGGAAGGATTGGGCAAAAGATTTCCCAGAACTCAATGACAGTCATCTTCAGACTGTAAGGTCCCACAGAGTACCCACAAGGCTATCTAGTGCAGTCATCCAAGTTGTATCTATGGACTAAGATGGGAACACGGCTCCCTAAAGTGATGCAGTGCACAACTTACACAACCGGATGTGGCAGCCCAAGGAATGCAAAAAGACTCATGCTTTCAGCTAGGAATTTTAGAGTACTAGGGATAGAAAAAAGAGTCTCAAAGCTTTCAGAGAGGAAAAATAAGTCATATCCAGAACCTTAAGAAAAAGAATGGCATCAGGCTTCTCAACAGAAACGTTATAGCCAGAAGAGCATGGAACAATGCTTTGCAAAATGTTCAGGGAAAATGATTTCTAATCCTTGATTCTATACCCAGCTATCTCCCTTGGTACTCTTAATTGTAAACAGCAGAATCCATACAGTTAGTTTAAGCAGATAGGAAATGTATTGATCTTGGACTTCTTGGGTTGTTCATGGACTTTTCTAGTGAGCCAGAGAATGCAGGCTTGTATGCCATGTTGCCAGGATCTACACCCAAAGACCACTGCAGGGACTACACTGGTGGAAACGTCTCCACTACCACACCTGGCACAGACATTATACCTGGCAACAATGATGAAGTTCCCCTCCTGTAAGCATCCCTCTCTTACTCACCAAAAAGATGGGTTCTGGGTTGGGCGTGGTGGCTCCTGCCTATAATCCCAGCCCTTTGGGAGGTCGAGGCGGGCAGATCACCTGAGGTCAGGAGTTCGAGACCAGCATGGGTTCAGGGATGGGAGAGATTATTGTGACCATTTCTGCAAACAATCTACCATAGGGCATTAATACCTACTGGGGTGAACTTTGGGATTAGAAGATAGAACAGAAATAACCAGCAAGCAAATCTTTCTGTCTTTTTTTCCTTCCTACTGGGCCACAGTAGTCCCCCTTTATCTGTGGTTCCACCCTCCTTGGTTTCAGTTACCCAAGACCAACCACAGTTCAAAACTGGGTGAGTATAGTACATAAGATACGTTGAGTGAGGCCACATTCACATAACTTTTATTACAGTATATTTTTATAACTGTTCTATGTTATGAATAGTTATTGCTGTTAACCCCTTACTGAAGGCGTCCCCAATCACCAGGCCACGAACTGGCACTGGTCCTTGGCCCGTTAGGAACTGGGCCACACAACAAGAGGTGAGTGGCAGGTGAGCCAGTGAAGCTTCATCTGTATTTACAGCTGCTCCCCATCACTCGCATTCCCACCTGAGCTCCACCTCCTGTCAGATCAGTGGCAGCATTAGGTTCTCATAGGAGCATGAACCCTACTGTGAACTGAGCATGCGAGGGATGTAGGTTGCACACTCCTTATGAGAATCTAATGCCTGATGATCTGTCACTGTCTCCCATCACCCCCAGATAGGACCATCTAGTTGCAGGAAAACAAGCTCAGGACTCCCACTGATTCTACATGATGGTGAGTTGTAGAATTACTTCATTATATATTACAGTGTAATAATAATAGAAATAAAGTACACAATAAATGCAATGTGCTTCAATCATCCTAAAACCATCCCCTGCCTCCCACCATGGTTCATGGAAAAATTGTCTTCTATAGAACAGGTCCCTGGTGCCAAAAAGGTTGGGAACTGCTGTCTTACTGTGCCAAATTTATAAATTAAACTCATAGGGATATATAGGAGAAAACAGTGAATGTAGGGTTTGGTAGTATTTGAGGTTTCAGGCATTCACCTGGGTCTTGGAATGCATCCCCCATGGATAAGGGGGCACCACTGTATTCTGAGGTGCACTGGTTCTATATGTTCTCCCTGGAGAAGGCCTGTGTGACCCAGCAACTGTCTTGGAAGCTTTCCTTCCTTTCCTCCTTCACTTCCTTGCTCCCTACTCTTTCTGCCCTGGGACTGTACTCCCCTCCAATAAAGGATTACAAAGAGGCTTAGCTTCAGGTTTTGTTCCTACATATTCTGAGCTAAGACAGGATCATATCAGATTCTTGAGAGCACTAAAGGGGATAGAATGTTTCTGAGACAGACTCTGTGAGCTGCAACTTTTGTTGTTATTATTACTAACAAAAGTATATCATAATAAAATCTTGACAAAGAATAAGTAAAAATTATGTAGGTTATATTCTCAAGTCACACAGCAGTAAATTTAGAAATTAATAAGTTTAAAGAAAACTGTGTAATCTAGAAATAAAAAAATAAAGAAAAGACAAAAACCCATAAATGTTCCCAAATAGCATTTGGTCAATAATACAGACTATTATAAAATCAATGTAAAAAACTTAAAAAAAATCTCCATGGGTATGCAGCAAAAACTGTTCACATGAAAAACATTCTTAACGGTCTTGATAAGAAAGAAAACAAAAAGGAGTCTGGCGTGGTGGCTCAGCACTTTGGGAGACCGAGGCAGATGGAACACTGGAGGCCAGGAGTTCGAGACCAGCCTGAGCAACACAGTAAGACCCCCCCCCGTCTCTATTAAAAATACGGAAAAATTAGCCGGGCATGGTGGCAAGGGCCTGTAATCCCAGCTACTCCAGAGGCTGAGGCACAAGAGTTTCTTGAACCCACGAGGTGGAGGTTGTAGTGAGCCAAGATCACACCTCTGCACTCCAGCCTGGGCGATGGAGTCAGACTCTGTCTCAAAAAAAAAAAAAAAAAAAAAGAAAAGAAAACAAAAAGGCATAAAGAAAGTATCTCACTTGAGCTTTTAGGAAAAATTTTAAAAAAATAAACTATAAAACACACCAAAGGAAAGAAACTACAACACAGCAGTAATGTGCTGGAGTCCGCTCTTACTGGCTCTTGAGTGCTACTTGCTAAATTGTCAGGAATTTAGTGAGGTGTTTGTGAAGCACAGTTATTATTAAAAATTACATAATGGCCTGGCGTGGTGGCTCAAGCCTGTAATCCCAGCACTTTGGGAGGCCGAGACGGGCGGATCACAAGGTCAGGAGATCGAGACCATCCTAGCTAACACGGTGAAACTCCGTCTCTAGTAAAAAATACAAAAAATTAGCCAGGCGAGGTGGCGGGCGCCTGTAGTCCCAGTTACTCTGGAGGCTGAGGCAGGAGAATGGCATAAACCCAGGAGGCGGAGCTTGCAGTGAGCTGAGATCCGGCCACTGCACTCCAGCCTGGGCGACAGAGCGAGACTCCGTCTCAAAAAAAAAAAAAAAAAAAAAAAAAAAATTACATAATATAAATTAAACTATTCAAAACAAAAGCAATATATACTATAGTCAAAACTTCCTAATTATTTGCTTTATTTTACTGTCATACATGTTCTTGTGCTAATTTATGTCTGTTGCATCTGTGTGTGGTGGAAATACTCTCTAATGGTGGCCTATTGAGCATTGGTTTTCATCACTGCATTTACTGTCACATTGGTAGCTGGAAACCAGCCACAGTGGGAATATTTACACTATGGTATTTGGTAATGCTACAAATCAGAGCCTCTGCTCCCTCTTTCTTCCTCTCTTTCTCCTCTTATACAGAGCTGCTTTTAAACATTATCCAGCACACCACTGACCACCTGTAAATAATCTCTTTCAAGAAATTTGAATTTTCCAGTTTGAGATTAAAATAAAAATGAAGATAAGGCATTAAGATGAGACCATCCTGGCTAACACGTGAAACCCCGTCTCTACTAAAAAAAATACAAAAATTAGCCGGGAGCTGTGGCGGGCGCCTGTAGTCCCAGCTACTCGGGAGGCTGAGGCAGGAGAATGGCGTGAACCCGGGAGGTGGAGCTTGCAGTGAGCTGAGATCCGGCCACTGCACTCCAGCCTGGGGGACAGAGCGAGACTCCGTCTCAAAAAAAAAAAAAAAAAAAAAGTTCATACTCATTTAGTGTTTTGCATGCAGGAATTGCAGGAATAAACTTCTGTGGTTGAGATTCTTGCCATTAAATAAATTCTAATTAATGTAAGATGTACCTTAATAGTCAGGAATGACCTACATCCGCAAGCAATTCCCTAGACTGGGAGTAAGTAATGACTAGACTCCAAAGAATCTTTCCAGCTAGCAATCCGGGTGCTTTTGACACCTCAAAATCTAGAAATGAAGGAAAATCTATTGTATAAATTTGGACTTTAGTCAAACGAAACATACTTACTCTTTTTTTTTTTTTCTTTGAGACGGAGTTTCGCTCTTATCGTGCAATGGTGCGATCTCCGCTCACCACAACCTCCGCCTCCCGGTTCAAGCGATTCTGCTGCCTCAGCCTCCTGAGTAGCTAGGATTACAGGCATGCGCCACCACGCCAGGCTAATTTTGTATTTTTAGTAGAGACGGAGTTTCTCCATGTTGGTCAGGCTGGTCTCCAACTCCCGACCTCAGGTGATCCGCCCTCCTCGGCCTCCCAAAATTTTGGGATTACAGGCGTGAGCCACCACACCCGGCCTTTTTTTTTTTTTTTTTTTTTGAGACAGTCTTTCTCTGTCGCTCAGGCTGGAGTGCAGTGGCATGATCTCAGCTCACCGGAATCTCTGCCTCCTGGTTTCAAGTGATTCTCTTGCCTCAGCCTCCCGAGTAGCTGGGATTACGGGTACTATACCATGCCCGGCTAATTTTATATTTTTAGTATAAAGGAGGTTTCACCATGCTGGTCAGGCTGCTCTAGAACTTCTGACCTCAGGTGATTCCCTCGATTTGGCCTCCCAAACTGCTGGGATTACAGGTGTGAGCTATGACGCCCAGCCATTTTTTTTTTTTTTCGTTTTTCTGAACTATAAGAAAAATTTAACTAGGTTGGTGAGTAATAGTGAAAAAATAATGAACAGCAAAAATTAATAAAGCGCTCGTTCACCCTGGGGGTTATTTTCTTTGAATTTGAAATAACTGTTAGTAACGAAATTTCTTATGGTAATTTGTGATTAATACATTTTAAACTGTAAGCTTTGTAAAAAAAAAAAAAAAAAAATACGTTAAAAATACTGGCTTGAGGCTGGGTACCATGGCTCACACCTGTAATTTCAGCATTTTGGAAGGCTAAGGTAGGAGGATTGCTTGAGGCCAGGAGTTTAAAATCAGCCTGGGCAACCAGCACAACTCTACAAAAAATAAAAAGTAAAAAAATTAGCCCGGTATGGTGACATGGGCCTGTAATCCCAGCTACTTGAGAGGCTGAGGCAGAAGGGTTGCTTGAGCCCAGGAATTGGAAGCTGCAGTGAACTATGATCACACCAATGCACTCCAGTCTGGGTGACAAAGCAAGACCCTGTCTCTAAAAGTTAAAAAAAGAAAAAAAAAATTGACTTGAGTAAAAAGTTTGAGCCAGCACACAATTCCATTAGGTACCAATAGTTTAAATTCACTAAATTGAATTTGGGAGGAAAGAAAAGGCTCTCTTAATCTACTCTATTTACCTCATCAAGTTTTCTTTAAGTTTCAGCATATCAACATTTAAACAGAATACAGAATGGATTTTGGAGAAAGAGAAATTACAACATTATGAAAGTTAACTTACACAGTTTTACACATAACTCTTTATGCCTATGGCATTTTATCCCTATATGAGAGAGTACTATTTTTAAAGTCTTTGCCTCAGTTTTTATGAGCTACTTAATTTATGCCCAAGTTTCCTGTGGCCTATAGAATATATTTCATCCTTTTATTTCTTTGCCTGTTTTTTTTTTTTTTTTTTTTTTTTTTTTAAGAGTTAGCCAGATTAGGCTTTAGATTTTTTTTTTTTTTTTTTTTTTAATGAAGACCTTCCCTTACACAGTAACTATTTTTTTAAAAATCTCATTAAATAATGGTAAGATTTAATTTCTTTGTGGGTTTTTTGTTTGTTTGTTTGTTTTGTTTTGTTTTTAATTGAAACGAAGTCTCACTCTGTCGCCCAGGCTGGAGTGCAATGTTAAAATCTCAGCTCCCTATAACCTCTGCCTCCTGGGTTCAAGTGATTCGCGTGTGTCAGCGTCCTGAGTAGCTGTGATTATAAGCGCGTTCCACCACACCTGGCTAATTTTCGTGTTTTTAGTAGAGATGGGATTTCGCCATGTTGGCCAGGCTGGTTGCCTCGGCCTTCCAAAGTGCTGGGATTACAGGTGTGAGCCACCGTGTCCAGCCAAGATTTATTTTCAAATCAGAGGATTTTCAACTTGAAAATAAACCATTTCCAAAGATATCAATGAGCTGAACCTGGATATCCAACTTTTATTTTTCTTTTCTTTTCTTTTTTTTTTTCTTTTTGCTACCTCAAAGTCATCAAAATGAAGGATTTTTCCTTTTAATGATGCATTTCCTGGGCTGATTAGAGTGTGGTGAAGCTCTGTGACTCTCCGTTGATACACTAAAACACATTAATGTGAATTTGCCTCATTGTTCTGTATGTATTTGCTGATTCTGTGCACTTGAACCATTCAGATTATATTGATAAGAATATTATATTTTGAAGATAGGGAATTAAATGATCGTTTCTAATTATGTTAAAATATGTAAGCATTTGGATTTACTTTCAGTGTACGTTAAAAATCTCTGACGTTGAACATGGTGGCCCATGCCTGTAATCTCAGGACTTTGGGAGGCCAAGGTGGACAGATTGTTTGAAACCAGGAGGTTGGGACAAGCCTGGGCAAGATAGTGAGACCTCGTTTCCACAAAAAATAAAAATAAATTGCCAGGTGTGATGGCACCCACCTGTAGTCCCAGCTACTTGGGAGGCTGAAGTGGGAGGACTGCTTGAGCCCAGGAGTTCAAGGTTGCAATGAACCATGATTGCATCACTGCACTCCAGCCTGGGCAACAGAGTGAGACCCTGTCTCAAAAAAAGAAAAAAAATCTCTGGGAAACAGGACTATTTTTTTTTTTTTCCATTTGCCTTTGAGAGATAATCTAGCTGATTGATAATACATGTGAAGTTGGAATTTCAGACTGATTGAGACACAGTAAGATTTAGGCTAGTCTTATAAACAAAATGGGAATAAAAGAAATTGTGGATGACACCTTTTATTGGATCATGAGAATATATCATGGTTTGATTGAGAGCTCAGTGTGAGCCTTTAGTATGATTTGGAGATTCTGCTTCTAGAATCTGGAAAACTTTCACATGCCTGACCAGTGTAAATAAGTATTTGCTAAGTAAGTGATAGGTTAAAAAAAAATCTAGAAAAATAGTCTATGTTTTCAAACTAATTATATATTTTCCCTTACAATCTTTGAGTTTTCTAAATGAAAGTTTAAGTAACACTCTTACATTATTCTTGGATTTGCCCAAGTAGAATTGAAGGCTTTATCTGCAGTCTATTTTTGTATCATGATAATTTATCCATTGGAAGCAAGTTTGACATTGTGAAGATGAAGCAGTTATCTTCTAATGAGGGTTCCCAGAATAGAATCAGCATATTAATAAGCCTGCCTGTCATTTACCTGAAATCCATTAACTGCTTAATGTTTGTCAACTATTCATAGATCATGCCTGATTAATTACTGACTATTGACTTCATTAGACATTGTTAGCGGATCAAAGAGGGTAGTAAGCCTAACAAAATAATAAGCAATGGTTGGTCACTTGAATCCCAAAAGCAGATTTTTATCTATTGATTGATTGATTGGTTGAGACAAGGTCTTACTCTGTTGCCTAGGCTAGAGTGCAGTGGTGCAATCATAGCTCACTATAAGCTTGAACTCCTGGTCTCAAGCAGACCTCCCACTTCAGCCTCCTGAGTAGCCAAGACTACAGTTCATGCCACTATGCCCAGCTAATTCTTTATTTTAATTTTTATTAGAGATGAGGTCTTGCTGTGTTGCCCAGGCTGGTCTTGATTCCTAGGCTCAAGGGATCCTCCTGCCTCCTCCCAAAGTGCTGGGATTATAGACATGAGCCACTGCACTTGGCCTAAAAGCGGATTTTTAAAAGTCTACCCATTTGCACACTGACCAAAAGCAGATTCTTTTAAAAATACCTTTTGTATGAATTTAAGAGAATCTCTAATTAATATAATTATTAACTAACAATCAAATATGTTATTACCAGAACAGCTACTACCGCTTGATTGAGTTTAACTGATAGGAATCAGCCAACTGATGATCCTTAGTACAAATACAATACCTCTCTTCTAGCTATTTTGAAATATATAACCAGTATATTTAGCATATACTGGTTGGCTGATTATTATAGATATAATTGTAGGATTTTGTCTTATTAGTTGTCAGTCAGCCAACGAAGAAAAAGTAAGAGTCTTTTACAAAAAGCCTATGGGGGTGGGTAGGATGAAGCTGAACTTCCGTTTTTTGAACACAGCAGATATAAAGCTCCATAAGGAACATGTTTGCCTGTATCAATTACCAATTAGTTGCCATCCAGATGAATACACAATGATACATTTGTTATATTTTAGCAATATGGTGTTTGTGAAGCCAGTATGTATCTTAAAAATTAAGAAAGGTGTTATTCATTTATTCATTGATATGGTTTGGCTGTGTCCCCACCCAAATCTCGTCTTGAATTGTAGCTCCCATAATCCCCATGTGTCATGGGAGGGATCTGGTAGGAGGTAATTGAATCATAGGGGCAGGTTTTTTTTCCCATGTGGTTCTCATGATAGTGAGGAAGTCTCATGAGATCTAGTGGTTTTATAAAGGGCAGTTCCCCTACACACACCCTCTTGCCTACCACCATATAAGACATATCCTTGCTCTTCATTCACCTTCTACCATGATTTTGGGGCCTCCCCAGACAATTGGAAATGTGAGTCTATGAAACCTCTTTCCTTTATAAATTACCCGGTCTCGGGTATGTCTTTATTAGCAGCATGAGAACAGACAAATACATCCATTCAACAAACATTTATGCACTGAGGTATTAGGTGAAGTTGGAGATGTGGGCAGGGGCCAGGTTCTGTAGGGTCCTGTAGGTCATGGCAAGGAGTTTGGACATTATTGTCATCAAACTTGGTGAAGTGTCTCAAATAAACAAAACATTTGATTTGCTGTCTAAAAATATCACCATGCTGTGCCAAGAATATGCTGCAGTAAGGCAAGAGTTAAGGGGTTATTGCAATAGTCAGGGCAAGAAAGAATAGTGGCCTGAATCAGGGTAAATGTGGTAGCAAGGGAGAAAAGTCAGCAGGTTCAGGTTGTGTAGGTTGAGAAACTAGCAGTTGAGTGAACAGAGAACCTGAACTCCATCTGATACCTACACATGTTTTTCTTAGATGAAAGACAATCTTATAGTGACTGCTAAGGTAGAGAACACACATTTATATACCCCTTTTAAAAACTGATACATTATAGCATTTGTACATATTTATGGGGTGCATGTGATATTTTGTTACATGCATAGATTGTGTAAAGACTAAGTCAGGGTATTTGGGGTGTTCATCGATGATAAATACTTTGAGTATTTATCATTTCTATGATTTGGGAACATTTCAAGTCCTCTCTTCTAGCTATTTTGAAATATATAATACATTGTTGTTAACTATAGTCACCCTACTCTGCTACTGAACACTAGAACTTATTCCTTCCACCTAACTGCATTTACCTTTTTAAAAATGTTTACCTGAAATTTTGGAAATGGTCTACAAATCAGTACCATTTCATCCATTCTATAGTGAAATTACTGAACAGAGGAATACTATTGGATATGAAAGACAGATAAGAGAACGTATAGACCTATTAAATATTAAGCAAAGGTGCCCTGACATAACTTTATTAAGTTACAAGTGAGTAATTTTCAATGTATAGCACAAGGAAAAGCTTTCCCTGTGTTTAATGATCCAATTTTTGGTACGAATACAGCTCCTATGTCCCTGGAGTCAATTATCTATTGCACGGAGATGCACCGTGCAAGGAGGTTGCACAGGGTATGAAATCTCCAGGAACAAATGAAGCTGAGATCGCCTAAGCAGCAGTCCTATATTCCAGAGACACCACTGAATGATTTATGATTCTGATATAAAAACTCTGAAAAGTCAATTTGGTTGAGGAGATTTCTGATTTGGAAGCTTCAAGAGATGATTTAATGAGGTTGGTTTGGCCAGGGAGAGAAGCCCTCACGTATTTTTATGTCATTTCTAGCAAGAGCTTTGTATAGCCAGTACAAATAAGCACTACCTATCTCTCTTTTTTTTCTTTTTTTTGAGATGGAGCCTCACTCTGTCACGCAGGCTGGAGTGCAGTGGCACTATCTTGGCCACTCACTGCAAGCTCCGCCTCCTGGGTTCCCGCCATTCTCCTGCCTCAGCCTCCTGAGTAGCTGGGACTACAGGCGCCCGCCACCACGCCCAGCTAATTTTTTCGTATTTTTAGTAGAGACGGGGTTTCACCGTGTTAGCCAGGATGGTCTCAATCTCCTGACCTCGTGATCCGCCCGCCTCAGCCTCCCAAAGTGCTGGGTTTACAGGCGTGAGCCACTGCGCCCGGCCTTACGTATCTCCTGTACATATGATTTTTTTTTTTTTTTTTTTTAACGGAGTCTTACTCTATCGCCCAGCTGGAGTGCAGTGGCACGACCTTGGCTCACTGCAACCTCTGTCACTCGGGTTCAAGCGATTCTCCTGCCTCAGCCTCCTGAGTACCTGGGACTACAGGCGCCTGCCACCGCACCTGGCTAGTTTTTGTAGTTTTAGTAGAGACAGGATTTCACCGTCTTGGCCAGGCTGGTCTTGAATTCCTGACCTTGTGATCCACCCGCCTCGACCTTACAAAGTGCTGGGATTACAGGCATGAGCCACTGCACCCGGCCCGCATGTTTTGTATCTATTGAGGCAATAACACATAAATACATAAAAAAAAGAACAAAACAGCTTGAACATTGAGTATTACAATATGATGGAAAGAGCATAGACTTTGAAGTCAGACATAGCTTCAAATCTTTCTCCCCCCTCCCCCCCAAACAAATGAGTGACTTCAGGCAAATTACTAACCTCATTGAGTCTTGAGAAAAAAACAAATGGAGCTACTGGTACCTTTTCTTCCCCCAGGGTAGTAGAATCAAGTAGAAAAACGTGAACTATTATAGATATTTAATGAGTGTTTTAAGTTTCATTAGAGTAATTTTGAATTATAGAGCAAGGAAGAGCTTCCCCATGTTGAAGGACTTAGGATGATGGCTGATAAGAAAATTGTTAGCATACCCATTTGTTCTGAGTGTCCCTTGAGTGGCGATGAATGAAACAAAGCTGGGAAGTGTTAGCTTTGTGGTATTGAATAGTCAGAGATGAGAAAAGTATAAAATGTGAAATTGCAAAGTCCAGGCAAATATAAAAGGCATTAGAAAGGGAAAGATGAGTATGGGCTTTTAGTAAACTGGAAACTATTAGTCTCAGAAGGCTGATTAAAATGTGGATAAGCAAGTAGAAGGAGGGGTGCGATAGGAAACTGGAAATATCCATTACCTTTCTCTTGTGAACTGAAATCCTCTTCCCCAGCCAGGATCAGGCCTAGGAGAGCCAGCCAAATCAGATGATCTTTCTGTTTTCCTTTTCCTGGTTCAATTTCTGCTGGACTCTGACTCTCAGCCAAGGTAACTCAAAAGGTCTCTGCTTTCAGTAGCAGGTTCTGCTGCCAACTTTTGTCTCCACATCTTCAAAATCAGGGTAGAATTTTACACTGCGAAGTGCACCAGACAAAAAGCAGAACGACTCTTTGATTTATTTTTCTTTCTCCCTTTCTTTCTCTCTTTCTTTCTTTCTTTCTTTCCTTTCTTTCTTTCTTTCTTTCTTTCTTTCTTTCTTTCTTTCTTTCTTTCTTTCTTTCTTTCTTTCTTTCTTTCTTTCTTTTCTTTCTTTCTTTCTTTCTTTCTTTCTTTCTTTCTTTCTTTCTTTCTTTCTTTCCTTCCTTCCTTCCTTCCTTCCTTCCTTCCTTCCTTCCTTCCTTCCTTTCTTTCTTTTCTTTCTTTCTCTCTCTCTCTCTCTCTTTCTTCCTTCTTTCTTTATTTCTCTCTTTCTTTTTTTTCTTTTTTCCTTAGAGATAGGATCTTATTCTGCTGCGCGGGCTTGAGTACAGTGGCATGATCATGGCTCACGGCAGCCTCAACCTTCTGGGCTCAAGTAATCCTGCCATCGCAGCTTCCCGAGTAGCTGGGACTACAGGCATATGCCACCATGCCTGGCTAAATTTTATTTATTTATTTGGAGACAAGGTCTCACTACATTGCCCAGGCTTGTCTCAAACTCCTGAACTCAAGCAATCCTCCCTCCTCAGCCTCCCAACATGCTGGGATGACAGACGTGAGCCACCATGCCCAGCCCCTTTGATTTATTAGAAGAAACAATATGTATAGAGCTCCACGTGTATGCAAAGAACTTTGTGGTGTACATTGTGAAATGCAGAGAACTCCAAATCCGTGCTTAATCTCAAGGCAAGAGAGGTTCACAATCTATAATAATTTAAGGGACTATGGATATGTAAAAGGAGATGACCCTGAGAGTCAAATGGCAAAATTCATCCTTTATGGATTTGTGAGGAAAGAAGCAGTTACTTTGTGAAATGAAGCTGATACAGTAGCATGTGGGGTTGTTGTTAAGAGTAAATAAACAAATACCCAGAAAAGCACTTAGAACACTGCCCTGCACACAGTGTGTGTTCAGTAAATGTGAGCAATTATTGGCTTCAAGCAGTGCTTCCTTATCTGCCTAATGATAAAAATCACCTGGGAGGGCTTGTTAAATTTGAAGATTCTATTTGGGTTGGCCTGAAAAAGTGTAGGGGAGACTAAATGTTTATATTCAGCAAGTGCCCTGGAATTCTTCAGATTTCTTTAGTTGAGAAAATACACCTGAAAGCAATGGTTCTCAAATTATCAGTATTTCAGAGACATCTGGGTGTCTCGCCCACAGGGTCCTGGAAAATAGTGAATCATCTACATATTAACAAAAGTCTAAGATAATTCTGAAACTGGTAGAGCTGCAAAGGGGCTTTATCCCACTTCTTTAAAAGGCCCCTTAGAAAGATCCACTGGCTTCTTGTTTTGTTTTGTTCTCAAGACAGACTCTTGCTCTGTTGCCCAGGCTGGAGCGCAGTGGTACGATCTCAGCTCATTGCAACCTCTGCCTCCCAGGTTCAAGGAATTCTCCTGTCTCAGCCTTCTAAGTAGCTGGTATTACACGCATGCGCCACCACGCCTGGCGAATGTTTGTATTTTTAGTAGAGATGGGGTTTCACCATGTTGGCCAAGCTGGTCTCGAACTCCTGACCTCTTGATGTGCCCGCCTTGGCCTCCCAAAGTGCTGGGATTACAGACTTGAGCCATCACACCCAGCCTCCACTGGCTTCTTATACATTATTTCTAAACTTTGGTTCTTGGTCCAAGGATCAAAATTTTGGAGGGAAAAGGAGGCAGGTAGGTGTCTCCAAATTCAGATTCCTAGGCTTGTCCTGCTGAGATCTTTAATCAGTAGATTTGGGGTGGGGCCTGAGCATCTGCATAGTTTAAGTTTCTCAGGATATTCTGTTGTTCATCATGCTTTGGGAACCCTTAGACTTTACCCCAGAGCAAGACAGCTGAGTTAGTATAAAGATACCTTGGGAAAGAATGTGTCCATTCAGAACAGGATTGGTTCCTGGAGAAATACAGGGGATAATTGAGAGCAACAGGAGGCAGCCAAATGCCTAAGCAGTTAGGGGCAGGTCCCCAGTAAAACTTTACCTCCGAGCTGAAGACAGTTCGAAACCTAAAAGCCAAGCTACAAGTTAAATCCTCAAATTGGGATTGACAACTTGTCTTCCCGTTTGGTGTGCTTTCCTCTGATTGACCCCACCCTTCACCTATTTTACACATACTCACCCTTTCCTAATTGGTTTTCTACACCGTCGTGCCCACCTTTGGGTGGTGTCTTTGCTTCAACCTTTTTTGCATATGCACAAACCCATCAGCATGCACTCTCCATGCTGAGTCCATAAAAGATCCCCGACCCAGGCACACGGCGGGGACTTTTCCCACCTTTGGGTAGGGGAACCATGTCCCCTGCCCCCGCCAATATCCCATATCCCCTTTCTGCTGAGAATTTTCCTTTCGCTTAATAAATTCTACTCCACTCACTCTCCAGTGTCCACATGTTTAATTCTTCTGACAAGAACTTGGACTTCGCTGAGCTAAGGAGCAGAAAGACCGCAACAAAATGAGAACCCTCAAGTGAGTGAAGAGCCCAGGGCCCCTGCTCATTCATTCTGGCTTCTGGGATTCCAGACCTGGTGCCTCAGCTGCCGGCAGCAGCCAGCTCAGGGAAAGGAACCTGGTCACACAAGAAATCACTAGGCTCTTCTTCCAGGCGGGCCTAAGAAGCGTCTTCTACAGGTCACCTCTTTATACCAGGGAGGCACCCAGCAGGCTTCTCATCCTGTTTGTGTTGGCCTCTGTCTGAATTGCAGCTCCTGCAATTGACTGTGAACTCTGTCACATCCTGTGAACCCCAAATATCTGAGACAGGTCTCAGATATTTAGGAAGTTTATTTTGCCAAAGTTAAGAATGTGCACCCATGACACAGCCTCAGGAGGTCCTGATGACATGTGCCCAAGATGTTCAGGGCACAGCTTGGTTTTATCCATTTTAGACAAACATGAGACATAAATCAATATATGTAAGATGAACATTGGTTTGGTCCAGAAAAATGGTTGCATTCTTTTTTTTTTTTTTTGAGAGAGTTTCACTCTTGTTTCCCAGGCTGGATTGCAATGGCGTGATCAGCTGACTGCAACTGCCGCCTCCTGGGTTCAAGCAATTCTCCTGCCTTAGCCTCCTGAGTAGCTGGGATTACGGGTGCCTGCCACCACGCCCAGCTAATTTTTTGTATTTTTAGTAGAGTTGGGATTTCACCATGTTGGCCAGGCTGGTCTTGAACTCCTGTCCTCAAGTGATCCACCCACTTGGGCCTCCCAAAGTGCTGGGATTACAAGTGTGAGCCACCGCGCCTGATCAATGGTTGCATTCTTTTGAGTTTCTGATTGGCCTTTCCATAAGAGGCAATCGCATATGCATTTATCTCAGTAAGCAGAGGGAGGCTTTGAATAGAACAGGAAGCAGGTTTGCTGTCAGCAGTTCCCAGCTTAACTTTTCTCTTTAGCTTAGTGATTTCCGGAGTCCAAGATTTATTTTTCTTTCATACCTCCCTTCTTGCATCTCTCATTGCCCCATACAGGCAAGGAGAACCTCTCTCCTATGGGCTTCAGCCTTTCCTGTGGCCTCTGGAGCTTCAGCTGTGTAATCAGTGTGTCTTCACCTCAAACTATCCCATACTCTTTCCCTCTCCTTCTCAACTCAACTTGAGACTCTCTCAAATAGGACTGTTTATTTCCTTTTTCCCCAAATGCCTCAAAGTCAGGATAAGAGGGGCAGTGTCTTTTGTGGTCACCCCTAAAACATTTTCAAGGTCACGGGTCTACTGTGGAAAAAATTAATTACTTTAATCTGTCATTCCCTGTGGCCATTTGGAGTTTCTATTTGTGTTTTAAATCCAAAAGAGTGAAGAAAAAAGAGACTTAATTGCATTGTATAATATTTTTGTTTGGTAAGTGCAGATTTTATTTCATACATGAAATATCTTATTGGATTTGTATGGTATCTTTTAAATTGAAATTTATTCTTTAATTTTAATAAATTGTTTTTAAATGAAAGAATGCATAAAATAATAATAATTATGAACTATTTCATGATTATTGCTTTTTGGAGCATAGACGAATGAGGTGTCAAAAATGATGCACTCTGATTGTCTAATATGCCAGAAATGCTAGGTGCACTGCTGATTCCTCAAAACATCACTGTTGGCTTCAATTAAATAAGAACACGTTAACTAAGATAAAGAGAAAATTGATCCTATAACCAACTTTTCATCTCCCTCCACTCCCATAATAATTCAGGAAAAATTGAGTAATTTATTAAAATCTGTGAATATGCTTTATTGCCGATGAGGGAGCTTCAAGGACCCGAGGGGTTTGTTCCTTGAATGTTTCACATTTCAAAATTTATGTCTGTTCAATGGCAATTTGGGGAAAAGTTGTCTTTTATTTTTTATTACAGGAATTTTTTTTGAGACAGGGTCTCATTCTGTTGCCCAGGCTGGAGTATAGTGGTACAATCATGGCTCACTGCAGCCTTGACCTCCTGGGTTCAAGGGATTCTCTTGCTTTAGCTTCCTGAATAGCTGAGACGACAGGCATGTACCACCATGCCCAGCTAATTTTTTAAGTTTACTTTTTATTTTTTGTACAGATGGGGGTCTCACTTTCTTGTGCAGGCTGGTCTCAAACTCCTGGGCTCAAGCAATCCTCCCACCTGAGCCTCCCAAATTGCTGGGATTATAGGCATGAGCTTGGCCTAGACAAATTGTCTTTTAAACATGGCAAACATGTTAATGGGTATTTTTAATTTATTGATTATCTGTCATCTTGTGACAGAAAGGTTCCTAATATTTTTAAAATAGGGAAAAATGTTTGGCACTGAGTGTTGTAACTTAGGAAGTAGCCTAAGATACGGTCACCAAGTTTAATTTAAACAGTAAAATATTTTGGGGGTATGTACGCATGGCAGCACTTAGTGGAAATTGCAGATAGTGAAAGTTACTTTTTGAAATTTGGTCAATAAGCTACTTGTGAATTATTGGATCTTCTGGAGACCAAGGGTGTTGTCTCAGGTTGGTCAAGTTCTCATTCCCTAGGTGTAGGTTGACCTCCTGGCCACACACTCTTAAAACCATTGTCAGGGATTACCTGCATGATTTAAATAGTTTCCTCTTCTCCTTTTCCCCTCTCCCTTTCCTCTTTCCCTTCCTCACCTCTCTGCATTTTTGTCCATCATTCCTGGTTTTACTTTCATGCCAAAGGCTTACAGTTAAATTCTCTTGAGTTACATTTGCAAAATTAATTTGTGTATCATCCAACTCCACAGTATTTGGTAAGTCATGGTATTTTGGCTTCTGTCTTCATTTCACTTGCATTAAAACAGATTAAAACAATCCAAGGAATACAGAAGGTAGGATTAAGATAAATGCATGCTACACGGTTGGGAGTTTGTTATGTGCATATTTTTGCAAATAAATCTGACCTTAAAAAGTAATTGCTTTAGGACCTTGAAAAAAATCAGGGATGAAGGATTTATCTTAAGCAGCATACTTTTCATTCTCTAGGGTTAGCAAAGAGCAGAGCTTTCAGAACACCAAAGTCAATGATAAGTCAAAGAGTTTTGCTACATTTTCCTTTGTTTTCCACTCAAAACATATTAAGCAATATCTAGATACCACTCTCATTGGTTTTTGGGCATCTACAGATGAGATAGTTCTTTATAAAATCTCTGAACAGCCCTGGACTCGTGTTTACTTGGGCAGAGGCATAATCAAAGGAATTGGCCTGCAGCACACAGCTGAACTCAGTGGCCCTAAGTGAGTATCTACTTTATAAGGTGGGGGTGTTCTGCCCTCTACTATCACCCCTGGAATAAAAAATACAGGTGAGAAGACACCAGTCATCACTTTCTCCTCCCTGGAGCCATGTTCATTGGGCCAATTTTCTCTAATAACTTTCCTAACTGGAGAGGGTTCATGCACACATTTTAAATTAAGAGAAGATTCCTACGGGCAAACAGAACACGTTCTCTCCTTGTTGCAATATTTGTCTTCTGGGAAAGGACTTGCAGAGCCTTGTGGTAAGTTGCTTAATAGTGGTCATGGTCTGTTAATCTCATTTTTCCCTCTAAGAGAGAGGGAACAAAATAACTGCCTGGTGAATATCAGGGTCCCTAGGCTTATATGGGGAAATTGGATGAAAGGTCTCCCAGGACAGCAGTGTTTTATTTTGGAATCAAAAATTGGCTTTCCAGGGCAGGGATTTTGAGGGGAGTCCATAATCCTCAGGGAAGTCCTTGGCTGGGCTCCTGGATGGTGGAGATTCTTCTAAAAGGAGATAGCACAGTCTTGCACAGTCTTTTCTTTTCCTTTCTTTTTTTTTTTTTTTCCGGAATCTCTCTCTGTTGCCAGTCTGGAGTGCAGTGACAGTGACACGATCTCGGCTCACTGCAACCTCCGTCTCCCAGGTTCAAGCAATTCTCCTGCCTCAGCCCTCTGAGTAGCTGGGAGTGCAGGCACACGCCACCATGTCTGGCTAATTTTTTTTATTTTTTGTATTTTTAGCAGAGACAGGGTTTCACCATGTTGGCCAGATTGGTCTTGAACCCCTGACCTCAAATGATCCACTCTCCTTGGCCTCCCAAAATGCTGGGATTACAGGCATGAGCCACTGTGCCCAGCCTAGCACTGTCTTTTTCGTATGTACATTTTATCAGTTTTTAAAAAGCTTCTCTGACTTCTAAAATCATTTTTAGAAATTCTTCTGCAGCATCCCTGAAGCTAAGACTTGTCCTACAAATTATATTAAAAGTAATCCTTAATTCTTTTGTGAAACTTTTATGCCAGTATCCCATTTCATTTTTCACAATTTTAAATAAAACAGATAAAACACCAAGGACACAAGAGCAGTACAGATGGTCCCGACTTTCGCTGTTCAGCTTACAATTTTCAGACTTTAGGATGGTGCAAAAGCAATATGCACATGGTAGAAACTGTCCTTTTAAAAATCTTGGGCTAAGTGTGATTTCTCATGCTTTAATCCCCACACTTTGAGAAGCCAAGGCCACAGGATTGCTTGAGCTCAGGAGTTTGAGACCAGCCTGGGAAACATGGTGAGACCCCATTTCCATAAAAAATTAAAAAAATGAGTCAGGGGTGGTGATGCTTACCTGTGGTCCTAGCTACTCCGGAGGCTAAGGTGGGAGGATTGCTTGAAGCCCAGGAGGTTGAGGCTGCAGTGAGCTATGATTGTACCACTGCACTTCAGCCTGAGTGACAGAGTGAGATCTGGTCTCGAAAATTTTTTTTAAAGGAATCTTTTCCTAGGTTAATGACACTAGCAATACGTAATGTGATATTCTCTTTCAATACTGAACGGCAGCATTGTGCTGCAACTCCCAATCAGGCAAGTAATCAAGACAGTAAACAACTGATACTCTACAGTGTGCTATGTTGCCTTTTTTAGACATCGTGTTTTGTGTTTTTACATCCCATCATGTCTACAAAATGCCCACCTGTGCCTCCTGCTTCAGGTGAAAAGAGGAAGGCAATTACCCTTGAGGCAAAACTCAAGATAAGGGGGGACACGGTGGCTCATGCTTGAAATCTCAGCTACTAGGGAAGCTGAAGTGGAAGGATCACTTGAAGCCCGGAGTTCGAGACCAGCCTCTAAAAAACCTCCCAAAACAAAAACAAACACAAACACCTCTAGATAATTGCCCATCATGAAGGACAATGTTAACAAGCCAGTAATGTCCATTGCATGTGAATTAGGACTGTTGCAATCAACGATCCCAATCATCTTAAAGGATAAGAAGGGAATGAGTGATTGAAAATGTTTACAGCAAATCATGCATAGTTCCAACACTTCAAAAGACATCATAATTTTCATAATAACGTGAAGGTCATCAGTGAAGCAGCAAATGCTGACTGAAGACGTCAAATCTTTAAAGGAAGAGCTGTGTCTTAGTCCATTTTCTGTTGCTTATAAAATAATACATGAAACTTGGAAATTTATAAGAAATGAAATTTATTTTTACAGTTGGGAGTCTGAAAAGTCCAAGTTTGATGGGCTGCGTCTGGTAAGGGCCTTCTTGCTGGTGAGGACTCTCTGCAGAGTTCCAAGGTGGTGCAAGGCATCCCATAGCAAGGAGCCTGAACATGCTTAGATTTCTCTTCCTCTTCTTATAAAGCCACCAGTTCCACTCCCATCATAGCCCATGAATTCATTAACCTGTGAATGAATTAATCCACTTATGAGGGCAGAGCTCTCATGACCCAGTCACCTCTTAAAGGCTGATATGTCTTGGCTGTGTCCCTACCCAAATCTCATCTTGAATTCCACATGTTGTGAGAGGGACCCGGTAGGAGGTGATTGAATCATGGGGGCAGGTCTTTCCCATGCTGTTCTCATGATAGCAAATAAGCCTCATGAGATCCAACAGTTTAAAAAAGGGGAGTTTCCCTACACAAGCTCTCTCTTCTCTTGTCTGCTTCCATGTGAGACATGCCTTCCACCTTCCACCATGATTGTGAGGCCTCCCCAGCCATGTGGAATTGTAAATTCATTAAACCTCCTTTTGTAAATTGCCCAGTCTCAGGTATGTCATTATCAGCAGTGTGAAAATGGACTAATACAAAGGACCCAACTTTCAATATTGCTACATTGAGGGTTAAGTTTCGACATGAGTTTTGGAGGAAACAAACATTCAAACCACAGCAAGCCTCATAGGATAATTGCAAATGAGAAATATTGCCAGGACAAATATTTAATGTCAATGCAATCAAGTTGTTCTGGAAGTGTGTGCTGAGCATACATACATTCATTAAGAGTTCAAGACAAATGCCAGGATTCAAGGCATTCAAAGATTATCTCACACTGCTTTTGGGTAGAAATGTTGCAAGATTCAAATAAAGCTTTCCTAGTCTACCATTTAGAGAACCCTAGAGCATTCAAGAATGTGAGCAAGCATACATTTCCCATTTATTATTTCCATAAGAAGAAAGCCTGAATGACATCAACATTGTGTGAAGACTGGTTTTGAACTGGTTTTGAACAGGCAAGAGAATATTGGAGGCAAAACAACATCCCATTCAAGATTCTTCTGATACTAGATAATGCTCCGGGGCACACACAGCATATTGGTGACATGCATCCTGATGTAGATGTTGTATATTTGCCACCAAACAAAACTGCACTAATTCAACCAATGGACCAAAGCACAAGAGCTGGGTTCATAGCATACTATATACACCAGATGTTTACACAGGCTGTTGAAGTGACTGAATCTGACCAAATGCTACTAGAGTTTTGGAAAGGTTGTAACATTCTAAGTGCTATCCAGAACATGGCTGCAGCACAGGAAGAAGACACACAGCAATGCATAAATTGCTTTTGGAAGAAAGCTTTGAAGACATATGTGAACACATTCAAAGACTTTAACAAAGACCCTGCTATTGATGGAATAGTAAGTAACAGTGTATTAGTGCTTGGGAAACAGCTGGAATTTGACATTGACGAGCAGGATGAACTTGTTGGCTTTGAGGCTGAAGAATTTATCAATGAGGAGCTGATCAAACGGGAGTAAGAAAGAGGTAAAGAACTTGAGGCAGAGGAAGAAGTTTTACCCAAGGCACCAAGAAAGTGCACAGCAATGAAACCGCAGAGGTGTTTGCTATGATTAGCAGTGGTGTATAGATGTTATAAGAAATGAATGTATCAAAAAGACACATGTACTCATATGTTCATTGCAGTGCTGTTCACAGTAGCAAAGACAAGGAATCAAGCTTGGTGCTCATCACTGGTAGTTTGGATAAAGAAAATGTGGTACATATATACCATAGAATACTATGCAGCGGATAGAGCTGGAGGCCATTTTCCTGAGTGAACTAATGCAATAATAATAGAAAACCAAATACCAGATGTTCTCCCTTATAAGTGGGAGCTAAACATTGAATACACATGAATGTAAACATGGGAACAATAGTCACTGGGGACTACTAGACAGGGGAGGGAGGGAGGGGAGCATGGGCTGAAAAACCACCTATTAGGTACTATCCTCACTGCCTGAGTGACTGAATTGTTGGAATCCCAAGCCTCAGCATCATGCAATATACCCATGTAACAAATCTGCACATGTACCCTTTAATCTTTTTTTTCTCTTCTTGAGACAAGGTCTCACTCTATTGCCCAGGCTGGAGTGCAGTGGCATGATCACGGTTCACTGCAACCTCCACCTCCTGGGTACAAGCAATTCTCCTGCCTCAGCCTCCAAGTAGCTGGGATTACAGGTGCGTGCCACCATGCCTGGCTAATTTTTTTGTATTTTTAGTAGAGATGGAATTTCACCATGTTGGTGAGGCTGGTCTTGAACTCCTGGCCTGAAGTGATCCACCCACCTTGGCCTCCCAAAGGGCTGGGATTCCAGACATGAGCTACCGTGCCCAGCCAGTACCCTTTAATCTATAATAGAAGTTGAAATTATAAAACAAAAACAAAAACAGAGAAATGGATGCCAATAATGAGAGGTTTGCAAGAGTTGACAGACAGATGCAGTATGCTCTTACTTCCTCTAGGGAAATATATAATGAAAAGAAGTAACAAATTCTACAGACCAAACTTGATAGCTTCCTGAAAATTATGCCTGCTAAACCATGAAGTGTTGATATCCCAGTGCCTTCTACAGGTTGAGCATTCCTAATCTGAAAATCCAAAATGCAAACTTTGAGTGCTGACATGATGCCACAAGTGGAAAATCCCACACTTGTCCTCCTTTAATAATTTCACAAAATTATTAAAAACATTGTATATAATTACCTTCAGTTTATGTGTATTATGTGTGTATAAAACAAATACATTTTATGTCTGGACTTGGGTCCCACCTCCAAGGTATCTCATTATGTGTATGCAAATATTCCAAAAAATCCAAAAAAAAATCTGAAATACTTCGGTCCCAAGTATTTTGGTTAAGGGATGCTCAACCTATACCAGCTATTCTCTCCGGAGCCTCATTATAAGAGGGAGAAATTGACAACTCTGTGGCTGTAGCATCCCCTTCATCCAGCAATTAATTTCAGTTCAATGTTTCAAACATTCTTCAGGTCCAGTGTACTTTCAGTTGTCTACACTAACAGTGAGGACCTATGCAACTTTTCTGTTTTTCACAGTTTGGTATTCAATAAATTACATGAGATATTCAATACATTATTATAAAATAGGCATTGTGTTAGATGATTTTGTCCAACCAAAGGTTAATATAAGCATGCTGATTTAATGTAGGTTAGGCTAAGTTGTGATGTTCAAGAGGTTATGTGTATTTAATGCGTTTTTGACTTACGACTTAAAACATTTTTCATTTATGATGGGTTCATCGGGATGGAACCCCATCAGAAATTGAAGAGCATCTGCACTAGAATATGGCTGAGGCTTGCCCAGTTTTTTCTTGTTTTTAATTTAGTGGAATTATATTGATTTCAAGAGCTTTGCACTTAAGCATATTGAAATGGCCTTAATTGAAAGAGAAAGATATCTACTTTGTTTGAGTAAATGTATAGTAATGTGCTGGCTAAAGTCTCTGGCTTGTCAAATACAATAAAAATTACTTGCAATGTCTGGTTATACGAAAGAAATACTTTAAACAATGGAGTTTTTAAATTTGAAGAGGCTTTTTGTGTGGGCAGAGAAATTGAGTTCATTTTTACTTTTTTTTCTTTTCTTTGAGACATAGTCTTTCTCTGTTGCCCAGGCAGAGTGCAGTGGTGCAATCATAGCTCACTGCAGCTTCAACCTCCTGGGCTCCAATGATCCTCCTTCCTCAACCTCCTGAATAGCTGAAACTACAAGTACACACCACATACCTGGCTAATTTTTTAACATATTTTGTAGAGATGTGGTCTCATCATGTTGCCCAGGCTGATCTCAAACTCCTGGGCTCCAGTGATCCTCCTGCCTTAGCCTCCCAAAGCACTGGGATTACAGGCCACCCTACCTGGTCCATTTTTATTTTTCTTTAAATTGAGATTT
Organism: Macaca fascicularis; assembly: GCF_037993035.2. Lineage (NCBI taxonomy): Eukaryota > Metazoa > Chordata > Mammalia > Primates > Cercopithecidae > Macaca > Macaca fascicularis. Next base: position 24,296,995 of record NC_088383.1, read on the forward strand.
TCTATAGTGCTTAGATTTTTTTATTTTTTTTATTTTTTTAAGAAGACCACATCATTATTCATGTAAGGGAAGCCCTGCTTTAGACACTGTTAATAAATTATAACATCATTAACAGCAGCAATCTGACCACAAGTAGTAATGAAGATGAGGCTGAAATACTAGGTAGTGATGGACCTTCAAATCGTAATTTTGTAAAACTTGAGAAAATTGAAACTAAATATATCAGTTTAATGAAAGTTTGCTAGCTGATCTTTTTTTTTTTTTTTTTTTTTTTTTTGAGACGGAGTCTCGCTCTATCGCCCAGGCTGGAGTGCAGTGGCCGGATCTCAGCTCACTGCAAGCTCCGCCTCCCGGGTTTACGCCATTCTCCTGCCTCAGCCTCCCGAGTAGCTGGGACTACAGGCGCCCGCCACCTCGCCCGGCTAGTTTTTTGTATTTTTTTAGTAGAGACGGGGTTTCACCGTGTTAGCCAGCTGATCTTTTTTGTTAGTTTACATATACCTCTTAAATACTTATTTAGGTTAAATTTTTGTTTTTAATTATACTTTAAGTTCTAGGGTACATGTGCACAATGTGCAGGTTTGTTACATATGTATACATGTGCCATGTTGGTGTGCTGCACCCATTAACTCATCATTTACATTAGGTATATCTCCTAATGCTATCCCTGCCCCCTCCCGCCTCCCCACAATAGGACCCGGTGTGTGATGTTCCCCTTCCTGTGTCCAAGTGATCTCATTGTTCAATTCCCACCTATGAGTGAGAACATGTGGTATTTAGTTTTCTGTTCTTGCGATAGTTTGCTGAGAATGATGGTTTCCAGCTGCATCCATGTCCCTACGAAGGACATGAACTCATCCTTTTTTATGGCTGCATAGTATTCCATGGTGTATATGTGCCACATTTTCTTAATCCAGTCTATCATTGATGGGCATTTGGGTTGATTCCAAGTCTTTGCTATTGTGAATAGTGCCGCAGTAAACATACGTGTGCATGTGTCTTTATAGCAGCATGACTTATAATCCTTTGGGTATATCCCCAGTAATGGGATGGCTGGGTCAAATGGTATTTCTAGTTCTAGATCCTTGAGGAATCACCACACTGTTTTCCACATTGGTTGAACTAGTTTACAGTCCCACCAACAGTGTAAAAGTGTTCCTATTTCTCCACATCCTCTCCAGCACCTGTTGTTTCCTGATTTTTTAATGATTGCCATTCTAACTGGTGTGAGATGGTATCTCATTGTGGTTTTGATTTGCATTTCTCTGATGGCAAGTGATGATGAGCATTTTTTCATGTGTCTGTTGGCTGTCTGAATGTCTTCTTTTGAGAAGTGTCTGTTCATATCCTTTGCCCACTTTTTGATGGGGTTGTTTGATTTTTTTCTTGTAAATTTGATTGAGTTCTTTATAGGTTCTGGGTATGAGCCCTTTGTCAGATGAGTAGATTGCAAAAATTTTCTCCCATTCTGTAGGTTGCCTGTTCACTCTGATGGTAGTTTTTTTGCTGTGCAGAAGCTCTTTAGTTTAATTAGATCCCATTTGTCAATTTTGGCTTTTGTTGCCGTTGCTTTTGGTGTTTTAGACATGAAGTCCTTGCCCATGCCTCTGCCCTGAATGGTATTACCTAGGTTTTCTTCTAGGGTTTTTATGGTTTTAGGTCTAATATTTAAGTCCCGATTCCATCTTGAATTAATTTTCGTATAAGGAGTAAGGAAAGGATCCAGTTTCAGCCTTCTACTTATGGGTAGCAATTTTTCCCAGCACCATTTATTAAATAGGGAATCCTTTTCCCATTTCTTGTTTTTGTCAGGTTTGTCAAAGATCAGGTGGCTGTAGATGGGTGCTATTATTTCTGAGGGCTCTGTTCTGTTCCATTGGTCTATATCTCTGTTTTGGTACCAGTACCATGCTGCTTTGGTTACTGTAGCCTTGTAGTATAGTTTGAAGTCAGGTAGCGAGATGGCTCTAGCTTTGTTCTTTTGGCTTAGGATTGTCTTGGCAATGCGGGGTCTTTTTTGGTTCCATATGAACTTTAAAGCAGTTTTTTCCAATGCTATGAAGAAAGTCATTGGAAGCTTAATTGGGATGGCACTGAATCTATAAATTACCTTGGGCAGTATGGCCATTTTCACAATATTAATTCTTCCTATCCATGAGCATGGTATGTTTTTCCATTTGTTTGCGTCCTCTTTTATTTCACTGAGCAGTGGTTTGTAGTTCTCCTTGAAGAGGTCCTTTACATCCCTTGTAAGTTGGATTCCTAGGTATTTTATTCTCTTTGAAGCTATTGTAAATGGGAGTTCATTCATGATTTGGCTCTCTGTTTGTCTGTTACTGGTGTATAAAAATGCTTTTGATTTTTGCACGTTGATTTTGTATCCTGAGACTTTGCCGAAGTTGCTTATCAGCTTAAGGAGATTTTGGGCTGAGACAATGGGGTTTTCTAAATATACAATCATGTCATCTGCAAACAGGGACAATTTGATTTCTTCTTTTCCTAACTGAATACCCTTTATTTCTTTCTCTTGCCTGATTGCCCTGGCCAGAACTTCCAACACTATGTTGAATAGGAGTGGTGAGAGAGGGCATCCCTGTCTCGTGCCAGTTTTCAAAGGGAATGCTTCCAGTTTTTGCCCATTCAGTATGATATTGGCTGTGGGTATGTCATAAATAGCTCTTATTATTTTGAGATACGTTCCATCAATACCGAATTTATTGAGAGTTTTTAGCATGAAGGGCTGTTGAATTTTGTCAAAGGCCTTTTCTGCATCTATTGAGATAATCATGTGGTTTTTGCCTTTGGTTCTGTTTATATGCTGGATTACATTTATTGATTTGCATATGTTGAACCAGCGTTGCATCCCAGGGATGAAGCCCACTTGATCATGGGGGATAAGCTTTTTGATGTGCTGCTGGATTCAGTTTGCCAGTATTTTATTGAGGATTTTTGCATCGATGTTCATCAGGGATATTGGTCTAAAATTCTCTTTTTTTGTTGTATCTCTGTCAGGCTTTGGTATCAGGATGATGTTGGCCTCGTAAAATGAGTTAGGGAGGATTCCCTCTTTTTCTATTGATTGGAATAGTTTCAGAAGGAATGGTACCAACTCCTTCTTGTACCTCTGGTAGAATTCGGCTGTGAATCTGTCTGGTCCTGGACTTTTTTTGGTTGGTAGGCTATTAATTATTGCCTCAATTTCAGAGCCTACTATTGGTCATTCAGGGATTCAACTTCTTCCTGGTTTAGTCTTGGGATAGTGTAAGTGTCCAGGAAATTATCCATTTCTTCCAGATTTTCTAGTTTATTTGCGTAGAGGTGTTTATAGTATTCTCTGATGGTAGTTTGTATTTCTGTGGGATCGGTGGTGATATCCCCTTTATCATTTTTTATTGCATCTATTTCATTCTTCTCTCTTCTTTATTAGTCTTGCTAGTGGTCTATCAATTTTGTTGATCTTTTGAAAAAATCAACTCCTGGATTCACTGATTTTTTGGAGGGTTTTTTGTGTCTCTATCTCCTTCAGTTCTGCTCTGATCTTAGTTATTTCTTGCCTTCTGCTAGCTTTTGAATGTGTTTGCTCTTGCTTCTCTAGTTCTTTTAATTGTGATGTTAGGGTGTCAATTTTAGATCTTTCCTGCTTTCTCTTGTGGGCATTTAGTGCTATAAATTTCCCTCTGCACACTGCTTTAAATGTGTCCCAGAGATTCTGGTATGTTGTGTCTTTGTTCTCATTGGTTTCAAATAACATCTTTATTTCTGCCTTCATTTCGTTATGTACCCAGTAGTTGTTTAGGAGCAGGTTGTTCAGTTTCCATGTAGTTGAGTGGTTTTGATTGAGTTTCTTAGTCCTGAGTTCTAGTTTGATTGCACTGTGGTCTGAGAGACAGTTTGTTAAAATTTCTGTTCTTTTACATTTGCTGAGGAGTGCTTTACTTCCAATTATGTGGTCAATTTTGGAATAAGTGTGATGTGGTGCTGAGAAGAATGTATATTCTGTTGATTTGGGGTGGAGAGTTCTGTAGATGTCTATTAGGTCTACTTGGTGCAGAGCTGAGTTCAATTCCTCAATATCCTTGTTAACTTTCTGTCTCATTGATCTGTCTAATGTGGACAGTGGGGTGTTAAAGTCTCCCATTATTAATGTATGGGAGTCTAAATCTCTTTGTAAGTCTCTAAGGACTTGCTTGATGAATCTGGGTGCTCCTGTATTGGGTGCATATATATTTAGGATAGTTAGCTCTTCCTGATGAATTGTTCCCTTTACCATTATGTAATGGCCTTCTTTGTCTCTTTTGATCTTTGATGGTTTAAAGTCTGTTTTATCAGAGACTAGGATTGCAACCCCTGCTCTTTTTTGTTTTCCATTTGCTTGGTAGATCTTCCTCCATCCCTTTATTTTGAACTTATGTGTGTCTCTGCGTGTGAGATGGGTCTCCTGAATACAGCAAACTGATGGGTCTTAACTCTTTATCCAATTTGCCAGCCTGTGTCTTTTAATTGGACCATTTATTCCATTTACATTTAAGGTTAATATTGTTATGTGTGAACTTGATCCTATATTATGATATTAACTAGTTATTTTGCTAGCTAGTTGATGCAGTTTCTTCCTAGCGTCAATGGACTTTATGTTTTGACATGTTTTTGCAATGGCTGTTACCTGTTGTTCCTTTCCATGTTTAGTGCTTCCTTCAGGATCTCTTGTAAGGCAGGCCTGGTGGTGACAAAATCTCTAAGCATTTGCTTGTCTGTAAAGGATTTTATTTCTCCTTCACTTATGAAACTTAGTTTGGCTGGATATGAAATTCTGGGTTGAAAATTCTTTTCTTTAAGAATGTTGAATATTGGCCCCCACTCTCTTCTGGCTTGGAGAGTTTCTGCCGAGAGATCTGCTATTAGTCTGATGGGCTTCCCTTTGTGTGTAACCCGACCTTTCTCTCTGGGTGCCCTTAACATTTTTTCCTTCTTTTCAACTTTGGTGAATCTGACAATTATGTGTCTTGGAGTTGCTCTTCTCGAGGAGTATCTTTGTGGCATTCTCGGTATTTCCTGAATTTGAATGTTGGCCTGCCTTACTAGGTTGGGGAAGTTCTCCTGGATGATATCCTGCAGAGTGTTTTCCAAGTTGGTTCCTTCCATTTTCCCCATCACTTTCAGGCACACCAATCAGACGTAGATTTAGTCTTTTCACATAATCCCATATTTCTTGGAGGCTTTGTTCATTTCTTTTTACTCTTTTTTCTCTAAACTTCTCTTCTCGCTTCATTTCATTCATTTGATCTTCAATCACTGATACTCTTTCTTCCAGTTGATTGAGTCGGTTACTGAAGCTTGTACATTTGTCACGTAGTTCTCGTGTTATGGTTTTCATCTCTATTGGTTCTTTTAAGGACTTCTCTACATTGTTTATTCTAGTTAGCCATTTGTCAAATCTTTTTTCAAGGTTTTTAGTTTCTTTGTGCTGGTTATGTAGTTCCTCCTTTAGGTCTGAGAAGTTTGATCGACTGAAGCCTTCTTCTCTCGACTCGTCAAAGTCATTCTCCATCCAGCTTTGTTCTATTGCTGGCGATGAGCTGCATTCCTTTGGAGAGGGAGATGCACTCTGATTTTTTTAATTTTCAGCTTTTCTGCACTGCTTTTTCCCCATCTTTGTGGTTTTCTCTGTGGTCTTTGATGATGGTGACGTACTGATGGGATTTTGGTGTGGGTGTCCTTTCTGTTTGTTAGTTTTCCTTCTAACAGTCAGGACCCTCAGCTGTAGGTCTGTTGGAGTTTGCTTGAGGTCCACTCCAGACCCTGTTTGCCTGGGTATCAGCAGCGGAGGCTGCAGAAGATAGAATATTGCTGCACAGCGAGTGTTGCTGTCTGATTCTTGCTCTGAAACCTTCATCTCAGGGGTGTACCCCGCCGTGTGAAGTGTGAGGTGTCGGTCTGCATGTGTTTTTCCAAGTGTTGTGTGTCTCAATTTCCTTTGGCTAGGAAAAGGAATTCCCTTCCCCTTGTGCTTCCCAGGTGAGGCGATGCCTTACCCTGCTTCAGCTCTGGCTGGTCGGGCTGCACCTGCAGACCAGTGCCAACTGTCCAACATGCCCTAGTGAGATGAACCTGATACCTCAGTTGAAAATGCAGAAATCACCCATGTTCTGTGTCGCTCACGCTGGGAGCTGGAGGCTGGAGCTGTTCCTATTTGGCTCTCTTAAATTTTTTAAAAAAATTATTAGATAGGTTCTCACTTTGTTATCCAGGTTGGAGTGCAGTGGTGCAATCATAGCTCACTGTGGCCTTTAGTTCTGGCCTCAAGTCATCCTCCTGCCTTGGCCCCACAAAATGCTGGGATTACCAGCAGGAGACACCACACCAGGCCTTATTTAGGTTTTAACTTGGTGTCATTTCATTTCAGTTAGGAGTGTTTAGTCACTCCAGCTTGATGGAAATTATTCCTACAATTAAGCACGTTGGTTTATTTTTGTGTGGTTCCATTATTATTACGGAACCACACAAAGTCAAACACTTGTTAGATTTCAGGCCTTGTGTTTCCTTCATGGTTTATGAGGATTTTCTTATTCAATCCTTCAACAGCATTATGCAATGGGAATTAGGACTTTCATCTCTGTTTTGCTGATGAAAAAACAGAAATGGAATCCAAATTCTGTAATTCAAGAACCTGCACTCTTAGCCACTATACTAAATTTATTTTAAGTAAAACTAAAGAGTCAATAAATAAAATAGGGAATAAAGGTTTTTTGTTACAGAAAATTTCAAGGGTTAAAGAATTATACTGTGAACCCTCATGTACACATGTCCAGTCTTGTTCTCTCTGTATCCTCTATCTTCTGCCCCATCACTATTATAAAGCTTTTTTTTTTTTTTTTTTTTTTTTTTTTTTAAATAGAAGCAAGGTCTTATTATATTACCCAGTCTGGTCTCAAACTCCTGAGCTTTAGTGATCCTTTTATCTTGGCATCCCAAAGTTGTGAGCCACTGTGCCCCATCACTGATCTGTTTTTTTTTTTTTTTTTTGAAACAGAGTCCCACTCTGTCACCCAGGCTGGAGTGATCTCAGCTCACTGCAACTTCCACCTCTTGAGTCCAAGTGATTCTCCTGCCCCAGCCTCCCAAGTAGCTGGGACTACAGGCACTCACCACCATGCCTGGCTAATTTTTGTATTTTTAGTAGAGACTGGGTTTTGCCATTTTGGCCAGGCTGGTTTTGAACTGCTGACCTCAAGTGATCCACCTGCCTTGGCCTCCCAAATTGTTGGGATTACAGGTATGAGCCATTGTGCCCAGGCTGATTCACTTCTTAGTGTTGCAGATAAAATTGATCCTGTGACTTATTTCCTGAATGCTGTATTTGTACATTTACTTTTGTGCTTACATTTGCTATGCTTTAAGTGGAAACCAAGATGAATCAAGCAAATTCTGTCCTCAAGAAACTTAAAATCTTGCTTTGGGAGGTCAAGGTGGGAGGATCGCTTGAGGTCAGGAGTTTGAGATTTGCTGGGGCAACATAGTGAGTACCTGTCCCTAAAATTTTTTTTTAAAATAATAAATAAAATAAAATTAAAATCTAATGGCAGGGATAAAATATGTACATAAATATCCCTAATATAAAGAATGTGATACATGCCAAGGTCATGTATAGATAAGTTTAGAAGTTCAGAAGAGATTTCAAGTGTCTATAGTTTGTGAATGACTTCCCTGTTAGACAACATTTTGAGCTCATAAATGCGTTATTTATTTTAGTGCTTCAATACCCACCTTAAAAGACAAATATTATTAACCCCAGTTATCGATGATGAAGTTGAGGCTCAGGCAGGAGGTGACAATTGAATCGGCCTGAGGGATAGAGAGGATTTGCATAACTGGAGAGTTGGGCATCCCAGGTGAGGGGAATAGCTGTGGAAAGGCACTGAAAGCACCAGGGTCCAGGAAGCAGAGAAACAGGGTCATGAAATAGTGAAAGGAACGGTCAAAGGCACGTCTTAAGGCTTCTACTTTGTTATGATAAGGAAAGACACTGAGTGGCTGGATATGTATTGTCATGTGTATGTTGAATGAGGAAAATACATTAGAGACAAACACAAAGACGTGCGGTTTCTACAAAGGATCTGCTTATCAGTAAAACATTAATAGATACTGAGTGATATGAATGTCTTGGAGAGGTCATGACCTTAGAAATCTAAATAAAAAATTAAATAAAAAGCATTAAATAAATAAATGCAAGCACAAATCACAAATCTCTGATTTTGAGACCAGACTGAATCACAAAGCAAGACCTTGTCTCTACAAAATATTTTTTAAATTAGCCCAGCATGGTGGCACGTACCTGTAGTCCCAGCTACTCTGGAGGCTGAGGTGAGAGGATCGCTTGAGCCCAGGAGTTTGAGGCAGCGGTGGGCTATGATCACACCATGGCACTCCAGCCTGGGCAACAGAGGGGGAGCCTGTCTCTAAAGAAAAAGGAAAAAAGAAATAATATATCCTCTTGTGGTCTGGGTCAGCCAATGAGAATACAACAGTGGAAAGATCTTGGAGTCAGTAAAAGTCATAGAATTCTAGGAGTGCAGCATTTGTCCTCTACTGTCCTGTGCTAATGCAGACCCAGCCATTCTTTGTATCCCTTGATTTCCAAAAAGCCTTTTAGTGCTATCTTCTCTTAAGAATGCATCCTGATTTTTAATGGAAGTTGGCTCTTAAGGTATTTTTCTTTTGTACTTTAAAGCTTAAGACCCAAAGAAAAACATGCATAATTAATCTGTCAAATCTGGGGATAGCTCTGCACATACTGCCAAGTCTCTCCTTCTCTTTCAATTTTTTTTTAGAAATTTGTGGCAGTAATTATATATACCTGGCACCTACTGTGTCTTTCTGTTTTCACAGGCATGTTTGACTTAAATACTCTCTACCATCACTTATTCTTCCACCTCCAAACTCATTTGTTTTGAGATTGCTTTTGTATTTTCACTTTTTATTTATTTTTATTTTTATTTTTGAGACAGCGTCTTGCTCTGTCTTCCAGGGTGAAGTGCAGTGCAGTGATTATGACTTACTGTAGCATCGAACTCCTGGGCTCAAGTGATCCTCCTGCCTCAGCCTCCTGAGTAACTGGGACTATAGGCACTCACCATCACACCTGGCTAATAAAAACAAATTTTGTTTTGTAGAGACAAGGTCTTGCTATGTTGCCCAGGTTCCAAACTTCTAGCTTCAAGTGATCTCCCTCCTTGGCCTCCCAAAGTACTGGAGTAATAACAGGAGTGAGCCATTATGCCTGGCCTCTATTTTCATTGAGAACTGTCTTTTAGGTCTAGTATTATCAGCTGCATCATGAAAAAAGTCCAGAAAAACAACAACAACAACAACAACAACAACAACAACAACAAAAACAACATATTAAAACTTAGGTCAAGGTTCCTTCTTTTTTTGTTGTTGTTTTTGTTTTTGTTTGTTTTTAGAAGGTGTCTCACTCTGTCATCCAGGCTGGGGTATGATGGCGTGATCTTGGCTCACTGCAACCTCCGCCTCCTGGGTTTAAGCAATTCTCCCACCTCAGCCTCCCATGTGACTGGGATTACAGGAACCTGCTATCACGCCCAGCTACTTTTTGCATTTTTGTAGAGATGGGGTTTCACTATGTTGTTGGCCAGGCTGGTCTTGAACTCCTGACCTCAGATGATCTGCCCGCCTTGTCCTCCCAAATTGCTGGGATTACAAGCATAAGCCACATACCCAGCCTCTTTGATATTTTTATATGATTGATTTCCTGCTCAGCATTGGCCACAGACACATTTACATTTGTTCATGGTTCTTGGGCTGATAATATCACTTCTTTAAAGAACAACATAACTTGTTTAGATGACATGTGATTATAGGAAGGGACTAATCGAGCCAGGAAATGAAGATCCCCAATCAATCATTTGGTCACTTACTTGTGACCCAAAATGAGATCAATTAAGTCCTTCCTGAATAATTTTTTTTTTTTTTAATTGTGACAGGGCCTCTCTCTGTTTGTTACCTAGGTTGGAGTGCAGTGGTGTGATCATGGTTCACTGTACCCTTGACTTCCTAGGCTCAAGAGATCCTCCCATATTGATATGGTTTGGCTGTGTCTCCACCTAAATCTCAACTTGAATTATATCTCCCAGAATTCCCACGTTTTATGGGAGGGACCCAGGGGGAGGTAATTGAATCATGGGGGCTGGTCTTTTCCATGCTATTCTTGTGATAGTGAACAAGTCTCATGAAATCTGATGGGTTTATCAGGGGTTTCTGCTTTTGCCTCTTCCTCATTTTCTCTTGCCACCACCATGTAAGAAGTGCCTTTCACTTCCTGCCATGATTCTAAGGCATCCCCAGCCATATGGAACTGTAAGTCCAATTAAACCTCTTTTTGTTCCCAATTTTGGGTATGTCTATTAGCAGCATGAAAACGAACTAATACACATATCAACCTCCTTAGTAGATAAGACTACAGGCATGTGCCATCATGCCTGGCTAAGTTTTTAAAAAATGTTTGTAGAGATGGGATCTCGCTATGTTGCCCAGGCTGGTCTGGAACACCTGGCCTCAAGCAATTCTCCTGCGTCAGCCTCCCAAAATGCTGGAATTACAGATGTGAGCCATTGCACTCAGTCTTCCTTGTATAATTCTTAGTGTAAATCTGGAATCATCCATATCAATCTTACTGAAAAATAAGGAAGAAAATTGGTATGCATTTGTTTGAAGGAGACAAAATAATTATATATCTTGGATTCAGCTGTTACACTGTTAGCAGAAATAACAATATTTACTTTTAGAATGCTTTGTTTTCTTAAAAAATCCAAACACAAAGACTTGAAAATCCTTTTCTACGTAAATTTTTTATCTTGAAATTTACTGTCTCTTGAGAGAAGATATGGTTTTAGAATTTTTTCTTGCATCACAATCTGCCAACCACAGAGAAGTTAAGTGATGGCTTAAGAAACTAAGTATGATCTTCTATATTTATTTTCAGCATAATATTTCACTAATTTTTTTCCACCATCTATAAAATATCTATGATGACTATGTCTAAAAATCTTACCTTTTTAAAGCTGCATAATTGTGTGATTTTCAGCTGGTGCTCTCTTAATCCATTTGCAAATGTTTATCACCATTTTGTTCAAATGGAATGTCCTGGAATTACTCGACCCATCAAAAGGCTTCATATTCTTTTGGCTGTTTAAGTGATGAATACTGATCTCTAACATGACAGTTTATAATTTAATTTTTCCATTAGCCTTACTTTTTAAGTAAGAAAGAAAAGCTGTATCTTCAAAATATATGATTTGACCAAATATTAAGGAGATCAGAGGTGTTTCCTATGAGTGCTTACCATATATATTATCATGATGTAAAATGCTGAACTGGCTCACGCAGTTATTTATTGTGGTAATATACAACATAGTTAACAATCTGAAGGGCATGGGTGCCAACCAAACAGAACAAGGTATTGGTCTTAGTGCTAGAGAAGATTGCTGGATCATGAGGAGGGGGCTTCTGGAAGGGGGGCCCGGGTAGTTGGGAAGGGATGGAGGTAAAATATTCAGAAAGCTGTGCTATGTTCCACTATTTCAACAATAGCATGGCTGTACTAAAAAGACCCTGCTACCCATCAGTTCTGTTGTTTGAAGAACTGTGTCAAGGAAGCAAAGGGTCTAGATTTCACCTGCATGTAGACCAGTTGACAGATACAGCAATTTACAATACATTCTAACAAAGCAGCATGATAACGAGAGAAAAGAGCACAGATTTTGGAGTCAGCAAGGCTGAGTTTGGATCCTTTCTTTATTCCTTAATAGCTATGTGATCCTGGGAAAATTTCTTGTGCTCTACAAATGTCAGTTTCCTTCTCTGTAAGAGGAGACAGCAATGCCTTCCCTGTAGGTTTGCTGAATGGCTACAGGTGAAATGGGTACAGCTCCTGTCATAGCACTGAGCCGTAGGGAGTAGGCACTGAGAGCAGTTGCCATCATTCCCTTTATTTCTGTGAGTCCCTTCTCTTGGGTTGTTCTTTCTTTCTTGGAAAAACTTTTCTTGAGCTTTTTGTTTTCTGCTCCTGCCTTAAATGTTGGTGATCCTTGGAATTCCTTTCTGCTGGTATCTTGTTCTTCTTCTCTCTTCAGCAGCCTCATCCACAACCACGACTTCTGCTGTAACTTTCGGGATGACTTCCTAATCTGAATCATTGTTCAGACATTTCTCCTGAGCTCCAAATCCAACTTCTTGCTAGTGTTCTCTGCTTGGTTATCCTTCAGGCCCCCTATACCCCACGTGTCTGGAATTGAACTCATAATTTTTCCCAGCACCACACTCTTTTCCTGCCTCTCCTACCTTGGCTAAAGGTAGCACCATTCATTTATGTTGTAAAGCTGGGAACCTGGGGGTCATCTTTGAACACTATTCGTTTCCTTTCCTTTTCCCCTCCTCTCATCTCCTCTCATCTCCTCTCCTCTTCTTTCCTCTCCTCCCCTCTCCTCCTTTTCTTTCCCCCTCCATCCCTCTCTTCCTTCTCTCTCTTCCTTCTCTCCTTCTTTTCCTTCCTTCCTTCCTTCTTTCCTTCCTTCCTTCCTCTCTTTCTCCTTCCTTCCTTCTTTCCTTCCTTCCTTCTTTCCTTCCTTCCTTCCTCTCTTTCTCCTTCCTTCCCTCCTTCCTTCCTTCCTTCCTTCCTTCCTTCCTTCCTTCCTTCCTTCCTTCCTTCCTTCCTTCTTTCCTCTCTCTCTCTCTCCTTCCTTCCTTCCTTCCCTCCATCCATGTTTCTTTTCTTTCTTTCTTGAGGATCTTGCTCTGCTGCTCAGTCTGGAGTGCAGTGGTTTTATCTCAGCTCACTGCACCCTTGACTTCCTGGGCCCAAGCAATCCTCCCACCTCAGTTTTCCAAGAAGCTGGGGCTACAGGTATGTACTATCACATCCAGTTAATTTTTGTATTTTTAGTAGAGATGCTGTTGCCCAGGCTGCTCTCAAACTCCTGGGCGCAAGTGATCCACCTGCCTCGGCTTCCCAGAGTGCTGGGATTATAGGCATGAGTCACTGTGCCCTGCCAATTACCACTTTTATATCCAAATATGTCATCTATTCCTGTTAATTTAGCCTCTTAAATATCTTTTCATCCATATGGTCTCACTTCAGGTCTCCAATCTTTCTCTACTATTAACTTGACTTCCTTGCTTGTAGCATCAACCCCCTCCAGACTATCCTATAAAAAGCCTAGAGAGGCTGGGCACAGCGACTCATGCCTGTAATCCCAGCACTTTGGGAGGTGGAGGCGGGTGGATTACTTGAGGTCAGGGGTTCGAGACTAGTCTGGCCAACATGGCAAAACCCTTTCTCTACTAAAAATACAAAAATTAGCCCGGTGTGATTGTACATGCAGGTAGTCCCAGCTACTTGGGAGGCTGAGGCAGGAGAATCGCTTGAACCCGGTGGGGAGAGGTTGCCATGAGCCAAGATTGTGCCACTGCACTCTAGCCTGGGTGACAGAGCAAGACTGTAAAAAAAAAAAAAAAAAAAAAAAAAAAAAAGGGACTAGATAATAATCTGTTTCTTTTTCTTTTTTCTTTTTTTTGAAACGGAGGAGTCTCGCTCTGTCACCCAGGCTGCAGTGCAGGGGCATGATCTCGGCTCACTGCAAGCTCTGCCTTCCTAGTTCACGCCATTCTCCTGCCTCAGCCTCCCAAGTAGCTGGTACTACAGGCACCCACCACCACGTCCAGCTATTTTTTTGTATTTTTAGTAGAGACAGGGTTTCACTGTGTTAGCCAAGATGGTTTCAATCTCCTGACCTCGTGATCCATCTGCCTTGGCCTTCCAAAGTGCTGGGATTACTGGCGTGAGCCACCGCACCCAGCCAATACTTTTCTTTTTGATATTATTTTATTTTTTGATGGCAGGATCTCTCTCTGTCACCAGGCTGGAGTGCAGTAGCAAACATAGCTCACTGCAGCCTTACACTCCTGGGCTCAACTAGCTTTTAAAATTTTGGTTAGCTAAAAATGGCTATTCATTGTAAAAAGGTAAAAAAAAAAAAAATAGGTAAATAAAAATAAAAACTACCTATAATCCACCAACCAGATAAAACAACCACTAAAAATTTGGTGCATATTTTTCAAATTATTTTAAACATATACATAATATAATGCTGTGTAAGGTTGAACTCTAGTAATTTTTGAGTCCTTCTTGTGATAAGATTTAAAATAAATTAAAATAAGATTTGCAGTCTGAACTGCACTGGGCAATTGATGGTACATACTCTGTGTAATGAATTCAAATTGCTGATTGATTATTGGTTGATTGTGTTTTACAGCCCATCTGGCCAAATCATCTACCTTTGTTGGGACAAAAAGGGTTTCTCCTAAAGGAAATAGATGAACCTGCTGTCAGTCATCCTAAGGAGTGTTCAGTCCTTGGAGCATGAAACTTAGAAGGCAAGCTTGGATGAGGCTGAAGGCTTTTCTCTAACACCAGAAGTTCTTTTTTTTTTTTTTTTTGGATAGAGTTCTGCTCTTGTTGCCCAGGCTGGAGTGCAATGCCATTGTTGCCCAGGCTGGAGTGCAATGCCATGACCTCAGCTCACCGCAACCTCCGCCTCCCAGTTTCAAGCAATTCTCCTGCTTTAGCCTCTGGAGTAGCTGGGATTACAGGCATGCACCATCACGCCTGGCTATCTTTTGTATTTTTAGTAGAGACGGGGTTTCTCCATGTTGAGGCTGGTCTCGAACTCCTGACCTCAGGTGATCCACCCACCTCGGCCTCCCAATGTGCTGGGATTACAGGCGTGAGCCACCGCATCTGGCTGACTAGAAGTACTTTTTAGTAAACTCTGACGAATGAGATTCAAGGGGCATTTCCAGTGAAGGAACAGATAAGGGCTACCTGAAGGAGGCTGGGAGCAAACAAGCTGTCCCCCAATCGTTTTTTCTTTCAGAGACTGGGTCTCCCTCTGTCTTGCATGCTGGAGGACAGTGATACAACCTAGCTTACAGGAGCCCCGAACTCCTAGGCTCAAGTCATCCTCCCATCTTGGCCTCCCAAGTAGCTGGAACCTCAGGCATGCACCACCACACCTGGCTAAATTTTTCATTTTTTGTAGAGACAAGTTCTCACTATGTTGCCTAGGCTGGTCTTGAACTCCTGGGCTCAAGTGACTCTCCCAGCACGGCCTCCCAAAGCACTGAGATTATGGGTGTGAGTCACTGAGGTCGGCTTTGCAAACCAGCCTTGTTAGGGACCAAGATGTACCTGGGCATGCAGAGCTGTGGGTGTTTCTGTGGTTGGTGGTGCCCCACACAACATTCCCATATTGCCTTCAGTGATGATGTTGCTTTGGCTCTTGTTATGTGACCTATTATCTTGCGAAGCAATTTGAAGCTTTTTAATTTAAATCTATCTTGTTGGCCAGGCACGATGGCTCACGCCTGTAATCCCAGCATTTTGGGAGGCAGAGGCGGGTGGATCATTGGAAGGCAGGAGTTCGAGACCAGCCTGGCCAACATGGCAAAACCCTGGCTCTACTAAAAATAAAAAAAATTAGCCAGGCACCTGTAATTTCAGCTACTTGGCAGGCTGAGGCCCAAGAATTGCTTGAACCCAGGAGGCGGAGGTTGGGGTGAGCCAAGATCACACCACTGCACTCCAGCCTGAGTGACAGAGCAAGACTGTCTTAAAAACAAAAACAAACAAACACACAAAATCTATCTTGTTAATGTGTCCTTGTTCTACTAGTGAAAAGTAGATCTGAGATTTCCTGAGTCTCAAGAGACATTCTATGTACTAATTATTTTAACTTAATATCTTTGAAGACAGTAATTAATGCAGCATATTTAAGTTGCTAAGTTTTTTCTCTGCATATCCTGGACTTTGAAATGACACTGATTATTTGTATCACATGCTAGTTAGACCAAGAGAAGATGTTTCAAGTTAATGTCAAACAAGTACAGCCTTCCCATTCTTAAAGTTATTTTTTTAAAAAAAGTTATATAATAGGCTTAAGTAGGAATCTGTTACGTATGTTACCTTTGTTTCTTAAGAATAGTCTTTTCACAGCGTTAAGACAGGTACCTTTTCAGTCTTTTTCTAAATATTTTGCATTCATGGATATGAAATGGGAATATTTTTAGTTTTCATAGTATCAAGATTTGTATGAACTTATTATAGTGAAATAATATACACTATGATAATTTCTGTTTTATAAATTGTTTTGTACTGATTGAATGAAATTACTCATGTTCGTGTACACTAATATATAAATATTTGTCTTCTCCTAAGGTCCAAGGTAACAGGTTGTTTATGCCAGTGGATCTCCAATTTTAGCCTGCATCCAAAATGCCTGGAAGATGCTGGGTCCCACCCTGAGTTTCTGACTAAGTAGGTCTTGGGAGGGGCCGAAAATATGCCTTTGTAACAAGTTCTTAGGTTATGCTGATGCTTCTGGCCTGGGGACCCCACTTTAAGAACCATTATTTTATTTTTGTTTTGGTTTTTGTTTTTTTGAGATGGAGTCACGCTCTATCACCCAGGCTGGAGTGCAGTGGTGCAATCTCAGCTCACTGCAACCTCTGCCTCCCGGGTTCAAGCGATTCTTGTGCCTCAGCCGCCCAAATAGCTGGGATTACAGGTGCCTGCCACCACACCTGGCTAATTTTTGTATTTTTAGTAGAGACGGGGTTTTGCCATGTTGCCCAGGCTGGTCTCAAACTCCTGACCTCAGGTGATCCGCCCGCCTCAGCCTCCCAAAGTGCTAGGGTTACAGGTGTGGGCCACCGTGCCTGGTTGAGGACCATTAGTTTCAACATTCAGAAAGATGCTCTGCATAGGCTTGCCTGAATGCTGGAAAGTTTCTGTGACAAATAGACACAGAGAGAGGATCCCTCACAGATGTTCCAATCGTAAGTGCTTAGGTCATATATCCCCGTTTAATTTCATAACACATGGAATGCTGGCTCAGGTGACGGGGAGGGGGCTAAGGCTATAAGCCCCATTTTAGCTATTGGAGCGTGCAGGCAGGAGTGGAAGAATGTGTTAGTTTAGCTTTGTCCAAATTGAATTGGAAGTTCAGGTGGAGCTATGCTGAAGGGAAATAAAAATTATGAACCAACACTCAGGAACAAGAACAGGGCTGCAGAGAGAAAGAAAACTAACAACTTGTTGACTACCTAATGATAGATGCCTTCATTGACTCATTTCATTTAATCCACACCAGTCTCCTGAGGGCAGGGAATAGTATTCTCATTTTTATAGATGATGAAAGAAACTGAGATTCAGAAGGTTAAGTGACTTAACACAAGGACACTCCCAAATTGTAATTGTCTGGGCCTTAAATTGAATGCCAGCTGGTTTGTTTCTAAACTTTCTATTTTATCTGTGGATGAGGGTTTGAGAAGGGAAGTAAGGCAGAGTGTCACATACTGCAAAGAGATCAGGCGGGATGAAAGCTCAGAAAGGGCCACTTAGATTTGAGGTCTGAAATGAAAAGCTTTAGCATTTTGGTTATCAGTGCACGTCCCCCAACTGCAGAGGGCAAAGAAGGAGAAGCAGTAAGTGAAGACTCACTTTTGAAACTCACTTTGGCTCCTGCCTGTAATCCCAGCACTTTGGAAGGCCAGGCGGGAGGATCCCATTGGGCTCAGGAGTTTGAGATCACCCTGGGCAATATAGTGAGACCTTGGCTCTACTAAAATTCCCCCCAAATCAGCTCAGTGGTGTGGTGCCTGCGTGTGGTTCCAGCTACTTGACGGGCTGAGGTGGAAGGATCCCCTGAGCCTGGGAGGTCGAGGCTGTAGTGAGCTATGATCACACCACTGCACTCCATCCTGAACGACAGAGTCTCGCTCTGTCTCAGAGAGAGAGAGACAGAGAGAGCAAGAGAGAGAGAAAGCGAGAGAGACTTTAAAAAGGGAAAAGCAATAGAATGGTACCTTGAGGATTAAGATCTTCCCTTACATAGACACCCATGCAAATTGGTGGGTTGTTTATTCAGACACGGGCCATTAAAATATTGCTTCAAGGTTTTGGACTACGTTGAACTGATGTCTCTTGATAGATTTTTTTCCCATCCCTACATCTGTTGGAACACTTACAAACAAACAGGGTATTCCAGTCTTGTCAGACTTCTCCTGCCAAATATGCTTAATTATGTAACTGGGTGAGGTGTGCATTGCCTCTTACATAAGAACCGGTTTTTCTCTCGTTTATCAAGTTGGATTGGGCCACTTACTTCTCTTCTGCTTGTGTGCATGTGATCTCTGATGGGGAAGGTGCCGGTAAAAGCATTACTTAACTGACTTTCAGTTTTAGTTTAAGCTTTAGAGCCAGTGAGCTCAAGTTCTTAAAATGCTTAACATGGAGAAAATCAACTCTATTATATTTAAGTGCTTGAAGTGTTTTGCCAGTGATCCAAAATAAATGAAATAATGAAATATTAAGTTACTGATTCATATGGGTTCACATAAAAGATTGTGTAAAATATTATTCCATTCCTGCTATAAACTCATTATTTTGTCTTTTTATTTTGGAGTTATGTGGAGATAACTTATAAATGACTATAGATTTTTTTTTTCTGCAGTATGACTACAAAAGATTCTTAGTTGATTTATTACTGAACCCCCAAATATTTAACAGGTAGAGCTAAGAGAGTGAATCATATATTAAACCTGAACCTAATGTAGCTAAAATTCTTTTTAGAAGCAGGCAGGTTATAAAGTAATTAACACATTGCTGAGATACTAATCAGTATCTAAGAGAAATGAAATTGTTTCTGTCACATGAGTTCTCTGAATTGAAATAGATTTTAGAAATGATTTATGGATTTTTTTTTTTGTCTGAAGAATATTCTAGCTACATTTTCAAAACTTCTAGAAATTCTCCCTGAGGATTAGTATAAAAGTACATGTGAATCTATGCTCTTTTATTTAATTGAAAATACATATATATATTCAATTAAATAAATATAATTTGACTGGGTGACTCGCTGTGTCACCCAGGCTGGAGTGCAGTGGCGCAATCACAGCTCACTGCAGCTTTGACTTCCTGGGCTCAAGCAATCCTCCCACCTCAGCCTCACAAGTAACTGGGACTACTGGTGTACACCACCACACTCAGCTACTTTTTAAAAATGTTTTGTAGAGATATGGGTCTCACTGTGTTGCCCAGGCTGGCCTCAAACTCTTGGGCTCAACCAATCCTCCTGTAGCGGCCTCCCAAAGTGCTGAGATTACAGGCATGCGTGACTGCACCTGGCTAAGCTGTGTTCTTTTTATTCTTTACCAACATAAGAACTCAAGAGTAGACAGACACTCTGACATCCCCCAAAGTCAACCCTACGCATAGGTGAATTTTAACAACTACAAGATTTACAGCGCGTAGGTGAATTTCACAGCTACAAGATTATAGGACTATCAGCAGTTCTGTTTTTTTCCCCCATTTGGTCATTTACAAGCCAGTAATGACACCATCCTTTTCCCTCTAAATCACCTGAAAGAAATCCCAAACATTAGACTATTGCTTTGGGTTACACACTAAACAGGTAAATGATCCAGGAGGATGGTCCAGGAGGACCACTAGAACCTACTACTAAAATATGTATTTGGTACCATAATCTCTCTGGTCTGTTTCCTCATCTGTAAAATGGGGATAATAGTAGTATCCACCTAACAGAATTTTTAAAAGTAATTATTTTTAATATGAAATAGAGACAGGGTCTCCTTGTGTTGCCCAGGCTGGTCTCAAACTCCTGGGCTCAAGCAATCCTTCCACCTTGGCCTCTCAAAGTGCTGGGATTTCAGGCATAATCACCATGCCCGGCCTAGAGTTGTCATGAAGAGTAAATATTAATACATGTAAAGCCCTTAGAACAGTGCCTACCATAGAGTAGTCCACCAATTAAAGTGACACATTTATTACCTAAGAGGGAAGAGAGAATAGGCCATCTCTCATGAAGCTGTCAGCAAAGAGTGGTAGAAATGTGGAGGCGATTGAAACTGGATGAATTTGGCAGTTCAGAATCAGATTTGATGGCACTGGGGCAAAGGACGCTGCCCAGGAGGGGTGCACCCTGACCAAGATTGATCTGTCTGCTTAGGAGGGCACTTCCCGTGGACACGGTGTCTCCCAGTGTGTGGCCAGGGGAACGCAGGGGCAGCCCACATTTGCCTTCAGTCCACTGCCATCTCTGAGCACAGGCCCCAGCCAGGGCAGCCTTTGAAGGATGCTGCTTTCTTCCACTCAAGATGCAGGGTCCATCTAACATTAAAAAGGATGCTAATTTTTTTTTTTTTTTTTTTTTTTTTGAGACTCTTGCGCTGTCACCCAGACTGGAGTGCAATTGCAGGGTCTCAGCTCCCTGCAGTCTCTGCCTTCTCGGTTCAAGTGACTCTCCTGCCTCAACCTCCTGAGTAGTTGAGATTACAGGTACGTGCCACCTCACCCGTCTAATTTTTGTATTTTTAGTACAGACGGGGTTTCACCATGTTGGCCAGGCTGGTCTTGAACTCCTGACCTCAAATGATCCACCTGCCTCGGCCTCTCAAAGTGCTGGGATTACAGGTGTGAGCCACAGCACCCAGTCAAGGGATGCTACTTCTTTTCCAGGCTCTCATTTCACATATCCAAATGGGAAAAAAAAACAAAAAACAAAAAAAACCATGTTGTTTACCTCTTTAAGCCTGTGTAGTCAGATACTTTTCTTAACCAACCTCTTTACTCAAAGAATTGCAATGCCTCCTCCAGGTGTATATTTAGAAATGTTGCCATGGTCACTGCTTCCAGTTTGGGCGTCTGTCATTTGGCTGTTGCAGCCTGCAGGTGAGACGCTTCTCACGGTCACATCGAATCATGTCTGGGCCATCGTGGGGGTGGGGAGTGAGGGGCTCAGAAAAGCCCGTTACTGCCATCAGCACCCTTGCTGATTGCTTTATGATTTTACTTTAATTGGGCAGGTCACATGGCCTCCCTGGAATGACATTCTGTCCTTTATGAAATGAGAGTGCTGGCTGAGCCTCTAGAGCACCTTCAAGCTCTGATGTCATATTTGATTGATGTGACCCCAATCACTAAAAAGTTGACTTACTCTAGGGCTGCTAACATATTTCTTACATACCCGTTACAAAAGCAAAACCAGAAACCTCTTCCACTCAGTAACAATCTCAAATAGATTGGATCTAGTGACCCCCGAAGCCACTGTGACAGTTGACTTCTCCCTGGGCTCCATTCCCTCTGGTCTGACCCCTACTGTCCCACTTGACTTGAAACAGGCTTTGCTGTTATTTACTTTCTGAAGACTCTCAAACTTCAAGCCGGTTCGTCAGAAAACCTCCTGGGCTCCTGAGACTTCATGGAAGTAAAAGGTTTTAATTCTAGTCTATGCAGGATTGAACATGGTGAGACTGTTCAAAATAAGTATCATCTAGGACTTTTCTGTTATTGACAACAGCAGATTTAATACGTGCCCAGTAATACTTTGAATAGGGTCACTTTCCAGACATGATCTTGATAACATTTGCTAGGCATTTGGCAACATTGCTTCGTGAAGTTTATAAGCAAATTGCTTAGCAACTGTGGAGAGAGGGCATGCAAATAAAATTACGAATATGGGACTACGAGGTTGCTGTGAAATTACACAATTGTGGGTTTTAATTTTTTTTCTTTTTTTGAGACAGAGTCTCGCTCTGTGGCCCAGGCTGGAGTGCAGTGGCATGATCTTGGCTCACTGCAAGCTCCGCCTCCTGGGTTCATGCCATTCTCCTGCCTCAATCTCCCGAGTAGCTGGGACCAAAGGCGCCCACCACCACGCCCGGCTAATTTTTAGTAGAGACGGGGTTTCACTGTGCTAGCCAGGATGGTCTCGATCTCCTGACCTCGTGATCTGCCCGCCTCGGCCTCCCAAAGTGCTGGGATTACAGGCGTGAGCCACCGCACCTGGCCCCAATTGTGGTTTTTAAAATGTATTTAGGAATGACAAAATGACCATCAAGAAAGATTAATGCTGACTCCATTAGTGACCGGAGAAATGCTAGGGCAAATATAAATGAGATCATGGATATGATTCAGATGCTGAGGTGATTTGCTACCTGTGCATTCCTAGCAGTCAGCTATTTAAATATCTTGATATTCTGTATCTGGAAAACATGCACCTGTCATCTTTGGATGACAGGTTTTGTAAATTATTTTGTAAGCTTTTTGTGTTTAAGCGTGTTCATTGAGTGTTCACCTTTGGATGAAAGGTTTTGTAAATTATTTTGTAAACTTCTTGTGGGTAATGATTTTCTAATATTCTTTGTCTTACCCCAAGAACCTGAATTCATTATATTCACTATATAGATTCAGCTATTTGAAATGCTTTTTAAGATAGAAAGAGAAAATATCTACATACACAAATACATTGCATAGTGTGCTTTGTGAATATTTTAGGAGGAAAAGTGTTCCCCTTCTCTGTGGGAGAAGCCTGCATAGGTTCTCGAGTAAATTTGTTTAAAATGTTCCATTTCTATTTTACCATTGCAGGGTGGGGACCTGGAAGATTTAAGTCATCTAATTGCATAAACCCAAAATTTCCTTAATATAAGTAATGTATTTTATTTTAGGTTCTGGGGTACATGTGCAGGTTTGTTATATCGGTAAACTCACGTCATGGGGGTTTGCTGGTTTGTTGTACAGATTATTTTGTTGCCCAGGCAGTAGGCCTAGTACCCAGTAGATATTTTTTCTGATCCTTTCCCTGCTGCCACACTCCACCCTCACATAGGGCTCAGTGTCTGTTGTTACTCTCTTCACGTCCATGAGTTCTCATAGTTAGCTCTCACTTATAAGTGAGAAGGTGCGGTATTTATTTTTCTGTTCCTGCGTTAGTTTGCTAAAGATAATGGCCTTCAGTTCCATCCATGTTCCCGTAAAAGCCATGATCTCATTTTTTGATAACATATATTTTTTCAATATCAAATGATTTAATGTTAGAAATAGTTCATTGACTAATAACCCAAGCAGTTGCAGAAGTATCTTCTCTGTTCCTGAGATTTTCACCAGGCCTAGGCATATATACCAGCCTATTCTTCAGCACAACTTAGAAAGCGTTTTAAAGTTTCATCTTAAAAGATATGGATATTGGGATGTGCTTATGGTTCACCATAGCATGTATTTCATTAAAAGAAAAAAGAATGTGGGTATTTAAAGATATTTGGATATTTTTGAGTTTTCAACATTATGACATAGATACATTAAAAAATATAGGTGATAGTATTATGAATACCTAATGTACTGATCATCTGATATAGGAAGATTATTACAACTATAATTGAAGCCCCTTGTGAAACCTGCCTCCCACCCTCCTTCCCTCTCCAGGTATTTTTGTTTGTTGTTTTTTGAGATGGAGTCTTGCTCTGTCACCCAGGCTGGAGTGCAGTGGCGTGAACTTGGCTCACTGCAACCGCCACCTCCACCTCCCAGGTTCAAATAATTCTGCTGCCTTAGCATCCAGAGTAGCTTGGATTACAGGCACCTGCCACCATGTCTGGCTAATTTCTGTATTTTTAGTAGAGACAGGGTTTCACCATATTGGCCAGGTTGGTCTTGAACTCCTGACCTTGTGATTCGCTCACCTTGGCCTCCCAAAGTGCTGGGATTATAGGCTTGAGCCACCGTGCCTGGCCCCCCATCTCCAGTTTTTATACTTTTACTACACACACACACACACACACACACAGCCTTAAAAAATTACGCTATCTTTGGCATGTTTTAGTTTTTATATAAATTGTATCATTAATATACATATCCCTGCTTTTGAAAAGTTCAAACACTTCTATTGCTATTTAGCAATATGTTTTTTAGATATCCATTTTGGCAGATCTGGTTCTATTTCATTCACTTTCACTGATGGTTGCTATTTACTGGGTGAATAAATCCAAAAATTTTTCAGCCATTCGTATTTTTTGTTTTGTTTTTGGGATGGTGTCCTCCTCTTTCACCCAGGCTGGAGTACAGTGGTACCATCTGGGCTCACTGCAACCTCTGCCTCCTGAGTTCAAGTGATTCTCCTGCCTCAGCCTTTCCAGTAGCTGGGATTACAAGCATGCGCCACCACGGCCTGCTAATTTTTGTATTTTTAGTAGAGACAAGGTTTCACCATGTTGGCCAGGTTAGTGTCGAACTCCAGACCTCAAATGATCCGGCTTCCTCGGCCTCCCAAAGTGCTGGGGTTACAGGCGTGTGCCACTGCACCCAGCTTCTCTCCAGCTTTAATTTTTATATAAATTGTATCATAATATACATATCCTTTGTTTCAAAAGGTTCAAAAACACTTTTATTGTTGTTTGGCAATATGTCTGTTTTGTTGTTGAGACAGAGTCTCGCTCTGTTGCCCAGGCTGGAGTGCAGTGACACGATCTTGGCTCACTGCAAGCTCCACCTCCCAGGTTCACGCTATTCTCCTACCTCAGCCTCCGGAGTAGCTGGGACTACAGGCGCCTGCCACCACGCCTGGCTAATTTTGTTTTTGTAATTTTAGTAGAGACGGGGTTTCACCATGTTAGCCAGAATGGTCTCGATCTCCTGACCTCGTGATCCGCCAGCTTCAGCCTCCCAAAGTGCTGGGATTACAGGTGTGAGCCACCGCGCCCAGCCAGCAATATGATTTTTAGATTTATCCATGTTGACAGATCTGGCTCTATTCACTTTCACCAATGGTTGTTATTCATTGGGTGAGTAAATCAAAACATCTTTCAGCCATTCTTATATTGCTTATTTCAAAATTATTTTCAGTTTCAAAAATATTGTATTAAATATTATTTTATAATTATCCACATCTCCTTAGAAAATAATTTCTTTAGTAATATATATGTAGCAATAGGATTGCTGGGTTATAGGGTACACCCATCTTCACTAGATGTGGCCAAATTGTTCTCTAAAGTGATTGTATTAATACCGATTGATAGGCTCCACTAGCAGCGTTCCCTTGCTGATTCTCTCACTAAAATGTATCATCAGAATTTTGTAATTTTTCCAATCTGCTGAGTGTGAATAGAATAACTTAATGTTTCAATAGGAATTTCCCTGGTTGTAACTGAGGTTGAGCATCTTTTTATATATTTACTGGCCATTCTGTTTCCTTGTTCTGAGAATTATATCTTTTTTCCTTATTTCTTAGGTTGCTTATGTTGTTAATGGTTTATAGGAGTTCTTTATAATATTTGGTCATGAATCTTTTTTCTCCCAATCTGTGGCTTATCTTTTGATTTTTAAATGCTATCTTTTAGGCTGGCCACAGTGGCTCACGCCTATAATCCCAGCACTCTGGGAGGCCAAGGTGGGCGGATTGCTTGATCCCAACAGTTCAAGACCAGCCTGGGCAACATAGTGAGACCTCATCTCTACAAAAAATACAAAAAAAATTATAGCCAGGCATGGTGGCATGCACCTGTAGTCCCAGTTACTGGTGAGGCTGTGGTGAGAGGCTCCCTTGAGTCTGGGAGTGCTGCTGCACTCCAGCCTATCTTAAAAAAAAAAAAAAAAAAAAGTTATTTTTCAATTAACAAAACATTCATTAATTATTTGAACATTTTTCTGTTTTCTTAAATTTTTCATACCATGAGATCATAAAACTATTTTCCAATATTTTTCTAAATGTTTTAAATGTTTTGTTTTCTTGTTTTATCTTTTAACCTACCTGTAGCTGAATTTTGAAAACTGTGTGGGATAGGGATCTCATTTTATTTTATTTTTCCAAAAGAACAACCAATTATTGTAGCACAACTTATTGAACACAACTTTCCTATGCTGGGAATGGGAAAAAGTTTGTTAATCCTGTTTGGGCTTTTCTTCTTGAAACGAAGAGTGTTCAGTTATTGTCATTTCTGAGAAAACTTAATATATTATTGTCTCTTTGAATTTTTTTTTCCTGAATTTTTTTCTACTTTCTCTTTCTAAAACTCATATTATAACTACATTAGACCTTTTCATTCTCTTTTCCACATTTCTTAACTTCTTTTTCAGGGTGTTTTTCACTTTGATTCTCTATCTTGCCTTCTGTGCAATTTCCTTAGATTTAAGTTACTGCTTATTAATTATTTCTTCAGCTGTATCTAATATTCTCTTTAACATTTCCATTGAGTGTTGGTTTCAATAACTACATTTTTCATTTACATAAATTCTATTTTTCTTTTTCAAATCTTTTTGTCTTTTTAGTCCTTATTAGCCTTTAATCAAATCTTTCAATCCTTTCTATGTGTCATTAGTTTTACAGATAGCCAATTTTACTTTTAATTTAAACATATTTCTAAAAAAATCTCTGATAATTCCATTACCTGAGTTCTTCCCATCATGTGTTTTGTAGATCGATTTCATTAGAGTTTCTTTTTTCATTTGTAGATTTTGAAAGGTGAACTTAAGCAGGTTTTTTGGGTGGGAATCTTGTACAATCTCCAGAACAGATTTTAATTTCCTTCTACCAAGGATATTACCAGCTTGGCAGCACTTCTTGTTGTTAGATTTTTGGCTTAGACGTCTCCAGACAACTGAATATAGTGGTTTATGCCTCTTTTATGTTTTTATTTATTTATTTGGGGGACTGGATTAAGAGACTGGCTAATTTTTGTATTTTTGGTAGAGATCTGGTTTAGTCATGTTGCCCAGGCTGCTCTCAAACTCCTGGCCTCAAGCGATCCACCCACCTCGGCCTCCCAAAGTGCTGGGATTACAGGCATGAGCCACTGCGCCCGGCCTCTTTCCCTCTTTTGGATGGCAGTGTTCAGTATACCCTTTGCAGAGGGGAAAAACTTTAGGGTGCCTTTCTTGACTCATGAGCCTCAGCTGAATCTCCTTTTTCTCAGAAAGACTCCAGGCCTCAACTGTTACTCATGTGGTCGTTGAAGACCGTAGCCTTTTGTTTGCAAAGACAAATAAAACCCTGTAGAGCTGTCTAGCATTACTAGCTCATTCTTACCTTTCTGGTTGAAGTTTCTTCATCATTTTTGGCCACTGTAGACCTGTTACCTTACTACATTTTGTTTTGTAGCCGGAACGTTTTCCGGTTTTCCCTGTAGAGGGTGAGGTAACTCCCTCATTGGCAGAAAAGGAGGTCCATTTACTTGACTCTGCAAGCTTGGTTATCAGATAAGTGTCTTGGCTTAGAAAGAAAATGCCTTAAACAGTAACAGAACTAAACAATTACAGAGTAGAATATACATGTTTACTTTATAAACATGTAATATATTCACTTTAAAATTGGTGTTGTGCTTTTGACGGCATTAAACTGTAATTTCAGGAAAACAACTGACTCTTTACTGAAAATGTTTTTACCCTTTGAACAGGTAGTTACTGAATATCTACTATTTGCACAACAGCATGTGATACGCTTCAGATTTCAGCATGTTAACTACCGACCTATTTCTATCTCTCAGCCAAAAGATAAACAAACTGATGTTTGAATCAGAAAAATGATAATCAATGCTGTGTGTGTCTTCCCTGTGAAAAATGCGTCCTTAAAACAAAACAATAAAGAGTGTAAATGGTGCTGGAATTTTGATAATTTTGTCATGAGCATACTACCCACTGAAAGTAATTAACCCTCTTGTTCTTTACTAAGTGGATATGTAGCTTAGTGGAGTACCGAGGGCTTGCAACCTGAATCTGATTTTATCTTTTTTTTTTTTTTTAAAACAAATAATTGTGACTCAAGGGAAGACTCAATGGATATATCTATACTTATACATATGTGTATGTTCATTTTGCTCCCTTAGAAATAATATCCTGTTGTTTGTACCAATGTTCTAGAAATCTGCAAGCCTGGTTAACTCAGTAAGAGAATGCACAGGGTCGCCAGTTCACATCTATTGATTTGGTAGAGAGAGAAAGCAAGAATACAATAGTCCCAGCGTATTTATGTTTTCTCTTTCTGTGGTTTCATTTACCCTCAGTCAACCACAGTCTGAAAATATTAAATGGAAAACTCCAGAACTAAGCAATTCATCAGTTTTAAATGTCACACCGTTCTGAGTAGCATGATGAAATCTTGCGTCATCCTGCTCCATCCTGCTAAGGGTGTGACTCATCCCTCAGTCCAGCGATCCCTTTGGTCACTTAGTAGCTGTCTTGGTTATCAGATCAACTGTCCTGTTGTCGCATTGCTTGTGTTTGTCACCCTTATTTTACTTAATAATGACCCCAAGGCACGACTAGTGTACTGACTATTGTTGCTAATCCCTTACTGTGCATAGTTTATAAATTTAACTTTATCATAGGGATGTGTGTATTAAAAAAATAGCATATACAGGATTGTGTTCTACTTAGGGTTTCAGGCATCCACAGGGAGACTTGGAATGTATCCCCTGTGGATAGGAGGGGACTACTGTGCTGTGAGTAATGCCCATATCCTGTTACCCTTCTGAAAGGTCACCACAAATGGGGTTTGAAGCAAAGTGTTGTCTTGAGAATAATCAGAATTGACCAAATAATTCACGTCATATGACTATACCAGAATCTTTCTGTGCCTTTAAATGTCTAAAGGATCTCCAGGTTTAAGGATTATACAACAACTATCCTTTGAGTCAACAGAATTTATAAGAAGTTTGTTTCAAGGTCACTGTGACCTTGAAGCAAGCTGGCACGGAAGCAATCTCCAAATGGCTCTTCCTGTGGTCCCAGACTATTGTGAAGTAGCTCAGGAACTCCAAGGGACACCCCAGGAGTATGAAGACAGAAGGACAATCAATGTCCATGGCTGCATTGCATGGCTTCCTCTGACTTTCTTTCCCCAGTGCCTGAGATGTCCATGGGACCCCCACATAGCCCATGACAATGGAAAAGCCTGTGGGGCTGTTTTGCTTTTTCCCATAGTTTAATTGACTAGCAGGCCTGAGATGGTGCCATCTTTCTTAGAATTGAATTTGTGATTTATCTGACTCACAATCAATGAATGACAAATTCATTTACAAACACTTGATGAGAATCTACTAGGTGCTTGGGTTGAAGTGACAGAGGCAATTAAGAAATGGTTCCTGCCCTGAAGGAATTCATAGGATGGTGCAGGAGTCAGAGGGGTCAATAAATCTGTTAAATACAATATGATGAGGTCAATGTGGACAGAGAGGAAGCATGTAGCCAACCTTGGGAGTGTGGGAGAGAGGGTCAGAAAGGTGGTCCTGGAAGAAGTGACCTCAGACTTAAGGAATGAGAGATTTGCCTGGGTTTGCCAAGTGACGTTTCCTCAATCACAGGAATAAAGCAAAGCTTAGGTATTCTTTAGTTGGGAACAGAGCAGGAATAGCTATTTCCTCTTATTACCCGCATACTACTCAATGTAAGGTGTCCTTCCTTCCTTCTTTCCTTCCTTCCTTCCTTCCTTCCTTCCTTCCTTCCTTCCTTCCTTCCTTCCTTCTCTCTTTCTTTCCTTTCTTTCCTTCCTTTCCTTTCTTTCCTTCCTTTCCTTTCTTTCCTTTCTTTCTCTCTCTCTTTTCTTTCTTTCTTTTCTTTCTTTCTTTCTTCTTTCTTTTTCTTTCTTTCTCTTTCTTTTTCTTTCTCTTTTCTTTCTCTTTCTTTCCTTTTTCTTTCCCTCCCTCCCTTCTTCCTTTCTCTTTCTTTTCTTTTTTTCTTTCCTTCCCTCCCTTCTTCCCTTCTCAGTCCCTTCCTTCCTTTCTTTCTTTCTTTTCTTTTCCCTTTCTTTCTTTCTTTCTTTCTTTCTTTCTTTCTTTCTTTCTTTCTTTCTTTCTTTCTTTCTCTTTCTTTCTTCTTTCTCTCTCTCTCTCTCTCTCTCTCTCTTTTTCTCTTTTCTTTTGATACACTCTGTCACCCAGGCTGGAGTGCAGAGGCATCATCACGTCTCACTGCAGCCTCAACCTCCCCAGCTCAAGCGACCCTTCCTCCTCAGCCTCCCAAGTAGCTGTGTCTACAGGCACATTATCACTCTGCCTGGCTAACTTTTTTATTCTTTGTAGTGACAAGGTTTCCCTATGTTGCCCAGAATGGTCTTGAACTCCTGGGCTCAAGTGATCCTCCCACCTCGTCCTCCCAAAGTGCTGGTATTACAGTCATGAGCCACCATGCCTGGCCTGGTGTAGCTGTTTCTTGAAGCAAACTGTTCCACTTGATTCTCCTAGTTTTTGTTTTCTTTTTGTTACCTTGACAACTTAGCCCACTACTAATATGTATGGTCTTATTTTCAGAAGCAAAAGGATTTCATCTTCTGAATGGCTTAGATGTTGTATATCATAATTGACATATGGAAAGTGCATGGTCCATTTTCCACTGCTGGACCAGGGCTGATTTTCCCAGAGAAGATGTCACAGGAGGGTGACAATGGATATTGCATATTCAGTCTGTCTCCTCTTAGGCAACACATCAACTGCAAAAGACTTATAGTTGCTGCAGTCTGAATCTCAGCCTGGGGTCCGGGTCAAACTCAATGCATCTTATAACTGCAGTGATTAGAGCAAAGCCTTGACCATTTGCTTTGAACTCTGTTGATGAGTACAGGAATTCAAACAATGAATGGAAATGAATTTAGATTGGAGGCATGGAAAATAGATGGCAAGCTCTGAGAGTTTCCAGGGACAAAGTGTTCTTGATCTTCACTCCAGTGAATTGACATCTTCCCACATTTTGAAAATTTTTATTTTTACCATTGAAAATAATTCAATTTAACATGACCTCACTGAGGGTTCACTCTTAGGAAGCTACTTTAATGAGTACTGGGTTTAGAAGGATGAAAAAGACTTATTTTTGCTTCAAATTGCTTTCAATGTAGATGGACTCTTGAATATACAACCATAATGCAATGATAGTGTGGATTTCACTAATAGGTGAAAAAATTAGATTTCTGTGATCTTATTACCCCTGATTCCAAGACAAAGTGTGATAAAATGCAGGAGTCACAGCCGGGCCCATATCTCCCCAGAGCTGTTTGTTCCATAATTTTGCTTGCATTCTACACCTCCGGATGCCAGCCATCATTAATATCTATGGATTTACTTTAGCACTTTTGTGGAATTCTGCAGCCGCATGCAAACTCAGTTCCATAATTGACACAAATAGATGGTCTCCAAACTCCCTGTTCCTGGAATCCCCACCTCTGCTTAGTGTCTCCTCACTCCCAACACTAACTTTGGCCCCAGTTTATTCTCAATCTTTGATTTGTCCTCTTCCCCTGTCATTCAACAAAATCATTTATTCAAGTCCTACCATTCTTGAGCCTCCGTGGTTTTAGCAAGATTTGGCTCAAATGAAAAATGGAAAAAGCACTCCTTGGAGTTGCAACCTGGACAATTTAAACCATTAGTGCAAATTGCAACAATAGAGCCAGAATCCTGAAAGAACTGAGGGTGGCAGTAGAGGAACAAGCATGCTATCTGGCCTTGGTGCTGAAAACAGCCAGATACAGGAATTCCAGCTTCATTCAATTTTCTGTCACAGATGGATTATTTCTCTTCGCGTTTCCTTTCGTCTTCTTTTTACCCCTTTTTAATTCAGCTTTTTGTCTTTTCTCCCTGATTCTCTTCCTCCATGTCTTCTCAATTGCTTTTGAAGAGTATGCAATTGGAGATATCATTTCTAGTTTTTTTTTCTTATTTCCATCAAGAAATATTAAATCTGCCATCCTGTGCTTTTTCATCCACTTAAGTCTTACTTAAATAAATAGGCTCTACAAACTTATATAACGAAGTTCATTCTCTGTCATCTTTAATGCAAAACTTAAGAAGTAATGCTGGGTGGATAAAATTAGTGAAGATATGGATTTAGGGAATTGCCTGCAGAGTTTTTAGCAAACAGTCAAACTACTTAAGTATCTGCATGAAGGATTGGCTAACTATGGCTGGTGGTTGTTTTTGTAAATAAAGTTTTATTGGAACATAGCCATGCTTACTTCTCTACATATTATCTACAAAGTTGAGTAGTTGTGACAGAGCTGTATGGCCTGCAGATCTTTAAGTATTTACTTTCTGGCCCTTTCCAGAATTTACTGACCCCTGCTCTAGGTGACTGTATTAGTATGCTGAGGCTAAAGTATACTGAAGCAGCAAATAATTGCAAAACCTCAGTGGCTTAGAACAAAGGGTTATTTCTCATTCACATGACATGATCTTTGAGAGTCAGTTTTAATATGTCTCTCCAGAATGCAGGCTAAAGGAGCAGCCCCTAATCTGGAATATTACTGATTTAGTAAAGAGTTTAAAAGAGAGAAAGTGGAACCACAATAGCCCTTACAACTTTTCTTAAGTGGCACATGTCACTTTCACTCGCGTTTCATTGGCCAAGGAAGTCATAAGGCCAAACCTGGGGAAGGAAGTGTATTTCTCCTGCAGGGACTTCTGGTATGGCATGCTACTTTCCTCACCAGGTTACTTAAGGATTTATACTGGCTGCTTGAACCTTGAAGGTCAAGTGGTGAGCTAAGGCCATGGTGAACCAAAACTGAGAGTATCTGAGAACCTACCAAGAAAACCAGTCTCATCACCCAAACACAGTAGGCAAAGAACCAGAAAATTATCTTAAAGGCAGTTGAGAGATGGGAGGTGGTGCACATCTCCAGAGCTGTCTTGCTATCATCTAGGAGTACCCTGTATGTAAGTCCTAATAAACTCATCTACTCACCAAGCTGGACTTGTCGAAGTCGTTTTTTTGGTCTCTCTGTTCCTTCCCAGTTTTGGGGAGGGGGATGTTATAGTCCCAGGTTTTTCTTGTAACATCTGGGAGGGAGATCCCGGTTAGGAAGATCTGGAAAAGACTTTGACAATAGTATACAGTTGGTCCTTGAACAAATTGGGGTTTGGGGTGCTGACCACCTGCATGGTGAAAAATCCATGTATATCTTTTTCTCTTTTTCAATTTTTTATTTTCAATACAGGAGTGCAAGTGCAAATTTGTTACCTGGGGATACTGTGTGATGCTGAGGTTTGGAGTATGAATGATCCTGTCACTCAGGTACTGAGAATACTACCCAACAGTTTGTTTTTCTTCCCTCCTTCCTTCCTTCCTTCCTTCCTTCCTTCCTTCCTTCCTTCCTTCCTTCCTTCCTTCGTCCCTCCCTCCCTCCCTCCCTTCCTTCCTTCTGTCCTCCCTGCCTCCCTCCCTCCCTTCCTTCCTTTTTTTCTTCCTATTTTCCTCCCTCCCTCCCTCCCTCCCTCCCTCCCTCCCTCCCTCCCTCCCTCCCTCCCTCCCTTCCTTCCTTCCTTCCTTCCTTCCTTCCTTCCTTCCTTCCTTCCTCCCTCCCTCCCCCCACCTTTTTTTTGAGATAGGGTCTCACTCTGTTGCCCAGGCTGGAGTGCAGTGGCATGATCTTGGCTCACTGCAGCCTCGACCTCCCGGGTTCAAGGGATTGCCCTGCCTCAGTTCCCGAGTAGCTGAGACTACAGGTGCATGCCACCACACCTGGGTAATTGTTGTATTTTTGTAGAGACAGGGTTTTGCCGTGTTACCTAGGCTGGTTTTGAACTGCTGAGCTCAAGCAATCTGCCTGCCTTGGTCTCCCAAAGTGCTGGGATTACAGGCATGAGTCACCATGTGTGACCAACCCAACAAATTTTCAATTTTTGCCGTCTTCCTTCACTCCCCTGTCTGGTGGTCTCCATTGTCTATTGTTGCCATCTTTATATCCATGAGTACCCGATGTTTAGCTCTCTCTTGTAAGTGAGAACATGTATTTGATTTTCTGTTCCTGTGTTAATTTGCTTAAGATAATGGCCTCCAGCTGCATCTGTGTTGCTGCAAAGGACATACTTTTATTCTTTTTTATAGCTGCATAGAATTCCATGGTGTATATGTACTGTATTTTCTTTATCCAATCCACTGTTGATGGACACCTGTATTTATTCAATTTCTTTGCTATTGTGAATAGTGCTGTGATGAATTTGCAAGTGTATGTCTTTTTGGTAGAATGATTTATTTTCTTTTGGATATATACCTGGTAATGGGATTTCTGGGTCAAATGGTGATTCTAAGTTCTTTGAGGAATCTCTCAACTGCTTTCCAACTGACATTGTTGAGTGGCTGAACTAATGTTCATTCCCACCAACAGTGTATAAGCATTCCCTTTTCTCAACAGCCTCACCAACATCTGCTGTAGTTTGACTTTTTAATAATAGCTATTCTGGTATGAGATGGTATCTCACTGTGGTTTTAATTTGCATGGTTCTGATGATTAGTGATGATACTCATTTTTTCATGTTTCTTGGCCATTTGTATGTCTTCTTTTAAGAAGTGTCCATGTCCTTTGCCCATTTTTAATGGGATTATTTGTTTTTTGCTTGCTGAATCGTTTAAGTTCCTTTATAGATTCCAGATATTAGACCTTTGTCAGCTGCATAGTTTGTGAATATTTTCTCCCAGTCTGTGAGTTGTCTGTTTACTCTGTTGATAATTTCTTTTGCTGTGTAGAAGCTCTTTAGTTTAATTAGGTTCCACTTGTCAATTTTTATTTTTGTTGCAATTGTTTTTGAGGGCTTTGTTATAAATTATTTCCCAAGGCCCATGTCCAGAATGGTTTTTCCAGGGCTTTCTTCTAGGGTTCTTATAGTTTGAGGTCTTCATATATAACTTTTGACTCCTCCAAAACTTAATTACTAATTGTCTACTGTGTCTGGAAGCCTTACCAATAAAATCAACAACCAATGAACACGTATTTTGTGTGTTACATGTATTATATACAATATTCTTACAAAAAATAAGCTAGAGAAAAGATAATGTTATTCAGAAAATCATAAGAAAGAGAAAATATTTTACTATTTATTAAGTGGAAGTGGATCATCATAAAAGTCTTCATCCTTGTTGTCTTCATGTTAAGTAGGCTGGGAGGAGGAGGAAAAGGAGGGGTTGGTCTTGCTGTCTCAGGGGTGGCAGAGGCGGAAGAAAATCCATGTATAAGTGGACCTACTCAGTTCAAACCCAGGTTGTTCAAGGGTCAACTGTAGTCTATTACAGTGCCTATCCAGCTTTTGTTAAGGATTCACCATAAAAATGAAAACTTCTACAAGATCGTGGGACAGAAAGGCTAATTTTTGTCCTCTCTTTCCTTGGAGCATATTAACAGTATGAGTTCTACAGTGAGTACAACCTCAGAGTTCTATGTGTCCTGGGTGAAAGGGAACCTCAGAGCATGTGGATTCTTAGAAAGAATCTTGACCTTGCCCTTCTTCATCCTGCTACTCACAGTCACCCCCTCTCCCTATTTGAGAGTCTCAAGGTTGACCTCACCCTCCCTTCATCCTCATGTTGCAGACTGAGTTTTTTGAGAAGGAGATTTGAGTGCAGGTGGTTTACAGGGATGCACTCTCAGTATCACCAGTAGTGGAGGGAATGAAATGCAGATGCAATAGGGGCCTCCACAGATCCTGTAATGCTGGAGAAGCTCTGAAGCTTGGATCACCATTCAAAGTGGTTGCCAAGGGGCCAGGCATTGATACCTCCATATTGACCCGTCATTGGGTTGGGCTAAGACACTGGGCAAAGTGGCTTTTTTTTAGCCACAGGCAATTCCTGCAGAGGGCCTCAGTTAAGAGCTGTCAGCACTGATACTCCCAGCTGCTCATAAATTCTCAGTTGGAATGAATCCCTGTAACAAGAAATGGATTAACAAGAGAAAAACAAACATTTATTAACATGTTTATTTCATATATTCATGGGAGATACCCATGGAATGAATAAATCTCAAAAAAAGTGGCTTTGAATTTGAGCTTCATGTAGAATATTGAACAAAGAACAGTACATTTTTAGGGATGTGACAAGAGACAAAGGAAAAGGACTTTAATGCTCCATGGGTGGCAATTTATAGGAAGGCAAATGACCTTCAGATAAACTCTGGTGAGTAAAGCTTGTTAATGTAGATTTCCCTGGTGCCATCTCCAGTCCAGAAGGGTCTAAAGTTGTCTCCACTGGTCAACCTTTGTTCTCCCTGGTAGAAGGGGATGTGGGCGCCGGGTATCTTTAGTATTTGTAAATCTATGTTTTGCTTTTAGGCAAAATGAAGGAGGGCAGAGCGCTTTCCTGCAACTGCTTCTTCTTAATTGCCTTCAGCTAAGCAACCCTTTGAGAGGCATATTTTGGGGTGGCATGGTCTAGTATCCCAAAAAGCCAATAGACTGAGATCATCAAAGGAATGGCAGGTAGAGAAGAGGTCTAAGAACAAAATCCTGGACAATAAAAATGAGAAGCCAGAAGGGTCAAACGTTGTTGGAGTTAGGGTAGAAGATGGTGTGAGCTGGTGGTAGGAGAGTAGGATGCTGGAAACTGGGGATTTGAATGGGATGCATTTGTTGGTATTAGGGTGTGACCATGGAGGTGTGTGGCTATGGGGAGAAGGAAGACAAGATCCTTGTTGGTGAAGAGCCAAACATTGACAAGCTAATGGGTTGAACATATCACCTATATCGGGTATCAAAATCCCCAAAAATTATGGCAGGAATAGTATTGGAGAGACAGTGAGTTGGGTCTAAAATCTTCAGTGACTAAGCGGTAGTGACTGTGATTCTTTCAGTGATCACAATAATTAAGGTAGTAAGTATCTTCTAGTACTATTTTGTATAAGCTTGGTTATTTCAATTTCAATTCAGTTAGTATATTCAATTAGTATAGGTTTCAGTTTCTTTGTCTAAAAACAGAGAAGTTGGTCCAAGGTACCTCTAAGTTCCCCTTTTGTTCTAAAATTCTCTAACTTGAAAAAATATATAGATTGCCATCTTTAAAAGCTCTTCTTGTCAACTGGAGAAGAGTTGAACTCTTGCTAATTTGCAAGGGCATTTTCTTATAGCTAACAAGATAAACTAAAGGCCTTGATAGGTTAAAGGGGAGGACGATGAGGGAGGGGGAGGCAAGATTTAATTCTACAAGTGTACTAAGTACCAACCAGGGAAATTTGGAGTTAATGTTCTTGGAGGTTTCGCCATTGAAGAGAGAAAATTTTGTGGCTGTAAGTTTATGAAATGAGCCACTAGTGAGTCTTTGGCATGAGAACTCTAATTGAATGAACACCCACATGTGTCAGAGAGGATTCCCTCACTCCTCTGTTCTCCCTTGATCTTGCAGTCATGCTTCTCCACTAGAGCTCTTTTCTCATTGCATCATAGTAATTTGTTTTTCTTCTCTATTACCCTGCCAGGAATTGGAACTAAATGAGGAAAGGATTTTTTTTTATTCATTTATGCAACTATCTTCAAGCCCAATGCTTGTAATATGAGTCACTTAATAAATATCTTTTTTTTTTGAGTGACAGGGTCTTGCTATGTCACCCAGGCTGGAGTGCAGTGGTGCAAGCATAGCTCACTGCAGCCTTGTACTCCTGAGCTCAAGCAATCCTCCTGCCTCAGCTTCCTGAGTAGCTAAGACTACAGGTGCGCACCACCATGCCAAGTTAATTTTTAATTTTTTTGCTGGGCGCGGTGGCTCAAGCCTGTAATCCCAGCACTTTGGGAGGCCAAGACGGGCGGATCACGAGGTCAGGAGATCGAGACCATCTTGGCTAACACGGTGAAACCCTGTCTCTACTGAAAAATACAAAAAACTAGCCGGGCGAGGTGGCGGGCACCTGTAGTCCCAGCTACTCGGGAGGCTGAGGCAGGAGAATGGCGTAAACCCGGGAGGCAGAGCTTGCAGTGAGCTGAGATCCGGGCACTGCACTCCAGCCTGGGCGACAGAGCAAGACTCCGTCTCAAAAAAAAAAAAAAAAAAAAGAAAAAAAATTTAAATTTTTTCATAGAGATGAAATCTTTGTTGCCCAGGCTCATCTTGAACTCCTGGCCTCAAGTGATCCTCCTGCCTCAGCCTCCCAAAGCATTGGGATTACAGGCATGAGCCACTGTGCCCGGCTGATAAATATCTAATTAATGCAGGGTTGAATAGGTGATTGAATACATGAATGAAATCAGTAGGCACTTATTTTTTTGCCTTAGCATCTATAAAATAATAACCATCTTGTGGGTTGCAGTTACTGTACAACTGAAGTGTTTGTAGGTGTTTGACATGCACATTTGAAGTAGCACGTGAAAAAGCCACCTGATTAGGCAGTGTGATAGGATTACTGATTTCTGCTGATGGCCATGCCTACCTCACTCTGGGATTCTGGGATTGTACTTTTGCATGGAACATCTCTCCTTGTGCTAACTCCTGATTTGACTTGCATCACATCACCAAAGTGTTTCCAGTCATCTAGGTCTTTTGGAAACTCTGGGGCTAAGAATCCTTGAAAGACCTAAAGGAAGTATTTTGAGGAACTGGGCCCTCTCATGGCCTGTCCTTGGTAGGGGCTTTGGACTGGGATGGAAGTCTCCCAAATCCATGTGTCTGGGAAAAATGCAAATGGCAGTAATACCACCAGCTCCTTATTTCTCACTGATGCTGGACAGAGACCCAGCAACCTTCGCCCTGGAAATAAGCAAGTGGTTTTGACATGAACTCTGAGGTGGGGCTTGGTTTTTCAAGAAACCCTCTCTCCTGTCAAGCCAGGTCTATTCTGGATGCTGGGACCAGAGAAGTGGCCACCACCACGTGGAGCAGTTGAGACCCATGGTGAGATGAGGATAAAATAATTCGTTGTCTTGCTTTCATCTCTCATTAGCTGAGATAACATAGGCACGTTACTTCCAGCTATGAACTTCTCTTCTCAACTGTAAAATAAGAGGGTTGACTCAAGAGGAAAATAGCCTTTTCCAGCTCTGTCATTCCACAGTACTGTGGATTTTTCTTTTAGGGATGAAAATGGGTTCCAGTACAAGTTGTCCTCACTCTAAGGAAGCCCTGGCCAGCCACTCCCTTCTCCTCTTGAGATAACATTTTAGTTATCATCTTTCTCAGTCACCACCTCTGTCTTACAGTTTTTATTTTTCACGTCATTGTTTTCTTATTTACCATCAAATGTGGGTTAGTTTACAGACATTCTGGAAGAAGTAAAATCGACTCAGCATAGATTTATGTGGGTAACAATCTGCAGCACACACTGAAGCAAGGACATGGTATTAGGCCGTTCTCGCATTGCTATAAGGAAATACCTGAGACTGGGTAATTTATAAAGAAAAGATGTTTAATTGGCTAACAGTTTTGCAGGTTATATAGGAAGCATGATGCTGGCATCTGCTCAGTTCCTGGGGGGAACCTCAGGAAACTTACAATCATGGTGGAAGGCAAAGGGGAAGCGAGACTTCTCACATGGTAGGAGCAGGAGTAAGAGCAAGGGTGGGGTCGGGGGGGAGGTGGCGAAGTGTTACACACTTTAAACAACCAGATCTCAAGAGAACTCTCTCACAAGAACAGCACCAACAAGATGGTGCTAAACTATTCATGAAGGATCCACCGCAATGATCCAATCACCTCCCACCAGGCCCTACCTCCAACATTGGGGATTCCGATTTGACATGAGATTTGGGTGTGGACACTGACCCATACCATTTCAGACATGAACAGGAAAAGACAGGGCCCTGTCCCCCACGATCACACACAGCCTGGCAGAAAAGTCTGTTAGCTCCATTGCTACAATTCCATTCTAAAGACTGTAGGTGCTCAATAGCATTTTTTCTCCCTCCCAACCTGGGAGCATAAATAAAATCCTAGGTTCATGACTGAGACCCCTGTAGCAAAAGACAGATTAACAAAAGGAAAAACATACAAATGTATTTAATATAAGTTTTATGTGACACAGGAGCCTTCATAGGGAAACAAAGATTCAAAGACACAGTTAAACTCAAATGTTTTTTAAAAATATTTTAAAATTTTTATTTGAGATGGAGCCTTGCAGTGTTTCCCAGGCTAGCCTTGGACTCCTGGCCTCAATTGATCCTCCTGCCTTGGCCTCCCAAAGAGTTGAGATTATAGGCATGAGCCACTATACCCAGCCAAACTTGAGTGGTTTTTTATAGCTGGTTTGATCAAGAATGGATAGTTGTGGAGAAATATGAGTGGGAAAAAACGGTGTGATCTAATGGTAATAAACTTGGGGAAACTTAGCAAACCTATCTGTTCAAATTCTTCTGTGTCCCTGTGTCTTCAGAGATAAGGTTACTCCTTTTCTCTGGGTATAGGGTGGATACCTTTTACACGAGATTTTTATATCCTGCTTCAGGGGAGGACAAGTGAAGGTCAGAGAGACCTTCCTGTTTCTGCTGTTTTCTCACATTCCTTCAGCTTGAAGTATTCAGTATGTCAGGGTGCCATACTTTGGGGTAGGGTGTTTGGAATTCACCAGCACGTTTCAAAAGGAATATGAAGACGTTACCAGCAGCTATAAATACATAGAGTAATGGTCCTTTTCTTCTCTTTTCTCTCTTCTCTTCTCTTCTCTTCTCTTCTCTTCTCTTCTTTCTTTCTTTCTTTCTTTCTTTCTTTCTTTCTTTCTTTCTTTCTTTCTTTCTTTCTTTCTTTCTTTCTTTCTTTCTTTCTTTCTTTTCTTTTCTTTCTTTCAGCAAAGACAATGTGTACCTTCTATCCTGTGTTAGTTTGGTTAGGTTCTTTTGGTTTTGTAGAATTGTTATCTTGCTGTGATTATGTTCTCTTAACAGTAAGGAAAACCATGTAAAAAGCAGGGTGTTCAAAATTCTGGGGACTGAGACTGGGAAAGAAAGCAGGCCCAGCAAGCTAGTTCTGCAGGGCTGTGATGAGGGAGAAGTTGACTTGGGTGGCACCAAAGGCAACACAGCGCCCTCTAAGGGTGGTAGTTACTGAATTATTATACTTCGCTGACGTATGGTTTACTCATTAAAAGTCTTGGAAAAGCAAAATTTTAACTACCTTTGCTCCAAGAGAGTAAACTCTATTTAGAACAAGGGAAAGCTTTCTATTTTTTACCCAGGAAAGAGCTAACCCAGGTGTGGACTGGGAAATGACAACTTCCTAGGTTTTCACAGTGAGGCTCATTTTGAGATCTGGTAACAGGTCATAGAATATCAAATTCTTACACTCTATACCGTTAAGCACAAAAGACTTCCAAGGAAAATTGCAACGATTTTTGGATAGCGCTCACCTCTGCTTCTCTATATTATTTCAAGTATTACAGAGTTGATAGCATCACACACACACACACACACACACACACACACACACACATTGTAAGGTTCACAGCAAGGTTGAATGGAAGATACAGAGGTATCCCATATATTTCTGCCACCCACCACATGCATGGCTACCCCACTATCAACACCTCCCATCAGAGTGGCACATTTGCTACTTGATGAACCTACACTAAGTCATTATCATCTAAAGTCCATAGTTTGCATTAGGGTTCACTCTTGTTATATATTCTATGGATTTAGACAAATGCATGGTGATGTGTATCCACCATAGTGCTACCATATGGAGTAATTTCACTGCCCTAAAAATGTTCTGTGCTCTGCCTAATCATCCCCCATCCCCAACCTCTGGCAATCACTGTTTTTTTACTGTATCCACAGTTTTGCCTTTTCCAGAATGTTATATAGTTGGAATCATACAGTATGTATATTAAACTAAACATACTCTTATAAAACTAAACATTTTTAGCTTTTTAGGCTTTTCAGATTGGCTTCTTTCACTTAGTACTGTGCATTTAAGTTTTCTCCATGTATTTTCATGGCTTGATAGCTCATTTCTTTTTAGCACTGAATAATATTCTAGTGTCTAAATGTATCACAGTTCATTTATTCATTCACCTACTGAAGGATCTCTTGGTTGCTTCCAAGTTTTTTAGCAATTATGAATAAAGCTGCTATAAACACCCATGTGGGCCAGGTTTGGTGGCTTACGCCTGTAATCCCAGCACTTTGGGAAGCCAGGACGAATGGATCACTTGAGTTCAGAAGTTTGAGACTAACCTAGGCCACTTGGCAAAATCCTGTCTCTACAAATAATTTTTTTTTTTAATTGGCTAGGTGTTGTGGTGCGTGCCTGTAGTTCCAGCTACTCAGGAGGCTGAGGTGGGAGAATCACTTGAGCCAGGGAGGTTGAGGCTGCAGTAAGCCATGGTGGCACCACTGCACTCCAGCCTGGGTGACAGAGTGACAGACTGAAACCCTGTCTCAAAAACAAACAAACAAAAAATCCATGTGTAGGTTTTTGTGGAGACATACGTTTTCAGCTTCTTTGGGTAAATTTCAAAGGGTGAGATTGCATGGTACGAGTATGTTTAGTTTTATAAGGAACTGCCAAACTGCCCCCCAAGTGGCTGTACCATTTTGCATTTCACCAGCAATGACTGAAGATTCCTATTGCTCCACATCTGGAATTTGGCCATTCTAATAGATGTGTAGCAGAAGAGCATTATATTTTACACACTTCATAGTTGAAATTTGGTTGGTTACCATTCTTGGGTTATTTATTTTTTGATAGTTTTATTGTTCTGATTATTAGTTATTAATGTCAGCCGGGCACGGTGACTCATGCCTGTAATCCCAGCACTTTGGAAGGCCTAGGCAGGTGGATCATGAAGTCAGGATTTCGAGACCAGCCTGGCCAACATGGTGAAACCCCATCTCTACAAAAAATACAAAAATTAGCTGGATGTGTTGGCATGTGCCTGTAATCTCAGCTCTTTGGGGGGTTGAGGTAGGAGAATGGCTTGAACCCGGGAGGTGGAGGTTGCAG
The DNA here is from genome assembly GCF_037993035.2 of Macaca fascicularis. Lineage (NCBI taxonomy): Eukaryota > Metazoa > Chordata > Mammalia > Primates > Cercopithecidae > Macaca > Macaca fascicularis. The sequence continues at coordinate 24,339,524 of NC_088383.1, forward strand.
TGAGCTGAGATCACACCACTGCACTCCAGTGTGGGTGACAGAGCAAGACTCTGTCTCAAAAAAAATTAATTATTAATGTCATTTATCATTAATGAATAACTGTCCAGAAATTTATGTCAACTTCATTTGGATGTGAAAAATACTACATGATGTGCTTGCTATTAAAGAATGTTTAATTAGGAAAAATGTCATTTTAGGAAACATATCTTTTTATGTAACTTATCCCATCTGTCTGTTACCACGATGTCTGGGCTCTAATTTCCTCTCCTGAATTGCTTGCTCTTTCAAAGTAGAACATCATTTTGTTCACTTTAGTGTTCTCTCCAATTCTTTTCACATGCTTCACACAAAGAAAGAGTGTAATAAATGCTTGACTAAAACCTTGGATTTTAGGGAAAAAAAGACCCTATGCTATAAGCAATTAAGCAAATCATTGACCTACTTGTTACTTGATGAGAGAGGACAAGTACCTTGCACCTGGTAATAGAGCTAATAAGTGGTAGAACTTGGGTTCAAAATCAGGCAGTTTGATTCTAGAGTTTCCCATCCATAGTCAGGTGCATGTATGTATTAGTAGCCACCCCCACCCCATAACTGATATCTCCTCCTTTTCCCTCCTATAGGAGCAACGCTCTCTCATACACAGGTATCCACACCTCCTTTATACAGCCCATTTGCTGTGGGGAGCTGATTCTGTTCCTGGCTACTGAGGTGGGGCATGTACCCAGGTGGAGCCTATACCAATGATGGAAAACCATTCCTTGATCAGAGTTATTGCATCGGGGATGGGTAGCGAGCCTGAGACCATGTTTGCTGAGTAATTTCTGGTAAAGAAGTGTCCTCTGTTTTGGAAAAACTGGGAAACCAGCTTCTTTCTCTATCCTTAGACATGAATGGAGGCAGGGCCCAGGCAGTTGTGGATAGCCCAAATAGGACTGCTGGGATTGAAGATGACATTGCCAAGGGCAGACAGATGTTGAAGTAAACTTGGTCTTGGATGACGCTGTTGAGCAATTGAACTGAACCAATCCTGAAACTAACCTTACTTCTAGCATTCAGTCATGTGAGTGATTAATTCTCTTTTATCATTTGAGGTTTTTTTTTTTTTTTTTCCCTCACCCAGTGGAAACTCTTCACGGTGACAGTAAGGGAAGATAGTATTTCTTTCTCAAAAGCTAACTGGTTAGAACTTCAACAGAGTATAGTTATCATGCTTGGAAAGAACTAATTAGATCTTAGTATTAAAAAGCTATGTGATAACTGGTTCATGTTATATTTACAGCTCTATATTCAAATAAAACCCAAATGTCAGATGCTTGAATATGAATATAAAAATATCAGGACCTGCTGTTACTGCAGCTGAAACTGAATTACAGATCCCTGAGGGAGAATCAATACTTTCCCTTTAAGCCAAACTCAGGATTCCAAATAACAAATAATAAATGGGCAAGGAAAATATTTTTAAAATACCTTTACAGAGGATAAAAGTTAGGGGGAGAATGCTACTTGTCTGTTATAAGAGTTGGAAAAATCCTCCCTTAAGCTTTTTCTATATATCTTTCTTCTCCCCCAGGGTAGAGCCAATTAAATAACTTTTATGGTGAAAAATTCAGTTGTTTGAGATTATAAAGACAAATAATCAAAGATAAAACGATTACCTTGAAGGCCAGTCATGGTGGCTTACATCTGTAATCCCAGAGCTTTGGGACGCTGAGGCAGGAGGATGGCTTGAGCCTAGAGGTTCTAGGCTGCGGTGAGCTGTGATGGCGCCACTGCACTCCAGCCTGGGTGACAGGGTGAGATCATGTCTCTTAAAAAGAAAAAAAAATTATCACTTTGAAAGAAATTTTCTTTAAGATTTCATTGGTTCTCACCTTTAAACTAGAAGAGCAGAGTTTCTGTTGGTACAGCACTAAGAAAGAATAGAGAACAACAACAAAAATACCTTCAGAATAAGGGGAATGTATATTGATCATTCTTGGTTAGAAAACGTACAAGGCTCTCTTGGTACAAGGTCACCATTATGTTTTCCTTTTTTTTTTTTTTTTTGACAGAATCTACAGGCTTAATACTTTCCTTTCCAGCTTGAAAGAATCTCTCCTCCTTTCCCCTCCTTGATACTCTATCTTGAATAGTCAAACAGAATTATAAGATGCTTGTTTAAATTGGGAAGAAAACAATCATTTTCTGCTTTTGTTTTATTTGTATCAGCCAGAGTCAAGGGCCTCCAACCAGCTAATGTTATGGACACAGTATCTGGAGAGTCCTGCATTTCAAAACTTACTCTAAGGAAGACTGCTTTGATTTTCAAAGTCTCTGGACTACAGAGAGATTGAACTCTGGCTGCAAGACACTCTCTATCATAGAGCCACATGGTGAAATTGCCGTAGAGAAGAGACATAAATAACCACAACTGCCAGAAAATAAAGCTGGTAATCTCTAGAAATGCCTGGATACATTAAAATGAAATATAACCCAAGACTCTGGTTTTTTAGACCCCGTTGAATACTTTGTTCTCAGTCAGCTGATAAAATTTTAATTTATTATTGCATGTTTATGATGAAATGTAACATAACTCATTCATTGTCTCCATTAATCCTCTCTCATCCATAAAAATAGCATATGTGTTGATGATCTACATTAAAGTAATTGTTTACCATGTGTAGTATTATAGCGATAATCTATAGATAATATGAAAGTTTCTAGAAAATTAAGGTATATAGAACTGTAGAAAGAGATAAATCTTTAAATATTTAAGGTTTTGATCTGCTCATATAATGAACTGGTGTTTTAGCCACTTGAGCCGCCTAGTGGTAATCTACATGAGATGTGATTTCTTATTCTGAAAAACAATGTAAAAGTTTAACAGTTTCCAATTTAAAAGGAATGAACTAAGTAAAGCGAATCATAACCATTATATATTATACATTCAGCTTTTGAATTATTACTTATTGGTAGAAGATTAAATATTAGAAAATAAATTATAAAAACAGTTCTTTGCTTATTTTGTTTCTTCTAATAGAGGCCACATAGCCAAGAAAATTAAAGTTATAAAAAATTATCATTGAAGGGGATGCTTTCAATATATGTAAGAAAGAAAAAGCAATCAAATATTTAGTGTACTAAAATGAATAATGCATTTCCCAACTTAATTGTATTCAAACATAACCTTTGATAAGTAGTCTTTGGTGTAGTCATATTCTCTTAAATCTGTCTTTTAGCCAATCATTAGTCTGTCTTCTTATATTCAAGGACAAAATTGAATCACTAATCTGCTCAGTGGTCCATTAGAAATACTCTGTAACCAGATCACAGTGTGTCTAATTTTAGACTTCTTTAACTGGGAACTGCAGATCAAAGCAAGTTTCCATTTTGGCTCTATTCTGGTATAATAACTTCCAGCAGAGCTAAATCATGAAATACTGCTAACTTCACGTGTTAGAATCCACATTCATCTTTGCCATGTTAACTTCTAAGGAGCTTTTTATTTGTTGTTCCAAGAATGCCAGGTTCTTTGGTTTCCTGCTTTCTTAAATTGCCATATGTCTCTAAATAGGTTTTTTTTCAAAATCAGAATTAGCACAAAGATAGATAGTTTTGTCTTCTTTGAATTCACCAGCCTCCCTACTTGGTAGGATTGCAAAACTATCTTATGAACCCAGCAGAGAAAATATCCTCTCTTCTTGATGATCCTGCTTGTTGGAACTCTGACCTCTCCATTTCTTCTGTGGTTTCACTGGGTAAGCTGAAGACCAGTCTTCACATGTGGTTCCTGGAAGCAATGGCATATAAAGTTGATCTAAAGTCTAGAGGATTGAAGAGCGCCACCCTGAGAGCAGACAAAACCTTGAAGGAGTAATTGAGCAGGGTAAAAAAGGAATAGACTCTAAAAGAGGAGAAGCTTCCCTGATATATAAGGCACCCAGGAAGATCTGTGGGGGAACAAGGTAATGGAGGGAGAATTCTGCTACAACAGAATGGTGTCTGCTATTTTGCTCCCCTCCCCCCACCTTTTTTTTTTTTTTTTTTTTTTTTTTTTTTTTTTTTTTTTAAGAAATACCATTTTTCTGGATAGAATGTGTGGTCGTGGGGTAGACATATTTCCTAGGCTGGGCCAATCAGAGAATTACCCGAGTCATTTTGAACTTAGCTCTAGTGAGAAGTCTGAGATATTCTCTGGTGTCAAACTTAGGAGATGTGAATTGTGGTGCTGCTTCCTGCTTTGTGGAGAAAATCAGTCCAGAAGATGAGATGGCAGCTGAGAGCAGAAACAGGCAGAGACACAGAGCAGGGAACATGCCTGAGCCATGCTTTTTGGAACCGTACGTTTCCCCTTTTCCCTCAGCTAGTTGGAGTTGGGTTTCTGTCGCTTACATCCCAAAGAGTCCTGATTAGTACAGAGCAGATACTGCCTGCATAGTCAAGTAACTTGTTCAAGGGTTACCAGTGAACAGAACATTCTGGAAGGTAAGGGAAAAGAGCAGGTTCCAGAGTCCTGAGAAACAGGAAGATGATGATCAGGAGTGCCCACCAAGACCTGATAATAATCAAAACAGGGTAAGTGATTGATTTAATATTCATAAGACACTGAGACACAAGAGGATATGAACTTTTCATTTACCTTAAAATGCTCATTCCAGACCATACATGTTTCCTTCATTTCTTTTCTCAATATTAAAATTTTTACTAATATATCGTGATGACTAACTTTTGCAAGTAGGAAGTACCAAGATGCCTCATAATAGCTTCTGGGTTGGGGCTGATGCTAGCTGTATCAATATTGCATCTGGTATGCCCGTGGCCCTATCTCAGTAAAACTGCCCCATTGAGTAAATGAGAGTTTTCCAAAACCTTCAGTCCCTAGCTGTGTTTGATATCAGGTGACCTGCCCATCCCCATCCTGTCCCCATTAGGCCAATTTGAAATTTCAAAAACGGAATCTTCATGAAACGAAGACTAAACCCACAAAATTCCAAAATGAACTTCAAAAACCCACAAAGACTGCAGAACAGTAAGTAAACTCACTTAGGGAATATGAGGGAGCGGGGCTTTCCTTTCTTCTGGGTGCATTTTTAATGCAGGTGATGCAGACATCAGGCAACACTAGGGTCTGGCTCCTGTTCAGGTGGCCTTGGTTTCCCATCTTCATCTCATTAGCCACAGGCTCTTTGAATGAGCTTATTAACTATCATGGATTTAGCTTCCACCAAGGTGCTAATGGCTCCCAAATTTACATCTTTAGTACTAAACTCTTTCTTTCTTTTTTCTTTTTTGAGACAGAGTCTTTCTGTATCACCCAGGCTGGAGTTCAGTGACCAGCTCTCAGCTCACTTCACCTTCGACTTGTGAGGCCCAAATGATCCTCCTACCTCAGCTCCTGAAATCGCTGGGACCACAGCACCACCATGCCCAGCTAATGTTTCTTTTTTTGTAGGTACAGGGTCTCCCTGTGTTGTCCAGGCTGGTCTCAAACTCCTGGGTTTAAATGATCCTCCTCAATAATAACTTAATTGTATATTTAAAAATAATAACTTAATTGTAATAACTTAATTGTATATTTAAAAATAAAGAATGTAATTGGATTGTTTGTAACTCAAAGGGCAAATGCTTGAAGGAATGGATAGGGTTATTCTCCATGATATGCTTATTTCACACTGCATGCCCATATCAAAACATCTCACATACCCACTTACTATACTCCCACAAAAAAATTACAAACATAATTAAAAAAAAAAAAAAAGATCCTCTTGCCTCGGCCAAAGTACTGAGATTTACAGGCATGAGCCACTGTGCCAGGCCCTAAACTCCTTCCCAAACTCAATACTTGTGTATATAATTGTGTACTGGACTTTTTTTTCCTCATAAATCCTGGGGAAACCCCAAAGTCAATGCGTCGCTCAATGAAACTCTTCCTAAGTTCTTCATAGTCCCTGTGTCAGGGAGTGGTATCACTATCTACCTGATTGTTTAAGCCAGAAATCTGTGAATCATCAGTGATGCCCTCACTTACTGGCCCCTATGTTTTCTCAGTCATTATGATACCAACGCTATTTCTATTATTTCTCAAAAGCACCTCTTTCTATCCCCAGTACTACATCCTTAGTCAAGATTCTTCTTATTTTTTTGTATGTCTTCTTACAACAGCCTCCTAATTTCTTTTCTCAGCCTTGAGTTACTCACCTCTCAATATCATTCTCCTTTCTGGAGTTAACTTTCGAAATTGAAGATCTTATCATGTCAGTTTAAAAATCATTCATGAGGCTGGGTGTCATGGCTCATTCCTGTAATATCAGAACTTTGGGAAGCAGAGGCAGGGGGATTGCTTGAGGCCAGGAGTTTGAGACCAGCCTGGGTAACATGGTGAGACTCCCGTCTCTATTTAAAAAAAAAGAAAATGAGGGCCAGGAGTGGTGGCTCACACCTGTAATCCTAGCACTTTGGGAGGCCAAGGCAGGTAGATCATGAGATCAGGAGATCGAGGTCATCCTGGCTAACACGGTGAAACCCCGTCTCCACTAAAAATACAAAAAAATTAGCCGGGTGTGGTGGCGGGCACCTGTAGTCCCAGCTACTCAGGAGGCTGAGGCAGGAGAATCACTTGAACCTGCGAGGCAGAGCTTGCAGTGAGCCAAGATCGTGCCACTGCACTGCAGCCTAGGCTACAGAGGGAGATTCCGTCTCAAAAATAAACAAATAAACAAAAATAAATAAAATGAAAGCAAAAACATTAACCAGGTGTGGTGGTGCAAGCCTGTAGTCCTAGCTACTTGGGAGGCTGAGGTGGGAGGATCACTCGAGTCCAGGAAGTCGAGGCTACAGTGAGGTATGATTGCACCACTGCATTCCAACCTGGGTGACAGAGTGACATGGTGTGTCAAAAAAAAAAATCTTGCATGAGCTCATTTGCTAAGGAGCCGTGAGTTCTTTTGTGTGGCCTTTTCATCCTGTCCAATGTGGTGGTTAGTCAGTCCCTCCCTTAACTCCACATTCCAGCCAGGCTAGTTGCTCCTTAAATGTGCTGTGCTCCTTCCTGCCTTGGTGTGCTGGCTGCTCCTCTGTGAATATCCTCCCCACTGCTTCTGCCTGCACAGCTTCACAATTCAGCTCGGGTGCTTCCTCCTTTAGAAAGCCTTAAACTTTTTTCTCTGTGAACATGTCTACTATAGCCTTACCGTGCCATCATGTTTACTTCTAAGTTTCCCCAAATATGTTGTAAACTCCTTGAAGCTAAAACCAGCACCTGGATGTTCAATGAGTAATCAAATAGAGTATTTTATTCAACTGGTAAGTTCAAAGATGATTAAAACCAAAACTCTTTACTAATTACCCTGTTTGGTATTTATACTCTGGGCAGAATCAGTTCTGAAACAAATAAGAAAAATGAAGATAGTAGTGGTGTTACATTAGTATTGATAAAAGACACTGCAAAGGAGGAACCTCCTGCCATTATCCACCCACTTCTGGCAGAAGAGATTGGTGGGTGAGAGAAATGAAGTATGGTAACCTAACCTGACATAAGCTAGGGTGGGCGGAAGGCAATCATTGCATTCTGATGGAGTAATGCCTAGGTAGAGCTGTTAAGCAGCTGTAACAAACATTGGCAGGTGTCTGAACTTTAAAAGCCTTTGATTGTCCAAAAAAGACTGGAAAATACCTTTCCAGAAGAAAGAGAAAAGAGGAGTTGTGTAGCATCCTATGAGGACTCAAACAGAAGAGTAGATGTGATTTGGATTTTCATGCTCCCAACTCAAAGGAGTTGGCCAGGTAGCTGTTTTCAGTCTGTTTTCTGTTTTATCTATTTACGCTATTACTCAGTAACATTTAGCAGATAGCTAACAAGATCGCGTTTAATTCTTTGGTTTTTTTTTTTTTTTGTATTTTTTTAAAGAATAGAGACAAGGTCTCACTATGTTGCCCAGGCTGGTCTCAAACTCCTGGACTTAATGATCCTACCGCCTTGGTCTCCTGCAGTGTTGGAATTACAGCATGAGCCACCGTGCCCCACCAGCATTTAACTCTCTGTAGGTCAACTATATTAATCCTTAAGATCTTTGCCCCTTTCTTGCTGGTACCCTTACCCATCTGAATTATCCACAAGAGATAACGTAACCTTTACCCTCCATAGAGGGGAGCTAGAGATACATTCAAGGGATATAAAATGGAGGACCTATCATACTGGTCAAATAAGAAATTTTCAGCAATGTTTATTTAGCACTGACTCAGAAGTTGCTCTAGAATTCCTATAAAAAGGGGGATTAAAGACATAATTTGTTTGAGTGGGGAGGGGCTGATGGAGATTATGGAGTAGTAGGTGAAGCTAAGTCTTTTCTGATTCCTTGAATCCCCTTCTTGTGTTGCCATGGTATCTATTTTCTTACTGTATTATGCTGGGCATTGTGGGAGATTTTTTCAAAAACAAGTTGATAAAGATGAACTCTGCTCTCAAGAAAATTAGAGTTAAGCTAGGGGAGACAGAAATAATAAAAAGTTTAAGAGGCTGTTAATTTACCAAGAACAATTTTCTGAAGACAACTGAGGTATAGGAAAACTCTAATGTAACTTGATAGATGAGAGTCTCACAATTTTAATAGAGTAAATATGGGGTCCATATTATTGCAAGACAAATGAAATAATGAGGTGAGCCTTCGTGGCTGGTTGACCAGGACTTCTGGGTCTGACTACACTACTTAATGCTTTCAGATACAAGTTGGTACTCCTTGGTGGCCATTGTGTTTAATATCTGGTGAAATATCAATGAGAATCATTCTGGCTCTTGGGCTTGGATGAATTTTCAGGGCAGTGGCAGGGATTCTGGGAATCCCTTGGTAACTTGGTGCCCATTTTATCAGCCTAAGGCAAGGAGATTGGGCTGAGAGATTACTGGGGATGTAGGCATACTTCCTTCATTTTCCAGTTTCCTAAAACAGGGTTGCTTGCAGTCTTTCCACCGTGTCTTGCCCCCTTCTGTATCTCATGTGTCTTCTCTCCAGAAAATGAAAACATGCTTGCTCTGCCCCATTTGGAAAATGGGGTTGAGCGCAGAAAAAGACAGTGCCAATGTCCAGTTGCATTATATCTGAATTTACATTATCAAGGGGCATGTTTATTAAGGGATTTTCCTATAATAATGTTCTCTTTGAGTTGAAAGAAATCAAAGTATTGCCTTGAGGAGAAAGAATTAAGATATAATTATTGTAGAGGGTAGATATGTGTAAGTAATCATAACTAAGGTTTTTGAATTTATACTATAAGCCAGACCCTGTTCTAAGCAATTTATTGATCAGTGACCCAATGAGGTCTGTACTATTAATGTCTCCATTTTAGAGATGTGGAAATCTAGGTATTAAAAAAAAGTGATTTTTCCCAAGAGCATGTAGCTAGTAAGTGACAAAGTTAAGATTTTAACCTCAACCAGTCTTACCCTAGAGACCGTGTTTTTTAACTACAATGTTATTGTGAAGTGAACGAGTATAGGTTGCCATGTTTTTGTTTTGTTTTTAAATTAGCTCAAATTCACAGCTGGACCATAATAATTAAAAATCTTAATAGCTAGCTTTGTTATAAATGAAAAGGATATAATGAGAGTAGGAAAACCCTGCAAATACTTGGAATTTTGATTTCTAATTTCCAAAGAAATTCTGATTTGATTTCTAATCCTAGCCTCTTATGTTTTCCCAGAGGCATCTTGCTATCTTACTTGTCTTTTCTTTCTCTAGAATCTTCAGTTTTTCTCTTTTAATTCCTTTCTCTTGACCATGTCTACTCCATCTTGGGAAAAACTATGAGTGACCTAGTCTTGACTGTACCTGTTCTCTCTAGTTTTAAAAAAATACCTATTTGTCCCTTCCACTCCCTCCATTTCTTTAAGTTTCTTCTCTTGAAGGTCCAAGTAACCTCTCTGTGAAGTTCAATGACGTTTGTTTTTTCTACTATTCCTTGCTGCTTTATTTTCTGTAATACCGCAAAGTCCAGCACTTTGGCTTCTTTTTTCCTTTTCTTCACCTCTCATCTTCCTCCCACTCATTCACTGTGGGTTTCTCCAATGCTTATTTCTTAGAACTCTGCTATTCTTTTGATGCATTTTTCCCTTTGTAAAGGTCATCTGTTTTCAAAGTTTCATCTCTCCCTTTCATACAGGCTCCTTTAGATCTATCTATACCTTAGTCATTTCCTCTTACGCGAATGCCAGTATTCATTTCCAAATTCTTCCTGGAAATTTCCATTTAAATATTTTACGGTCACCATCAAGCTCCAAGTGCATAAGCCTGAGCTTATAATCAGCGTTTTCCACATGGAAATACATTTTTGAAAAAAAGACGAGGAGTCTATTGGGAAAGAACTCACTTAAAGGTGAGATTAATAAAATTAATAAATTTTAATTAATAATTTAAAAATTAATAAATTCTTATTAAATTAATAAAAATTGAAATTAATAAAATATCAAATAATTATTTTAATAACAATAATAATAGAAAAACACAAAGCATGTGCACTAAACCTGGCATCATTCTAAGTACCTTACATGGATTAACTCATTTAAACCTTAAAACAATTATTATCCTTATTTTATAGTTGAAGAAATATTAAAGCAGCAGCCCCCCACCAAATGACATCACATGGCTATTAAGTGGAGGATACAAATTCATCTCAGGCAATGTCCTTGTATTAATAGTCTACTCCTAACCAAGACATTATATTTCCATGCCCTGTTTTCTAATTTCCCATGCTCAAAACTATACTCATTAACATTCTTTTTCTTTTTCTTCCAGTTCAATCCATAACATCTCTACTTTTCTTTCAAAATGTTGTTAGTGTGTCTATCAGTCAGAGTCTGCAAAGGCACAGATGACCCATTCCATAAAGACACAGAGGCATGGTTCAGAAAACCAGGAAGAGATGAGGAGGCTCCCAGATACTAAACTATTGGGATGCTGTTACCACTCCTAGTATTGAAAGGACAAAAGGGATAAGCAATGCTCTGGGTTGCCAGTCCAGAGGAAGTTGATCGATGAATCTGGGTCTTCCCACCAGTTCCCAGAGGAACGCAGCTGCTACCGAACACTGCAGAGGCATGGCATAGGGTGAGGAGGTGAGTGTGGAAAGCAAATGACCAACCTCTCTCTCCCAGAGGCTTCTAATTTCTTGCTTGTCCTTCATAACCTCATGCCTGGATCGTTGCTACCTCTTCAATAACCTTACTTCATTCCCTTCTGCTCTATCCCACCACACATTGCCAGATCAGTCTCTGAGATGCTGCATTCCTTATGCCATTTTTCTTCTCACAACCTTGAATGGCTTGGAACTGCTCCTCAGTTTGTTGTTGGTGATCCCCAAATCCTGAGTCCAATCTCTCATTCCAATGTTATCTTCTGCAGCCCTCCTAGCCCCTTGCTCTAATTGGCCTCCTCACCATTCCACTCTCTACACACAGCTCATTTTCCTGCCGGCTTCAAATGCCATTACATGGCCTTCTGTACACCTGGAATAACTTTTGTCTTCCCTCTACATATTATATATCCTTCAAGGCCCCTCTCCTCTGCAGACCTTCTCTGACTGCTCCTACATACATGGGTTCCTCTGTCTTCTCTGGTTTTTGTTGAATTGTGGGTAGCACCAATCGGGTCTTAATTATGTTTATGTTTTTTTTCATGAGTGTGCATCTTGTCTCCTCTAGGTGAAGGGTGAGGATTCTAAATCATTGGTATGGTCCATGGTTCATTGGTGTGACTCATGTTTTAAGCTATAACAAACAGTTTGAAGGGGTATAGTTCACGTATCTCAGCAAAGAGTGATCTATGCTCTAAGCTTCTTACTATAAAACCAGGGGAATTCCAGCCTCAGTTACCTCCCTCTCCTTGCAGGGTCCCAAGGTGTTCCCCTGTGCTCCTAGAAGCATGTCAAATCAAGTGCTCCAGGATCATCTCTGCAGTGCTTGGTCTTTGCTGCTGTAGGCTGCAGGACTTACTGCAATAGGTCTTTGATGTTGATCAGTGCTCAGTAAACACCTTTCAACTTTCTTTCCGGGGATTGTTCATTTCCATGGAATCTGCATACTTTTCAATGTTCATGGTGCAAACCATCCTGTTTGCCAAGAATTGCCTGTTGGGATGAGATTATTTGAAGTATAACTAAGCTTTGTACCTCCAGAGAATTCTAGCCTCCTGACCCTTAGTTAGTATCTCTGGCATAAGTTGATCCATGTCAGCTCTTCCCCACTCTAGGGCAATGCTGGGGACGTGGCCTTCATTTCTCTTCTTTGCTCGAGAATTTCAGTGCTGGAGTTGACTGTGAGCTCTGTTCAACTGGGAAACCTCTGAGAAACTCTCTGTGACATGCTTGGACATACTTAATTCCTCTACTGGCAAAACAATGTGTTCTCACAAGGCCCTTGCCAGCTATCATCTGCTGCATTGTTTACATGTTGATTTTTTTTTTCTCTCTGTCCTTTTCCCAATCACATACTTTAAGGTTCTAGAACGTCCTTTACTTCTACTGGGAAGGTTTAAAACTCAACCTTATAGTAGTTAGGTAGAGGCAGAAGAGTTAGAGAAAATAAGTGTATGCATTACATTACTCTTTTAGATGATTTCTCCGGCCTGATATCTAGAAGCTTTTCTCATCTTCTTGTATTTTTCTACTCTGTCTTTTTTACAGAATGCACCTTAAAATAACGAGAAATGACACGTTCTCCAACAGCTTAGTCTGAACTGGGGGAATTTTAATCCTAAGAAAGGCCAAAGTATTTCAGAGGGAGGAAGAATTTGCATGGTGGAATCAATAAATAATGGATATCTTGAGGTCTTCTGAATTACATACACACACTTGAAAAATAATTGTGCTCATTAATTTTGGAGCAAACAAATTCAACTTTCATCTTTTAAAACTGTACTATGGTTTGTAATTAGGTAACAAAATGCACTATTCTCCAAATTCAGCAGCAGTTTGCTCGCTGTCTAGATGTTTCTTCCTATCAAGTGAAAAGCTATATTGCCTTTTAAGAGTTGATCACAGAAGTGAAAAACATCACCAGACTAGTTAAATCCAGACACAGGGAATGGAGGTAAAAAAGAATCCTTTAGAAAAGCTATTATCCATACAAGAACCTTCTTTTCTGAAGATTTTGGCATCATGAAGGAACTTATCTGTCTGCCTCAACTGTCATAAAATTGCACGATGTGAAACAGGAAGCTAGAGCTAGAGGGAAGCAGAGAAGGGGGCTGGGTGATTTCCTTTTGCAAACACAAAGACCTTCTTTCGTTGGAAGGAAAAGAGAAAAAACAAGCCAGAAGCTGAAGTTGGTGGGTTTGAGGGCTTGCAAATGCAGGCAGCTGAAACTTTGTAAACAGTTAGCATAAAACTCATTTTTAATCTCATAAACTTAATTTTTTCCCCTAGCATATGGGATGCATAAAAAGGAAATAAAACTTTAGTAAATTGAGCCTTACTTGTGCTTTATAAAAAAGAAATTGAATTGCTCTAATGGCAGCTGCAGCTGGCTTTCAGCTTCGAACAACCAGTGTAAATCTAGTTTTTAGTGCTTGATTTAGTAAACACTCAGCTGCAAACAGGCTTCCACAACAGCTCTGAATGCAAGGTTTTCTGTAAAGGCAGTTATGTAACCTCTGTGTGTTACGTCTTTAAAATATGTGAAGGAGAGCAGAAACCTTGATTGAGATATGTTACAATTATTCTTTCCTCTATATTTAAAGCTGCATAGACTTTGCTACTCATTATACATAGAGCTAGCACGAATGGATCCTAACAGGCCATGAATTTAAATTTATGTGCACTAGTCATTAGAAATAAACAAAAGTAGAGTACTAATAATGAGCTGGGGAGCCATAGTTGAGTTGGACACATTGGTTAGTTACCTCAAAGTGATCATCACAGCTTGTTTGTGGCTCTGCCCTTCTCTGAGCCTTATGTCAGGCTCCCACACATTGAAGAGTCTTGAGGAATCATATTCTGCTTGGCAAAGACTGCACGTGCCCGGCTTGCAATTTTTGCTAAAAATAGGGGGAAAATCTTGTTCCTGATGAACAAGATGTAATGTCCAACTGTTTTTAAATGGATGCATAAATAACTGTTGAGATTATAATGCTAGTCTATCTAAAATATTTCCTAGTAACCTGGACTTAGAGGGGAATTTGTAGCGTTCTGGTGGTTGTCACTTTTCCCATCACTAGACATCCACAGGTAGACAAAACGAGAGTTGGCATCTTACGGCATTCTTGACAAAGGAACTTTTTAAAGGAATCCTGGGTGGGATGGCCAAGGTTAACCCTGGGAACAATTCTGAATTAGGATAAATCTGTGCCTGTTTCTTTCTCCCTTAAATGTCTTCCAATATCTCAGGCTTATTTTTAGCTGGCTGTCAACCAAACCTGCCTAAGGCATTAATTGATAAGTGTTCAGCTACTCCATTTCTCAGGGGTATTTCCAATTTTAAAAGAGACTCGTGAATGTGGAATCGTCCTAAGACCCCCGATTTGAGATGATTGCGTGACAGGTTCTGGGGTTGATCTGGGTAGAGGGCAACTTGTTCTGAGGCTGACTCTGGACACAATGGCCCGAGTTTCGAGACGTAAATTTACACACACCCTTTTTCTTTCTTCCCACCATCTGGTTGTTCAGCTGTCAGCAACTGGAGCTATTAAACAAATGGGGACTTTAGGAAATTTGAAAACCAGCCTGCTGCACAGCATGGTAGGTGGAGAGAGAGTCACCAGTGATGCCTCTACTTGCGGCTTGCTGTTACCAGCTGAGTGACCTTAAGGAAGCCACTTCAACTCTCTGAGCTTCCGCCTGGCCTGTGGTTGCAGGATCAAATAAAATCATGAAAAAGCACAGTGAAAACTGTAAAGTACTACACAATTGCGAGATCCTTTGATTATTCAAGGCAGTGAAGGATACATACATAATAAATAGTAGCTTCTTATTCCCGGGGAGAGAGTAATTATCACCTGTACCATTGTGATTCAGAGAAATAATGTGAGCAAGTAACAGATCTTGCTATACCTGTAGATGAAAGTCTGGAACTTGCAGAAGATTACGTCACTGACTATTCAGACAATTTAAAAGGATGAAAGCGTTACAGGAATTAAAGAGAAAACATTAAGGTGAAGACACTGGGCTATTCCAGTGTAATCTGTATCCTGTAACCTGAATCCGCTGCCAGAGGTTCAAATAATACCAGATCTCTTTTTAATATTCCAGTTAATCACCTGAGAGCCTACCTGTTTATATTGGAGGTATATATTGAAGGTCCAGCTTATTATTATTATTATTATTAGAAACAGGGTCTTACTCTGTCATCCAGGCTGGGCTGCAGTGTTGTGATCTCTGGGCTCAGGCAATTCTCTCACCCCAAACTCCCAAGTTGTTGGGACTACAGGCATGCACCACCATGCCTGGCTTTTTTGTTTTTTTGTAGAGACAGGGTTTCACCATGTTGCCCAGGCTGGTCTAGAACTCCTGGGCTTAAGTGATCCACCTGCCTCACCCTCCCAAAGTGCTGGGATTACAGGCATGAGCCACCACATCTGGCTATCTTATTTTTCTTTAATTTTTGTAAAATTACATTTTAAATGAAAAACTGTACACACATGTAATTTAAAAAGTCAAAATGGTAGTAAAAGATCTATTACAAAATTCAGCAGTCTTCTGACTCACCCCTTCTCACTTCTCCCAGGTCCCCTCTCCAAAGACAACCACTTCCAGCTCTTTTAACTTCCTTTCAGCATTTAACATCTTCAAAGTTCTAAACACTACATATATATTTCTATATTTTGATTTGTCCATTCTGGACATTGTCTATCGAATTCTTATGGTAGGAAACATAACTGGTTTTCTACACTGCCTCCATTTTGCTTCCTTTTTCTCATTTTCCCAATATAGTCCAATTACAATTTTGGTTAAATCAGTATTGTTGTCATTGTAACTTTTTTTTGTCATTATAATTTTTTTATAACTGAGTACTGTAGTATACTATGGTTATTTTTTCTTTCCTTCCTTTATGTTTTTCTTAAAGTTAACCCTAATGCCCTTTTAATTTGCTTAGTTTTCTTTGTATCTATTTTTAAGTATTTCCATCTTTTCTAATGGCTGTTTTTAGTAAAATATTACACAAAACTATTCACAATAGCCTACCTATCATTTTCCCTTTGTATTTTTTGAGAAACTACCTCTAGAGCCCTTTCTTCTTACCTCTAGGCTGGCTGGATAGTAGTCACACCTTTGGATTACTTTTGCTCCTGTTTCAGGCCTTGGTGGGCTTTCTGAACCTTTTTTTTTTTTTTTTTTTAACAAAACAAAAAACGCTTTTTCTAACTCTTTTTTTGTTAAAATTAGAGAATATCCTCGAGGAGTTTCGTCTAGGTTAAATGATGTTATAGTAGCAGAGGGAATCAGGATGATAACCCCTGCATACCAATCATCTGAATCACACAATTTCATTCATTCTCTCTACTTGGTAGGCGTTCTATTATCACTAGGCAACTCCCTTTACCATCGTCCTGAAAATTCTCTCTCTCTTTTTTTTTTTTCCTCTCTCCTGGTGTGAATCTCCTCTTTCCTGTAGCCTACATATTCTTTCTTAGTTTACTCCCTCACTCTGGTGAGGGCATGATATGGTTTGGCTGTGTCCCCACCCAAATCTCAACTTGAATTGTATCTCCCAGAATTCCCAATTGTGTTGTGGGAGGGATGTAGAGGGAGGTAATTGAATCATGGGGACCGATCTTTCCTGTGCTATTCTTGTGATAGTGATTAAATCTCATGAAATCTGATGGGTTTATCAGTGGTTTTTACTTTTGCTTCTTCGGCATTTTTCTCTTGCGACTGTCATGTAAGAGGTGCCTTTTGCCTCCTGCCATGATTCTGAGGCATCCCCAGCCATGTGGAATTATAAGTCCAATTAAACCTCTTTTCCTTCCCAGTCTCACGTATGTCTTTATCTGCAGCATGAAAATGAACTAATACAGTAAATCAGTACCAGTAGAGTGGGGCATTGCTAAAAAGATACCTGAAAATGTGGAAGTGATTGCGTAACGGGCAGAGGTTGGAACAGGTTTGAGGGCTCAGAAGAAGACAGGAAAATTTGTGAAAGTTTGGCACTTTGCCCAATATCCAGATAGTGATATCGACAATAAGGTCCAGGCTGAGGTGGTCTCAGATGGAGATGAGCAACTTGTTGGGAACTGGAGTAAAGGTGACTCTTGTTATGTTTTAGCAAAGAAACTGGTGGCATTTTACCCCTGCTCTAGAGATTTGTGAAACTTTGAACTTGAGAGAGGTGATTTAGGGTATCTGGTGGAAAAAAAACTTCTAGGTAGCAAAGCATTTAAAAGATTACTTGAATTCTGTTAAAGGCATTCAGTTTTATAAGGGAAGCAGAGTGTAAAAGTTTGGAAAATTGGCAGCCTAACTATGTAATAGAAAAGAAAAACCCATTTTCTGGGGAGAAATTCAAGCTGGCTGCAGAAATTTGCGTAAGTGGCAAAGACTCTAATGTTAATCTCCAAGACCATCAGGAAAATGTCTCCAGGTCATGTCAGAGACCTTCACAGCAGTCCCTCCCATCACAGGCTTGGAGGCCCGGGAAGAAAAAGCCATTTCGTGGGCCGGGCCCAGGGTTCCTGTGATGTGTGCAGCCTAGGGACTTGGTGTCCTGCATCCCAGCCTCTCTAGCCATGGCTGATAGGGGCCAATGTGCAGCTCTGACTGTGGCTTCAGAGGGTGGAAGACCCAAGCCTTGGCAGCTTCCATGTGGCGTTGAGCCTGCAGGTGCACAGAAGTCAAGAATTGAGGTTTGGAAACCTCCACTTAGAATTCAGAATATATATGGAAATGCCTAGATGCCCAGGCAAAAGTTTGCTGCAGGGGTGGGGCCCTCATAGAAAATCTCTGCTAGGGCATTGCGGAAGGGAAATGTGGGGTTAGAGCCCCCACACAGAGACCCTACTGGGGTACTGCCTAGTGGAGCTGTGAGAAGAGGGCCACTGTCCTCCAGACCCCAGAATGGTAGCTCCCACTGACAGTTTGCACCATGCACCTGGAAAAGCCGCAGACACTCAATGCCAGCCCCTGTAAGCAGCCAGGAGGGAGGTCGTACCCTGCAAAGCCTTAGGGGCAGAGCTGCCCAAGACCACGGGAACCCACCTTTTGCATCAGCGTGACCTGGATGTGAGACCTGGAGTCAAAGGACATCATTTTGGAGCTTTAAAATTTGACTACCGCCCTGGATTTCGGACTTGCACGGGCCCTGTAACCCCTTCGTTTTGGCCAATTTCTCCCATTTAGAATGGCTGTATTTACCCAATACCTGCACCCCCATTGTATCTAGGAAGTAACTAGCTTGCTTTTGATTTTACAGGCTCATAGGCAGAAGGGACTTGCCTTGTCTCAGGACTGTGGACTTTTTGAGATAATGCTGAAACGAGTTAAGACTTTGGGGGACTGTTGGGAAGGTATGATCGGTTTTGAAATTTGAGAACATGAGATTTAAAGGAATCAGGGGCAGAATGATATGGTTTGGCTGTGTCCCCAGCCAAATCTCAACTTGAATTGTATCTCCCAGAATTTCCACGTGTTGTGGGAGGGACCCAGGGGAAGTAATTGAATCACAGGGGCCTGTGCTATTCTTGTGATACTGAATAAATCTCACGAGATCTGATGGATTTATCAGGGGTTTCCGCTTTTTGGTTCTTCCTCATTTTTCTCTTGTGGCTGCCATGTAAGCAGTGCCTTTCGCCTCCTGCCATGATTCAGAGGCCTCCCCAGCCATGTAGAACTGGAAGTCCAATTAAACCTCTTTTTCTTCTTAGTCTCAGGTATGTCTTTATCAGGGCATCCTCAATAGCTTCCTGAGAAAATGTGCATGAAAAGCACATCTTTTGAGACCTTACATTTCTAAAAGTGTTTTAATTCTACCTCCCCTGCAATTTATGGCTGAGAATTGAACTCTAGGTTGGAAGTAATTTTTCTTCACAATTTGGAAGGCATTGCTCCATGGTCTTCTGGATTCCAGGGCTGGTGTTGAGAAGTACAAAACCATTCTGAATCCTGCTGCTTTCCACATGTCTTCTTCTCCCTCTCTTTCTTTCTAACTTGCAGAAGCTTTTTAAAACTTATTTTTGGCGGTATTCTGAACTGATGTGCCCTTGGGTGAGTCTGTTTCCTTCCACTGTGCTGGGTACTCAATGGACCTTTCAAAGTAGAAGCTGATATCTTTTAGTTCTAAGAAATGTTGCTTATCATCTTATCTCCTGTTTTCTTGGTTCTTTCTGACAATCCCATAATTTTGATGTTGGACTTCCTGGACTTGTGTTCTACTTTTCTGATTTCTCTGGTTGTTCTTCTCTTTAGATTTTCTCCTGGTTTTGGGGTTTTCTAATCCTTATGTTAAATTTAAAAAGAACACTTTTTATTCTCTGAATGCTCTTTTTTGGAGGATTCTGTTCTTGCTTCATTAATGCATTATCTTTTCTTGTGCCTCTGAGTATAAGAGTTACAGTTTTTGTTTTCAAAGTATTCTCTTCTTTGCGTTGTTTCAGTTTCCTTCTAGTTGCTTTTTTTTCTGTTTATTCTCATCTTTATCTTTCATGTAGGTTTCCTCACATTTTTGGTAGCTCTTGCATGTCTGCTCATGATCAAGATTAGGGGACTGGAAAACTGATTAGGGTCTCTGTGAATATGGTTGTATTTGTCAACTTTGAGCTTCACTGTGGGATCATGCTCACATGGGTCATTTGTTTGCAGAGGTCTTAGTGTCAGTATCATGAAGTCGTTTTCTTTTCCTCTCACTGTTTTGCTAGACTTCATGAGTTTTTTTTCTTTTTGCTTAAATTTCAGGATCTACCTAGTAGCATGCACTGCAGTATCTTATTATAATGCTGTGCCTTTGAATAACTTTTTATTGAGACGAAATCTTGCTCTGTTGCCCAGGCAGGAGTGCAGTGGCACGGTCGTGGCTCACTGCAGCCTTGACCTTCCAGGCTCAAGCGATCTTTCCACTTCAGCCTTCCCAGTAGCTGGGACCACAGATATGCCCTACCATACCTGGCTAATTTTTTTTTTTTTAATTTTGTAGATACAACGTCTCTCTATGTTTCCCAGGCTGGTGTCAAACTACTGGGCTCAAATGATCCTCTCAACTCAGCCTTCCAAAGTGCTGGAACTACAAATGTGAGCCACCAGGCCAGGTCTTGAATAACTTTTGTTGCTGAGTAAGACATTTGGGAATCTTGTTTCTTTTGTCTTTTACTGACCTTCTATGCTACTTAACTATACAATGTGGCTTATTGCATAGTGTCTCTTGGTATTATATTCTTCCTGAAAAAAATTTTTTTCCCATTGCAAATAAGACAAAAAATGACGTCTTTAAAACAAAAGAAGTATTTCCCAGTTTCCTTTCTTTGAAACACATGATTTTCATCAGCTGCCTTTCTTTTCTTGGCAACAGTCATTTGGAAAATGACAAACTCCACTCACACCATCCCCATCCATTCTCCCACCATCTGCCTTCCCTCCAAGCTTAAAGAGACTGATATCTACCTGCAAGGCAAATCCAATCAACCATTATCCTCCAACTGCTAGACCCTACTAGGGGCACATCCATCAGTACATGAATTGTATAAGTCACAGAGTGTATCAAAGCTAAGGTAGGTGCCTGTCTCACCATTGGTTGAATGAGAAGGTTTCTGATATTAGAAATTGGGCTACCCTGCTTTCCCGAACCTCTCTTTTCCCATCTCTCAAAGGCAGATAATAACACTAATTGACAATGTGGTCATGAGCATTAAAACAAATCATTAGGCTGGAGGCGTCTCATCAGTGCTTGAGGGCAATTTCAGCTCCTGGGGCTTTCCCAGAAGGCTTTTGAAAGCTCTGAAACATGCTCACTTGGCAGGAGTATGCAGGCAACCACTGTGCCCCAAGATATGGACTGTGGAGCGTTCATTGTCTCAACAATTACTCACTGCAAGGCATTTTATTATGGCATTGTTTTTGTTCCCCCTAAAATATTATTGCAGAAAAAACTACATTTCATTCCTAGTGTTGTTTTAAGAGGCCAGTGCTAGCAAACTACAATATTCATTCTATTCTCTCTTTTCAACCAAGGATTGTGTCAGATGGACTCCAATAAATGGTTTACAGCGGTGCATACTATGTATACACTAATTACAGACCAAACATGTCTATTCAATGAGAAAATCAATCCTAATCTGGGGAGATGGTGCCATAGCATGAAAAGATCATGGATTCTAGTGCCAGATTGGCCTGGGTTGGAGTTCTGTATCTGTCCTTTACATCAGGGTTTCCCAACCCCTGGCTGTGGACCAGTACTGGTCTGTGGTCTGGTACTGGTCCATGGTCTATTAGGAAGGGGCCATGCAGCAGGAGGTGAGTGACAGATGAATGAGCATTACTGCCTGAGCTCCTTCTCCTGTTAGATCTGGGGTGGCATTAGATTATCATAGCAGCACAAACCCTATTGTGAACTGTGCACATGTGAGGGATCTAGGTTGCACGTTCCTTATGAGAATCTAATGCCTGATGATCTGAGGTGGAATGGTTTCATCCAAAACCATCCCCCAACCCTTGTCCACCCCTCAGCCCTTGGAAAAATTGTCTTCCACAGAGCCAGTCCCTGGTGCCAAAAACGTTGGGGACTGCTGCTTTACATGTTTGACCTTGTGGGAATTACCTGGCCTGTTAGGACTGCATTTTTTTCTTTTTTTTTTAGGTCTCAGATGGGGTTGATAACACTTTGCAGTATTGATGTGACTATGCAGTGAAATTATAACCATAAAGTAGCTGGTACATAATTGGTGCTCAATAAATATTCATTTTCCTTTACTCTGTTATAAAACCATTTTCTGTTTTATTATGTTTATTTTAATAATATGTTAAATATACTTAAATAGGTGTGTTTATTGCAAGATAATACCAAATAGTTGTCTTTGGTAATATTCCGAATTTCATTGTAAGCTTCCCACACATTGCCTTGTGCTAACTTTTCAAGCATGGTGTAAGTCACAGCGTCCCGTATTGTAACCACCATTGTATTGGTGGGATGGGTTGCTTACTGGCCAGGAGATGGGCACTATGTAGGGACAGACAGCCTCAGGCTCTCTTCCTTGTTTGCTGCTGCCATTTCTCAGTGACCCCAAAAGTTACCACTGTAAAGGCATCTCTCCCACAAATAGACTTTTCCTACCCCGGAGTAAGGTGGACAGAAAGGAAAAAAATACCATTACTATATTAGTTACAAATATATGCATGTTAAGTTCTCTTTCCCAGGTATTATTTGTGTACTTTGTTGGTTAGTTAAAGTGAACCTAACAGTGCTTTCAGCAGCACTCCTTTTATTATTCTTTCTCTCTACGTATTTGTATGATCTGATATTTTCTCTCTCCAGGCATTTGTTCTTAACTTCAGGTATCTTTCACCATTTTTGGTGGGGGAGCTGGAGGAAGGGATTTCAATCAGTTTTGAGTTTGTGCGAAGCCAATTTGTAATGAATGTCTAGTTCATTGATCATTTATTTTATTTTATTTTATTTTATTTATTTATTTATTTTGAGACGGAGTTTCACACTTGTTGCCCAGGCTGGAGTGCAATGGCGTGATGTCAGCTCACTGCAGCTTCCACCTCCCAGGTTCAAGCAATTCTCCTGCCTCAGTCTCCCAAGTAACTGGGTTTACAGGTGCCTCCCACCACACCTGGCTAATTTTTTTCTTTTTCTTTTGTATTTGTAGCAGAGACGGGGTTTTGCCATGTTGGTCAGGCTGGTCTCAAACTCCTGACCTCAGGTTATCCGCCTGCCTCCACCTCCCAAAGTGCTGGTATTGTAGGCATGAGCCACAGCACCTGGCCCATTGATCTTTTAATTGAGACATTTTATTAAAGTCTCATCATGCTGCATCCATAGGATCCATCCTAGTGACAGAAACTGCAGTCAACTTCCAGGCACTCATCCAATAGTACCAGACTAGATGGGAAATATGTTTATTAGGATTATCTTAAATTACAGTTCGAATTGTTTTAAGTAGACCCTCAAATATATCATTATATGTATTCAAATTATGTTAAATTACAAGTAGAATTTTTAAGTAGACCCTCTTAATATCTGTTAAAGACCTCTGCTACACTTAAAAACTATTTTAACAATTATAGGGCATTTGGGAGAGAGTACTTAGTTCAGCTTTCTTCTTAAATAGATTCAAGGATTCTTTCCCCCTCCCCGTCTTTATTGAAGTTTAATTGACAAATAAGATGTACAACTTGATGTTTTTCTATATGTATACATAGTTAATAATACTCTATGGTATACTTGAAATTTGCTAAGAGGGTAGATCTTCAGTTTTCGGTGACAATCATTGACCTACATCCCCTCTACACACACACACACAAACACACACAGACAAAAAATAGAGAAAAAAACAGTAATCATGTGAATTTTGTGAATTTTTTTTAAATGGTAGAAAGAGGGAGGTCACAAAAAGGCCGTAAAAGATGCCTCTGATTGTGTGTGTGTGTGTGTGTGTGTGTGTATTTGTGTGTATTGATGTATACAGCCCTGTCTGAATTGCTTTTCAAAACAGACTATTAGACTCTCCCCAGGCCTTGGTGGAAACAGGGTCAGCCAGGAATAAGGTAAGGCCAGTTGGCTCCTTTCTAAAGACGTCTCACACTTTAGAAAGACGAAGGTCTCCATGATCTTTTCCTGTTATGGTTCGTTCTTGGTAACTCCCTTGTATTCAGCAACCATCAGGCTTAGAAGCCACACAATAACAATGAATCAATAACGTATTTATTTTAACTGTTTATAAAAAAATGATAAAGTAGAGAATTAGAGTAGGTGGTAGTTAAAACCACAGGATTCAGAATGAGACAGATTTTAATCCCTTACTAGCTGTGCAGTCTTTGTACATTTTTAATCTTTAATTTCTTATCTAAAATATCAGAAAGAATAATGGTTCTCAAGTTGCAAAATAATGAGGATCACATGAAATAATTTATATATATTATATAATATCTCAATACAAATTAATTTTTAATGAGAATTTAAATAAATAATTTTATCATTTTAATGACCATATCAACATTTTATTAAACATCCCTTGTGATACCTTTCTATGTATGTAAGTTCACAAAGATATGGAAATCATTTTTTAATGTAAATAGGATCAAAGTACACATGCTGTAATTTAACATAATTTAATATTGAGTGTCAACTTGATTGGATTGAAGGATGCACAGTACTGTTCCTGGGTGTGTCTGTGAGGGTGTTACCAAAGGAGATTAACATTTGAGTCAGTGGACTGGGAGAGGCAGACCCACCCTCAATCTGGGTGGGCACCATCTAATTAGCTTCCAGTGTGGCCAGAATAAAGCAGGCAGAAGTTGGAAGAACTTGACTTGTTGAGTCTTCCAGCCTTCATCTTTCTCCCATGCTGGATGCTTCCTACCTTCGAACATTGGACTCCAAGTTCTTCAGCTTTCGGACTCTTGGACTTATACCAGTGGTTTGCCAGGGGCTCTCAGACCTTTGACCACAGACTGAAGGCTACACCATTGACTTCCCTACTTTCGAGGCTTTCTTGTTCCTCAGCTTGCAGATGGTCTAGTGTGGGACTTCACCTTGTGATCTTGTGAGTCAATACTCCTTAATAAACTCCCCTTTATATATACATCTGTCCTGTTGGTCCTGTTCTTCTAGAGAACCTTGACTATACATAGGCTATTCTCTTACCTGATTTATTCACTAGACTACATGTTGCAAGACATTTTCCAAGTCAAAAATATAAATCTTTCATCATCTTTTCAACAGTTATAGATAATTTTATTTAATGTATCTAAAATAATTTATATACCTACTCCTCACATGTGAACCATCATTTTGTGTCCATTTTTAAAATTAAAACATTCTGGAATGGATATTCTTACGGCTACACTTTTTTTGTGTGTGTGTACACATGTTTTTTTTTTTTTTCTTAAAAGATAAATTCTAAAGAAGTGAGATCACAGGCTCCTTAAACACTGTTTTTTTAACTAAATTGGTACTCTTTAAAAAATAGTTCCTCATCTCTGCTTGACACCAGTGCAAAGTGTTGTTTTGATAATTTTCTCAAAATGCTCCTTACTAACATATTGCATATTCTTGTTTTCATTTATTTTTAATTACACAAGTTATAGAAAATTTTCTGGTAAAAAAAAATCTATACAAATACAGAAAAATTGTCGACACCAATCTCTTCAAAAACAAACAGATAACCACTGCTATTAGTTTCTGTATCGGTACATATAGATCTACCCCATCCTTTGAAGCCCTTGTACATAGATATACTATGATGTAACCACGTTCTAAATTAAGGGCATTAAATGTTCACTTTGATAAGTAATGCTCCAGTGAAAATTCTTTACATGCTCCTTATGTGCATGTATGAATATGTCTCAGGAACAAATTACACTCACAAATTGTGAGTGGAATTGCTGGACCAAATGGTATGCACAAATGAAGCTTTAATGGATAACTGCACAATTTTCTTCCCACAAGTATTACAAATAATTCACATTTCAACAACAATACAGGAGAATGCTCATTTTTTAGACACTCTTGCCAATGCAAAAATATCAGTCTAAAATAATTTTTGCTAATTTGATGGGTAAAAGAAATGTTGCTTTAAGCTGTATTTTAAATTATTACTATTATTAATTATTATTATTATTATTTGAGACAGGGTCTCACTTTGTCCCCCAGGCTGAAGTGCAGTGGTGCAAACACAACTCATCTCAACCCTGACCTCCTGCATTCAAGCAATCCTCCTGCCTCAGCCTCCCAAGTAGCTGAGACCATAGATATGCACCACCATACCTAGCTAATTTTTAATTTTTTTGTAGAGATGGGGTCTTGCCATGTTGCCCAAGCTGGTCTTGAACTCCTGAACTCAAGCAATCCTCCTGCCTCAGCCTTCCAAAGTGCAGGGATTACAGATGTGAGCCACCGCTCCTAGCTGTATTTTAAATTAATAGTGACATCAAATAATTTTTAAACCTTAATGTCTCATTCATAGCTATTGACAATTTTCTATTAGGCTGTCTGTTTCTTATTGACTTGTAGTTTATTTTACACGTGTGTTTGTACACATATGAATGTGTATCCATATATCAATTATTTTTCTTTTGTATATGTTGCTAACATTTTTTCTAGTTTGTTGTTTGATTTTTAAACTTTTGGATAAGGTCCTTTCTTGTATAGTTTTCAAAGTTTTATGAAGTAAAATTTATTAAAACCCTTTTGGGTCCATGAATGCATTTTCGAGTACAAGGTAATAAACACATTCTCTTATATTTTTGAATTGTTTAGCTTTATATATCCTTTAACAGCTTTATTGAGATGTAAACCATATATCACACAATTCATTGATTTAAAGTATACCAGTCAATGTTTTTTAGTATATTCTTAGAATTGTGCACCCATCACCACAATCAATTTTAGAATATTTTCATCCATCCCAAGAGAGCCCTCATATCCATTTGCAGAAACTTGATTTTACCTCAATGCTGTGGCCTTCCTCAACCTACCAGGCAACCATGAATCTAATTTTTGTTTCTTATTTTTGCTTATTCCGAATATACCATATAAATAGAGCCATATTACATGTGGTCTTTTGTAACTGGCTTCTTTCACTTAGTATAATCTTTTCGAGTTTTATCTATGTTGTACAGCTTTGTGTTTTACAATTAGATTTTTAATCCATCTGGAATTCATTGATTTCTATCAATTGGGTAAATAGTTATATATAAATTTACCTTTTAAAGAGGGACAGCCAGCTGTGCCAATGCTATCTACTGAAGATTCAGTCTACCCTTTTCCCACTAACCTAAAATGTCTCCATGGTCCACATGTATAGATCTATTTCTGGGTTTTACTTCTTTATTCTTGAGCCTGTATCACACTGATTTAAATATTTGAACTTTTATTTTTTTAGAGATAGGGTCTCGCTCTGTTGCCCTGGCTGGCATGCAGTGGCCTGATCATAGCTCACTGCAGCCCTGAACTCCTGGGCTCAAGTGATCCTCCTACCTTGGCCTCACAAAGTGCTGAGATTACAGGCATGAGTCACCATGCCTGGCCCTCTGCAGTATAGTTTCACTGTCTGGTAGGGCAAGTCTTCCCTCATTTTTTTTTTTTTCCTAAAATGTTCTTGATTCGTTCACATTTTCTTTTCCATTTTAATTTTAAAATTGGTTTGTCAAGTTTTGTTAAGATATTGTCTAAATTTTGACTGGAACTTCATTGAAATTAGAGTTTTTTATTTTTTTTTTATTTTTTTTGAGATGGAGTCTCGCTCTGTCGCCCTGGCTGGAATGCAGTGGCGTGATCTCGGCTCACTGCAACCTCTGCCTCCTGAATTTAAGTAATTCTCCCACCTCAGCCTCCCTAGTAGCTGGGATTACAGGCATGTGCCACCACGCATGGCTAATTTTTGTATTTTTACTAGAGATGGGGTTTCACCATGTTGGCCAGGCTGGTCTCAAACTCCTGACCTCAGATGATCCGCCTGCCTCAGCTTCCCAAAGTGCTGGGATTACAGGCATGAGCCACTGTGCCCAGCCTAGAGATTAATTTTTGAAGAAATGTTATGTCACCTTTATAATATTGGGTTTTTCTGTATTTTTATTGAATTTATAGCTGTATTTTAATTCATTCAAAGGAGGATAGATATTCCATCTGGAATTAACTTTTTAATTGTTATTGATGTATAGGAATGCTATTGACTGAGGTAGAAACTGTAGAGGGAAGTGTAGAATTTGATCAAAAGATAATGAGATCTGCTTAGATCCATTCTGCCTAAGATGTTTGTGAGAAATGAAGATGGAGATATACACACCAAATATTGCACCATTAATATTGGTGACTTTTTTGGAATGGCGATAGGAAGGTAGATGGTCCGTAAAGTCTTTTGAAAAAGAATTTGACATTTGGGCCAAAAATATGTGAAACTATTGGATTTGAAACCAGCAGAGCTTCTAACTTACTGTTGCAAATTGCTATTTTAATAAAGTAGGGAAAACCACAATGAACATTTTAATTGTATTATAGCAAGTTGAAGTCAGTAGCTATTCTTGAACTCATAGCTGGTCACACAGCTTCCTCTTTCTCCTTGGTTTTTATTTTTAATTTTTTGGGGGGCAGGGAGTGGTAGGGGATGGGGTCTCACTCAGTCACCCAGGATGGAGTACAGTGGCTCAGTCATGGCTCACTGCAGCCTCGACCTCCTGGGCTCAAGCAATCCTCCTGCCTCAGCCTTCCAAGTAGTTGGGACTACAGGTACTTGCCACCAAAGCTGGCTACTTTTTAAATTTTTTGTAGAGACAGAGTCTCACTATGTTGCCCAGGCTGGTCTTGAACTCCTGGACTCAAGCAATTCTCTTGCCTCAGACTCTCAAAGTACTGGGTTGACAGGTGTGAGCCACTGTGCCCAGCCTTTCTCCAAGGTTTGATTGCAGTTGTATCCTTCCATTATCTCAGATGTCAGCACAGCAGGTTGTAACCTAGTTTTCCTAGGCCACCTAAATGGTTAAATCAAAGGGATGATAACAGTAGCCAGTGATATTTCTCTCCTTTGCAAACAGAAACTCTTGTAGGATCCCCAATTTCTCTCTTTGATGTTCTTCTCAAATATCTCAGGAAACCCTCAGGGGAATTTTGGTGGATTTTTCAAGCACAGTCCTCTTCGGTTCCTTGCAGAGCCTGATATCGCCCACTCTCCTGCTAAGCCTGTCCTGTGGTGACCTGCTGCACTGTTCTTTGATGCCCACCATGGCACTATGAAGGTGCTCAGCACAGAGTCAGGCTACCCTTTGGGTCAAGCCCCATGGACTCTCTACCTGCTGTGTCACGGACGCTGTAGAAGATGTTGTATTCTCTACCAAAGTGCGGAGAGTCTTTCTCCTTGTACCCAAACATCATGTAATACTCTTACCTGGCTAGAGCAGTGCTGCCTTGGGCTCTACACACTCTTGTCTGCGTGTGATTGAGTAGCTGGATGGGCTCAGTGATAGACTCAACATCCTCCTTACTCTCCAGTTGGCCAACAGTTCTTGGGGCCTTGACATTGAACTGAGCTTGTGTACCTGACTTCCAGCCTCTTCCATCTTGGTTCCACGCATCAATAGACTTCTAGGGTTCCACTGGGGCCTTCCAGATACCACCAAATGCCTGAATGTTAAACTGACTACAGTTTCTGTTCAAGCTAGAATCCTTTCTGCTCATCTGAGGAAATGTCTAAGGAAATGACTCAGAATCATGTATTAAGTTTGAATCATCCTAGTAGGCCTAGGCCATCTGCTCATACGTGGTAAGGAAAGAATTGTGGTTTCAGGCATATGGCTTTTGCTATTAAGCCTTATTGTCCTCTCTTATTGGTGAGAATGATATATTGTTTAAAACTAAGGAGTTGTTATAGCATGTTACTGAACCTATAGCAAAATATCGTGTCAGTTACATTTATGATGTGATGCCTAAACTAAAGAAATGAGTATGAGAGCAGCAATGGATGGTGCATGCAAAAAAAGGGGACATGGACCGAAAAACAGGCTATTTCTCATTTATTGGCAGCTTTTTAAAAAATTGAGAGTGACTGGGAGTTGTCAGAAAGAAGGCCTGGCAAGTGTCAATCTCCTTGAACCAGTGGTGAGTACTGACAATAATTTTTTTTTTTTGTATTTGTCTTTTCACTTCAAAAGGATAAGGAAATTTGGTGACCTCAACCTGTCCAAGTCTTCAGGATCTGCTGCTGCCACCGTTCACTGCAATTCCTTAGGTTTAGATTAATTGGCGCCATTGGGAACATGACAATAGTAGGCAGAGATAGAAAGGTGAGTATCAGACATGAACTTTAGAAGCATGTTGCTTTAATCCAATCTCCACTTTTAGGGAGACCTCATGATAAAAATTTCCTGCAGCTTTCTAACCTACTCTAATATGTATCCTAAAGACATCCTGTAGTTACGTATCCTGTGTCTCATAGGCATTATTATTTAGAGGAAGCTTTCCAACTTTTGAAACTTGAGTCATTTATTCCAGTTTTATCTTTAGTGAAAATGACAGATTCTTATTTAGTTCTTCCGGCTTTAAATTGCATGTGGAATGGGATGTAAAGGAATGCATGTAAGTTCTGATGTCAGACAGACCTGAATTTAAATCCTGGTTTCACCACTTGCTAGCTGTGTGACCTTTAGCAAGTCACTTAACCTCTCTGAATTTCTCTTTATTCAAGTCTAAAGTGGGGATATAATGCACATATCATCAGGTATCATAGAAATTAAATAAAATAATGGATGTGAATATGGCTGGCATACCTTATTGTCAACAATTGTCCTTGCCCTATTGGTTATTTTCAGATATGCTGTAAATCCAAGTCATTATTTCATATTGATCTTGCTGCTTATGTAGCAGGTGACGTCAGCAAAGAAAGAGTTCATTACAGTAAAGGAAATCTTTAGAAAGCTAGTTACAGCTTGAAGATTGGACTGGGATCCAGGAGATGGAATTATTTTGCAACCTAAGATTAGTTCAGGGAAAAAGATTAATGAGTCACGTTATACAAACAGATCAAGTTAATGACAAATGAAAATGTTCTGGTTTGTAGCTCAAGTTGATTTAATAATATTTGTGCAATAACAACATTAAATTCAAGATCTCTCCTAGCAAATTGGACTTTACCCAGAACTTTTCTCTCAGAGGTAAGGTCCTCCTCACTGGAATCACAATCTGACTGACTGCTTTGGGTGCAGCCCACTCTGTGGTGAAATTTTAGGGCTGTCTAGAGTTCCCCCTCCCTCTGCGAATCTCAAACACTCGGCTCTTTCTCTTCCTACCTCTGATGTAGCTATTGAGGTGATTGTCGCTTTCATCTACCTCTTTCTATGAATTAAGTTATCTGAAAGAATTATAGAGTAAGCCAGAATCACAGATTAATACCTTAATTGGCACGCATTTATCTGATTAACCCTAGCAGAGAATAGAGTTCCAAGTTAAATGTTGCTGAGGAAAAACAAATCAGGTTATGGAGTGGGATCCTTGGGAAGAAGCAGGTAATCTACAGGGGCTGAGCGGCTACTGATGAGAGGCAGTATGTTACCTGAGCTCCCAGGACACACTGCTTATGTTCCAATCAGTGTTGGGGTCAGTTACACCTTGTCGTGGCATTCACTGTATTTATTTTTTGTTTTTGTTTGATTTTGAGACCAGGTCTTGTTCTGTTGCCCAGGCTGGAGCACAGTGGCATGATCATAGCTCACTGCAGCCTTGACATCTTGGACTCAAGTGATCCTCCCATCTCAACCTCCCAAGTATCTGGGACTACAGATGCTCACCACCATTCCTGGCTAATTTTTACATTTTTTTTTTTTTTTTTTTTTTGTAGAGACAGGATCTCACATTGTTGCTCAGGCTGGTTTTGAACTCCTGGGCTAAAGCACTCCTCCCACCTCGGTCTCCTAAAGTGCCATGATTACAGGCTTCACTGTTTTTATATTTCTGTCACTCCTACTAGGCTATAAAACCCTCACGGGAGAGGAGCTCCCTTTTCATATCTCTGAAATTCTCTGAATGTCTTCCTTGCAGCTAGTGGGTGTATTCAATAAATGCCTTCCTTGCATCTAGCAGGTAGTCAATGAATGCCTGTTGAATGAAGAGTCACTGAAGAAAATCTTTACCTTTTTTTGTTTTTCTGCCTAGGACTGAACTTCATAATTCTGTTTCTATTTGTTGCTTCACGTAACTACCCTTCTGTGAAGTCCTTTCTATTTTCTACCCAGCTTTGGACCTGTCTTCTCCTTCCTTTTGATCTTCATGGCTATTACCTCCAATACATCTGAACAGTCTCACTTCTCAGGTGAAGTATGTGACTGTTTTTGCTTTTTCCTTCTCACTAAACTCTTGGCATGCAACTAATGCTCATAGCGACCAGGAAGAAATCCACCATTTCACTTCAATATCACATGAGCAGGAAATAATCAGAGTTCACTGTGCTTTTGAAGTGTTCTTTAAGTTCAAGTTACAATATAAAAACTAATCAGTTTACTAATAAAGGCAAACAAATATTATTGAACACATCAACTATATGTCAAGTCTGGAAACAGACAGTAGGTGAGATAGATGCTCTAGGGTATTGCTGAAAGCACTTTGATGACTAAAATTCCATTGTCTTGAACAATTTTTAAAATCTGTTCAGGAATATTGGAAAGATTTTTACATTATAGTAAAATTCATCTTAATGTTTCTTTCACTGAAGTGAACTGCATTGATTCTTTCTCTCCTTTTTTCCTATGAGGGAACAAAATGTTCAGGTATTTTTTATGATTAAAATTTTGATTTTGGAGTGACCACAGATTCATTAAGAAATAATACAGAGGGACCCCATGGACTCTTTATCCAGTTTTCACCCAATGATAATATCTTGTAAAACTGTAACGCAGTATTACAATAGAATATTGACACCGATACCCTCAAGATACAGAACATTCCATAATCACTAGGATCTCTCATGTTACCCACTTCTTTCCTGCCAACCCCCTTCTTAACCACTGGCAACAACGAATCCATTTTTTGTTTCCTATAATTTTTTCATTTCAGGAATGTTCTATAATGGAATCATTCAGTCTGTCACCTCTGAGATTGTCTTTTTTTCACTCAGCATAATTTTCTGGAGATTCATCCAGGTTATTCCATGTATTAATACTGCATTTCTAGCCAGGTTTGTGGCACGCCCTATAGTCCCATCTCCTAGAGAGGCTGAGGCAGGAGGATTGCTTGAGGCCAGAAGTTTGAGGCTGTGGTGAGCTATGATTGCACCACTGCACTGCAGCCTGAGTGGCAGAGTGAGACCCCATCACAAATAAGTTCACTTTTCATATTACTACAGTGTAGATGGTACAATAGCTTGTTTAACCATTCACCCATTTTTAGTTTCTGACTATTTCAAATAAAGCTATTATAAACTTTTGTATATAGGTTTTGGTGTGAATATAGTCTTCATTTCTCTGGGATAAATACCTAGGAATGTGATTTTTGGGGTATATGGTAGTTACACGTTTAGTTTTTTAGGAAACTGCCAAGCATTTCCAGAATGGCCGTACCAGTTTACATTTCCACTAACAAGGTATGAGTTATCCAGCTTCTTGGCAACATTTGGTGTTATCATTATTTCTTATTTTAGCCATTCTGATATGTGTGTGGAGGTATCTCATTATGGTTTTAATTGCATTTCTCTAATGGCTAATGATGTTGAATATTTTTTCAAATACATATTTGTCATCTTCACGTCTTCTTTGGTAAAATGTATCTTCATGTCCTTTGCTTACATTCTAATTGAATTGCTTGTTTTTTACTGTTGAGTTTTGAGAGTTCTCCATATTGTCTAGATACTAGTGCTTTGCCAAATATGTGCTTTACAAATATGTGGTTGCAGATATTTCCCTGTCTTTAGCTCGTCTTTTCATCTTCTTAGTAGGGTCTTTCACAGAACAAAAGTTTTAAATTTTTATGAAGTCAAATGTATCCATTTTTACTTTGTGGATCATGCTTTGGATGTCAAGTCTAAGAACACTTTTTCTAGAACCTTAGGAATTTCTTCTATGTTGTATCTAAACGTTTTATAGTTTTACATTTTACATTTAATGTTTGATACATTTTTAGTTAATTTTTGCATATATTAATTTAGTTAATTTTGTATAGTGTGAGAGAGATTGAGGTTTATTATTTTTGCTGGTAGATGTCCAATTGCCCCAGCATCATTTGTTGAAAAGGCTAACTTTTTTTCTATTGAATTGTGTTTGCACCTTTGTCAAAAATCAGTTGAGCATATTTGTGTGGGTGTATTTGGGTTCTGTATTCTTTTCCATTGATTTATGTGTCTTTCCCTTTACCAATACCACACAGTTTTGACTGTAGCTCTATAATATGTTTTAAAATATTTTATTATTCTTTTAAAAAACTGTTTGAACTATTCTAGTTCATTTGCTTTTACACAGATATTTTGGCATAATTTTATCTGTGTTTGCAACAAAAATTCACTGGGATGGGAATTGTGTTAAACAGTTATGTCAATTTGGGGGAAAACTGACATCTTTACCATACTGAGTCTTCTAATCCATGAATACAGAGCATCTTTCTATTTATTAAGATCTTTGATTTCTTTAATCAGATAGTATTATATAGTTTTTATCCTATGAGTCCCATACACATTTTGGTAGATTTTCACCTAAGTAATTTTTTGAGCAATCGTGAATGTTGTATTTTTATTTTTATTTTGTCCTCCTTGTCAGTTTTTTTTTGGGGGAGTGGGAGAGAGGTGACAGAGTCTTGCTCTGTTGCCCAGGCTGGAGTGCAGTGGCATGATCTCAGCTCACAGGAACCTCTGCCTCCCAGGCTCAAGTGATTCTTGTGCCTCAGATTCCCAAGTAGTTGAGACTACAGGAATGTGCTACCACATCCACCTAATTTTTGTGTTTTTAGTAGAGATGGGGTTTTGCCATCTTGAACTCCTGGCCTTAGATGATCTGCCTGCCTGGGCCTCCCAAAGTTCTGGGACTACCGGCATGAACCACCATGCCTGGCCCTAGTGTTGTATTTTTAATTTAGGTATCCATCTGAAATCATTTATTAGTTCTAGCAGTATTTTTTTTTGTAGATTCCTTTGACTTTTCTGTGTAGAAATAATGTCATGTGCAAATAGGGGCAGTTTTATTTCTTCCATTCTGATCCACCTGTCTCTTTATTTTTCCCCCTTGTCTTGCCCTGATTGCACTGACTAAAACTTCTAACAATTTGTTGAATAAGATTGGTGAGAGTGAACATCTTTACCTTTTTCCAATCTCAGGAAAGTATTCAGTCTTTTCCCATTAAGTATGTTAGCTCCAGGGTTTTTATTAAGATGCTCTTTATAAGTTCCCTTCTATTCCTAGTTTTCTGAGAGCTTTTATCAGACATGGGTATGAAATTTAGTCAAATGCTTTTTCTTCATTAATTAACATAGCCATGTGATTTTTTTCTTTAGTCTGTTAATATGGTAGAATATATAGATTGATGACCAGGCACACTGGCTCACACCTGTAATCCCAGCACTTTGGGAGGTTGGGGCAGGGGATCACTTGAGGTCAGGAGTTCAAGACCAGCCTGGCCAACCTGATGAAACCCCATCTCTACTAAAAATATAAAAATTAGCCAGGCATGGTGGCAGGCATCTGTAATCCTAGCTACTTGGGAGGCTGAGGCAAGAGAACTGCTTGAACCTGGGAGGCAGAAGTTGCAGTGAGCCAAGATCTTACCACTGCACTCTAGCCTGGGTGATAGAGGGAGACTCCATCTCAAAACAAACAAACAACCCCAAAAAACCCAAATAATATACAGATTGATTTTAAATGTTGAACCAGCCTTGCATTTCTTGACTAAACCCGACTTGGTCATGGTGTCTAATTCTTTTTATATTGCTGAATTCTCTTTGCTAATATTTTGTTATGGATTATTGTATCTATATTCATGAAGAATATTTTTCTGTAGTTTCATTGTTTGTACTGTCTTTGGTATGGCATTAGGGTAATAATAGCTTCATAAATAAATTGGGAAGTCTTATTGCCTCTTCTGTTTTCCAGAAGAGATAATGTAGAATTGGTGTTACTTATTCTTTAAAAGTTTGGCAGATTTCTCCAGTGAAGACTTCTGGGCCTGGAGATTTCTTTTTTGGAGGCTTAAAATTATGAATAAAATCTCATCAATGTTATATATAGGGCTATTCAAATTTATCTATATTTTATTCGTTAAATTGTGATAGTATTTTTTTCAAGGAAGTGGATCTTTTTTTTCTAAGTTGTTAAATTTATGTGTGTAAAATTCATAGTATCCATTTTACTGTGTATAGGTCTGTAGTGATATTCCATGTTCCATTCCTATAAATATTGGTAATTTGTGTCTTCTCTCTTTTTTCTTTCTCGGTCTTGCTAGATTTTGTCAATTTTATTGCTTTTCTCAAAAGACCAGCTCTTTGTTTCACCAATTTTCTCTTTTGTTTTTCGGTTTTCAATTCACTGATTTATGCTATCATCCATTTCTTTTTTGCTTGCTTTGGATTTATTTTGCTCTTCTTTGTCTGGGTTATTGAGGTGGGAATTTGGATTATTAATATGAGACTTTTCTTCTTTGTCTGATATATGTATTTACTACTGCAAATTTCTTCTTTATCATTGCTTTAGCTATGTCCTACAAATTTAATACATTAAACATTTTTATTAAGTGCAATGCATTTTAAAAATTTCCTTTGAGCCTCCCTCTTTGACCCATGGATTATTTAGAAGTGTGTTGTTTAGTTTCCAACTGTTAAAAATTTTCCTATTGTCTTTATGTTATTGATTTCTAGTTAGATTTAATTGTGGTCAGATAAAACACTCTGTAAAAGTTCAATTCTTGTAGATGTTTTGAAATTTGCTTTATGGTCCAAGATTTTGTCTATCTTGATATATCTTTCCGTAGGAACTTGAAAGAGCATTCTGCTGCTGTTTGATGGAATATTCTGTAAATGTTCATTAGATCATGTAAGTTGATGGTGTTGTGGAATTTTTTCACATCCGTACTGATTTTCTGACTAGTTGTTCTATTAGTTGTTGACAGCAGGGTATTGAAATTTCCAAGTATAATATGGATTTATCTATTTATGTTTTTAGTTCTATTAATTTTTGCTTTGCACATTTTACTGCACTGTTGTTTGGTGCATACACATTTAGGAGTGCTGTGTCCTCTTGGTGAATTGACCCTTTTATCACTATATAACATTCCTCTCTGTCTCTGGTAACCTGCCTATATTGTTACACTTGAAGTGAGTTTCTTATATACAGCAAACAATGGGTCATGTTAATTCACTCTGACAATCTCTGTTCTTTAATTGGTATATTTACATCATCTTCATTTAATGTAATTATTGCTGTGTTAGGGATTAAGACTGACATTTGCTGTTTTCTGTTTGTTCTCACTGTTCTTCATTTTTCTGTTTTATTTTTTCCCTGTGGGTCACTCAAACAATTTTTAAGAATTCTATTTGGATGTTTCTATATAGTGTTTTTGAGTGTATCTATTTGTAGGACTTGTTTAGTGGTTGCTCTGGGTATTACATTATATATACATAATTTATCATTGTCTACTGCTACATTTACTGATTCAAGTGAAGTATAGAAATCTTACCCTTCTTTACCTTCCTTCATCCTCCTTTTTTATATGCAATTCATTGTCATTATTGTAGTAGTTGTATTCTATAAAGTCTCTCTGAATTAGCAAATACTAAACCATTGCTCCTAGGGGAAATACAAGGTTACATTCCTGGGAGCCTCAGGTCATAATATAGTCAACTGATCAATACATAACCTTGTTTCATAGATGTTTCTATTTAAAGATACCTTTAAATTCAATTAGCACTGAATTCGTGGCCAATAGCACTATAAGTCATGTCTGAATAAAGCTTATCTAACACACATAGTTTCTCCATCAGGCACATCACAGCTTTCTTGCACTTAGAAACACTAGACAGCATGTCAGCACTACATTGGGGATCATTTTAAACAGTGCATTTGCCAACAAAATGTAAAAAATTGCAAATAACATAGCATTAGATAGACTATGAAAAAGGCACTTGTTTATAATATGAGCTGAAACAAAAGGTGACAGCCATGTTCAACCTCAGCTTGAAACATATGGGAAGACTCCAATTTTCTACCACTCTGCACATGTTTGTGAATGACTATGAAAGTGCTGTGAGTATTAATTTGATGATTACAAATAAAATTCAGTGAACTGGAAAATTCACAAATACAGAATCTATAAATAATGAGGATCAACTATACTTTTGTTCTTGCTTATTGGCATAAAATTTTCTTCTTTTATCATTTATTTTATATTTAGGGAATTTTCTTTATCCATCCTTTTGGGGTAGGTCTACTGGTGACAAGTTCTCTTTATTTGTTAATGTAAGACTGTCTTGATTTCCTCTTTATTTCTAAGGCATATTTTCACTGGACATAAGATTCTGGGTTGCCAATTCTTTTCTTTCAGCACTTGAAAAATGTGTTGCTTCCTTCAGTCTTTCTTGGTGTCTGATGAGAAATCTGTCACTGTCATTTGAATTCTTTTTTTTTTTTTTTTTTTTTTTTTTTTTTTTTTTAGTATAGGTAAAGTTTAAGATTTTTTCTGTCTTTAGTTTTCAGAACTTTAATTATGATGTGTTTTGGCATGGATTTATTTGAGTTTGCCCTGTTTAAGGTGGACTCAGCTTCTCAAATTTGTAGGTTTATATATTCTGCCAGATTTGGGAAGTTTTCGGACATTTTTTGGTCAAGAACTCTTTAACCCTATCTTCTTTTCCTTTTTTTTCCTTGGATTCTGATGACATGAATATGTATATCTTCTTATAGTCCTACAGGGTCCTGAGTCTCGGTTCCTTCTTTTTTTGATTTGTTGTTTAGAATAAGACATTTTTATCATTGTGTCTTCCAGTACACTAATTCTTCCATCTGTCTTCTTCATTCTGCTGTTGAGTACATCTACCAGGTTTTTAAAATTTCAATTATTGTGGGTTTTTTTATTTTTTTTTAATTTTTATTTTTTTTTTTTGAGACGGAGTCTCGCTCTGTCGCCCAGGCTGGAGTGCAGTGGCCGGATCTCAGCTCACTGCAAGCTCCGCCTCCCGGGTTCGGGCCATTCTCCTGTCTCAGCCTCCTGAGTAGCTGGGACTACAGGCGCCCGCCACCTCGCCCGGCTAGTTTTTTGTATTTTTTAGTAGAGACGGGGTTTCACCGTGTTAGCCAGGATGGTCTCGATCTCCTGACCTAGTGATCCGCCCGTCTCGGCCTCCCAAAGTGCTGGGATTACAGGCTTGAGCCACCGCGCCCGGCCAATTATTGTGTTTTTCAGTTCTAAATTTTCTATTTGGTTCTTCTTTATATATTCTAGTTATTTGCTGAGACTTTCTATATTTCTTGCTAAAGCTTTCTCCTTTTTTTTTGTTTCAAGTGTGTGCATAATTGTTCTTTGAAACATTTTTATCATGCCTGCTTTAAAATATTTTTTAGGCCATTCCAACAACTCTGTCACTTGATGTTGGTATCTATTGATTGTCTTTTTGCATTCAGTTTGAGATATTTTTGCTTTTTGGTGTGATGTGTGGTTTTTGATTGAAATCTGGACATTTTCATAGTGTACTAGGAGACTGGATGTTACTTAAATCTTCTGTTTTGCTGGCAGATTCTGACACCACTCTGGCAGGGAGGAGGGAGCATTGCCTTGTTACTGCCTGGTGGAGGGAGAAGCTCACGATCCCTATTTGGCTTCTGATGACACCCAAGTAGGTAGCTCAGCTTATAACTTGGAGGGGATAAGGGTTCTGGCTTTCCATGTCATCTCCACTGATACTACAGTGAGGCTGGCCTTTTAATCGTTGGAACATCGTGAAATTTCTGACTCTCCCCTAGCCCTATTCTGACATTACTCCAGTGAGTAATATTCATATTTAAAAAAATTTCCCTTATGCCTAAGAAATAGATACAATCAAGTTTTCTTAATGAACTTTGTAGCTTTTCATTTTGATCAACTCCCTGCTGACTGGTTCTTTATTTACAGTAAATCTCTGTCTGGTGGCTGGCAACTGCCCAGATGCTTTTTTTTTTTTTTTTTTTTTACCCAAGATGAACTTTTTGTATGTGCAGTTATTATGTTGTTTCATCTTTATTTCAGTTTTTTCCTGCTCCTCCTGCGGTTTATCACCATTGGCCTAGTCTGCGCCCTGGTTCTCAGTGTTTACTGCTTTTGGATGTTTATTTGTATTTCATGTGCTCTCTTCAGAGCATTTCCTTTTAAAACAAACAACACAAAAGGGGGTTAAGTTGAAGTGCTGAAAATGCAAATCAATACACCTTGAGCAAAGGTCTCTCCCTCTGGGTGCAGGGGATATCTCAAGTTGACTAGGGAAGGGTCAATAAGAGAGAGTAGCTGAGGAGCTGATTTTGAAGACTAAAACCCATTTCCTCTGAGGAAAGGAAATAGTCCAACACTATTTTAGATCATATTATCCTGTCTCAGCCACTTGGTTTGTATTGTGGTAATCAGAAGCTATAAATAGATAAAATTTGCTAAAAGCATCTTTAAGAACCATCAGGAAATGTCTAGCCTTGTTCAGGACGTTTTGGAAACTAGTGTGTTAGTAACCGATATCATTATCCGTAATTTCCCTTTTACAAATACTGTTCATGGTAATTGTCACCCCTTTGTCAATCTCTGGCATTCTCAGAGGTATCCTTTTAATTAATGCCCATATCCCCTGTTCTGCACACTCTTAGACTTCCAGATGGCCAAATCGGGTTTGAAGGATTGATAGCAAGTTATACTAATGATTTTGATTAGTTCTATTTGTTTTGCATGTAATTATTTTTTCTAAGTAATTAGAATTTAGTCACAGTATTCATACTTGATATAATTTTGTATAAAGATTACCCTAGTTAAACTCAGATATATTTATAATTTCCAAACAATTATAGAACAATTTATCCAAACCCATAGTTGTTCTGTCTTTGAAAGGAAAAAAATGTTTTTTTATTTGTTTTAAAATATGAAGTATTTCTTTTTCATGTGAAACATAGCTGATAACAAAAATCAATTGTGCTTTTGAAAATAATGTTTCCTGACAAATTATTTGCTGGATAAAATTGATATTAATTTATGACAAAGTAACCTTTTCTTTGGAGAAGGATTTGAATGGGTTGGCCTTTTGAATGTGTTTATTAGATTTATCTCATTTTAGAATCATAATTATGTCATATCTGGTGTCTAGAAAAGGAGGTATGGGTATGTTTTTCCACCTGTGTTCATGATCTTCAATAAAACATTGTATTTGTGGACTATAGCACTCAGCTAGTGTCTGAGCAGGTCTCCCTTTATCCCCTTAGGGAAAATGAAGTGGTTCTCTGATTTATTCTGGTCAAACACAGAGTCAGGCTGAACAGGGCTTTTGCTGCTTCATCTTTGAATTCCTGGGCAGCTATGTGGCTCCCTGAGCTTCTGTTAAGAAAAGCAGAAGCATCAGGGCACCCAGATCCTGTTGGCATGTGGTAGGTGGAGATTGCTCTCCTGCCCTGCAAGTTGGGCAAATAGGATGAAAATTTCTGCACATTTGAAGGTATGTATTCTGTCAGCAATCTATTTCTGCAAGTTTTCTTTTGGAGGCATTAACGATGAATATGAGCCGCTTTCTACAGATTCTTTAAGGTCATCCTAATTGGCATTCTTTTTCTTGTTGTTATAAAGCCTTTCAGAGACTAACTACATATTCTTTAACTCATAGCTGCATATTAATGATCTTTCCTTTGGGATTTGATTAATGCAGCTTCAACTTAAGTTTTTGTATGATTTCCTAGTAGTTACAGAGTGATCTAAACTAAAGTTCCTAGCCTGACACAATAGAGTAACTGCCGTGCATGTGCTGTATGCGCAGCCTGGTTCTAGTAAATGAAGCTTATAAGCAGGCAAGGATACTGCCAATGGGGGAACTCACCGTCAGCACTACTGCTGCTGTCTAAACAGTTTAACTCCCTTTGGCTTGGTTTTCCTACGGTCACTGCCAACTGTGACTGCTGATAAGCTGAATAAGGCTGGAGGTGAACAATCTGGACACAGCTCTTAATTATTAAATGATCAACATGTCTTAACATGCACATCCTCTGAACTGGGCATCAAACAACAGGATCTCAGGGAGAGAAATGTTCCCTTTCTCTTAAATTAGCCAAAAAAAAAAAGAACAAAAACATAAAACAAAGCCGTTTTCAGGGGAGGTATAGAGTTTTCTCTATACCCTTTTGGTGGTTTGTTTGTTTTTGACATAGTGTCTTGTCCTATCACCCAGGGTGGAGTGCAGTGATGCGACTCAAGCACACTGCAGCCTTGAACGCCTGGGATCAAGTGATCCTCCCACCTCAGCCTCCCAAGTAGCTGAGATTACAGGTGTGTGCCACCTCATTTGGCTAATTTAATTTTTATTAAATTATACTTTAAGTTCTAGGGTACATGTGCACAATGTGCAGGTTTGTTACAGATGTATACATGTGCCATGTTGGTGTGCTGCACCCATTAACTCTTCATTCACATTAGTATATCTCCTAATGCTATCCCACCCCTCCCCCAACCCTACAACAGGTCCCAGTGTATGATGTTCCCCTTCCTGTGTCCAAGTGATCTCATTGTTCAATTCCCACCTATGAGTGAGAACATGTGGTGTTTGGTTTTCTGCTCTTGCGATAGTTTGCTGAGAATGATGGTTTCCAGCTGTATCCATGTCCCTACGAAGGACACGAACTCATCCTTTTATATGGCTGCATAGTATTCCATGGTGTATATGTGCTACATTTTCTTAATCCAGTCTGTCACTGATGGACATTTGGGTTGGTTCCAAGTCTTTGCTACTGTGAATAATGCCGCAATAAACATACATGTGCATGTGTCTTTATAGCAGCATGATTTATAATCCTTTGGGTATATACCCAGTAATGGGATGGCTGGGTCATATGGTACTTCTAGTTCTAGATCCTTGAGGAATCGCCATACTGTTTTCCATAATGGTTGAACTAGTTTACAATCCCACCAACAGTGTAAAAGTGTTCCTATTTCTCCACATCCTCTCCAGCACCTGTTGTTTCCTGACTTTTTAAAGATTGCCATTCTAACTGGTGTGAGATGGTATCTCATTGTGGTTTTGATTTGCATTTCTCTGATGGCCAGTGATGATGAGCATTTTTTCATGTGTCTGTTGGCTGTATGAATGTCCTCTTTTGAGAAATGTCTGTTCATATCCTTTGCCCACTTTTTGATGGGGTTGTTTGTTTTTTTCTTGTAAATTTGTTTGAGTTCTTTGTAGGTTCTGGATATTAGCCCTTTGTCAGATGAGTAGATTGCAAAAATTTTCTCCCATTCTGTAGGTTGCCTGTTCACTCTGATGGTAGTTTCATTTGTTGTGCAGAAGCTCTTTAGTTTAATTAGATCCCATTTGTCAATTTTGGCTTTTGTTGCCATTGCTTTTGGTGTTTTAGACATGAAGTCCTTGCCCATGCCTATGTCCTGAATGGTATTACCTAGGTTTTCTTCTAGGGTTTTTATGGTATTAGGTCTAACATTTAAGTCTCTAATCCATCTTGAATTAATTTTCGTATAAGGAGTAAGGAAAGGATCCAGTTTCAGCTTTCTACTTATGGCTAGCCAATTTTCCCAGCACCATTTATTAAATAGGGA
Source organism: Macaca fascicularis (assembly GCF_037993035.2). Classification (NCBI taxonomy): domain Eukaryota; kingdom Metazoa; phylum Chordata; class Mammalia; order Primates; family Cercopithecidae; genus Macaca; species Macaca fascicularis. The sequence continues at coordinate 24,382,851 of NC_088383.1, forward strand.
ATCCTTTCCCCATTTCTTGTTTTTCTCAGGTTTGTCAAAGATCAGATGGCTGTAGATGTGTGGTATTATTTCTGAGGGCTCTGTTCTGTTCCATTGGTCTATATCTCTGTTTTGGTACCAGTACCATGCTGTTTTGGTTACTGTAGCCTTGTAGTATAGTTTGAAGTCAGGTAGCGTGATGCCTCCAGCTTTGTTCTTTTGACTTAGGATTGTCTTGGCAATGTGGGGTCTTTTTCGGTTCCATATGAACTTTAAAGCAGTTTTTTCCAATTCTGTGAAGAAACTCATTGGTAGCTTGATGGGGATGGCATTGAATCTACAAATTACCTTGGGCAGTATGGCCATTTTCATGATACTGATTCTTCCTATCCGTGAGCATGGAATGTTCTTCCATTTGTTTGTGTCCTCTTTTATTTCACTGAGCAGTGGTTTGTAGTTCTCCTTGAAGAGGTCCTTTACATCCCTTGTAAGATGGATTCCTAGGTATTTCATTCTCTTTGAAGCAATTGTGAATGGGAGTTCATTCATGATTTGGCTCTCTGTTTGTCTATTACTGGTGTATAAGAATGCTTGTGATTTTTGCACATTGATTTTGTATCCTGAGACTTTGCTGAAGTTCCTTATCAGCTTAAGGAGATTTTGGGCTGAGACAATAGGGTTTTCTAAATATACAATCATGTCACCTGCAAACAAGGACAATTTGACTTCTTCTTTTCCTAACTGGATACCCTTTATTTCTTTCTCTTGCCTGATTGCCCTAGCCAGAACTTCCAACACTATGTTGAATAGGAGTGGTGAGAGAGGGCATCCCTGTCTTGTGCCAGTTTTCAAAGACAATTTTTCCAGTTTTTGCCCATTCAGTATGATATTGGCTGTGGGTTTGTCATAAATAGCTCTTATTATTTTGAGGTATGTTCCATCAATACCGAATTTATTGAGAGTTTTTAGCATGAAGGGCTGTTGAATTTTGTCAAAGGCCTTTTGTGCATCTATTGAGATAATCATGTGGTTTTTGTCTTTGGTTCTGTTTATATGCTGGATTACGTTTATTGATTTGCGTATGTTGAACCAGCCTTGCATCCCAGGGATGAAGTCCACTTGATCATGGTGGATAAGCTTTTTGATGTGTTGCTGAATCCGGTTTGCCAGTATTTTATTGAGGATTTTTGCATCGATGTTCATCAGGGATATTGGTCTAAAATTCTCTTTTTTTGTTGTGTCTCTGCCAGGCTTTGGTATCAGGATGATGTTGGCCTCATAAAATGAGTTAGGGAGGATTCCCTCTTTTTCTATTGATTGGAATAGTTTCAGAAGGAATGGTACCAACTCCTCCTTGTACCTCTGGTAGAATTCAGCTGTGAATCCATCTGGTCCTGGACTTTTTTTGTTTGGTAGGCTATTAATTATTGCCTCAATTTCAGAGCCTGCTATTGGTCTATTCAGGGATTCAGCTTCTTCCTGGTTTAGTCTTGGGAGAGTGTAAGTGTCCAGGAAATTATCCATTTCTTCTAGATTTTCTAGTTTATTTGCGTAGAGGTGTTTATAGTATTCTCTGATGGTAGTTTGTATTTCTGTGGGGTCAGTGGTGATATCCCCTTTATCATTTTTTATTGCGTCTATTTGATTCTTCTCTCTTTTCTTCTTTATTAGTCTTGCTAGCAGTTTATCAATTTTGTTGATCGTTTCAAAAAACCAACTCCTGGATTCATTGATTTTTTGGAGGGTTTTTTGTGTCTCTATCTCCTTCAGTTCTGCTCTGATCTTAGTTATTTCTTGCCTTCTGCTAGCTTTTGAATGTGTTTGCTCTTGCTTCTCTAGTTCTTTTAATTGTGATGTTAGAGTGTCAATTTTAGATCTTTCCAGCTTTCTCTTGTGTGCATTTAGTGCTATAAATTTCCCTCTACACACTGCTTTAAATGTGTCCCAGAGATTCTGGTATGTTGTATCTTTGTTCTCATTGCTTTCAAAGAACATCTTTATTTCTGCCTTCATTTCGTTATGTACCCAGTAGTCATTCAGGAGCAGGTTATTCCGTTTCCATGTAGTTGAGTGGTTTTGATTGAGTTTCTTAGTCCTGAGTTCTAGTTTGATTGCACTGTGGTCTGAGAGACAGTTTGTTATAATTTCTGTTCTTTTACGTTTGCTGAGGAGTGCTTTACTTCCAATTATGTGGTCAATTTTGGAATAAGTGTGATGTGGTGCTGAGAAGAATGTATATTCTGTTGATTTGGGGTGGAGAGTTCTGTAGATGTCTATTAGGTCTGCTTGCTGCAGAGATGAGTTCTATTCCTGGATATCCTTGTTAACTTTCTGTCTCATTGATCTGTCTAATGTTGACAGTGGGGTGTTGAAGTCTCCCATTATTATTGTATGGGAGTCTAAGTCTCTTTGTAAGTCTCTAAGGACTTGCTTTATGAATCTGGGTGCTCCTGTATTGGGTGCATATATATTTAGGATAGGTAGCTATTCCTGTTGAATTGATCCCTTTACCATTATGTAATGGCCTTCTTTGTCTCTTTTGATCTTTGATGGTTTAAAGTCCCCTTTATCAGTGACTAGTATTGCAACCCCTGCTTTTTTTTTGTTCTCCATTTGCTTGGTAGATCTTCCTCCATCCCTTTATTTTGAGCCTATGTGTGTCTCTGCATGTGAGATGGGTCTCCTGGATATAGCAAACTGATGTGTCTTGACTCTTTATCCAGTTTGCCAGTCTGTGTCTTTTAATTGGACCATTTAGTCCATTTACATTTAAGGTTAATATTGTTATGTGTGAACTTGATCCTGCCATTATAATATTAACTGGTTATTTTGCTCGTTAGTTGATGCAGTTTCTTCCTAGCCTCGATGGTCTTTACATTTTGGCATGTTTTTGCAATGGCTGGCACTGGTTGTTCCTTTCCATGTTTAGTGCTTCCTTCAGGGTCTCTTGTAAGGCAGGCCTGGTGGTGACAAAATCTCTCAGCATTTGCTTATCTGTAAAGGATTTTATTTCTCCTTCACTTATGAAACTTAGTTTGGCTGGATATGAAATTCTGGGTTGAAAATTCTTTTCTTTAAGAATGTTGAATATTGGCCCCCACTCTCTTCTGGCTTGTAGAGTTTCTGCCGAGAGATCTGCTGTTAGTCTGATGGGCTTCCCTTTGTGGGTAACCCGACCTTTCTCTCTGGCTGCCCTTAAGATTTTTTCCTTCATTTCAACTTTGGTGTATCTGGCAATTATGTGTCTTGGAGTTGCTCTTCTCGAGGAGTATCTTTGTGGCGTTCTGTGTATTTCCTGAATTTGAATGTTGGCCTGCCCTACTAGGTTGGGGAAGTTCTCCTGGATGATATCCTGAAGAGTGTTTTCCAACTTGGTTCCATTTTCCCCCTCACTTTCAGGCACCCCAGTGAGACATAGATTTTGTCTTTTTACATAATCCCATACTTCTTGCAGGCTTTGTTCATTTCTTTTTCTTCTTTTTTCTTTAGATTTCTCTTCTCGCTTCATTTCATTCATTTGATCCTGAAATGCTGATACTCTTTCTTCCAGTTGATTAAGTCGGTTACTGAAGCTTGTGCATTTGTCACGTATTTTTCGTGTCATGGTTTTCATCTCTGTCAGTTCGTTTATGGCCTTCTCTGCATTAATTATTCTAGTTATCAATTCTTCCACTCTTATTTCAAGATTTTTAGTTTCTTTGCACTGGGTACGTAATTCCTCCTTTAGCTCTGAGAAGTTTGATGGACTGAAGCCTTCTTCTCTCATCTTGTCAAAGTCATTCTCTGTCCAGCTTTGATCCGTTGCTGGCGATGAGCTGCGTTCCTTTGCAGGGGAGATGCGCTCTTATTTTTTGAATGTCCAGCTTTTCTGCCCTGCTTTTTCCCCATCTTTATGGTTTTATCTGCCTCTGGTTTTTGATGATGGTGACGTACTGATGGGGTTTTGGTGTGGGTGTCCTTCCTGTTTGTTAGTTTTCCTTCTAACAGTCAGGACCCTCAGCTGTAGGTCTGTTGGAGATTGCTTGAGGTCCACTCCAGACCCTGTTTGCCTGGGTATCAGCCGCAGAGGCTCAGTTGAAAATACAGAAATCACCTGTCTTCTGTGCCACTGGCATTGGGAGCTGGAGACTGGAGCTGTTCCTATTCGGCCATCTTGCTCCACCCCCAGATTTGGTCTTTTCACATAATCCCATATTTCTTGGAGGCTTTGTTCATTCTTTTTACTCTTTTTTCTCTAAACTTCTCTTCTCACTTCATCCATTCATTTGATCTTCAATCACTGATACCCTTTCTTCCAGTTGATTGAGTCAGTTACTGAAGCATGTGCCTTTGTCACATCGTTCTTGTGTCATGGTTTTCATCTCTCTCAGGTTGTTTATGGACTTCTCTGCATTGGTTATTCTAGTTATCCGTTCATCAAATCTTTTTTCAAGGTTTTTAGTTTCTTTGCGCTGGATTCATAGTTCCTCCTTTAGCTCTAAGACATTTGATTGTCTGAAACCTTCATCTCCCAACTCATCAAAGTCATTCTCCATCCAACTTTTTTCCATTTGGTGAGGAGCTGTGTTCCTTTGGAGGGGGAGAGGTGCTCTGAGTTTTTGAATTTTCAGCTTTTCTGCACTGCTTTTTCCCCATCTTTGTGGTTTTCTCTACCTTTGGTCTTTGATGATGGTGATGTACAGACAGGGTTTTGGTGTGGATGTCCTTTCTGTTAGTTTTCCTTCTAATAGTCAGGACCCTCAGCTGCAGGTCTGTTGGAGTTTGCCTGAGGTCCACTCCAGACCCTGTTTGCCTGGGTATCAGCAGCAAAGGCTGCAGAAGAGAGAATATTGCTGAACAGCAAGTGTTGCTGTCTGATTGTTTCTCTGGATGCTTCGTCTTAGAGGTGTACCTGGCTGTGTGAGGTGTGAGATGTCAGTCTGCCCCTAGTGGGGGATGTCTCCCAGTTAGGCTACTCGGGGGTCAGGGACCCACTTGAGCAGGCAGTCTGTCTGTTCTCAGATTTCAAACTCCGTGCTCGGAGAATCATTACACTCTTCAAAGCTGTCAGACAGGACCTTTACATCTGCAGAGGTTTCTGCTGCTTTTTGTTTAGCTATGCCCTGTCCCTAGAGGTGGAGTGTATAGAGCTAGGCAGGCCTCCTTGAGCTGTAGTGGGCTCCACCCAGTTCAAACTTCCTGGTCGCTTTGTTTACCTACTTAAGCCTCAGCAATGGTGGGCGCCCCTCCCCCAGCCTCGCTGTAGCCTTGCAGTTAGATCTCGTACTGCTGTGCTAGCAATGAGGGAGGCTCCGTGGGTGTGGGACCCTCTGAGCCAGGTGCGGGATATAATCTCCTGATGTGCCGTTTGAAAAGATGCTTGGTAAAGCACAGTATTAGAATGGGAGTGACCCGATTTTCCAGGTGTTGTGTGTCATGGTTTCCCTTGGCTAGGAAAAGGAATTCCCTTCCCCCTTGCTTCCCAGGTGAGGCGCTTTGGCTCTCGCTTGTCGGGCTGCACCCACTGTCCTGCCCTCACTGTCTGACATGCCCCAGTGAGATGAACCCTGTACCTCAGTTGGAAATGCAGAAATCACCTGTCTTCTGTGTCACTCACTCTGGGAGCTGGAGGCTGGAGCTGTTCCTATTCGGCCATCTTGGTGTCCAACTGCTTTTTTTTTTTTTTCCAAATAGAGATGGACTCCTACAAGGCTGCCCAGGGTGGTTTCCAACTCCTGGTCTCAAGCAATCCTACCGTTTTGACTTCTCAAAAACACTGAGATTACAGACATGAGCCACTGTGCTCGGCCTCCTATGTCTTGATTCTAAGTTTGGAGCTTACACTACTGAATAAGGAGAAGGCTTTTAATTCCTCTCCAGACTCAAGCCTTTGTTCAATTGTATCTCTTTGTTGTTGTAATCTATACTTAATCAATTTAACCTTGAATCAGCCTGATACCATGGGGTATTTTGAACTCAACAGCATAGGGCTGTGTCAATGTTTCATGTGTCTACCATGAATTTGTGGCTTCTCTTAACCTAAATTAAACTCCTCAACATGTAATTATCCATCCTCCACATTCAGCCTATCTCCAAGGTAAATGTTTCTGCATGGCAAAAAGCTGGTTTACAGCACAAAAACAAGTCCTCCTTTTTCTGCCTTCTCCCTGTCCCCCCCACCAGAAAAATTGTGCATCCTTACTCAGAACTCTATTTTTAGAGCTTCAGTGTCATACTGTTTCTAAGTTGACTGATTACATAAAAGTAAGCCAAAGGAAGTGTTTATTGCTCCATTTTCCTCTTTTCCTTTCTTTCCTTCCACAGCTTGAGGGGAAAATGTCAAGATTTGTTAACAGCAAAAAAATTGGACTTAATAATAATATTAAGAGACTACCCAATTGAAATAGTTTACAATGCTACAGAAGGGAATATAATGCTTCACAAAATTAGCAGCTGGGTGGGTTATCTCCAAATGCATATTGCTTACGACATGATGAGACTATGCTGAATGTTGGGCTGGAATGAGTAATCAGCAGTGTTGATTCCAAATCTTAGTGAGACCTGTGCCAAACCTTGGTTTCTGGGAGTCTTCACAAGCATCATGAATAGATGGAAGTTTTTATATTTAGTTGTTGTGCTGTTTCACTCCAGTAGTAGAAAGGACAAAGAACAGAGACAGATGGGGAGTGGAGCAAGATAGTGGAATATGACTCTGTAGTGATTATCCACCCACAGAAACATCAACTTGAATAACTATTCACATGCAAAAAAAAAAAACCTCCACAAGAGCTAAGGAAAACAGGTGAGAAATCACAGTACCTGGTTAAAGCATCATAATACAAAAAGACACATTGAAGAGGGTAGGAAGGATAGTTTCACAGTACCCATATCATTCCTCCCCCAACTCCAGGCAGCACAGTGTGGAGAGAGATACCATTTGCTTGATGGAAAGAGAAGGAAGTAAATATAGGACTTTTCCTTGGACCCCAATACTGGGCCTGCCAAACTAAAACCCAGTGCAAGGCAGAATCTCTCAGCCCCTCATTCCAGGCTAGTACTTGAAGACTGAACCTCTAGAGCCATCCAGGTACCACATGGGAATTCATATTCCCTGCAAAATGGATTTGAGGTTCAGCCTACATCACCATTGGTCAAATACAATGGCTGTGGGTACTGAATAACCCACAGTGACAGATAGGCCTCTGTGGCTGGGGGCTTGGAATTCAGCTTAATGCCTCATCAGCCTCAGCAGTCACGGGATTTCAGACTGGCTGCAGTGATCTTGGGCTTACAACATCCCCTAGTACTACAATGGCTGTGGCTGTCACAGGCTTAGGGACCATAATAAATGACCTGCCTAGAACTTCTAGACAGGCTTACTACTGAAGAACCTTCCCAGATAAAGCCAGACCATGAAAACTGGAATAAGTACCTACTTCTTCAGTGCATAGACATTGCTGTATGACTATAAGCATCAAGAATGGTCAGTGAAACATGACATCGTCAAACAGACAAAATAAAGTGCCAGCAACCCCAAGGAGATGAAGATGTATAAATTTCATGAAAAGGCATTCAAAATAGCTATTTTAAAGAAGTTCAATGAACTTCAAGAAAATATGAGAAAAATTCAATGAAATGAGAAAACTATGAGTAACCAGAATAAGAAATTTAACAGAGAGATTGAAATAATAACAGTAATAATAATAATAATAATAAAATCAGACAAATCCTGGAGCTAAAAAATACAATAAACCAACTGAAAAATGCAATAGAGAGCATCAGGAGCAGAATTGATCAAGCAGAAGAAAGAATCTGTGAACTCAAAGACAGGCTTTTTGAAAATATACAGTCAGAAGAGAAAAAAGGAAAAAAGGGTCAAAAATGATCAAAACTTATGAGATTTATAGGATAGCATCAAATGAGCAAATCTGTGAGACATCGATGTTCAACATGGAGTAGACAAAGATAAAGGATAGAAAGTTTATTTAAAGAAATAACAGCAGCAAACTTTTCAAACCCAGAGAAAGGTATAAATATCCAGGTACAGGAAGGTCAAAAGTTGCAATCAGATTTAATCCAAATAAGACTACTCCAAGACATAATGTAGTTAAAATGTCAAAGATCAAAGAGAAAAAGAGGATGCTGAAAGGATCAAGAGGAAAGAAGCAAGTCACACACAAGGGAGTTCTCAAATGCCTAGCAGACAGAGAAAGACAACTCAAAAAAAGCATTATAACAAAATGGCCAATAAACATAGGAAAGTGGCTTCAAACTAATCGATAAACTAGGAAATGCAAATTTAAAAATCTATCTATTTTTGCCTATCAAATTAGCAATATGTAAGAAACAATAATATCCAGGATTGGTGAAAATACCAGAAAGTTACTAGAGTCAGACTGGTTTTGTTTCTTATCTCCTCCTCTTACCAGCTGAGGGAACTTGGGCATGCCATTTAATTTCTCTAAGACTATTGTCCTCAGCTGTAAAATGCAGATAACATTAGTAACCACCTCACAGTCTTTTTGAGGGGATTAAGTGAAATAATACTTATAAATTGTTTAACATATCATCTGGCATATAGCAAATGCTCTGTTAACACTAGTATTATGATTATTATTATTATTGGAAGCTAGAATCCAAATACACTGATGGAGAAGTATAAATTGGTAAAACCTTCCAGAATAAAAATTTGACATATGTATTAAGGCTTTAATATTGTGCATACATTTAACTTAATAATTCTACTCTATTAATTTGTTCTGAGGAAACAGGACACAATGATATGTTTACAAAGATATCTTTTATGACTTTTTTATATTGACAAAAAATTGAAACAATTTAAATACCTAACAGCAAAGGAATGGCTAAACATTTTGGTTTGTCCTTCTACTAGAATTTCATTCAAAGCATGTTTTTTAAAGAATATTTAATGGCTGAGAAAAATGATACCATGTGAAAATAGTGGCTATTGTTGGTCAGTAAGACAGGATTACCTGTTATTTGTACTTTTTATTAATACTCATTTGTAGTTTAAATTTTTCCTGTAGTCAGTCATATACTTTTTTCACATCTATTGCATATTAGGTACTATGCAACGTGTCATAAACATGGAAGGGCACTGCACCCATGCAGCTTCCAGTCCATCCATTGGAAGATTTGGAAGATGTGTTACTTTTATAATAAAGAGGATCGTTTCTAAAACAAAAAGGGAATCTATATTAGTTTGCAAGGGTGGCCATAACAAAGTGCTACAGAAATTTATTTTTCAGAGTGTGGGTGTGTTTTGTTTTTAAGAGACAGGATCTCCCTCCATTACCCAGGCTGGAGTGCAGTGGTACAATTAGAGTACACTGCAGCCTCAAATTCCTGGTATCAAATAATCCTCCCAGCTTGGCCTCCCAAAGCATTGGGATTACAGGTGTGAGCCACCATAGCTATCTCCCTTTTAATGAATGGGTCTATATAATGAAATTGGGTCTATATAATAAAAGAAGCTTCTGTTTACAGAGTTACATGACCATTTTCACTATTGCTGTTCATCAATGTCTCATGTTCCCTGCCACACCCAAAGGCAGATTTTATTATCAAAGGATGCATCTGAATCTAGTGAGGTATTAGAATACCACCCCCTACCTCAGAGTGCCTAATTCTGGGCTGAGATAGGGTTCCTGGACTACACAGGGGCCCCCAAGTCTGGAACAGACTTGAAGTACAGGGAAACCCTGGAATGTCACTCTTTCCCAGAGGTGCTTTAGAACTGCCCATATAAGGTCACTTTCACCTAAACTGAAATCACAGCTGCCAATGCTGTGGCTTTCAAAGACAGATCCATGTTCTTAGTCTTCATAAAGGGGCTCTCAAAGGGGCTAAAAATATGCCATTGAAGGGAAAAGGAAGAAATACATCATTTCTCAAAAGAGAAACTATCAAGGAAGAAATATTATCACATGGTTTCTGTTATGGGCTGAATTATCTTCCCCAAGAATTCATATGCTGAAATCCTAACCCATAGAACTTCAGAATGTGACTGTATTTAGAAACAGAGTCTTTAAGGAGATACTTAATTTAAAATAAGGTCTTATGGATGGGCCCTAATTCAATATGACTGGTGTCTTTATACGAAGAGGAAATTTGGACTTAGTTACATAAGGAAAACCACATGAAGCATGAAGGCCCAGGGAGAAGACAGCTATCTACAAGCTGAAGGGAGTGTCTCAAAAGAAACCAACTCTGCCAGCACTTTCAAGACCAGCCTGGGCAACATAGTGAGACCTTGTCTTTTTATTTAAAAATAAAAGATATATTTTTAAATGGACATAAACTTTAAAAATGGAAATAGGTGCTTCTCCTCAGGAGGATAACCATCTTTTCAGATTAAAGTAGAAGCAGAAATGAACCTAGAGAGTTCAGCCCTTTGTTTCAAAGATTGGGAAATCGGCTCACCAAGGCCTCTGGATTTGCCTAAAGTCACACATCTGATGAGTGGCAAATGTTGATCTCAAGTCCAGGGATCAAGATACTGGTCCAGTGTCATTTCCATGATACTCTGTGAGGGATAGAGGAAGCCTATGTGCTGGAGGAAGCATTGGACCTGGGATTAGGAACCCTGAGGTTCCACCCCAGCTTGGCCACTAAGAGCTACATAACAATGGGCAACCTGGGTCTTCTCTCTGGGCTCCTGTTGTCTTTATTTTGAGAATGAAAGTTGGATAATACAGTCCCTCTCATCTCTAACATCCCTGAAGTCTTTCATGGGTGCCACTCATTCTATATCCAGGCAGGCAGAGTTGGCAAGGGGTCCAGATGTGTTCAGTAGAGAATGGTTACATGATAGTGTCTAGCATACTAAAGAAAAGACCAGTGACCTCAAGGTTTGTCTAAGGAATTAATGAAAATTGAGAATTAGGAGGTGCTATGGCTTGACTATTTGTGCCCCCTCCAAAATTCACATGTTGAAATTCAATCATCAATGTGATAGTATTAAGAGGTGGGTCCATTAGGAGGTGATTGAGTAATGAGGGCAGAACCCTCAAGAATAGTACTAACAACCTTTTAAAAGGGCTGGAGGGAACTAGCTACATCCATTTGCTCTTCTGTCCCTTCTGCCACGTGAGGACACAGTGTTTTTCCCTTCTAGAGGATGCAGCACTCAAGGCACCATCTTGGGAGCAGAGATCAGGCCCTCACCAGACACCAAACTTGTTGGTGCCTTGATCTTTGACTTCCCAACCTCCAGAAGTGTAAGAAACACATTTCTGTGATTGATTAATTACCCAATCTCAGGCATTTTGTTATAGCAACCCAAACAGGCTAAGACAGGAGGTTAAAAAGATTACAAAAGATAATAAATTACAAAAGAAAATAAATGAGATTTGCAATCTTATTCACCTTCACTTACATTAAAAAAGTGAGCTTCACCTCACTACTCACATATTAATTACATGGTGACATATTTTGCTTGCTTTCTTACAGGTGAATTCCTGTAACACAATCTTCACTTACATATTTATTAACACGTAAAACATCTTTACCTCCACAGTCTTGTCTTCATAAAAAGGTATGCTACTAGGTTGTCAATGTGCTAAATGTCAAGAAATTGACAAAAGTCATTTTAACTCCTCTTTTTGGTTAGGTCTTCTTTTCTTCTTTCTTTCCTTTTCCTTCTCTTCTTTCTTCTTCAGAGTGTGATTAACTTTGTTTTCAAAAAGTATTATAGCCTTACCGAAAGTTTCATTAGCATTCCCCATGCATATTTTAATTAAAGAAAACTCATGTTTTGCTTAAGTCACTGGAGAAACGAAAGGTATAATCTAATGCTAAACGTGCTTGTACTTTGCAATAATTTAAACTGGACTCCCTTCTCTGATATGAGAACAGAAACAAGGCCACAGACTAACACCCACTCTCAGAAAAAAATCATAAGTAGCACTGTTCCAAGACTGTTTCCAATTATCTCATGTCCTTTTTGGTTGTAAAGGACAAAGATCTAAATGAGGCGTTGTACTTTCCTGTATGAAACAGAGCATTAATTGCTACCATTTTTATATGCTGCTGGAGTGTACGTGAGGTATAACACATATATTTCTACAAGGTGCCTACATCAATTGTACAATTTTTACTTGTGTTACTTGCATTAGTACTTTTACCAAATTGATGTTGGTAATTTCATTCATTTTACAAAAACTGAAATTATAAACCATCATCAGGCTTTTCCTTAAATATATGGAAAACTATTAAACTGTTTTTCTACTTGTCAAACTGTCTTTCATCATACAGAGTGATTATGAAAACAAGAGGCCCTTGGAGTTTCCTGCTGCTTTTTTATTCTACCAACAAAGGAAAGTTATCCATTCTCTTTAGGTATAAACTTCCATTGCTGTAATTTTTTAAAATGTTATTTATTTCTTCTTCCTCTTCTTATAGAAAAGAGGTCTTGCTATGTTGCCCAGGCTGGTCTCAAACTCCTGGCCTCAAGTAATCCTCCTGCCTTGGCCTCCTAAAGCACTGGGATTATAGGTGTGAGCCACTGCTCCAGGTTCTCCATTGCTGTGATATTTTTAACACACTATTGCTGGCTTGAAATGACTGTGTTTTTAAAAATGTACCAAAAGCCTTACTCTGTAGCATCAGATCCAAGAGCCTATATTTCTAGTGACTTTGATTGACTTGGCCACTTTTTTTTGAATGCTTTTAGAAACCTTTCATTTCTGTTATTTTGGTCAGTGTGTCTTAGAAATCACTCAACATGGTGAGTAAATTCTGAGATAGACTCTCTCGATCTACCAGACAATGATGTTATAAAAGCATCCTGCTTGTGAACTATGGTTCTTTGGCAAATAATCCTGAACTAGCCAGGAAGCCACTGAGGGCTAAAAAGAATTGACAGTTATAGGGCGTGGTCCCTGCTAAGGTCACACTCCTTCCACCCTTTGTTGTGGGCATCCAGGGCTTGCTTCCACAACCTGTGGCCACTGAACCTAAGAAGCCAAGTAAGAGTGGTTGAAGTGTCCAAAGAACAAATAGTGGATGAGATCCACTTATCGTTGGTTCATAATGAGTGTACACCATAATCTGCAGGCAATTTGTTAATTCCCCATGAGAATTTACCATCACAGAGACCTGACATATTCCAAATTTGCATATCATTCTCCCTGTAGACAGACTTATATGGGAAACCAAATAATAATTACAAAATTGCTACATGGTTATGGAATTATAAAATGGGAAGTTAGTGACATTTGACTAAAAGAGCTGGATGTGTCTATTTCATAAATGGGATTTTCTTACTAATGGGACCATAGTGTTTGAAGTCCATTAGTGAATATTCCTTCATTTCTGAGTATGTTTGGATAAGCACTGTAGCATTTACATCAATAACTTACCTTGTCCTGTGTTTCCAAACTGTCTAGCTCCTTTAATGATTGATGCATTCTTTATTTAGACATGTCTATACATTTAATAATATTATGGTGAAATTATCCCTGCCTGGGAGCCATTCTGTCTCTTTAAAATATGGTCATTCATTCATCAAATATTTATGGAGTGTCTCCTATGTGCTAGACCATGCATTCTGTATTAGGCATACAGCAGTAAGTGAGACAAACAAGTTATACAGTCTAGTGGGGGAAATAACAATTAAACAAGCTATTACAGTAATGCATGATAAGTGTAACAGAATAAAAAGAGCAAGGAGCAATGGATCACCTTGCCTCTGCTCTAGGGGGCTCAAGAGGGCTTCTGGTAGAAAGTGATGCCAAGTTCGAGACTTGAGGATGGAGTTGGGAAAGGTAGAAAAGGTTTTTTGATAAAGGGAACTTCCTGTGTGAAGGCACAGAGGAGAGAGTGCAAGCTACCTTTAAGGCACTGAAAGAATATTTTTTAGGGCTGTAATCGAAGATGAAGATGATAATGGCTGTGAGCTAAGCAGGACCAGATCATCAAGGATCGGATTAGATCTGTTAAGGAGACTGGATTCTATACTAAAAGCAATGGAAGAGACTGATTGGTTTTAAACCTCATAATGATTAGGTTTGCATTCAGAAATATCATGCTGGCTGTAGCACAGAGAAAGGATTTGAGAGCAGAAAGATGAGAAAATTAAAGCCAATTAGGGGGCCATGGCATGATTTCAGGCAAGAATGGGTGGTGGGTTAATAGGATTAATCAAGGTAGTGGCAGTTAGGATGGAGAAAAATGGTGTTTTGAGATATATTTATGAGGGAGAACAGCTAGAACTTGATGTCTAAATGAATGTGAAAGATGAAGGTGATGAGGAATCAAAAATGACTCTAGTTTCTGCTGAGATAGGGAATACTGGGTAAGACTGGGAGTGGGAAGGAGATGAATATAGGTCAGGATATGTTGTGCTTGAAGTGTTTGCATGGAAGACAGTTGCATACATAAATCTGCAGCCCAGGAGAAATGTCTGGGCTGGAGATAAGACTTTGCAATCATTAGCAGAAGGAAAGTATTTAAAGCCACAAAAATAGATGAGTTCACTTGTGAAAAATATGGAGAATCTGAAAAGAGACCAGCATTAAATCTCAATTGGAAAAAGAGCAGGCTAAAAGGTAAAAGGAGGTGGCTCAGATGAATGGGCAATGTGACCCCTAAATTCTGTCCTGCAGGTCTGCTTTGTAGAACCACGTTCCTATTCCAATTATATACATTTTTTATTTTAATGACTTTTGGGGTATAAGTGGTTTTTGTTTACATGGATGAGTTGTATAGTGGTGAAGTCTGAGATTTTAGTCCACCTGTCACCCGCTGTTCCAATTTTCTTAGCATAGTTGTCTATGCTAAGAAAACTTTTCGCTCAGAAAATATTCTAAGGGAGAACTAAAGAAAGGTTCATGCTTTATATGGTATGTTTAGACCGAGAGAAGCAAGAATGAGAAGAAACGAAGAGAAAGAAGGAAAGATGAAAATGAATACAAGATATGTAGTCATGCTTGCTACCTCTTCATGGTGAGTGGGAAGTGGCCCAGGCCACTCACAAGTGAGCCTGCTCGGTGCTTCCCCAGCTGGGCTGCAGTGAGGCACTATGCCTTGGAGTAGTCTTTGAGCAACGGGAAAGAGGAGGGACTTGTATTTCCCTCTCTGCTGTCTTTTGTTTCCTATTAGTAAAGGTTAGCCCAGGTGTATCAGTTACGGTTTAACCAGAGAAGCAGAACCAAGAGAAAGATTTTACATGGGATTTGTCCCAGGGAATTGGTTTATGCAGTTGTGGGAGTTGGTAAAATGGTGTTCAAAAAGCTGTCTCCATGTGTAATGCTGGAGCTTCAAGCCCACTGGGCAGGCGATCTGAAAGGGAAGAGCATGGGTAAGCTGTGAGCCCTTGAGGGTGGACTGAAGCTGCAGCCATTTTTGTTCCCTCTCACTCACTCTCATGTACAGGGTGGTCTTGTGCAAACCGGAGTGCTTCCTCACAGAGCTAAACACGTACACCTGGCCCAGGAGTCAGACAAGCTGAAGGCAAACTGGGAAGATAGATCAATTTCAGGTCCACATGCTGCTTCAGGCTAATGTGGTGAATTACCCCATCAGCAACAGGGGTCAGCTGCAAAATGGTCGCTGCCTTCCTTCTGCCTTCTCAGTCTCAGAATGGCCACTGCCTTCCTTCTGCCTTCTCAATCTCAAAATGGCCACTGCCCTCCTTCTCCGTTCTAAACAGGTAAGTGTCTCCCAGTGACCCAGCCTGGGGCTTTGCTTTTAGAATCCCAATTCTCTCCTATTTTCCTCCAAGTCTCTTTCTTGGATCAATTCTTGAAAGCACAGGACCGGGTGGGAATTTAAACTCCCCATATTTCTGGGTTGCATCATCTGGGCTCTACAAGTCTGGTGCTTCAGCCAAGTCTTGAATGATGGGAGAAGTCAGAAACTGTGGGTGAGTGCCCATTGGGAGAGCCCAACACATCCAGAATAAGTGTTTGCTTCGTCCTTAGTTGTAGCAGAGTGTGCTGGGAGGCAAGGGTATTGGAGGGAATCTGAGAAGGCTGATAGAATACAGCTATCTGTTGCAATATTTCAATGCGTATAGGACCTTTAAGTCTGAGAGGAAAATGTTTTAAAACTAGACCAGAGGACTTCAAAAGGTTTATTTTTGTTGAGTAAAGAAACTTATTTCAGACACCTGCAACCTGAAACTTACAATTTTTAGATGTTGACCTCAGAACCATTATGATAGTGTTCATGCCAAGTGAAGGCAGCTTTTATGCATATACTACGTTGCTTCTGTGAGAATGAATTAAGTGGTAAATAATTATATAAACTTGTTTGTATTCATTCCATTTAATAAAGCAGCCCAGATTTAGTCATAGGCCAACTTCAAATATGGTTAGTGGTAATAACAATGCTTGGCTCAAAATTAAAGAAAAGCATGGGAATTGTCAGATTATTGAAAAACAATATTTTCCCAAAATCTCTCTTCTTCTGGGCTGCATGTGCATATCTCTGACACTATCTTTGCAGAAACACAGTAAGAACAAACGGGAGAGAGAGTTTCTGTGATTAAGGCTTTTCTAGAAAGAGGATATTCTATCAAGATCTATACAGATTTATTTCCTTTACCTGAGCAGTTCCGTGTGATTTCTATTCTGAGTTACCACCTGTGACAGGTGATGTTCATAGAAATAAAACACCCTGTGGGCTGAGGCATTAGTGAGTTCTGCTGTGGCTTTTGCCCAACCCCCAACTCCCTGCCTTTGATACCATGCACTTGTCTCTCACTTAAGAAATTTTATCAGAATGCATGTGAGCTAGAGCGAGTTATAATATAGATAATGTGAAATGATAACTTATTTAAAAATTAAATCATTGGTAAACGTCAGTACCTTAACACTGAAGTTTTTATATACATGGATATCGTGATATTAATATATCACACATGTTTATAACAAGGGGTGGTACCACTCAAAGAATTAGAACTACAAATTCTAAAGCTGGTTTTGAGTGACAATAACCTTCCATTCAGCTTATGCAATGTTCCTATGAACAAAGCTTACTGATAGGATTACTCCTTTTGATTTGAGTGAATGGTTATGGGGCTGGATAGGGATTAAAACCCCAATCACCAATATTTTTTCCTGGTTTAAAATAGTACTTTATATGATTTTAAAAGTATCAAGTAATCAGTCAATGTCATGACTTTCTTAATTCCTTGATTAACTTAGAGTGAAAACAAACTGTGTGGTACTTTTAGAAAACTTTTAGAAAGCGAGAAAGGCCATGGGCAGCATCGTGCTGTTGAAGGTTGTTTGTATCCATCCTTCAGCTCCATTTCTGTACCCACAAGAGTCCTGCAGGTATTAGACAAGGCTCTTTTGATTGCAAGTGACAGAAATCTCACCAGCTAAATTAACAACTCCCTCCAAAAAAAGGAATCTATTCGCTCTTATAACTGAGAAGTCTAGGAGATTTCCTTTTCACATGGCTAAATTCAGAGACTCAAGAGATACAGGGTGTCTCCCTCTCTCAAACACACATACACAAACACTTAAAATCACAGCACCAATGTATAAAGAAAAGTTAACTTGATAGCTCTGGTGGCAGAGCCTCCGGGAGCATCTCATGACCGAGCTTGTGATATACTCAAGCTTGAAGCAATCATTGAATGTTGTCAGAGGATGCGGTGTTCCAATTGACTAACTTAAGTCAGGTGGTGATTGGCAACCCTACTGTATAATAGAATATTAACTTGACCCGGAGAGATTACTGACCTTTGTCCCAGCTCCTGGGAGGAAACCCCTAAACCTTTAGAACTTCCAGAGTGACAGGAGTGTCTTTGCTATTCATGGTGGACCCCTCAGACCTAAACCTGATAGTTTATGCTAATGAGGTGACTCAGGGTTGTGGGATCGCCATTCCAGAAAGACCAACTGTGTGATTACCGAATTGGGCCTTTGGGCCACAGGATATCAGTCTGACCTCCATAGAGACAAGAAGGGGGTACTGGGAATTGAGTTCAACTATGTGGTCAATGATTAAGTCATGCTTATGTAAGAAAACTACAATAATCACTCTGGACACTAAAGTTCAGGTGAGTTTTCCAGGTTGGCAGTACTTGGAGTGTTTTATTATATTTTGATAATGGGAGTGTAAGGCATCCTTGATGATGATGAAAACTTTATATTTGAAATCCTCCCAGAACTCACCCTAAGTGCCTCTGCTTCTAATTCATATTCTTTTGCTATAGTAAAACTGGAATCATAAGTATAATGTTTGTCTGAGTTCTTTGAGTTGTCCTAGCAGATTATCAAGCCTAAGGGTGGTCATAGAAACCCCTGAATTTGTAGCCAGTTGGTCTGAAGCAAAGATGGTGGTGGGGGACCCCAAAACTCACAATTGGTGTCTGAATTGAGGCCAGGCTTGTGAGCACTGTTTCCTTAGACTTTGAAGCTGGATATTCTCATTGCAATTGGTGTGAGAAATTTTGGCTAGATGTAGCAGTCTGGAGGACTGTGCCCTTAACTGTGAGTTTACCTAAGTCTGGTACCCACTGATGGAGAAGGGCAGTTTCAGAAAGAAAAAAATGTGGGTAGGCAAAATCAACAAACTGAATCGAACCAACCTAAATCAAATAACTAGCTACCTCCCTTTGTAAGAGAACCCATCACTCCCAGATGTATGGCCTATAATAATGTCTCATGACTACTAAGACTTTTCAGAAAATGCTTCCCAGAACCTGTAACTTTGGGCATTTTGTGTTTTGTACCTTCCCTGACTACTGGTTCTGAAATTAAAATTTAAGTTGCATTACTAATTACTAATAACAAATTAACGTGCTACCTTTTTCCTGATGTTTACTTTTGAACAATCTTTAATGCTTAACCCAAGTCAGAGGAGTAATCTAGAATGTAAGCTTCTGAAGGACAGGCACCTGTTTGAAAACTGCCAGGTGCCAGTGTGGTTAATTTGGACAATGGGCCAAGGAATACGGCCTTTATTTACTTATTGCAACAGTAGAAGCAAGAGACCAATAAGAGAAGGTGCTGGCTTCCCCATTGTTCCATTTTTGTTTTTCTAGGAGTGGTTCACACAGGAAAATCATCTCATTGCTGAAGGGACACTGAACAAAAGGCTCCTTCTGTTTTATGGAGTGGGGTATTGGAGGAGGCAGGAAGGGCTAGGAGTGGGAAAAGTACTGAGAACTGAGTCACAGTAGAGAAAGGTGTCTTTAGCTTTAAGCCCCTCCTCTTGCCCCATACCCATTAGGAGGTCTTAGCAGAGGTGTCTGAACAGTGTCTCAGCTGAGCCCTCCCACCCTCTTCCCGACAGGTAAGCGGGCCTCCAACTGGAATCATGTAGGCTAGGAAAATGGGTATGTGTAAGAGCGTGTCCAGCCAGGGGCATGCTCCTGAGTCCCTGAGTGCAGCTTCCTTCAGAGGATGCAATGCTTTGGCTGTGCACCAACTTTAGTGAGGGGAGGGCCGCTCCTCTCCCTCAGTCCTTATGATGCCTGTCAGGTGAAGTCTTTGTGATTGGCTAAGGTCTGTCTTGAAAGAGCACATGTAGGATTTTGGCTCAAAGTCGGACACCTCAGGATCCTTGTCTGTCTGTTCCTTAATGCATCTTAAGTTTCTAAAGTTGTGCTCAGCACATAGTTGGTGCTCAGTAACTGTTATTTTTATAGGTACTAACATGAGTAGAGCCACTGCAGATACTTTAGGGGTTATTCCATGGATCCTAATGTTGCCAAATGTTAGAGCAGCTGGCTCCAAAATTGATGTGTTCCGGTAAGCGTGGGATGATGGGTCCTGCCAGGTTTCCAGCAGAATGAACACAGTGAAAGGTAGAATTGTGGTCTGCGACTGGAATATAGCTAAAAGACAAGCACTGGCAAAAGAAAAAAAGAAGTCAAGAAATGAATCAATGGTTACAGCAACATGCTTTTGTGCCAACTAGATGGCCATGTAGCTTTATAATTCTAAACTCTTATTTGAGGAAGGCAGTTTAGATTATGAAATTTGCAACAACTCTATGCACCTTTTGCCATTTGTCCTTTGGACTCATTCACAATGTCATGGTCACAGTACTCTTTGTTCCCCATACACCAGCAGAAGAAATATCTTCCTATCTCTCACTATGGCATATTCTCTTTTAAGGAGAGGGCTCTGCCGATGGTTGCATGCAGCTCCCCCATCTGTCCCTCCAGCTTGTGTGTTTGCCCAAATTCAGAGCTTTAACTCAGTTTTACTCTACAACATGGAGTACCTTTCAATGCTCAGTGTTAACTCAGTGAATTGAAGGGATTAAAGAGACAACTTTTCTAAACAAGAAAAGCCTCTTATGTTGAATGCTTCTTGAAAATTTGCATACTTTCATTTCATTGCTTTATAAATTATTACCAGGAAGTCATATCTTTGTAGTCTATAAACAATGTGATGAAGTGCAATTTTTTTCTCGAATGGATTTGTTTTTAAAGAAACAAAGCTTGTGTTCAAAGGTTTCAAAGATGTTTTCTATGATCCCGTGTTATTTAAAACACATTCGTTAAACACACCTGATGAATAGGTCTATTACATTTTCTTAGCTGATTAAAAGCTCATTTTGGAAGGGTGGAATGAATTATCACACAATGATTTCATTGCAATACATCTTTGTAGGTATCTGGCATTATAAGGAATTGAGTTACAAATTGCTCTACAAATTGACAGGCTAGCAATCATTATTTTTCATGTATTAGCTTGAGTCAGTCTTTGATCTCATCATAGTTTCAATGGTAGAGGAGATAGAGGTGGTGAAGCCTTATTATTTTTCCAGCACAGAAAATTATGCCACAAAAGAAAACATGTACAGGGTTGTCATAATGGCCCCAATGGTGATGACAGGAAAAAAGAGTAGTTGCAGTTATCCTTCAGTGCACAGTGAAATAGTGAACAATTTGTTAAATATTCCCTGGAGACAATTAAACTGGCATATGATCAGTTTGGAGGCTGCCAAGCCTCAGTGGGAGCCAATTAGAATTCACCAAAAATGAAAATGGATGAATCTGAAAAAACAGTGTTAGATTTATGAGGGAAAGCAAACACATCATTGAGCCAAGAATAATCTTGGTGAGCACTCTCTAAAAGAGATTGGTAAATAGGTTGTATAGTGGTATCATGTTCAGTGTTTTGAGTGTTTCTTCTGCAATATTTTAAGCCATTACTGCAAAAAGATTAAATTAGTCCGATTTAGACTACACAACATGAGAGAATCATTCTGCACATTGCAGCCATTATTAATTTTGTTCCAGAAGCAGCCTTGCATGAAAGATAGTAATTTTTCTTTTCTTTTTGCATTTAAACTACAGATAAACACTACAGATTGCTGCAGATGAATGCTACTGAAATGCAAAAGACTGTATGACCATTCCTTTTAAAGTCAGATACTCAATTGTGAAAGATGTGTAAACAATCCAGTGATGGATGTCCCTTAGTTCAGTGCTGTCAAGCCGAGTTACTATTCCACATCTCTGATACTGATGCTGTTTTTGCAGTCATGATTGAGTCGTTGAAGAAAAAAGTACTCTACAGAGTTCTGCCCAACTGCGTCCAAACTAGCAGCAACTTGAAATATCATTGGCTTACTCAGCAGCGTCAGAACCCACAAAGCAAAGAGGTTAGATCCATCCAAGAGACTTTTCTGCAGTAGTAAATGGATTTGCCCTCTTTAGAGCAGGGAGCGCAGCTCCAACACAATTATTCTTATTGGAACAGACTAAGGAATTTACTTCAAATGAGGTTGTTGGTTGTCCTGTGAAAGCTGTGTCAGAATAAATATTCAACTGCTCTTCAAAGGCATAATTTGGTCTCCCATGAATCATTTGTGACCCATGGGCTGGATATAGCTGACTTTGTTTAAATGGAGGGAAAACTTCTTTCATTCTATTAAAACTTGTATAAAGCTCAGGTACGTCAAAAACACTTTAACATTCAGTTCTTTCCAAAGGGGCCATTTTTATATGCCAGATGTCCTGAAGCAATAACCTTTGTTACTTGTTTACAATAAATTTTGTTAAGGAAAAATTTCCAAGTGACAGATGTCAACAGTAAACATCCACAACAGTTTAATGAAGATGTGGCTTTGAAATGTATCATTGAAGGGTAACAGTTTAAATGCAAGGCCAATACTGTCACAATTTGACAAGGTGTGATGCTTTTCGGATTTTGGGAGGAGAGGCATTGTAAATTCCTTACAGGAATATGTGCTTCATCTTTCATCCTTTCCAAATCTCTCTGAACCTAAGATAGCACTTGAGCCTAACACTCAGGAGATGCTTGGTAATCAAAGAGATGATGATTATGCCCCTTTTTATAGGGTTGTTTGGCTGACTGAGGAAAAATTTAAGGTGATTGGTATATGCCAGGGGAAGTAGGAATAAGGCTGGGCTGTGCCATTAAGAACAAACAAAATTCCTAGTGAAAAATTAAAAATTTCTTCTTTATTATTTTTTCTTTTTTTAAAATTATATTTTAAGTTCTAGGGTTCATGTGCATAATGTGGCAGTTTGTTACATAGGTGAAGAAACCAACATGTGCCATGTTGGTGTGCTGCACCCATTAATTCATCATTTACATTAGGTATTTCTCCTAATGCTATCCCTCCCCCAGCCCCCCACCCCACTACAGGCCCTGGTGTGTGATGTTCCCCTCCCTGTGTTCAAGTGTTCTTATTGTTCAATTCCCACATATGTCTGAGAATATATGGTGTTTGGTTTTCTGTCCCTGTGATAGTTTGCTCAGAATGATGGTTTCCAACTTCATCCTTGTTCCAGCAAAGGACATGAACTCATCCTTTTTTGTTTCTCCATAGTATTCCATGGTGTATATGTGCCACATTTTCTTAATCCAGTCTATCATTGATGGACATTTGGGTTGGTTTCAAGTCTTTTCTATTGTGAATAGTGCCACAATAAACATACGTGTGCATGTGTCTTTATAGCAGCATGACTTATAATCCCCAGTAATGGGATGGCTGGGTCAAATGGTATTTCTAGTTCTAGATCCTTGAGGAATCTCCACACTGTCTTCCACAGTGGTTGAACTAGTTCACAGTCCCACCAACAGTGTAAAAGTGTTCCTATTTCTCCGCATCCTCTCCAATATCTTTTGTTTCCTGACTTTTTAATGATCACCACTGTAACTGGTGTGAGATGGTATCTCATTGTGGTTTTGATTTGCATTTCTCTGATGGCCAGTGATGATGAGCATTTTTTCATGCGTCTGTTGGCTGCATAAATATCTTCTTTTGAGAAGTGTCTGTTCATATCCTTTGCCCACTTTTTGATGGGGTTGTTTGATTTTTTTCTTGTAAATTTGTTTAAGTTCTTTGTAGGTTCTGGGTATTAGCCCTTTGTCAGATGGGTAGATTACAAAAATATTCTCCCATTCTGTAGGTTGCCTGTTCACTCTAACAGTAGTTTCTTTTGTTGTGCAGAAGCTCTTTAGTTTAATTAGATTCCATTTGTCAATTTTGGCTTTTGTTACCATTGCTTTTGGTGTTTTAGTCATGAAGTACTTGCCCATGCCTATGTCCTGAATGGTATTGCCTAGGTTTTCTTCTAGGGTTTTTATGGTTTTAGGTCTAACATTTAAGTCTTTAATCCGTCTTGAATTAATTTTTGTATAATGTGTAAGGAAGGTATCCAGTTTCAGCTTTCTACATATGGCTAGCCAGTTTTCCCAGCACCATTTATTAAAAAGGGTATCCTTTGACCATTGCTTGTTTTTGTCAGGTTTGTCAAAGATCAGATGGCTATAGATGTGTGGTATTATTTCTGAGACCTCTGTTCCGTTCCATTGGTCTATATCTCTGTTTTGGTACCAGTTTCATGCTGTTGTGGTTACTGTAGCCTTGTAGTATAGTTTGAAGTGAGGTAGCGTGATGCCTCCAGCTTTGTTCTTTTTCTTAGGATTGTCTTGGCAATGTGGGCTCTTTTTTGGTTCCATATGAACTTTAAAGTAGTTTTTTCCAATTCTGTGAAAAAAAGTCATTGGTAGCTTGATGGGGATGGCATTGAATCTATAAATTACCTTGGGCAGTATGGCTATTTTCGTGATATTGATTCTTCCTATTAATGAGCATGGAATGTTCTTCCATTTGTTTGTGTCCTTTTTTCATAGAGTAGTGGTTTGCAGTTCTCCTTGAAGAGGTCCTTCATATCGCTTGTAAGTTGGATTCCTAGATATTTTATTCTCTTTGAAGCTATTATGAATGGGAGTTTACTCATGATTTGATTCTCTGTCTGTTACTGGTTTATAGGAATGCTTGCAATTTTTTCACATTGATTTTGTATCCTGAGACTTTGCTGAAATTGTTTATCAGCTTAAGGAGATTTTGGGCAGAGATGATGGGGTTTTCTAAATATACAATCGTGCCATCTGCAAACAGGGACAATTTGACTTCCTCATTTTCTAATTGAATACCCTTTCTTTCTTTTTTTCTTTCTCTTGCCTGATTGCCCTGGCCAGAACTTCCAACACTATGTTGAATAGGAGTGGTGAGAGAGGGCATCCCTGTCTTGTGCCAGTTTTCAAAGGGAATGCTTCCAGTTTTTGCCCATTCAGTATGATATTGGCTGTGGGTTTGTCATAAATAGTTCTTACTATTTTGAGATACGTTCCATCAATACCTAGTTTATTGAGAGTTTTTAGCACAAACCGCTGTTGAATTTTGTCGAAAGCCTTTTCTGCATCTATTGAGATAATCATGTGGTTTTTGTCATTGGTTCTGTTTATGCGATGGATTACACTTATTGATTTGCGTATGTTGAATCAGACTTGCATCCCCGGGATGAAGCCAACTTGATCATGGTGGATAAGCTTTTTGATGTGCTGCTGGATTCAGTTTGCCAGTATTTTAATGAGGATTTTCACATTGAAGTTCATCAGGGATATTGGTCTAAAATTCTCGTTTTTTGTTGTGTCTTTGACAGGCTTTGGTATCATGATGATGCTGGCCTCATAAAATGAGTTAGGGAGGATTCTCTCTTTTTCTGTTGAATGGAATCATTTCAGAAGGAATGGTTCCAGCTCCTGTTTGTACCTCTGGTAGAATTTGGCCATGAATCTGTCTGGACCTGGACTTTTTTTGCTTGGTAGGCCAAATTATTGCCTCAGTTTCAGAGCCTGTTATTGGTCTATTCAGAGATTCAACTTCTTCCTAGTTTAGTCTTGGGAGGGTGTATGTGTCCAGGAATTTATCCATTTCTTCTAGGTTTTCTAGTTTATTTGCATAGAGGTGTTTTTTGTATTCTCTGATGGTAGTTTGTATTTCTGTGGGATCGGTGGTGATATCCCCTTTATCATTTTTTATTGCATCTATTTGATTCTTCTCTCTTTTCTTCTTTATTAGTCTTGCTAGTGTTCTATCAATTTTGTTGATCTTTTCAAAAAACCAGCTCCTGGATTCATTGATTTATTTTGAAGGGGTTTTTTTTGTGTGTCTCTGTCTCCTTCAGTTCTGCTCTGATGTTAGTTATTTCTTGCCTTCTGCTAGCTTTTGAATATGTTTGCTCTTGCTTCTCTAGTTCTTTTAATTGTGATGTTAGGGTGTCAATTTTAGATCTTTCCTGTTTTCTCTTGTGGGCATTTAGTGCTATAAATTTCCCACTACACACTGCTTTAAATGTGTCCCAGAGATTCTGGTATGTTGTGTCTTTGTTCTCATTGGTTTCAGAGAACATCTTTATTTTTGCCTTCATTTCATTATTTACTCAGTCATTCAGGAGCAGGTTGTTCAGTTTCCATGTAGTTGTGTGGTTTTGAGTGAGTTTCTTAATCCTGAGTTCTAATTTGATTGCACTGTGGTCTGAGAGACAGTGTGTTGTCATTTCTGTTCTTTTACATTTGCTAAGGAGTGCTTTACTTCCAACTATGTGGTCGATTTTGGAATAAGTGCGATGTGGTGCTGAGAAGAATGTATATTCTGTTGATTTGGTGTGGAGAGTTCTGTAGATGTCTATTAGGTTCGCTTGGTGCAGAGCTGAGTTCAAATCTTGGATATCCTTGTTAACCTTCTGTCTCATTGATCTGTCTAATATTGACAGTGGGGTATTCAAGTCTCCCATTATTATTGTGTGGGAGTCTAAGTCTCTTTGTAGGTCTCTAAGGACTTGCTTTATGAATCTGGGTGCTCCTGTATTGGGTGCATATATATTTAGGATAGTTACCTCTTCTTGTTGCATCGATCCCTTTACCATTATGTAATGACCTTCTTTGTCTCTTGATGTTTGTTGATTTAAAGTCTGTTTTATCAGAAACTAGGATTGCAACACCTGCTTATTTTTGCTTTCCATTTGCCTGGTAGATCTTCCTCCATCCCTTTATTTTGAGCCTATGTGTGTCTCTGCACGTGAGGTGGGTCTCCTGAATACAGCACGCTGATGGGGCTTGACTCTTTGTCCAGTTTGCCAGTCTGTGTCTTTTAATTGGGATATTTAGCACATTTACACTTAAGGTTAATATTGTTATGTGTGAATTTGATCTTGACATTTGATGTTAACTGGTTATTTTGCTCATTAGTTCATGCAGTTTCTTCCTAGCATTGATGGTCTTTACAATTTGGCATGTTTTTGTAGTAGCTGGTACTGGCTGTTCCTTTCCATGTTTAGTGCTGCCTTTAGGAGCTCTTCTAAGGCAGGCCTGGTGGTGACAAAATGTCTCAACATTTGCTTGTCTGTAAAGGATTTTATTTCCCCTTCACTTATGAAGCTTAGTTTGGTTGAATATGAAATTCTGGGTTGAAAATTCTTTTCTTTAAGAATGTTAAATATTGGCCCCCACTCTCTTCTGGCTTGTAGAGTTTCTGCTGAGAGATCTGATGGGCTTCCCTTTGTGGGCAACCCGACCTTTCTCTTTGGCTGCCCTTAGCATTTTTTCCTTCATTTTAACCTTGGTGAATCTAACAAATATGTGTCTTGGGGTTACTCTTCTCAAGGAGTATCTTTGTGGTGTTCTCTGTATTTCCTGAGTTTGAATGTTGGCCTTCCTTGCTGGGTTGGGGAAGTTCTCCTGGATAATATCCTGAAGAGTGTTTTCCAACTTGGTTCCATTCTCCCTGTCACTTTCAGGTCTGCCAGTCAAATGTAGATTTGGTCTTTTCACATAATCCCATATTTCTTTGAAGCTTTGTTCATTTCTTTTTATTCTTTTTCTTTAAACTTCTCCTCTTGCTTTATTTCATTAATTTGATCTTCAATCACTGACAACTTTTCTTCCACTTGATCAAATCGGCTACTGAAACTTGTGCATGCATCACATAGTTCTTGTGCCATGGTTTTCAGTTCCATCAGGTGATTTAAGATCTTCTCTACATTGTTTATTCTAGTTAGCCATTTGTCTAATCTTTTTTCAAGGTTTTTAGCTTCCTTGTGATGGGTTCAAAATCCTCCTTTAGCTCAGAGAAGTTTATTACTGACCTTCTGAAGCCTACTTCTGTCAGCTCATCAAAGATTCTCTGTCCAGCTTTGTTCTGTTGCTGGCAAGCAGCTGCGTTCCTTTGGAGAAGAGGCACTTTGATTTTTAGAATTTTCAGCTTTTCTGCTCTGGATTCTCCCCATCTTTGTGGTTTTATCTACCTTTGGTCTTTGATGTTAGTGACCTACAGATGGGGTTTCGGTGTGGATGTCCTTTTTGTTGATGTTGATGCTATTCCTTTCTGTTTGTTAGTTTTCCTTCTAACAGTCAGGTCCCTCAGCTGCAGGTCTGTTGGAGTTTGCTGGAGGTTTACTCCAGACCCTGTTTGCCTGGGTATCACCAGCAGAGGCTGCAGAACAGCAAATATTGCTGCCTGATCCTTCCTCTGGAAACATCATACCAGAGGGGCACCTCATACAGGCAGGTGTCTCCCAGTTAGACTACATGGGGGTCAGGGACCCACTTGAGGAGGCAGTGCTGGGAGAACCACTGCTCTCTTCACCAGCTGTCACACAGGGATGGTTAAGTCTGCAGAAATTTCTGCTGCCTTTTGTTCAGCTATGCTCTGCCCCCAGAGGTGGAGTCAACAGAGGCAGCAGGCCTTGCTGAGCTGCGGTGGGCTTCGCCCAGTTCAAGCTTCCCTGGCTGTTTTGTTTACCTACTCAAGCCTCAGCAATGGCAAATGCTTTTCCCCCTGCCAGGCTGCTGCCTCGCAGATTGATCTCAGACTGCTGTGCTAGCAGTGAGCAAGGCTGTGTGTGCATGGGACCTGCTGAGCCAGGAAGGGGATATAATCTCCTGGTGTGCCATTTGCTAAGACCATTGGAAAAGGGCAGTATTTAGGCGGGAATGTCCCGTTTTTCCAGGTACAGTCTGTCATGGCTTCCCTTGGCTAGGAAAGTGAATTCCCCCAACCCCTAGTGCTTCCCAGGTGAGGCAATGCTCCACCTTGCCTCAGCTCACCCTCCGTGAGCTGCACCCACTGTCCAACCAGTCCCAGTGAGATGAACCAGGTACCTCAGTTGGAAATGCAGAAGTCACCTGTCTTATGTATCAGTCACACTAGGAGCTGCAGACCAGAGCTGTTCTTGTTCAGCCATCTTCTCTCTTTCTAAAAATAATTATTGTGCCCCCAGTAGGTACAAGATATTAGGCTAGACATTCTAAGTGTTATCAAGTGACTCTTTGATAACTTGGATTTTCTAATGTGGTTTGGATTGTGGATGGTGGCATCTGCTTTTTCTGTGCTGAAACTTAAGGTCTGCCAACTCTGGACTTCTAGTTATAGAAGGTCCTGATATTGGTTTACAATGATATGGGAATTCTTAGCGATCCCTAAAACAGAACCCTTTGGTGGGGCATTATCTTAAATGAAATAACTCAGAAACAGGCAGTCAAATATTGCATGTTCTCACCTATAAGTGGGAGCTAAATAATGAGTACACATGGACATAGAGACTGTAATAATAGACATTGAAGACTTAGAAGGAAGGGAAGACGGGCAGGATGAGGGATGAGAAATCACCTCATAGGTACAATGTACACTCTTTGGGTGATGGTTACGCTAAAAGCCTAGACTTCACCACTGCACAGTACACCCGTGCAACAATCTACCCTGTACTCCCTAAATCTATAAAAGCAAAATTTAACTTCAAAAAAAGGGGGCTTACGTTGTTGAACTGAGTTAATCAATAGGAGCCCTAAGGATACTAAAAGTGATCTTGGGAGAATTTACGTAGGTCATTGCCAACAGTGACACCACTATGTATAGTTCCAGCTCTGAGATCACTTAAGGCATACATTTTATTTTTTTCTTTAAGAATGTTACATATTGGCACCCACTCTCTTCTGGCTTGTAGAGTTTCTGCTGAGAGATCTGCTGTTAGTCTCATGGGCTTCCCTTTGTGGGTAACCCAACCTTTCTCTCTGGCTGCCCTTAACATTTTTGCCTTCATTTCCACACTTCAATGAACAGTGTGTTCACTGACTGTGTGGAAATGTCAACACATCATTATATATTTGTCCAAAGTAGCCTCCATTTATGTAAAATGGGACATCTTTTCTGCTGGCATCACACTGGCTGGTCTGCCCCATCTGAAGTAATGCTCCTTGTTGAAGACATGATCCCCCAATGTCCTGGACATGACCATTCCATGTCCTCACTATGAAGTGAAATGTGTCCAAATATTTTCCTTTGCATACGCTCTGCCTGGCTACTGCAGGTATTCCTGTCTTTTGACAGAAATTACTTTTTCTTCTTAGCATTTCATATGCTTTTAAGCATTTAACATATTAAACTGAGTGCTAGAGCCAAGTCTGATCTTTCACTGGTGTTCAGGTATAATACTGGAATGAATAGTATTGGAAATATCCCCCTTTCAAAGATACATCTTTTCACGTGGCAGCAATGATTTAATCAAGTGCTAATTTATCATAGCATGTTGATAACAAAACCAGTTTATTTTTTCTGGGGCCACTGCATTTTCCAGTAATGTCTCCAGAATGAAATGAGTACATTTATCATGAGGCAATTATAAAGGTTTGAAAATAGAAATTTTCAAATAGTTGAAAATAGAGAGCATAACACAAAATAACCTAATTTTACCTGACTTTGGCAATGATCAACATTTTGCTAGTCGTGCTTTATTCTTTCTCCCCTTTTTTCTTGCTATGATATTTTAAAGCAAATCTCACACTGTGTTATTTTATACCTAACACTTTAGTATGTATTTCTAACAAATAAGATCTATTCCCCTTTATTTCTTAAAGAAACATAACTCACCATGCCGTTATCACAGGTAATAAAATCAACAATAATTTCTTTAATTTCATTTAAAACTTTACTACATTAAAATTTCCCAGATTGTCTCAAAAACCTCTTTTTATAGTTGTTTTGTTAAATCAGTTTTTACACCAGATCCACATACTGCATTTTATTAATATGTCTTTTTTGTTTGTTTTTTTGTTTTTCTTTTTTTTATCATTATACTTTAAGTTCTAGGGTACATGTGAACAATGTGCAGGTTTGTTACATATGTATACATGACATGAGCCATGTTGGTGTGCTGCACCCATTGACTCGTCATTTACATTAGGTATATCTCCTAATGCTATCCCTCCCCGCTACCCCCTCCCCACAATAGGACCTGGTGTGTGATGTTCCCCTTCCTGTGTCCAAGTGACCTCATTGTTCAATTCCCACCTATGAGTGAGAACATGTGGTATTTGGTTTTCTGTTCTTGCGATAGTTTGCTGAGAATGATGGTTTCCAGCTGTATCCATGTCCCTACGAAGGACACGAACTCATCCTTTTTTATGGCTGCATAGTATTCCATGGTGTATATGTGCCACATTTTCTTAATCCAGTCTGTCACTGATGGACATTTGGGTTGATTCTAAGTCTTTGCTATTGTGAATAGTGCCACAATAAACATATGTGTGCATGTGTCTTTATAGCAGCATGACTTATAATCCTTTGGATATATCCCCAGTAATGGGATGGCTGGGCCAAATGGTATTTCTAGTTCTAGATCCTTGAGGAATCGCCACACTGTCTTCCACAATGGTTGAACTAGTTTTCAGTCCCACCAACAGTGTAAAAGTGTTCCTATTTCTCCACATCCTCTCCAGCACCTGTTGTTTCCTGATTTTTTTTAATGACTGTCATTCTAACTGGTGTGAGATGGTATCTCATTGTGGTTTGGATTTGCATTTCTCTGATGGCGAGTGATGAGCATTTTTTCATGTGTCTGTTGGCTGTATGAATGTCTTCTTTTGAGAAGTGTCTGTTCATATTGTTTGCCCACTTTTTGATGGGCTTGTTTGTCTTTTTTCTTGTAAATTTGATTGAGTTCTTTATAGGTTCTGGATATTAGCCCTTTGTCCGATGAGTAGACTGCAAAAATTTTCTCCCATTCTGTAGGTTGCCTGTTCACTCTGATGGTAGTTTCTTTTGCTGTGCAGAAGCTCTTTAGTTTAATTAGATCCCATTTGTCAATTTTAGCTTTTGTTGCCATTGCTTTTGGTGTTTTAGACATGAAGTACTTGCCCATGCCTATGTCCTGAATGGTATTACCTAGGTTTTCTTCTAAGGTTTGTTGTGGTTTTAGGTCTAACGTTTAAGTCTCTAATCCATCTTGAATTAATTTTCATATAAGGAGTAAGGAAAGGATCCAGTTTCAGCTTTTTTTTTTTTTTTTTTTTTTTTTGATACAGAGTTTTGCTTTTGTTGCCCAGGCTGGAGTGCAATGGCATAGTCTTGGCTCACCCCAACCTCTGTCATCGGTGTTCAAGTGAGTCTCCTGCCTCAGCCTCCGGAGTAGCTGGGGTTACAGGCATGCACCACCATGCCAGGCTAATTTTGTATTTTTAGTAGAGACAGGGTTTCTCCATGTTGGTCAGGCTGTTCTCAAACTC
The DNA here is from genome assembly GCF_037993035.2 of Macaca fascicularis. Lineage (NCBI taxonomy): Eukaryota > Metazoa > Chordata > Mammalia > Primates > Cercopithecidae > Macaca > Macaca fascicularis. The sequence continues at coordinate 24,414,623 of NC_088383.1, forward strand.
CTGACCTCAGGTGATCCACCTGCCTCTGCCTCCCAAAGTGCTGGGATTACAGGCATGAGCCACCTCGCCCGACCGTTGATTCTTATAACTATACACCATTCCCCCCTCTTATTTATGCCATTAGTTTATAAGATAAACTGAGTTGTTTCTATAGGAAGTGTCACATTCTGAACTTGGCCAATTGGTTCCTCATAGTGCCAACTAACTTGTTATTCTCTCTTCCATATTTCCTGTAACTGAAATTTTGGTATAGAAAATTGGTTAGGTTTAGGTTGAACTTTTAAGACAAGATGACTTCACAGGTGGTGCATCGTATTCTAGGCATATAGCAATTTGTTGCACTAGTTATCTAGTAATGCTAAGATTGGGCAGTGTGTTCCGGTGGTACCAGTTTAATACCTGCAGCATAAAGTGTGCTATCAACCTTCCTCCAAATAAACACCTTTTAATTATATGCTTATGACAACAGATGTATTGACAATGAGTAACAGACTTGACCCTTCTTGACTCGTACCCGCTTCAAATATACCCCTGCTTTCTATATTATTCGTTATCCCTAGTTTGACATCAATTTCATGCTTCAAAAACCCACTTTTTAAAACAATGTTCTTTACATTCTATTTCTCCCAATGTGCCTATACAATCCTGTTTTTTAAATTGATAGGCACTTTCCTTCACTCCGTTTTTTACCAAACGTAGAGTCATCAGTGTTTTAGAAATAGACTTTTTAATGAGGCCTGGGATGCCCTTTAATTTTCTCTCTGCTGCAGAACTGCACGATTGCAATGTGGCATTATCCATTTGATAGGTTCTGGTGGGCTTCCACATGTAAGATCCCACGGGTCCAAGTAGGCTACATGGAAGAACTGCAGCAATGTCTGAGTGCCTCATGACACAGAACCACCTAGAACCGTGCAGTAATGAATGCTATTAAATTGATAATTATTAAAGTATAATAGGAATTAATATAAAGTATAATAGGAATTAGTATAAAGTATGATAGGAATTAATAATTCCTAATTCATTAGACTTGAATTTTCAAATTCCCATTATTTATGTGACAAATAAATAGTAAATAGTGTGTATTCTCATAAACCCCTTGAACCTCCTTTGCATGGGGAGATATTTAAGGTGGAGACAGGAAACCATTCAGAAAAAGTGTTTGGGGTAATAGAAATATTCTTTAGGCAGAAATTCAACTGGGCAATATTTATTTTTCAACTAAGCCCATGTATTTTTTTCACTAACCCTTTTCTACCTCTCCATGAAAGGACATTGGGAAGAAATAATGGTAGTAACTACCATCCTGTGAGTGCTTATTGGTTGCCAATCACAGTAACAGACTTCACTGTCCCAAGGCTCTGAGAGATTATACAATTTGTACAAGAGTACCCAGGTAGTAACTATCAAAATTTGTCTGAAACAGACATCTCTTCAACATGACACTATTGTTCTCCTTATAGAGAGTCCTAAGAACACCAGCACTTTTCCAGTTTCTAATTGCAAAGGTTTGTGCAATAGCCATTAGTAATACTAGCAAGAACTCTGAAGCCAAAAGCTCGTACTTAAAGGGTTTAACTTTTTTTTTTTTTTTTTTTTTTTTTTGAGAGACAGAGTCTTGCTCTGTTGCCCAGGCTGGAGTGCAGTGGCAGGATCTCTACTCACTGCAGCCTCCACCTCCCAGGTCCAAGCAGTTCTCCTGCCTCAGCCTCCAGAGCAGCTGGGATTACAGGCATGCACCACCACACATGGCTAATTTTTGTATTTTTAGTAGAGAAATATTTTTACCAGACATGCTGGCCAGCCTGGTCTCGAACTTCTGACCTCAAGTGACCTACCCACCTTGACCTTCCAAGGTGCTGGGATTACAGGTGTGAGCCACCATCACTAGCCAAGACAGAACTCTTTACAGTGCAGAATTACAAATTGTAAAGACAGAACTCCTTACAATAACATATTAATGGCAGTGACAGAGGGCTACCAGACTAGCACTTACCAATGAGGAGCACATGATTAAAGAATGCAAATTGAAAACATACAAGCAGTAATAGAAAAACAAATAGAGCTAGGTGCAGTGGCTCGGCCTGTAATCCCAGCACTTTGGGAGGCCAAAGTGGGCAGATCCTTTGATCCCAGGAGTTCATGACCAGCCTGGGAAACCAGGTGAAACTCTGTCTCTACAAAAAAACGCAAAAATCAGCCAGGTGTGATGGTGCGCACCTGTGGTCCCAGCTACTTAGGAGGTTGAGGTGGGAGGATCACTTGAGTCCAGGAGGCAGAGGCTGCAGTGAGCCATGATCATGCCACTGCTCTCCAGCCTCCTAGCCTGGTTGATACAGAAAGATACTGTCTCAAAAAAGAAAGAAAAAAAAAAGGAAAAGAAAAACAAAAGGTATATTAAGGACATGACTCTGGCTACATTGTTTTTTCTTGGCCAAGATCTTCATCCAGAGGGAACAGATGGGTGGATCATCCCATACCCAGGCCAAACTTGTACTGTGTATTATTTGTAATTTGTTGCCTATATTTGTGCATAAAATAATTTTGGTTATTCTCAATCAAAAATTATTTGTTCTTATACATTTTCAAATGTGAAGACTCTCTTTAGTTACTACGAAGGGCAGCTACCTGTCCTAGGTAGGCTTGACCAATATGTGTTGCCACCTTCTAGGTGCTGTAACAAGGTAGAAGAGGTGAGAATTGCTTTCACAAAATGACTCTCACATAGGAGTAACACTTTAAAAACCAACTGTTATGCATGAACTAGAATAACACACAGAAGACTTAGTGAAACTGCATATGCTTAGCATCAGTAAGCAATCTAGCCATTGCGAACATGCGATGCATAAGAAACTTCTCTACTTGACTACAGCAAAGACAGTGCTAACTATGTAACTTCGACTATTTTAAAACCAACATCTAATAACATCTCTGCTACATGATATGTTCTCCCTCCAAAAAATGAAAGCATTACTGATAAAGCAAAAATTCAACAGATTTTTGCAGGTAGCAGCATCAAGCAAATAGTTCAAACGAGCTTTCATTCGCAGTCATTGAAGGGGAGGGAAATTTATTTTTTGTAGAAATGGGGCCTCACTATGTTGCCCAAGCTGATCTTGAACTTCTGGGCTCAAGCCATCAATCTTCCCAACTTGGTTTCCCGAAGTGCTGGGATTATAGGCATGAGCCACTGTGCCAGGCCAAGGGGAGGGAAATTTAGATTGAGGTGTTGAGGATGAATCCCCTGGAATTTGTCCAATTTTCACTTTGCTTCTGTGGAGGAGCTCAGCCGTGCATTATGTTAGTTCACAGCTCACGTCTGAGGCCTACTAAAAGGAATTTCAGGGATCATGTAGTTTATGGCCTGTCTGGAAGCAAGATCAGCAGGAATTGGATTTCCCAGATTTCCCAGGAGGTTGGCAATGGCATATACTTTAAAAAAAGACCAAGGAGATAGTTTCTGCTTTTGTTTTTCTACAATTATTTCCCCTTCTGCAGATTCTATAACTGGAATACTTTAGCTACCCATTCTACTATTTAAACCCATTAAAATTTTCTGTGTCATGATTATTATAAACATGTTTAGCTTTTTGTTGTCTTTTTCTGTAGGGATCCCATTAATTATTAATTATGCCTATGAGAAGAAAACAAAATTGAAAGCTGTTCAGAGAAATGAGAAATGACAAAATGTTGAGGTTGCCTTCATTATTGCTCTTCAGAAATCACAAATAGCTTGACTTACTTTTCTTTCTTCTTTGCGAACAGTTCAGTCATTAAAAATAAAATTTAAAATGACCTCTAGTTCAAAAAATGGCCATGTTCCGTATGGCAGAGAACCCTGGCTAAGGTTTCAGGGCAGTTATTTTCTAGGGAGTTAGAGTAGTAGGCTTAGCTCTGTGGCAGAATGATGAGTGGATTTTTAAAAACTGAGTTTGCCTGGTAAGGGCAAGGGAGAAATTGAGAGGGTTGCAGGGAATAGAGGGCAGTGTCTTCTTTTACATGGAAAATGGTTGATACTGCATTTAGCCAGAATAGTTGAGAGGTTCTGTGATGAGCATTTGTCCAGATTCCTCCTACCTCCCTTCCTTCCTCACTTCTATTTTTGGGGGTGGGGGAACTGATTTTGTTGAGAATCTGAACTCACCTGCTTCCCTTCACAAGGAAGCAAAAAGAAAAAGGCCAGGTGCTTATCGTCACCTCCATCTCCACCAGCAAAGGGTGAGACCATGACTTGGCTTAATCAGTCATGTGTTCTCCCTGGACCTTAGACTTAGGAGTGAGTGACGCTGAGCAGCAGGGCAGCGCCAGTTTCCAAGGTGCCTGGTGGTGACCAAGGGAGGTGGTTCCAGTGGCCACACTTGTGTGCAGAGCTGGGGAGAAGAAGGCTAGTGGTAGCAACAGAGGAGCTCACGCATATTTCTGGGCCTGATTTTCCCTGGTCTTGATGGCCAATTTAGGGAGTTACTCAATGTGCTTTTAACATCTGCTTTTTCTGCTTCAGTCCTTCAGAGTGGGTTTCTATTGCAGCAACTAAGACTCCGAGCAATGGACCCAGGCTCTTTCTGAGATTTGGACGTGGAGATCTAGAAGTGACCCTGAGCTTCTGTCACACAGCACAGAGGTATTCATTGGTGGAGGTGGCCTTTCTGAATCTGCCCCCTGCCCCCTGTCCCTGATGTATCTTAGGACACGTTCCTTGCCCAAATCAAATGCTGAGGGAGAATGATGTCATTACCAACAGCTCACAGAAAACAGAGTCAAAGATGCATCATTTCTAGAAAGAGATTAATGTCAGTGTCCAACTCTTACCATGATAGTTGAATTCCTACTCAGAATGGCAGCTCTGGAAAAGGCCCCAGAAGTCTTGAGGTACAGGACTGGGATTCACTTAGCTAAGCCTGGTGGAAGACAAGCTTGTCAGTACCTTACAGTTAACTTTTCCTGATCCCTTCCCAGGGGCCCACCGAATTCATATATGGGTGGTGAAAAGTAGCCACGCAGAGCTCAGGACCACTATTACCTGCTAAAGCATTCTGAGACACAGCTTCTGAAAATGAGAATATAATTTATCAAGCAGGGTGTGTTCAATGATTCGGAAAGATCCATATGTGCTTTTGTTTCAGCCACTCTAATGAGAATGTGTCAACTTCAGTTCTATTCTTCTATCATCAGGCTTATTCCTGATTAAACTAGAGTAGCTGCTTTCCAGAGAGGCGTGGTCTTCCTGCAGGGGCATGCAAGCTTTGCAGAGAGCAGCTGCTTCATTGTACAGGATCTTTGAGTTAGGACTGAGACCATTTCAATTGTCAAAAACCAATATATTATTCCTAGAAGGAATTTGACAATATTCCAGTGTCATCATCCACCACCGATTTGAGAAGGAAAAGCAAAAGGTCTAAGGCAATATCTTCAAGAGCGAATGATTTAAAGGAGGGTGGGATGAGTTGGAGCCGAAGGCCAATGCAAAACAAGATGTCACATTGTTTAACAGACCACAAGAAAATGACATTTCTTCCAATTCCCTGCTGAAATGAAGGTGAAATCTTCCCATCTGGAGACAACTGGTGTCCCAAGGGGACAGACTATTTTATAGTCACAGGAACTTGTTGTCCAACAAGTAGATGGTGAAATACACACACGGCTAGAGAGGAAATGTTCCACTGCAGGAAGGTGATCTTCACCCAAACCCAACAAAACCCTTATGCTTTTGTATAGAAAGAGAGACCCTGAGGACAAAAATTGGAATTTAGTGTGAAGCATATAATCCTTTTTCTTTTTTTCCAACTCAATACCCCATCTGCCTTAAGGGTAAAAAAACCATACAAGAAGCTGTATGGCAGCAGGAACTAAGAGTTTTCTCCTCCCATAGATGGATGTGCTCTAGGCAAGGGTATGATTGTAATGCCTCATTTGTGAGGATGGGAGATTACAGAAACAAAGACAACATGACCCGTATGCACTGCTCAGAATTTCTCTCTCTGCCATCTCTCTTTGGGTGTCCAGAACCAAGATCCATTTTTTTTGTTTTTTTGTTTTTGAGACAGGGTCTTGCTGTATCACTCAGGCTGGAATGCAGTGGTGACCATAGTCCACTGCAACCTTGAATTCCTGGGCTCCTCTAATCTTCCCATCTCAGCCTCTCAAGTAACTGAGCCTACAGGTGCATGCCACCACACCTGGCTAATTGTAAAAAATGTTTTGTAGAGATAGGGTGAGGATTCTTTGTTTGTTATACAAACTGGTCTTGAACTCTTGGCTTCGAGCAATCCTCCTGCCTTGGTCTCCCGAAGTGTTGGGATTACAGGCATGAGCCATTGTGTCCAACCTAAGATCCTTTCCTGGATATCCCAGGCTGAGCTTTTCATGCTGATTCCTGCATGAGCAATTTTCATTATACAATTTGCAACTCAGGGACAAACTGTCACAAATATGTGTTATCTTACGATTTTCCGGCCATCTCTGTACCATATCTTCAGTCTCTTAAGAAACTTTAACAATTTTCTGCCCGTAGGAGGACAGCACAGTTTGACAGCAAAAAACGTCAGTCCTCTTTGGAAAAAATGTTCTCCCTGATTCTTGAATTAAAATTCATTTGTGCCAGGTGTGGTGGCTCGCACCTGTAACTCCAGCACTTTGGGAGGCTGAGGTAGGAGGACTGCTTGAGCCCAGGAGTTCGAGACCAGCCTCAGCAATATAGGGAGGCTCTTTGTCTACTATTAAAAAATAAAAAAAAATTGGGTGGATGTGGTGGGACACGCCTGTAATCCCAGCTCCTTGGGAGGCTAAGGTGGAAGGACTGCTTGAGCCCAGGAGTTCGAGGCTGCAGTGAGCCAAGATCTCACCACTGCACTCTAGCCTGGGCAACAGAGCAATACTCTGTCTCAAAAATAAATAAATAAATAAATAAAATAAATAAATGAAATTCCATCTGTAAGATACTTCCCTTGTTTTTCTGCTTTGAATAATGTCTGTGTTTTCATTGGCTAGTTCCTACTGTTTTCTCTTTATTAATATCCTGAGGAAGTCTCGAGATTGTTGGCACTTTTAGAAAATTAGAAGAATTTTGACAGCATGTCTGCCGCATACCTTTTAATGTTCTAATAATATGATTACTGTTTATTTAGAGCCTACTATGTGCCAGGCACCATGCTAGGTGTTTTATGTACATTATCCTTAATTTTCCTAACGAGCCTGCTCAATGTTGGTGTTATCACCCTCATTTTTAGGATTATGAAGCTCTGGCACAGAGATTAGCTAAGTCATTTCTGGACTCCGGCTGTTTTCTTGTTTAAAATTATACTTCAGTTTTATCTCGTGGATTCAGGGAGAGTCTTGTCAACTCTGTGGGGTGATTAATGTATGTTCCTGGTATTTCACTTCTTTGTGCACGCCTTCCTGCCATGTCAGTAGTACCTCGTTCAAATTTGTAATTGTTTCTGATCCCTTTCAAGTGAAAGCAGCTTAGTTCTTCCTTCAGCAGGGCATCAGAGTTGGCTGTTGGGGTTGATAGGCATTATCAGAGGCTGCAGATCACAAGAGGCTCCATCAAATAGACCATGCTCTGGCTTCAGGAGAGCGAGCGATGTGGGCATTCCTTCCCGTCACTGTGATGGAATGTTCGTAATAATTAATTTGCTATCTAAAGCGGTGTTTGAGTCAAAGCCTTAACACTGGGTGAATACTGCCTATTATCTATTTGAAATCTTGTATTGAAATTTCTAGAAACCCCAAAAGTAGTGTGTGCCTTTGAGCACACAAAATTATGCTTTTCGAAATGCTGAGTTAGTCAAGAGTTAGCATGCACAGTAAATGAATTGAATTCTTTAATATTTCTCACAATGCTATCAAAATAATACATATATGAAATGTATAAGCCATGAATCTTAAAATATGGGTACAAAATGAGCAATTTAGAAAGCAATTAAAATTTTTTCTCCCCTCCCCTCCCCTCCCCCTCCCTTCCCTTCCCTTCTCATCTTCTCTCCTCTCCTCTCCTTTCCTTTCCTTTCCTGAGATGGGGTTTTGTAGTGTTGCCCAAGCTGGTCTCAAACTCCTGGATGCAAAGGATCCACCCACCTCGGCCTCCCAAAGTGCTGGGATTGCAAGCGTGAGCCACAGGACCTGGTCAAGATTTTAAAAATAATATTTCTCCAAATGATAAGATTCCCTCAAAATATATTCCTTGGAATGTTAACCCCACAAGTTGTTACCCTCAGAACAGAAGTTAAAGGGTGAAACGGCTGTGGGAGACAGTGTATATTGTCACTGGAAAAGTGACAGTGCATGTTCGTGTGTTACACAATCTGAGGTCCTCTGCCACAAGAGATCTGTGCTTTCCTTAAACCCATCGTTTTTCAAATGTGCTTGACCATGGAAACTTCTATTGGGTAATTCCTTTTAACAGACTACCCTTTGGGAAATGCTGGACAGTTAAAATGGAAAGAAAGAGACCAGCAGAAGATTTTCCAATGTGGAGTCTTCTACCAAAGCGGTCTTGAGAATTCTAATCCCTTTAGTGAGGGTTATTGCAGGTTCGAGCCTATGAAATGAAATTTTGGAGTCTCTTAGCATAGGCAAGTTTGTACAGATATGCTTGTGATCAGCCTTAGGCCACCTCCCAACAACCACCAGCTTCCACCATCACCCCTTCTTGATGGCACTCTTGGCAGTCAGAGAAAAAAATCCTGTTGCCTCCATCCCTTCTCTCACCAAATGCAAAAGCCTGGTAAAAACTGAATAATCGTCCTCTTATTTGTTTTTTACACAAAATTTGATGCATCAAATCATCTACAGTAAATCATCTACAGATGTAAATTCATACTTTACTACAGACTAAATAATCTACAGTATACATTTTTTTTTTTTTTTTTTTTTTGAGATGAAGTCTTGCCCTATCACTCAGGCTGAAGTGCAGTGTCCCAATCTCGGCTCACTGCAACCTCCACCTCCCGGGCTCAAGCAATTCTCCTGCCTCAGCCTCCCGAGTAGCTGAGATTACAGGCAACCACCACCATGCCTAGCTAATTTTTATTTTTGTTTTTAGTAGAGAGAGGGTTTCACCATGGTGGCCAGGCTGGTCTCAAACTCCTGACCTCATGATCTGCCCACCTCGGCCTCCCAAAGTACTGGGATTACAGGCATGAGCCACCATGCCCAGGCCAGTACATACTTTTTTAAAAAATGGGAAAATGCTTCATTACGGTATCCTAGAATCAGTCTTAAGGTCAGTTTGCGTGAGCTGATCTTTTTAGATCCATTGAACAAGAAAGACTTGTTTATGTTGCAACCTATTGCATTACATTTGTTTTGAATATGAATAGCATTTCATATCCTTATAGCTTTTCCACACCCCGTTGTATCATTCTTGGGAGCTATTTCAATTAGACCAAGGCCCTCTCACGCCAGCCAAGCCTTCTCCAAAAAAGGCACCCTGGTCAGTTTTCATAAGTGCTTTTGTTTATATTACAAGTTTCCAAATGGGAAAGGTGACAAGATAGAGTATAAGAAAGCTCTATTGTCTATACATCAACAATTTTGAATTTAAAAGGAGACTGCATGTCTTTCAGCTATCCTTAGAGGTGGGAAACAGATTAGGATTTTTTTATGCTTAAATTCTGGTGTATGGCCTCTTGCCAGCTTCCTTAGAAGACCCTGCCCAAGCTTCCAGTGTTACCAGCAGGCTTGTGATGTGCAACCTCTGAAGAGGGCCCTCTGATCTGGATGAGTACACTGTCCCCCTTGTTGAGATGGAGTCTGGAAGAGGGTATTCATGGGACTCTTGGAATTTCATTCAGCCTAATGTACTTGGAAATGAATTCGCTTGTCAGAGAACAATTGACAAATGAAAGAGAAAATCTTGATTAAATTTCAGGTCTAAAAAAAAAAGCTGCTTTTAATCACTTCTTAAAATAGTACACTGTTTCATCACTGAACTCACAGGCATGTGCAGGCCTGAAATTTGGTCAGTCTTCTTTTTAAAGATAAGCTTGTAAAGTCTGTGTAGCACTTTGCCATCTAAAACAAAACAAACAAATCTAGCAAGAAAGCAAACAGACAAAAAAAGCCAAGTTTATTTGACAGAAAAAATGTATTTCTTTCTAAGTCTTTCCCTACAATAATTCAAGAATAATACAGTTTTCTTTACAGTGAAAATATTTTATTAAGAATTTTTTAGCTTTCAGGGAAATATCCAGCCCAGAGAGTGTCTTGACTATGGAGTCATGTTTGTGCCTTCGAGTGACAAGTCCTGTGAGATACCCATTAAATACCATTATCAGTGAGGGCTGCAAAGTGTGACCTGAGTCTGAGCCTGCTTCTGCTGTCATTTCTGCATGATCAAGTTAATCAATTGCCTCTTTGGCACTCAGCCTATGTAGCAGGGAGAGACTAGAAATCTGCCAAAGTGAAAATTACTAGAACTTGGAATTACCAGGGCGATCAATACACACACACACAAACACACACACACACGTGCATAATGGGAATTGGTTTCAAATTGAGTTTCCTGGGGAGCTGACTCTGAGATGGAAATTAATTTGTAGGATGCTTATTAATGAACTTGGGATCGACACCTCTGGAAGAACAAGTAGCAAGCTGGGCAGTGGAGGAGCTGGGCTGAGATGCAGTCTCAACAAAGACCTCAGTCAACCCCACGAGAAGCTCTGATGCTGGGATAGTCCTTCAGCATTGTCCCGGTTAGCCAGGGGGCTGAGTCTTTAGATCTCTGTGTTGGCCAGTCATTGGGTTTGTCTGCCCTGGGGAAGGGGCATGACCGTGGGCGAGGTGGCTCTTCAGCTGAGGTAGTTCCTGAAGGGGACTGACAGTCAAGTGCCTTCTGACAGCCAAATATACAGCAACTGGGGGAAAACCCTTCATCCTGGAGGGGGATCAGGATGTGTGCAGCAGAGCGTGCACTGCAAAACTCCCTAGTTTTGTTTTCTGATACAGTGTACGTCACTTAATGAACCTATGAAAACAGAGCTCTGTTAGGGTGGAATGTTGTATTCCTGAAGACATCTTCATGACTCAGGAGAGGCAGTAATGGTTGGCAGCCGGTAGCAATAGAGCTGCTTTCTACAAGCTGGGGACAAGCATGGCTGTTACCACACTTACGCTTGCCTGGAAGGTTGGGGAGCACAGTTTTGATTGTAAAGAGTCTGGTAAATGATGTCTCAACTTGGCCTTGGCATTTTTTCTCTGCTGCCCTGACATAGGTCCACCCTTCCCTCACCACGATGTCCCATCCTCTAATCCCCATACTTTATCTTCTCCCATGACCCCATTTATCCCCTAAGGTACATGATTTTCTGGCACATTTAGTATTTATTTATAATATTTTTGTTTACAAACATCCCTTTGATATCTTTCATATTATATTTCACCATTGGTAATGAAATTCTGACAACAAAGAATGCTACTAAACTTGTTAAAATATACACTGAATCTCACTTTGTTGCCCAGGCTAGAGTGCAGTGGTGCAATCATAGCTCACTGTAACCTTGAACTCCTAGGCTCAAGTGATCCTCCTGCATCAGCCTTCCTAGTAGCTGAGACTATAGGTCTAAGTCACCATGCCTAGATAATTAAACAATTTTTTTTTTCTAGAGACAGGATATTGCTGTGTTGCCAGGCTAGCTCACTGCAGGCTTGAACCCCTGGCCTCAAAAAGTCCTTCTGCTGTGGTCTCCCAAAGTGCTGGGATTACAGGAGTGAGCCACTGCACTCAGCCTGAGCTTTTTCTTTTGTTACTATGAAAGCAGATGTAAGACTTATGTGCAAAGCAGATACCCAGAGTTTGAACCCAGTCTACCACTTACCTGCTGTGTCCATTGGGCAAGTCGTTAACTCTCCGTGCCTCAGTTTCTTCATCTATAAGGAGAGATTAAAACAGCAGTTTTCACAGGTTATTATGAGAAATAAGTTACTATTTGTCAAATGTGTAGGATAGTACCTGGCAAATAGTAAATATTAGATAAATATTTTCTAACTAAAGAGTAAGTTAAAATATTCTAGGCATGGTATCTATATTTATGTGGAAAGGAGAGAGTTTAGAAGAGTAAAAAAGAGATTCACATTGTTAATCACTTCCTATGTGTGAGAAACTGTGCTAAGAAACAGATTGCCTAACCTTCATAATAGTCCTATGATGCAGATATAAACTCCTCCTTATAGATGAAGAAATTAAGGTCTGCACAGTTTAAATTCAACACCAGACGGAGCTGGTGAGTGGAGAGCTGGAATTCAAACCCAAGTTGGCCTGACGTTAATGCCTTTGTACATTCTACTTCTCTCCTCCTATTCCCACTCTTTTTTTTTTTTTTTTATTACGTTTTCTTCTTTTTAAATTATACTTAAGTTCTGGGATACATGTGCAGAACGTGCAGGTTTGTTTGTTACATAGGTATACATGTGCCATGGTGGTTTGCTGCACCCATCAACCCGTCATCCACATTAGGTATTTCTCCTAATGCTATCCCTCTCCTTGCCCCCCAGCCCCCGACAGGCCCCAGTGTGTGATGTTCCCCTCTCCCACTCTTTCTTAATGATATCCCCTCAAAGTAGTCTGGTGGTTTTCCGTTTTCCAGTAAATAAAAACGGATAGAAGTGATACAAACCAGAATTCTGAACTCCCCTGAGAACTGCCCTCCAAAACCATTAGTTTCATTTTGTTTTTGTTATTACATAAAACAAAGAGTAATGACATGAAAAATATGACTTGACAACATCATTTATATTACAATTTTCCCCATATTAACTTCATGCCTAAAACAATACCTTTTACGGCACAAGTTAGCCTATTTTGTATTGCTAGTTGCAAAAAGTACTCTTCGATTTTTAGGGTGTAAGAGTGATCAGATAACTCATAAGCAGATATTTCTACAAGGAAGAAAAACCCAACGGAGAAGATTAATTCATAATAAGTCACATTTTGATGCTAAAATAGTTTGATCTGAGATTCCATTGACTACAAATTGCCATCTGTGCATAGTTGTTGAAGATGTCACTTGTAATTAACTCAGTGAACCCTCTATTTGACAACCACTGTCAACGGGATTTGCAGAATATATACTGGTATGTTAATTTTCAACTTAAAACTGCCAAGTGGTTGCTGGCTTTGTGAAAGTAGCTGGCTTCCCTCATTTAAGCAAACTTTGAAAGGCCTATAAAGGGAAAAGAAATGATAACTTTTACCTACATTAGCTTAATATACATTCCTGTAAGGGGAAGCTATTAGCTCCTCCCCTGAAAAAAAAAAAAAAAAAAAAAAAAGGCCCCAGGAAGTTTTTGTTTCAGACCTCACGAGATGTGAGAACTCTTACTTTAGCCTTTTGGGTTCAAGACTCTTTATTCACATCTACATGCAGACATGAACTTTCCTTCTACATTCTGCAGGGAAATGGAGGATAAATAGAAGGGAATCACTTTATCACCCATGTGTGTCCCAATCACCACCAGTGGTCAATGGACTTCCAAGGAGAAGTCCTCAAAGGGCTTGTGTTCCTGCTTGAAGTCTAATGGGGAGAAGCAGGTAGATTGACCTTGATCATATTTGGTCAATGTCATCTTGACAACAAGTAGTGGGAAGGAGAAGAGACACTGGTAGACTAATGGTTTTAAGCCATATCAGAAACAAAACACTGACAAAGGAAGTTAAAAACAGATCTAAGTCATAAGATCAAAAGAAAGCCTTGACCCAGAAACTTGACCCTGAAACTCTACATCCCTTCCTCCAAATTTCCACCCAAGACTCTGCCTCATTTTCCATGCCCCACCATTAGTCCTGCTTGTGGGATTCCCTGTACTAGCCTACAGAAATCATGAGAAATGTCCAGGGTTGGGGAGGGTCTCACCACCAGTGCTGAGAAGCTAGAGGTGAAAGAGGAAGGCGAGGTTCAAGACCCACTGCAGCATGGTAAAAATGTGTATTCCCGACATCTCAGCTTGAAACTGAATTTATTCCTCATAACGGAACTGTAAGAAATGGTACATAGACTCTTACGCATTTCTTTAAACATTTTTATTTTAGGTTTGGGGGTACATGTGAAGATTTGTTACATAGATAAACATGTGCCATGGGGGTTCATTGTACATTTTATTCCATCACCTGCATATTAACTCAGTACCCAATAGTTATTTTTTCTGTTCCTCTCCCTCCTTTCACCCTGCCCACTCAAGCAGACACCAGTGTCTGTGGTTTCCTTCTTTGTGTTCATAAGTTATTATTTAGCTCCCACTTACAAGTGAGAGCATGCAGAATTTGGTTTTCTGTTCCTGCATTAGTTTGCTAGGGATGATAGCCTCCAGCTCCATACATGTTCCCACAAAAGACATGGTTTCATTCTTTTTTATGGCTACATAAAAAAGTATGTATATACTTGGTATATGTGCCACATTTTTAAAATTCATTCTGCCTTTGATGGACATTTAGGTCAATTCTGTGTCTTTGTTATTCCATATATTTGCTGCAGTGAACGTTCCTGTGCATATGTCTTTATGGTAGAATGCTTTATGTTCCTCTGGGTATGTACCCATTAATGGGATTGCTGGGTCAAATAATACTTTGACTCTCAAGTATTATCGGAACTAAACTCCAGCAACAAGTCATGATAAATATATATATTTTTTTGTTTTTTGTGAACTGGTTTAAAGACCTAATAACCATGGATGACACAATTACTATAAGAAAGTACCTTCCCAACTTCCTAACAATTCATTTTTAAAAATATAGGATGGGGCTAGCTTAGAGCTGAAGAGATACAGAACCAACAATTGAAATAATCTAATAAAGTTTTAAAAGTAGGGATACGCTGATTAACAAGTGAGATTAGAAAGGCTCAAAAAGGAGATTCTAAAATTGAGCAAATGGGGAAAAAAAACTTGCTTGATTTACTTTGAAATAATTTACAAAGTATGTTAATGCTAACATTTACTACATTTTTATCAGCCTTTATCTCAGATAATATGTATTTAACATGAGACGAAATACACATTAAATGTACCAATTTAATTTGTTTATCTTTTTTTTAAGTTTTATGCATTTGTGTTAGACATACACATATAAATACGTGCTACACTTTTTTTTCTGAAAGATAAATTTATACTGTGATAAATATTGTGCCAAAATTCTAAGGTGAGTAAGACAAATCAAACCTACTTTTTATAGGCTTACTTATATTCTCCCATTGTATTTTAACTTTTGTAGTTTTTAGTATTATATAAAACCCTAAGTGAGGGGTTTTTTGTGTATTTTTATTTCTGGATTTATGTATTTTATTGGAACTTTAAGTACAGTCATAGATGAAAAGAAAAAAGTTTCCTTGCTTTTTAGGCAAGGTATGCTAGCTGAGGAAGGGCTTGCTGTTTCTTTAATATTTTCTACATAATTGGATCTATTTTAGCAGTATGAGCTATTGCAGCCATTATGAACTGAACAATAGAAGAAGGCCAATTATTCTAAAGCTGCATTTAATGGCTGCTCACCTTGCACAGATATCTGTCTTTAAAATCAAATACAATGCAACATGCATTTTCTGAGGAATTCAAGAGCTAGGCAGATTGGCATAGTTAAACAGCAGCATTTTGAAGTCTGGTGTCAGACATGAAGAATCTTGGGTCAACTGTACTGTTATTCTGCTTCTTAGTGTTCTTGGTCAGTTGGATTCTTAACACACTATATATAAAAACATAAAAATATACACATATAAGCATAAATATCGTGTGTGTGTGTATATATATATATATGTTTAAAAACCAGGATGATGATTAGGAACAAATAATTTTTGTTCATAAAATCTTCTATATGAGAGGCATGTTTTCATATGTCCTTGTACTCAATATCAGTGAGTTCTCCCAAAAATAGCTTCAGAACTGGCTTGAGCAAACCAAGAAAAGGATAAAACTCAACCTCTTCCTGCAAGTGGGTTGTAAACCTAAATGTGAAAAGAAAAAGTCTTGTTCATATGATTGTGGCTATCTTTATGACATTGGGCAGGGTTTCAAATATCGTATAAAAACAAAAGATCATTAACTACATTGAACTTAAGTAAACTCATGGAAAGACACCAGAAAGAGTGTGAAAACACAAACCACAGAAAAAGATATTGGCAACATGTAACTAACAAAGATCTTGTATCCACAGAACAATTAAAAAAAGATAACCCAATTGAAAAATGAGCAAAAGACTTGAACAAGCACTTCACAAAAAGAAAATCCAAACAACCAGTAAGAATATGCAAAGATGGTCAACATCATTAATCATCAGAAAATACAAGTTAAAATTATATTGAGATCCTTGATTGGCAAAATAAAAAAATTTGTTCACAACACATGTTAGCTGGGATGTGGGAGTAATGAGCTCTCTCATATACTGCTGTGTAGGAGAGAAAGTAAGTACATTCACTTTGGAAAACAGTTTGTATTATCCAATAAAACTGGAGCTACACATATCTTGTTATATAACAATCTCTCTATTGGGTATATCCCTAGAGAAAGGAAGCATTTGTGTGTCAGAAGATATCTACAAGAATGTTCCAAGCAGAATTTTGATATGGTTCTTAAACAAGAAGTGAACCAAATATCCTTCAACAGTAAAGTGTCCATAAACATTAAGTGAATGAATAAATTGTACATATATTAGCACATTGAAGATCTTACAATAAAAAGATGAACTAGAGGTTTTTTTTTTTTTTGGAAGGAACTGATAACCACAATATGGATCAAAAGAAGCAAGGCACAAAAGAATGGGTACAGTATATTTCTCACTGATATAAAATCAAAAACCAGGAGAAATCATACCTTAAAGGTGATAAAACTATAAAGAAAATGTAGAGAACTAGAATAGGACTGCTGTAAGAATCAGGGAGGCAGTTTCCTGTAGAGGGAGAGAGAGTATTTCCACTAGAAAGACAATATTTAAAGCATATTTGTTATATATAATCATACATTGCACTGCATATTTGAGTGTTTTGCATTCTTTTGTATGTCTGTACTTACTACATCCCAGGTAATGTGCTAAGGGTCCATCATACATCAGCTCATTTAATTCTCACATCAACCCTCACAGCTGAGGACAGTCAACCCTCCTTGGGTTCTGCATTAGTGGGTTCAACCAGCTGCTGATCAAAAATATTTGATAGAAGAAAAAAGGTTGGTTGCATCTGTGTTGAACAAGTACAGACTTTTCGCCCTCATCATTATTCCCTAAATAATACAATTTAACAACTATTTACACAGCATTTACATTGGATTGGGTATTATAAGCAATCTAGAGATGATTTAAATTATACAGGAGGATATGCACAGGTTATATGCAAAAACAAAGCCATTTTGTATCAGAGACTTGAGCATTCACAGATTGTGGAGTCTTTGGGGTTACTGGAACCAACCCCCGTGCACACCAAAGGGTGTGTCTACAATTACGATTATTTAAAAAGGAGGGTCATTCATGTTGGTCAGGTAAGCACCCGCATACAGTGCTCAGATTGAGGAAGGAGCTGAGGTAGACTCTGACCCAGGTGGGTCTGCTGTCCAGTTGGCTGCTGAGTTGCCATCCTGTTTTACTCCTTTGTTAACCACTTAGACATCATCGCCAGTGGCAAAATCTTGACCACGAACAGACAAGTATTATACAGAGGTTGGTTCCAAAAGCATAGCTTTCATTCATTCTACAGTCATTCCTGTGACAAGCTCTGTGTTGGGTTTTGTGACTACAAAGAGGAAAACGACACTAGACCTGCCCTCAGAGACCTGCTCCAGGACCAAGAAGAGAGTCAGGTAAACAGACAAACGAAATCAGCAGCTTATGAGGGCATTACAGTGGCATGGGGACAAACAAAGCTGGAAGAAGAAAATAGATATCAGGCAAGAGAAGCTCAGTTTTAATCAGAGCCTTTTAACCAACCAGTCCAGCTCTCTGTATTACTCCTTTACTTGTCCCTGATTCCCTTAGAGTGAGCTGTAGCCTATTACTCACTTTTCCCTAAATGGACTCCACGTTATTCCATTCCCAGTCTTGCAAGGTGTGATTCTTTTAAGTCCCCGACTACATCCCCACTCTTTTCTGTTCCCCTCTTCTTCCCACTTCCCCTTTCCACCCTCTTTGGCCACCTAAATCAAACCTATCCTTTACTACCTGTAAATCTCCGGATGTCCCCCGCCGGAAGTGAGCACGACTTTTCCAACACCCTTCCGCGTTTTATTCATGCCGTGTTTGCAGGCTATTGTGCATTTGATCGTGTGTTCCAATTATTTACGTGAATGTTTTATCTTCCCTGCTAGAGTGCAAGCTCCTTCAGCCCAGAGAACATGATTAATTTTGCTTTGTGTTTGTCACGGCCAAGAATTGTGCCTGGAACAAACACAGCCTTGTTGAATGGAATTGGACACATAAACAGATGAGAAGTATTTGGCAGCAACCTGACCAACCCTTTTGAGTTTGGATGGGAGTTCCGGAGCAAAGGTATCCTGAATCCTATAATAATAATAGCAACATAATCTCAAGGCACGTTTATAGTTGAGACAAATGGAATCTACAGACAGATGTTATCCATAGGCCAAAGAATACTGCAAAAAATTATTTACAGCAATATTTTTCCTTTTACAAGAAAAATAAGTTATGAGGAAACATAGCTAAGTTTTCACATGGAAACTCATATGGAAAGGATGGCTAATCATCCATGATCTATTCGCCTATGCCCATGAATTCTACCATCAGCAGTAATAATTATGGAATCTAGAAGATAATAGAAGATTCCATTCATTAGTTTATATTTGCAATTATTTCATTTTTGCCCAGTGATGTTGAATTAAATCATTGAAATCCTTTCAATATTTTGGCTTGGAAATTTCCTCTATTTTTGTTTCTTAGTGGATTTCTCGTCACTTACTACAGCTTTACTCTGTTGGGAAAAAAATCCAGTTAATATACCTATACAGTAGCTAGGAAATTTAATGAAAATCTATGAAAGTTTGATTATTTTTAGAGACATCTCATTGAGATTTCTTTGTTTCCTAAATGTTTAATGATAAATAGTCCCCAGGGACTTTTGCTCAACTTTGTAACTCCCTAGAAGTTCAAATTTAAACTACTCAGCCACTTCAGAGGCAAATACTCAAAAGAGAGTGAAGCACAGAAAAGATGGGGTTTTTAATGCAGGTCAGTGGAATGCTAGCCTCAATTCCAAACTCCTTCTTTCTCTGATAGGGTTCAAGGACAGCTCACACAGTCTCCCTGTGGGCATTTGAGTTTTCCTTTGAGGTTTGCGTCTCTCCTATCTCCCCTCTTCTTAGTCTCTTAAATTACTTGGCTGTTGCCCTTGTGACAGGATAGATAAGAATTGGTCACCATGGCCAGGTGTGGTGGATCACGCCTGTAGTCCTAGCACTTTGGGAGGCCGAGGTGATTTGATCACCTGAGGTCAGGGGTTTGAGACCAAACTGATCAACATAGCAAAACACTGTCTCTAATACAAATACAAAAATTAGCTGGGCATGGTGGCGCTTGCCTGTAATTGTAGCTACTTGGGAGGCTGAGGCAGGAGAATCACTTGAACCCTGGAGGCAGAGGTTGCAGTGAGCTGAGACTGCACCACTGCACTCCAGCCTGGGTGACAGGGTAAGACTCCATCTGAAAAAAAAAAAAAAAAAATTGGTCACCATCCAATTGCATTGGCTGGGCTATTTCTGGAGACATACTTGGGGCACCTTGTTAGTGGGGCTTTGACATAAGTGCATATAGGGAAGGAAGAAGGCACAGTACTACTTCAGCAGCTCCAGCCCTGGATCCTGAGATAACCAGGAACATTTCCAGGATGCAACAGCATTATAAGTGGCCATCCCTGCACAAGCAAGGGCCTATTGCTTTCTAAGCATTTCTGCAGTCACCTCCAAATGGTTTCAATCCTGTACCCCAACAGCAAACAAATTTGAGCATGCTCCTTCCAATATATATATATATTTTAAAATGTACACAAATAAGAGCAATGAGATAAAAGAGTCAATATAAATAAGAATTCTTATATTTTCTTCTATTCCCACAAGGGATCATCTTGTAAACCCCACCTTACATAGCACCAAGCTATGGAGATCATAGCTTGGGTGCTCCTTGGTTAGAGCATCTCAGCCACAATCTGTCTCTTTTTCTGCACTTGCAGCTAATAGATAACTTCTATGTTCTGGTTTCTCTGTGTGTCTCTGTTTTCACTTTTGTGTTGCCTACTCTGATGCTGATTTCCTATGTATGTGCCACGTACAAACTCTCTAAGAAAGGGGGCCCCGTGGGGCTTATCAATTGCTGTTTCATGTGGAGCTTTCTTCATGACAAAGCTTTCTGCCAGGCCCCAGGAGAACTGCTGATCAGCCTTGACAGCTTTGTGTTGTTGGGGCTCAGCCATCAATGGCCAGGGCAGCAGTATTACATTTTAGAATGGGTGCCATCTGTATGGAGGTGGCCATGAGTGGCAGTCAAGACAGGGACCTTTTGTGGCCCAAAGTGTGGGTGGTAGTCTTTTCCTCACAGCCATTCTTCTTGGGGTTATTGTTAGGGTCCTTGGTTAGAGATCGTGTATTCTTCCTTTCTTGTATGATCTTCCAATCCAACGCCCCCTCCCAACCTCTCAACTGCAGAGAAACAACTTACATATTAAGTTCACAATGAAGAGCCCTGCTACTTCGTTCATATATATATGAAATATATATCTATTTCAAGATAGGGTTTCTCTATGTCACCCAGGCTGGAGTGCAGTGGCATTATCGTAGCTCACTGCAGCTTTGACCTCCTGGACTCAAGCGATCCTCCTGCCTCAGCCTCCTGAGCAGTTGGGACTACAGGTGTACACCACCATGCCCGGCTAATTCTTTGAAATTTATTTGTAGAGATGGGGTCTCCCTATGCTGCCAGGTTGGTCTCAGACTCCTGGGGTCAAATGACCCTCCTGCCTCAGGTTCCCAAATTGCTGGGAGTACAGGTGCAAGTACCGTGCCCAGTCCTTTTTGTAATATCCCCAGTGAAAAAACCATTCATTTAGCCTACTCTTTGTTGATAAAAGCCTATCTTTCAAGGAAGGTAATATGAGCTTTTGGAACAAACTGGCACATCTCAGAGTGAGTCCTTTTTGCACATTGAACCTTTCACAGGGAGTAGAAGTGGGACCCTCTGCCTACCTCCCCCACTTTGTTGGAGAGCTTTAGATCTTAACTGATAGCAATTATTTATCTCAGTTCTCTTTCTCCAAGAACCCATGGACATTTGTCCCAACTGTGTCTGGGCATCTGACAAAGCATGCCTTCACAGTCTACGTGATCTGAAAGCCAAGAAGATGAGGCTGTTTCTGGGCCTCACTCCACCTGTCATCCAGAACAAAGGCTAAGAGAGAGGGCTCTGCAGCCACAAGCCTGGGTCCCTTGTATATAGCAAGATAGTGAGATCCCATTTCATAGTACCTACATCATAGGATTACAGTGAAAATTAATTTAACATATAAGTGATTACTATAGGTAGTATTGAGTACATCTGGCCTTTTATCGTCTAAAAGGAGTAATTTACTTTGTGATATTTTGGACTCGTGGGGCTTACTATGATTATTTCTGAAACAATTGAACAGGAAGAAAGTATGCGTCTTGGTTTTATTACCTGTGAAACTCACAACCAGCAAGTCTGGGTCTGTCTTGTTCGCTACTCTATCCTCAGTCCCTGTGCTGTAGGTATTATTATTACAGCCATTTTACAGATGTGGAAAAGGCACGAAGAATTAAGTGACTTGCTCATGTCATACTGTGAATACTTGGCAGAGCTTGGATTAAGGATCCAGGCAGCCCTGGTATAATGGAGACATTGGATAAATATCTCCATTTTTTGATATTGATTTAGAAAATATTAGGAAATGTAATTACATAAAAATAAGTGTTCTCCAAGGTATTTCAGTAAGTTTTTATTTGCTGAAAGAAAATTCTTTGACATTCACAGACTCTGGGAATGTGATCACTTCTGTTTATTGAATGCCACTCACTAACCATAGATCTTACATGCATGAACTTAATCTATAACATCCTTAGGATTAGATATGAGCAATCACATTTTGCAGATGAGAAGCTGAGCTTCATAGAAATTGTCACCTGCATGGAGATCACAAAGCATTAGGTGGTCTCCCGGCCCGCGGGATAGTCGAAGCAGGCCCTGGAGGAGGGGGTGGGAATTTGGGGAACAAGAGATACGAGAAATGGAGACAAGACAGTGCTCTGATCAAATCTCTTTTAATGGCGGTAATGCAGTGCCTTATATACACTTGGAGGGAAAGTGGTTGGGCCAGGGCGAAGATGATCTCATCGCAGAGGGCGTGACCAAGTAGGTATTGGTTTCTCTGGTCGAACGTCATGTTGCACCTGCGCTGTCAGGTAGTAATTTTCGCGGGCGCGGGAAAAATAGGTGAAGAAGAAGCAGGAAGAGCGCCATCTTTTATGAGGTATTAATACAGGGAAAAAAGGCAAAGATAGGGAGAAGGCGTGGGGTGGAAATGAATAGAGCTCAGGCGTTCCCAATCGTCAGCTATCATTCGCTATGGCCGGGGCTTGCAGCTCCGGACAAGGTGGCAGAAGGGGGATTAGCACCAGGGTTCCATACTCCTAAATCTGTGCTTTTCTGCTGATCTATTTCCATGGTGGTGAGGACAGCTCGGAGAGAGGGCTGCTGTAGTTCCTTAAGCATCCAGAGCCTCAAGACTAAAGACTCACTCTGGAAACGAGGGTCCTCAGGCTTTCTAGACCTGTCACGTAAGCCATCTAAAGGTCATTCAGTTCTTAAACTGGCCATCAGTAACTGGCATTTATCTGATTAAGAGGCAGACAAATTCCTGCACTAAATTCCAGTGCTTGATAAACTTTCCACCATAAAGCTTGTCTTGTTTGATATTTCTTCCTTTTAAAAAATAAAGAATCTTTATACCCTGGGAAAAGGATAATTAAAAATAAAAATTTTAAAAATGCAGACTCTAATTGGCAGAGTTTGGAAGAATGAACAAGAACTTGAAGGTATATATTGGGGAGCCAGAAGGAAAGTTGGAATGAGTGTGGAAATGGGAGCAATTAATTTCTAGCTTTCTAGCAATTAATTGTTATCTACAAGAGGAGTTTAGGCCTATTTACCTTTGAAACCAAAGGGGAGTTTGCAAGAAGCATTATTTAATGATTTAAAAAATAGATTTTTAAATATTTAAGATAAAGGCTAACACTAGCTAGATAATAAAGCTTTTAAATATTTTACCATAGTATATTACTAGCATGACTTATATTTCAGACTGTGTCCTGATTTTGGATACTTTACATTTCTGCAGATTACTTTTTAGATCACTAATCAAAATTAAATAATGCCGACTCTTAATTACAATGATAATTTTTCATAGGCTGCAAAGAGAATGGCAATCTTAAAAATAAATGCTTTTTTCTAAATGAATTCTTTCTGAAATAATTTGCTTATATGAGTAATTTGTAGAGATAGTTATGATAGAAGGGGTTATGACTAGAAGTAATGGGATGAAATGAAGTAGCAAAAAATTTGGAATGAAATTAGAAAAATAAACAAGAAAAAATTAACAAGAAAAAAGAAAAATAAGGTTTTAAACTTTAGACTGTGTGAAACAGTCTTCTTGGGGAGTAGGAAAAAGTCCTGGCTATTCAAAATATTAGCTAAGGCTCAACATGATGATGAGGGTGTTTATTCAGCAGGGAATATCCCAGTGCTTTGTAAACACCAAGATTATTCTCAAGCGTGCTTCTAATGTTATCCCACAAATCCAGAGCAGGTACAACATTGGTGTCTGTGAGTAAACATTGAATTTTAATTCCACCCCAAGTGATTATTCCCCAAAGTAATTTTCTTTAGAGGTATAAATTGTCTGACCCTATCCACTTGGAGGCAAGGGAATGTTTGTCTTGAGGAGTTATGATCAGCTCTATTCTGGAGCTGCAGAACTGAAGGTGGGAAACAAGCTCTCTGGGTGAATCTGGTTAAGGTTCTCTTGCTGACAGTCCTTAAGTCACAAAAAACCACCACCAACCCAGATACCAGCTGAGTCTCACTCAGTTCATCTAGGCATTTTTCTCAGCACAGAGTTTTTGTAAGTTCTCCAGGCGGTTCTAAAGCATAGCCAAGACTGAGGACCACTCCCAGAGCTGCTGAGACTTATTTACAAACCATCTCTTACCTGCAGTAAAAACCTGCCTCTGCTTTTTGATTCTTGTGAGCCTTTGTTTACCGTCTGTGCAGTTTTCTCTGTATTCAAGGAAGATGGGCTATAATGCCAAAGTTCTTAAACCTTTTAATTCCTTGTCGCTTGGATCATCTAACAAAAGCAATAGACCCTTTTCCAGGAAAATGCACTTTGTCTTTATCTTGGATATAATTTAAGCATCATTTAGAATCCCTGAATCCCATCTCTAAAAGCACGAAGTCCCTATCTTATCTAGATAATGTCAGAAACCAGATGCTCCTGTTCTTCTTTAACTTGAGTTGTTGCTTCTAAAAACCTGTGCCTGAGCACAGGTGATATGGTTTGGCTCTGTTTCCCCACCCAAATCTCATCTTGAATTGTAATCCTTGTAATCCCCATGTGTTCAGGGAGGGAAGTGATTGGATTATGGGTTTCCCCCATGCGGTTCTCGAAATAGTGAGTTAACTCTCACGATATCTGATGGTTTTATAAGCATCTGACAGTTCCCTGGCGTGTTAGTCTTCTGCTGCTGCCTTGTGAAAAAGGACGTGTTTGCTTCCCCTTCCACGATGATTGTAAGTTTCCTGGACCTCCCTAGGCATGCAGAACTGTGAGTCAATTAAACCTCTTTTTTATAAATTACCCAGTCTCGGGCAGTTCTTTATAGTGGTGTGAAAACTAATACAACAGGAGACTAGTGCATTTGTCGTGTCCTTTCACAAAGAAGTAGAAGAGATCACTGGTAAAGCCCCATGCTGTAGTCTACTCGTGGGGCTGTTAAAAGGTTGTTTGGGCCTGGCGTGGTGGCTGACACCTGTAATCCTAGCACTTTGGGAGACTGAGGGGGGTAGATTGAGCTCAGGAGTTTGTGACCAGCCTGGGCAACATGGCAAAACACCATTTCTATTAAAAATACAAAAAGTTAGCTGGGCATGGTGGCCTACGCCTGTAATACCAGCTACTCAGGAGGCAGAGGCACGAGAATCACTTGAGCCTGGGAGGTAGAGTTTACAGTGAGCTGAGATGGCGCCACTGCACTCCAGCCTGGGAGATAGAGTGAGACGCTGTCTAAAAAAAAAAAAAAAAATGTCTGGAACTCTAGAGGTACAGGGACAAGAATATAGTAATTCAAAACCAGAGCATAATTCTAACAGTGCAACCCCATAAACGTTACAGAAAGATGCAGTGGGATGATTTGTTTAGGTTTGGGTGACCAGAACCAATCTCAGCAGCAGAGTAGATGAGATTAGCTTGATTGGTTTAGTTGGTGTTCATCCGCGCAACAGGGAGAGTGGATGGACATTACAGGGGCCACTGTGGAAACAATCACAGTCAACACAGGTTCTCTCTGGTTACACTGTGGCAGCTCTAGAACATGTTATATTAACTGCATGTTTTTGGATCTCATGACTTCACTGACATGTCCACATCTCTAAAGCAGTGGCCATCATTTTATCAGGAAACTCCATACATACAGCTAAGTTCAAGCGCCTTTTTAAAAAAATTGTTTTTCTATTGTTGAATGGTTTTATTTTTCATCTAAAATTTAAGAAACTGTATAATCAGTATAAATGGGCTTGTCTTACGGCAATTTAAACACAATTTAGTATTAAAGAAGACACCTTTGAAACTGGATGGTATTGTTTTATGTTACTTAATAGAGAAATTGGTTTGAATCATAGCTCCTCTAAGTATTCATCTGAACTGATATTTTTTTCTGTTGTGAAGGAGAAAGAAACAATGTCATCTTTAATCCCAAGAAATACTCTTCCGTTTATTTGTTTGAAAAGTTTAGGCTTCTTTGTTTTTTGGTCTTTGTGCTTGGAAGCACTCAAAGTTAGAAAATCTAGGTGAAATGAATGATAGTCTTAAAACATGACTTAGGAAGAGTTACAGAATTTGTTTAAATCATTAACTCTAGATGGTGAAAAGTAGTTAACTATGAACACCTTCTCCCAAAGAAAATAGGCCCAGTTTATGAATGAGTTCTGCAAAACTTTTAAGAGCAGATAATTATTATTATAAACTGTTGAAGAATATTAGAAAAGTAGGGGCTTCTTTGTTTACACAGCTAGCATATCCCTGAGGACAAGAATGATACGCAACGGGAAATTATAATCCAATTTGAGAATACAAATGCAAGTATACAAATTAAATATTAATAAATCAAATCCAGTGGTATATTAAAAATGCATGATGAAAAAATAGGTTTCATCTCATGGATAAAAAGGTGGTTCAACAATACAATTCATATTAATCAAATCACTATGTTAGCAAATGAAAATGGGCCAAATTCAATCTTCAACTGGGATAATCTTTTAAAACATTCTTTGTAAACTAAAAGTAGAAAGAGAACTCCCTTAAATCCCACAAGAAACCCGAGTTTCATCCTCGGGAGCCATCTTCACTATAATGGGTAAAAAGGCAAAGATAACCGCTATAACTCTCACCATGCAATGTTTTATGGAGGTTCAAATCAGTAAAAAACATCAGGTAAATAATCTGGAAAACTATTGTGACTTAGAAGAAAATCAGCAAATATGGTTGGAAACAAGGACATACAAAATTGATGGCATCTACAATTACTGGTTAGAAAATATAATGAACAAAGCCATTTGCAATTAGCAACTCATCCCTAAAAGACCTAATAAGAAGTGTTAGAACTAGGCCAGTTGCGGTGGCTCAAGCCTATAATCCCAGCACTTTGGGAGGCTGAGGTGGGCGGATCTCCTGAGGTCAGGAGTTCGAGACCAGCCTGGCCAACATGGCAAAACCCTGTCTCGACTAAAAATAAAAAAATTAGCCAGGTATGGTGGCAGGTGCCTGTAACCTCAGATACTTGGGAGGCTGAGGCAGGAGAACCTCTGAACCCAGGAAGTGGAGGTTGCAGCGAGCCAGGATTGTACCACTGCACTCCAGCCTGGGTGACAGAGCAGGACTCCGTCTCAAAAATAAATAAATAAATAAAAAACAATAAAACTATATTAATAAAACTAAAAATACAGAACATAAGTCAAAGCGCGCGCGCGCGCGTGTATGTGTGTGTCTGTCTGTCCTGGATGGGAATAGTTAACATTATTAGGACATAAACCTGCCTTAAAGTTACTGATAAATACAATCCTAATGAAAATTCCATCAGAATTTTTGTTAGAAACCTGAAGTTTATTCTAAAGGTCACACAGAAGAGGCAAATGCACAACAGTAACAAAGACATTTATGAAAAAGAACACAAGGGTTGGGGCTTCCCTGCCAGGCAGGAAAACATAAACCTGTAGTAAATAAAACAGGCAGCAGCTCAGAAATAGACATAGTGATCAGTGAGACCCAAAGAGGCCCGAGGCAGGCTCTTGCAAATGCAGGGAGTTAGTTTCGTCACAGGCAGCCTTTCAAATCTGAGATAAAGAGGGGACAACTTAGTAAATGATTACTGGACAATTTCCCACACATTTGAAAAAACAGTCACTATAGCTCTTACAGAACACTAGAGTCACTATAAAGCTCTTATATGTTCACAAGAGACGGATTTAAGAAAGACTGAAATCCTTTTGGAGGGTAATTTGTCACTATAAAAAATAGAAAACAACATTACAAAGCAAAATTATAAAATTACTAAAGAAAATATAGGAAAGCATTTTTATAACTTCAAGTTGAAATAGGCCTTTTTAAACAAGACAAAAATTCTAGAAACATATAATTAAATCTTTTAAAAATTAGTATAGAAGACTGAAAATATGAGCAGTAAGACTGAGAAAAACATTTACAATTTATTTAGAGACAGGTTCTCATTCTGTTGCGGAGGCTGGGTTACAGCAGCACAATCATGCTCTCTGTAACCTTGAACTCCCTGCCTCAAGCAATTCTCCCATCTCAGCCTCCCAAAGTACTGGCATTACAGGCGTGAACCACTGTGTCTGGCTACAATATATTTAACAAGTAAAGACAAATCAGCAAGATATAACTTAAAACAGCTGAAGGATGTAAATAAACAATTCATGGAAAAGAAGATAAAAATGGACAAATGAAAAGATTCTCAATCTCACGAGTAATCAAAGAAATACAAACTAAAGCCCTTAAATTTTTACCGTTCAACTGTCAAAATTAGAACATTTATCTCAATTTTTTGGTAAAAATGCAGGAAAACACATTTCAAGAAACTCTAGGTGAAAGTATAGCTTGATGTATCCTGTTTGGAAGGCAATTTGCCACTCTATAAAAATGATAGAGAGTTCATGCCATTTGGGTCATGCATTTCATTTCTCCAATTCAAATCTTCAGAAATACTTATAATAAATCTAGAAACAAATGTACGAAGAGATTCTAGCATTGTTTCTTAGCATAAACAATTGGAAATTATCTAAATCTTCAGCAAAACATAGTATCTCTATTACTATTGAATACAACATAGCTTTTAAAACAACAATAATTGAAAATCATCAAGTCACAAAACATAGCTAGAACAACATGATAAAAACAATTTTATTTATCCTGCATAGCCCAATGGTCATGAATTCCCACCTTGCAGCCTTTTGTAGTGCAATCAATAGATACTCTTGACTACTGGCAGGTGAACCCAAGTGTTTAATCCTTCTCTTCATGATAAAATTTTTCAGCTGAGCACTGAAATACAAAATTAGATCCTCACAGAGTGAAAAAGCAAGACAAACTGGAAGAAGATACTCACAAAGCATACATTTAACCAATGATTTCTATCTAGAATCAATCAAAATGTTAAATAGAAACTCCTATAAATCAATAAGGTAGTAAGTCAAATTAAAAATAAATGGCAGAAGCACATCTGGGATGACAGAGGAAGGACCTCCAAAAAATCCATTTCTATGTAAAAGCAGTAAGAACATTAACAAAAGTGGAGAAAAATAAACTTTTCCAAAACTCTGAAAGTTAACCAAAGGTTTACAACAATCCAAGGGCATATCTATTCAAAAAAAAAAAAAAGTGTAATATCAGTAAAAACAGTGAGTTTTGGGACATTTTAACTTGCTCCATCCTCTTCCCACTTGCTCCGCAGAAGCTATGAAAGCTAACAGTCTTGTAACCATGGTAACTGTAAAAACCAGCAGCTTAGCAGCTACTGGGGAGAAGGAGAGAACAAATTTGGAGCTGCTCCAAAAGCTCCATCCCCAGAAAATTGTTACTATTTGACCCGTCTGGCTGTTCCTGAGAAAAGCTCCACTTTCAGGATTTGTCTCTATTTCGCCCCACTCAGATCTTGCTTTTGCCTATCCTCAGGGTGTTTATCAAGAAGAATCAGTGTCAAGATTGTTTGACATCACAACCACCTGACGTGGGGATAGAAGCTGGGATACACAGGAGGCTGATCAAAAGACTTGAAAGAAAAAAACATGGGAATAAGTTATCCACAGGGCACATTGAAAAGCTCTTGCCTATGCCTGGGAATCTAGAAGACTACATGCCTGTGCAGGGCTGTGCACAAGCTCAGGAAAGACCCAGGAAAACTTGAATCTCTCACCTCTGGTTTACTTTGAAGCTCTGTGTAAATAGAAAGTGAAATCTAAGGCAGATTTGTATACTGATGCAGCGTAAAAGGCATGTTGTAGCACATACCCAGAGCTCCTTGGCAAAGGCTGGGAGGCTTGCTGGTTCAAGGAATTTAAGGAATCTCTGTTCAATCATTATCATACTCACTAGAGACTTCAGGGCTGCACAAAAAAGAACAAAGTCTTTACAGAACTCATCCAGGAAAGTTGCTAAACAAAGAGCAACAGCAATGACCTGCAACAATGACAAACCCATACAGAATAAGGGATGATCTGATTTCCAGGATTGCTACATGTTTTCTTTTGAAATGTCTAATTTTCAGCAAAAATTATAAAACAGAAACAGAAAAGTATGGTTTATACACAGGGAAGGAAAAGCAATGAGTAGAAACTGTCACTGAGGAAGCCTGGATGTTAGACATACTGTACAAAGACTTTAAATTAGTTTTGTAAATATGTTCAAAGAGTTAATAATGTTTAAAGAATTCAGGGAAAGAATGAGAATGATGTCTCACCAATTAGAGAATATCAATAAAAAGATAATTGCTTTCTCAGACTTTGGGCTAAGATAAAGTGTAATAAAAGATAAAAATTCTAAGAAAATAGAAATTGCTGTTTTGAAAAGTAAGATATTAGAGTATTTCAGCAGATAATTTGAGCTGATAAAAGAAAAAAATCGGTGAACTTAAAGAGGAGTCACTTGAACTTTTCTAGTGTGAGGAACAGAAAATAAAAATAAAGTCAAAAAAAATCAGAATTCAATTGGAATCACTGGAATACTAACATGCAAAATTCATAATCAATGTTTCAGGAAAGGAGAAAGGGCAAGAAAGTAGAAAGAATATTTTACAAAATAATGGCAGGAAACTTCAAATTTAATGAAAAACATTCATCTATACATATAAGAGGCTTAACAAATTCCAAGCAGGACAAACCCAGAGGTCAAAACCTAGGCACTTCTGAGTTGAAAGTCAAAGACAGATAATCTTAAAAGGAGCAAGAGCAAACTGACTCAGCACATATAATGGGTCCCCGATAACATTAATAGTTGACTTTTTATCATAAATCATGTAAGCCAGATGGCAGTAGAATGACATTCAAGTGCTAAGAGAAAACATTGTTGGCCAGGTGCAGTGGCTTATGCTTGTAATCCCTGGACTTTGGAAGGCTGAGGCGGGCAGATCACGGGGTCAGGAGTTCGAGACCAGTCTGGCCAACACAATGAAACGTTGTCTCTACTAAAAATACAAAAATCAGCTGGGCATGGTGGCAGGTGCCTGTAATCACAGCTACTCGGGAGGCTCAGGTGGAGAATTGCTTGAACCCAGGAGGCGGAGGTTGCGGTGATCTGAGATCGCGTCACTGCACTCCAGCCTGGGTAACAGAGCTAGACTCTGTCTCAAAAAAAAAAAAAAAAAACTTGTCAGCCAAGAAGTCTATATCAAGAAACACCCATCCTTCAAAAAGTAAGCAGAAATTTGGATGTTTTTAGATACAAATGAGAGAATTAATCACTACTGTACTTGCCCTCAAAAAACACAAACTCAGACTGAAATAAATAAATAAAAAAAAACTAGACAAACTCAAATGTGTATGAAGAAATAACACCAATAAAGGTAACTACATATGTAAAGTATATAAGGCATATAAAGTATAAAAGATAATATCAATGTGCTTTTGTTGGTTTTTTTTTTTTTTTTTTTTTTTGGAGACATAGTCTTGCTCTGTCACCCATGCTGGAGTGCAGTGGTATGGACTCAGCTCACTGCAACCTCCACCTCCTGTGGTCAAGCAATTCTCATGGCTCAGCCTCCTGAGTAGCTAAGACTACAGGCAAGCACCACCACACCCAGCAATTTTTTGTATTTTTAGTAGAAACAGGATTTCGCCATGTTGGCCAGGCTGGTCTGGAACTCCTGACCTCAAGTGACCTGCTTACCCCAGCCTCCCAAAGTGCTGGAATGACAGGCGTGAGCTACTGCACCTAGCCAATATCAATGTACTTTTGTTTGTACCTCTTCTTTACACTTAACGTGATTTAAAAAGACAACTATATAAAACAATAATTATGAAGATATTGAAGAACTTAAGATGTATAAAAATGTAATTTATTTGACAATAGTAGCACAAAAGAAGGGGAGGAAATAGAGGTGTATAGAAGAAAAGTTTTTGTATACTTGGAAAATTAAGTTGGTATTAATCAGAACTAGATTTTTTAAAGTTTTGTTTTTGACTGACACATAGTAATTGTGTATACTTATGGGGTACAATGTGATGTTTTGATACATGTATACATTATGTAATGATTGAATCAGGGCAATTAGCATGCTCATCACCTTTAAACATTGCCGTTTCTTTGTGATAAGAACATTCAAAATCCTCTTTTCTAGCGATTTTGAAATGTATAATACATTATTATTAACTATAGTTATCCTGTGCAATAGAACACCAGAACTTATTCCTCATATCTAACTAATTTTGTGCCTGTTGACCGACATCTCCACATCCTTTCCTGTCCCCTCCCATCTGCATCCTCTGGTAATTACTACTCTCTCAACTTCTATGGGATCAACTTTTCTTAGATTCTGCATATGAACGAGATCAGGTGGTATTTGTCTTTCCGTGCCTAGCTTATTTAACTTAACATAATGTCCTCTAGATTCATCCATGTTGTCACAAATGACAAGATTTCACTCCTTTTTATGGTTGAATAATATTCCATTTGTGTATATATACCACATTTAAAAAATTCACCTTTTGGTGAACACTCAGATTGGTTTCTTATCTTGGCCATTGTGGGTAAACACAGGGGGGTTTACCACAATAAACATGGGAGTGCTGATGTCTGTTCAACATACTGATTTTATTTCCTTTGGATATACACATACACAGTAGAAACATTGCTGAATCACAGTAATAAGTTCTATTTTTAATTTTTTGAGGAATTTCTATCTTGCTTTCCCTAATGACTGTACTAATTTATATTCCTACCAATAGTGTGCAAGAGTTCCCTTTTCTCCAAGAACTAGATTATTATAAGTTAATATGTTAATTATAATCCCCAGAGTAACCACTAAGAAAAATAACTGAAAACATATAGTAAAATAAACAACAAGGAATTAAAATGTCATACTAGAAAATGTAAATTTAAAACAAAAGAAGATAGTAATGGAGGTACAAAAGAAGAAAAAATATATTAAAAATGTAGACTAAAAAGACAAAAAAAAGCAGACAAATTCTACGTTATCAATAATTACACTGACAAGAAATGAAACACTTCAAAAGGCAGAGATTGACAGAATGGATCTTAAACAAATAATCCAAGGATACACTACCTACAAAGAAAAACGATTTATGTTAAAAGAAACAAATAGTTTAAAGGTAAAAGGAGGAAAAAAGCTATGCTATGCAAACAGTAACCAAAAGAGACCTAGAGTACCTCTACTAAATAGACAAACTGTTGCTAGAGACAAAGATAGACGGTTTATAATGATAAAGGAGTCAATTCATCAGGAAGATACAAGAATTAAAAACATACATGTATCTAATAACAGCTCACAAAATACATTAAACAAAAACTGAGTGCATTGAAGGGAGAAACATAATATAAAAATAACAATTGGGGACCCCACTTTTAATAATGGACAGAACAACACGGCAGTAGGTTAAGGAACTAGAAGACTTGAACAACACTATAAGCCAAGTAGATATGGCAGACATCTATAGAATACTCCACCCCAAATCATCAAAATATACATTCTTTTCAAATGCAGATGGAACTTTCTCCAGGATAAACAATACATCAGGATGTAAGACATACCTCAGTAGACTTGAAAGGCATAAAATCATACAAAGTATGTTCTCTGACTTTGAGGAAATGAAATCAGAAATCAATAACAGAAGAAATTGAAATCAGAAGAAAATTCGAAAAATTGACAAATAAGTGGAAATTTAATAAGTAGAAGTAATGGTAGGCTTGATATTGGGTACGGTGTACACTGCTCAAGTGATGGGTGAACCAAAATCTCAGAAATCACCGCTAAATAGTTTATCCATGTAACTAAAAACCACCTGTACCTCAAAAACTATGGAAATAAAATGAAAGAAGTAGTGATAGGTTGGGTTTGCTCTAGGACTTCCTCAATCAAATGAGGATCATTAGATTATTATCAGTTTTTTTTTTTTTTTTTTCCTACCTTTTCTTTTCTTGAGACACAGTCTCCCTCTTTCGCCCAGACTGGAGTGCAGTGGCGCCATCTCGGCTCACTGCAACCCCTGCCTCCAGGATTCAAACGATTCTCCTGCCTCAGTATCCTGAGTAGCTGGGACTACAGGTGCGCACCACCACACCTGGCTAATTTTTGTATTTTTAATAGATATGGGGTTTCACCCCATTGGCCAGGCTGGTCTGAAACTCCTGACCTCAAGTGATCTGCTTACCTTGACGTCGTCCCAAAGTGCTGGAATTACAGGCGTGAGCCACCACACCCAGCCTGTTATTCAGTTCTAAATATTTATACGTTTTAGTACGCTTATTTGAGTTATGAGTTATGTTGAACTGGGATTTTTCTAATTTCTAGTTTTCCAATCTTTTTGCTGTTTATTCTAATTTAATTACATTTTGGTCAGAGAATGTGGTCTGTGTGATATGTATTCTCTGAAATGTGTTGAAAATTTATGTCCCAATATGTGATTGGTACTTATTAATGTTTTTTTCTGTGCTTGAAATTAACATGTATTATCCAATTAGAGCTGGCAATACTTTATGTTCATTAAATCAAGCTTGTTAATTGTATTGCTTTAATATTTTATCCTTTCTGGGTTTTTCCTTTGCCAGATCCATAAATGACAGACAGAGATTTAAAATGTGTCAATACAAGGGTGGATCTGTCAATTTAAACTTAGAGTTCTATCAATTTTATCTTTATTTTGAGGTACTGTTATGTTGAATTTAATCATTTCTTCCTCATATTTAGTAAGGGACCTTATAAAACTAGTAATGTTTTCTATGTTAAACACTTTTTTCTTTTTTATGTGAATGTAGTAATTATATCCACTTCTCCCCCAGCTGTATTTTAGAGTAGTATAATTTCAAGCTTACCAAAAAGTTTTATAAGGAATACAAATGCTCTAATATCTCCTTCACCCAGATCCCCAAATTGTCAGGATTTTACCGCATTTGATTCCCTCCCGCTCCACCCTCAGTGGGGCAACTTCCTTAAAGACAAGGAAGTAATAGAAAGAAGAAGAGAGGAAGGAAAGGGAAGGAGAAAGAAAGAAATGAATACCAGTTTTTCTTTAGTTTTTTGCCTGGTATACATTTTCCCTTTTAAAAAATTTTAGTAACGCCTTTTTATAGTGTTCTTACATATATAATGTCACTGGATTTTTGTTAATCTAGCCCAATAATCTTTGTGTTTAAGTGTAGAGTGCAGTCACTTTTATTATAATTTTTGATATATTTGGGTTTATACCTGCCATCTTGTTTTGCGTTTTCTCATTGTAAGACTCTTGGTTTTTCCTTTTTCTCTCTTGCCTTCCTCTGTATTACTACTGTGGAAATAAAATGTTATACTTATTATGGTTACTCTAGAAATATACTGTATTTAATAAAATCTAAAATTAGTCATTATCAGCCAAGCACCGTGGCTCACACCTGTAATCCCAGCACTTTGGGACGCTGAGGCAGGCAGATTACCTGAGGTCAGGAGTTTGAGACCAGCCTGGCCAACATGGTGAAATACCATCTCTACTAAAAATACAAAAATTAGCCAGGTATGGTGGCACGTGCCTATAATCCCAGCTACTCAGGAGGCTGAGTCAAGAGAATTGCTTGAGCCTCGGGAGACAGAGGTTGCAGTGAGCAGAGATTGCATCATTGCACTCTGGCGATAGAGCGAGACCTTGTCTCAGTAAATAAATAAATAAGATAAAATTAGTCACTATCTTTACCTTTCTCCTGCACAATACAATGATGTTAGGACATTACTTTGAGTTACAGGCATCCTGATGCACTTACTATTGCTGTCCAGTAGTGTCAATGAGAGCCACCAACCTTTATTAGTGTGCTTGCAGTTAGGAATTATAAGAAGAAATTTTTTCTGTTTTTACTCAGGACCAAGATTGATACAACCAGGTTTCTTTTCTGTTCCCTTCTGCAGGGTAAGTTTATTTCTACTTTGCCTTTACCCTGACTCTGTATCTCTCTAGGGTCCTGGCTTCCTGTAAGTGGTCCTGTTAGTTTCTCTTGTTACCTTAGGCAGGTTCCAGGTTTGGTCTCTTAGTCCTTGACCTTGCATGGCCTACAGAATGGAAGCAACAGTGGCCAGGGTTTGGCACCTTGGTATTTGGACAAGTAACCTGTGAGTAAAGAGTTATATCAGGCTTGGGTTGATGAAGGCCTGCAGAAAACAGTGGAGCTCAGATGAACAGGGAAGGTAGTGTCTACTTGTTTGTTGTATGACAGTCAACACTTGCATCATGGGAGGTGTTAGCTGGCATACAGCACGTGAATCCTCATAACTAGAGGGGTTTAAAAGATTGGTCAAATATGGAGGCTGTGGCTTCTGTGTGTCAAGTTGACCTACACACCTTGCCTGTTGTCTCTGGCAGCCCCATGTGGGTAAGCGGGTGGGAGAATTGTATAGTTGGCATCATGCTGGGTCAGTCAATGAGACAAAGATGCTGCACCTGAAATATCTGCTGCCTGGGATCCTTCTATAATTCTAAGTGAACAGAATATTTGATTAAAGGCTATTTGGGTCTTCTAAGTCTAACTGCACACTCAAACCCATAATTCAGCCATGGTGTTGTATTGCTTGCATGCTCTATGCTTCTATTTATTTACCTGTATAAATCCCATAGATTTTAAGAGTTGTGCACCTAGCCCAAAATAACTGCCTCATAACTATTAGTTGCTATTACTATCATAGTCATTATCTTACTGAACAATTGTGGTTGTTTTCAGTAGGAGGGTGGTTTAGTTTCCCTAGTCCATTACACTGCAGAAAATAGAAGCCCATACATTTGATCACAAGCAGGACTATGCAGTTAGCTGTGTTACCTGAGGCAAATTACTTGACCTCTCAGTTGGGAGGAGACTGGAGAATTCTGCTTCCATCAATCTCTCCCTCTCGGTTACTGCCACACAATGCATTAAAATGGTTTCTAAGAAGAGTCTGCAATCTGTACTTTGCATTCTGTGTCTGTCTTTTCCTTCCCCTCCTTGATATTTTAAAAGCATTGTAATGGACTAAGCAAAAATATATGAAGATACTTCACAGAGAAGGAAGTAAAATGAAATGACTTTGTAGCCCACTATACTAATGGTCTCTAACTCCAATGCCTGTAGGAGTGAGACAGGTAACATAAGTAGATGAGGTGTGCTGGGCCAGACAGTAGCAAATGATGGAAACTGTGGTGAATGGGAGAGCACAGGCCTCATTTCAAAGGGTGCCACTCCTACCCAGCTCTAGCCAACTGCTACCATGCAGGAATGTGGGTCCAGAATAGTTTTTTTCTGAATTTTTCCCAAAAGGCAGAAATGATAGTTTGTTTTGGTAAAATCTCCTAACTTTTAAATATTGAAACTATTTCATATTCTGTTTTAAAACCATTCTGTGTCTGGGCACTGTGGCTTACACCTATAATCCCGGCACTTTGGGAGGCTGAGGTGAGTTGATCACTTGAGGGCAGGAGTTTGA
Source organism: Macaca fascicularis (assembly GCF_037993035.2). Taxonomy (NCBI): domain Eukaryota; kingdom Metazoa; phylum Chordata; class Mammalia; order Primates; family Cercopithecidae; genus Macaca; species Macaca fascicularis. The sequence continues at coordinate 24,452,042 of NC_088383.1, forward strand.
TGTCAGCTTGGCCAACGTGGCAAAGCCCCATCTCTACTAAAAATACAAAAATTAGTGAGGCATAGTGGCAAGCACCTGTAGTCCCAGCTATTTGGGAGGCTGAGGCAGGAGAATTGCTTGGACCCAAAGGATGAAGATTGCAGTGAGCTGAGATCACACTGCTATACTCCAGCCTGGGCAAAAGAGGGAGACTCTGTCTCAAGTAAATAAATTAATAAATAAAAATAAAACCATCCTGCATGCCTAACAAACACATTGGTAAGTTCTCTTCAGCTCATGGACTGTCATTTTGCAATTTGTGAGTGAAACTCTTCTTGTTCTTTTTTCTAGGGTTAGGTAATTATAATAAATCTCTGGATACAAATACTCATTTAAAATAACTTTATTAGTAGCTACTTTACCATAATATATAATGAATAAAATTCAAGAGTAAGAGTTTTAGTTCACGAAGGATGACATGAAATTAACGGTAATCCAATTGTCTGGGAGTTAATCCATTGTGGGGTAAAGTAATATTCTTTCTCTTGTGGAAAATTATAGTAAAATGTGATATATTTTTAGAAGAATCACTGACAAGTGGAATAGAGAATAAAAAGAAATAATAAAATAGAACTGCATTTAAAATAATAGCACATAGAAAAAGAATTAGAGAAAAGATAGATCTTAATGCCATGATGTCAGACTTATAAAAAGCATAATCTCCCAAGCACAAATACCAATTCTTTCTTGGCTTTAGTGATTGCATCTAAAAATATTACAGCTTCCTTTAAAGCAGGTTATAATTCAGATGAGTATGTGCAAACATAGCAAACCTTGGAAGTTATAACATATCCCACAGGTAGCACTTTTCACCTAGTAAAGTGAGAAAACTACTTCAGGGTCACATATCCAGGAGAGTAATTGAACCTGGAGAAAACAGGAGATGCTGGCATTAGGCTGGGAACTGGCTTTTACTGAGTTTGAGATGGAGTCCTGATTACAGGTGCTGAGTGAGATGCTTTTCAAAGGACGAGGCAAACAGTTGGAAAATAGTGTTGCTGCAAGGCTGAGTCTTATTTCTAATAAAAAGGAGGGGAGCCAATACTTCTCATATTTGTGAGTTGCAGAGAATGTACTTGGGAATAGGCAATTGTTGAGTTTCATCCCTCAAAACATTAATGGGTAAACGTAAGCATTGTAAGTCATGGTTCTCTGTCTGACTACCTATAGAGATGAAGTAACACTACCTAGGTGACAGTATTAGTTTCCCAGAGCTGCCGTAACAAAGTACCAAAAACCATGTGGCTTAAAACAACCAAAATGTTTAGGCTTATAGTTCTGGAGGCTAGAAGTCTGAAATTAAGGTGTCATCAGGACTCTGCTTCTTCTGAAGGCTCCAGGGAAGAATCCTTCCTCGCCCCTCTTCTCAGCTTCTGATAGCTCCCAGCAATCCTTGACTTGTGGTTTCATCACTCCAACGTCTGCCTCCATCTTCACATAGCCTTCTCCCTGTGCCTTTGTATGTTCAGATCTTTGTCTTAGAAGGACGGCAGTCGTTGATGTACAACCCACCCTGATTTAGTAAAAACTCCTCTTCACTTGATTACATCTGCAAAGACTCTATTTCCAAAAAAGGTCATATTCACAGTACAGATTGAATATCCCTAATCTGAAAAATCAAAATCCAAAATGCTCCAAAATTGGAAACTTTTTGAGTGCTGACGTGACACCACAAGTGGAAAATTACATTGCACACTAGAACTCATGTGGCAAGATACAGTTAAAATGTAGATACATGACACACCTTCAGTGCTCCCAAGGGAAAAAAGATGACCATAAGTGACCTTAGGAAACAAAGATAAACTATTGCAGTTCTATGCTGGAAGTGATGAATGAATGTTAATGAAAAAATAGAAAAACACTGCATAAAACTAAAACTGAAGATTTTGATTGTGTACTGAAAGGGAGGATCCATCAGCACAGCAGTGAGTACATACCACTTAATGGTTTGCTGATCATAAAACAAGCAAAGATCTATCATGATGAACTGAAAATTGAAGGGAATTATAAATACTCAACAGGCTGGTAGCTGAAATTTAAGAAAAGACACAGCATTAAATTTCTAAAGATTTGTGGTGATAGAGCATCTGCTGGTCACAAAGCAAAAGAGAAATTCATTGATGAATTTGCCAGAGTCGTCATTGATGAAAATCTAATGCCAGAACAAGTCTATAATGCTAATGAAACATCACTTTTTTTGTGTTATTACCCCAGAAAGATACTGACTACAGGCAATTAAACAGCCCTTGCAGAATTAAGGATGCCAAGGACAGAATAACTGTGCTAGAATGTGCTAATGCAGCAAGCACACATAAGTGTGAATTTGCTGTAATAGACAAATGCTTGCATCCTTGCTCCTTTCAAGCCGTGAATTAGTGACTTTCTTACCAGCCTATTATGCTAACAACAGGCATGGGTCACCAGGGACATCTTTTCTGATTGGTTTCACCAACATGTTGTGCCAGTGATACATGCTTACCACAGGGAAGCTAGACCAGATGGTGACTGCAAGATTTTGTTATTTCTTGACAACCGTTCTGCTCATCCTTCAGCTGAAATTCTCATCAAAAATAATGTTTATGCCATGTACTTTCCCCCAAATGTGACTTTATTCAGTCATGTGACCAGGGTATTCTTAGATCAATGAGAAATAAATGTAAAAACACCTTCTTGAGAAGCATGCTAGCAGTAGTGAACAGCGATGTGGATGGTAGAAGGCTTTCAAAAGAAACTTAGCATGAAGGATGCCATGTATGTGGTTGCCCACACTTGGAACACAATGACTACAGACACAGTTGTGCATACCTGGAACAAGCTCTGTCCTACAACTATGTTAACTGATGATGATAAGCAAGATAATTACTTATGCTAAGTGAGGAGGAAATGATGGTATGACCTCCTTACCGATGCAAAAACTATACCTTCAGAGTCCGTTAGTAAGCTGGGAGAAGTGGATTTTGAAGAAGCTTTTAACATCCATAATGAGGCTTCAGGTGTTCATTTATGGTGAAATAGCCAAAATGGTTTTGAATCAGTGTCACAGTCATAATAGTGATGATGAAGATGATTATGATAACACTGAAGCAAAAGTGCCTATAGACGACATGGTGAAAATGTATAATGGGCTTGTTGAAGGCCTAGAGCAGCAGGTATTCATAACCGGACAAGAAATCACACCAGTTTGTAAAATCAAACAGCAATTTCTAAGACAAAAACCCTTGTTAAGGAGACAGATGACTATGGAGGGAATATTTTTAAAAGCCACTCAGTAGAATGCCTCCTCATCCCTAGAAAACCCACTTCCTGGTCCCTCAACTTCTCCTGATGTTTTTGTTTTACTTAAAAAATACAGTGTACAGTAATGTTTTAATCATAACACCTTATTATAGGTGGAGACTAAAAGCCTGTTGCTGTTTATTGTTGCTGTTGTCAAACAGCTGATGCAGATATTCTGATGATGCTACTGTACTGCTTAGCTACCTTGAGCACATTTTCTTTTTTTTATTGTGTTGGTGGTATGTCATGTTTTTCACTGTTACATATGAAGAAGGGTAAGAAAATGATTACTTTTCTGTGGCATATAAATTAACAATCAGGATGATGGTGATGTCAAACAACCACGATTGTCCACATTGGGTGACTGAGATCATGACAGCTTTGCTTTCTGATGGTTCAATGTACACATATTTTTGTTTTATGCACAAAATTATTTAAAATATAAGAAATTACCTTCAGCCTATGTGTGTAAGGTATACATGAAACATAAATGAATTTTTTTGTTTAGACTTGGGTTTCATCCTCAAAATATATTATTATGTGTATGCAAATATTTTAAAATCTGAAAAAATAATTCAAAACCCAGAACACTTCGGTACTGGACTTAGGACTTCAACAAAGCTTTTTGGAGGACACAGTTCAACCCACAATGACCACAGCTTGCATAACTATGTAAAAGGCATGTGAAAGAAATGAAATAGAAATCTTGCTTTCAAATATCATGTTGGTATAAAACTAATTGTGGTTTTGCCTTTTTTTAACTTACATTATATGAAAGATCTGACACAGGTATGAATACAATTTAAATACAGTCCTATGCATAAAATATGGAGAGGATAATTTTAGAGCTTGAAATGATCTTCAAAATCATTTTTCCAGAGCCTTCATTTTACATATGAAAAATTATGGTGAACTGAAACTATCTTTGTTTTACTACTATAAAGAATATATATATTCTAATTTATTGATCTTTTCATTTTCCTTTTGCTATATCCATCAAGGTATTTCCCAGCCCAGAATTTTAATATTATGAATCAATCTTACTTTATAATTTTAGTTTTTTACACTTAAAACTTTTGTGTGAATTATAATACAGAATGTTCATTAATGCTTTTCTCCAAATCACTTAATTAAATAAGTTAGTTAAATAATGTTTAGCTAACTGATTATTTCTTTGCTGACTATAAATATGATGATCTTCTTCAATCTGCTACTTTATGCTCTGTTTTTTTTTTTTCATGGATTTGTCAATTCCTGAGTCAGATGCAAACTGTTTTAATTTCTGTGGTTTTACAATATGGTGCAATATATGATAAAGTAAGTCTTTTCAATCTTTTTTCAAACATATTTTGGTAGATCTCAAGTTGTTCTTCAAGTAGAATTTTTAGCATTTTTTTTTTACAGCTCTGAAAAGATTTTGTTTAGAGTTATGGTTGAGATTGCATTACATTTATGGACTCTTGCCCAGGGCACATCAGAGACAGAGCAGGCTAAGGAAGTGTTTATGTGGAGGGGAAGTCTGGAGTGGAGTGTCAGAGCCCAGATAAGGGGAAGAGGGAACCATTGCATAGCTATTGCTTGGTATTGCATGTCAAAGCCTGAGTAGGGCATGGAGATTTTCCACAAAGTGGGGATGCCCCAGTGGAGAAAGAACATGACATCAGGTCTATGATATTCCTACGAAAGATGCATTACTTAAATTCAGTCCTAAGGAAGCATCAGACAAGCCCAATGTAAGGAACACTCTACAAAACAACTGACCAGTAGTCTTCAAAGGGATCAAGATCATGAAGTGACGGGAAAAGTAAGAAACTGTTAAAGACTGAAGGAGAATAAGGAGATATTATAACGAAATGCTATGCATTCTGAGCTGAATATTTTTGCTATAGTTTTGTGTTTTGAGTCAGGGTCTCACTCTGTTGCCCAGGCTGGAGTGCAGTGGTGCGATCTAGGCTCACTGCAGCCTCTACCTCCTGGGCTCAAGTGATCCTCCTGCCTCAGCCTCTCGAGTAGCTGGGACTACAGGGATGTACCACCACACCCGTCTAATTTTTGTATTTTTTGCATAGACAGGGTTTCGCCACATTGCCCAGGCTGATCTCAAACTCCTGGGCTTCAGTGATCTCTCCCTGCCTCAGCCTCTCAAAGTGCTGTGGTTACAGGTATGAGCCACCACACCCAGCAGCTATAAATATTACTGAGACAATTGGTGAAACTTGAATATTGGGTTTGATGATTAGATGGTAGTAATATATCCATGTTAATTTCCCAATCATAATAATTGTACTGCCAGTATGTAGACCATCCTTTTCTGAAGAAATATACACTGAAAGTTTAGATGATGGGGAAACAGGAAAGCAATTGACCCTCAAATAATTCAGCAAATGACCTCAAAAAAACAGGTCATTGATTATACATCAACTTTTCTATAACTATGCTTCAAAAATAATTTTTAAAACAGGAAGCAATTAAATGCTGAAAGTTAATTTATAGACTAATTTGAGAGAGAATTTAATGTTTTCAAGATTCAATTTGAGAGAAAATTTGATGTTTTCAAGATTAAATTTGAGAGAAAATTTAATGTTTTCAAGATTAAATTTGAGAGAAAATTTAATGTTTTCAAGATTCAATTTGAGAGAAAATTTAATGTTTTCAAGATTCAATTTGAGAGAAAATTTAATGTTTTCAAGATTAAATTTTCCATTCCAGGAATATCTAATATATATCTCTATTTATTCAAGATTTTGAAAGATACTCTCCAGTATTATTTCTTCCATGCAGGACTTGTACCTTTTACTCTTAGGTATTTTATATTTTTATTGTTGCAAATGGGTCTTTTTTCCATTTGAGGATTTTTTGTTGGTCTTTGCTGTCACATGAAAAACCTATTGACATTGATAGTTTTATTTTGTACCTTTGGTACTCAGCCTACTTCTGACCTTTCATTAGTTCTATATCTTTAGTTCTTGCTCTTGTATTTCTTAGCACTAAATTATATATCTGCAAATAATTTTAATTTTATATCTTCAGTTTGCAAGTTTGTACATTTCTTTCTTCTAGTGATTCCAGAATAATGTAATACGTAGTTTTCTAAAATCTAATTTTAATTGACAACAATTGTACATATTTATGGGGTACATAGTCATGTTTTGATACATAATAATGTATAATGATCAGATCATGGCAATTAGTTTTGAAAGCTGATGTCCTTGTCTTAATCTGGGGTCTAGTAGGAATGCCAGTCATGATTTTCTGTTAACTCTGATACTTACTTTTTATTTTTAATAGATAATCTTTATCAGAGTACAAAAATACCCTATTATTCCTTACCTTGCTAAGAATTTTTTTCCCTATGAATTGGATATTGAATTTGATCAAATATCATTGTGGCAATTATCAAGATATTTCTATGACTTTTTTTACTTAACCAGGCTGAGTAATTAAATACCTAGTTTCCTTAAAGTTGACTCATTCATGAATTCTTGGAAATCATTCATCTTTGGGGTTTACATAGCATTGGGTTTAATGTGATAATGTTTTAGTAGGATTTTTACAACTACATTTGTAAACAATCTTTGTCTTCATTTGTTCACATCCATTATGATGTTCTTGTTCATTTTTAACTTTAAGGTAGTGGTAACCTCATAAAATTAACTGGAGAACATTCCAATTTTTCTGTCTTCTATAATTGCGCAGATAACATAGGCTTTAATTAAACCTTTGATGAATAGAGAGACCTTGCTCCTAAACCATGAGGGTCTATTGTCTTTATTTTCTTTTCCTCATGATTTTTAACATTTTTTATTTCTTTCTTGGTTATTATGCTATGCAAATCTGCTATGCTCTTGAGTCTATATTTTCCTAGAAAATTATTTCTTTGCTATGTATTCTAACTTCTTTTTGTTTTTCTTAAAAGCAGATGAAATGCAGTATTCTAGCTTCTTTTGTTCCCTTGCTGTCTTATCAAAGTTTCCTTTGATACTTTTTTTCTAATGATTTGAAAGTTACATGTCCAATTTCCATTCTTTTCCTGGTTATCTTTACATTAACAATATATTTGAACTCACATTTCTCTGCCATTCTACAGAACACAATAATATCTACTTACTCACCTCATGCTGTCTCCCTCTCCTTCCTAAAGAAGCTAAAAAGTTTGGGAGGCGGAAGAGGGTGGATCATGAAGTGAGGAGTTCGAGACCAGCCTGACCAACATGGTGAAACTCCGTCTCTACTAAAAATACAGAAATTAGCCAAGCGTGGTGGCGTGCTCCTGTAATCCCAGCTATTCAGGAGGCTGAGGCAGGAGAATCGCTTGAACCCAAGAGGCGGAAGTTGCAGTGAGCTGAGATCGTGCCATTGCACTCCAGCCTGGGTGACAGGGTGAGGCTCTGTCTCAAAAAAAAAAAAAAAAAAAAAGTTAACATGTTTTACATCCCTCTTTTTCCAATCTCTTCCTCGATTTTACTTAAGTACCTCCAGGTTATTTTTTTTAAATATTATACACTTTTATTTTAAAATGTATATTATTGCTTTACTCTTCAAAACCATAATAAATTCTTACTGAAGTATTTCTTTTTAATCATCAAGTAATACAGGAATATATTCTAAATGTAAAAGTTTAGTCCTTCTACATACACCTAAAGTCTTTTATCACCACCTATAATGCCTGTGCCTTTCAAAGAAGGTATTACTGTTATAAATTTGGTATATATCTTTGCAAATATATGATGGATGGCATATATACCCAATTGTATTGGTATATGCAATATATATAATAAAAAGCTTAGTTTGGCTTAAATTATTATATAACATCCTTTCTTAAAAACTGACCAATATGCTTTGAAGTTTTTTTTCATGTCAGTATGCATAGATTTACTTTACTTGTTTGAACTGTGGTATCCCATAGTACGAATGCACCATAATGTATTCAGCCATTCCCCTATTGCTAGATGGGTAAATAATTGTTGTTCTGAAGTTATTACAATGTTCCAGTGAGTACATGTACCAGTGGTTCATGTACATGTATCAGCTGGGCTTTAATCTAGGAAATAGAAAATGCTGTAGGTTTTCCAAACATGAAAGGATTCAGTATAGAAGTAAGTTGTCAATAAAATAATTATACATGTAGAAGACAGGTTTTATTCTGTTGGAATTTCGCCTTCAATTTTAACCATTGTTGATGTGACTCCAGGATGAGGCAGTTGCTGCTGCTACTGCTACCAGAACTGGGGCCAGCATCCATATCCATGGAACTGGTGACTAGACAGTGGATTGTAAAGTTTGCCGACTGCATATCTTCTCACCCATTAGAGCTTTCTTGTGGGTCCATAGAGTTGCAGAGAGATGGTGCATTCCTCCCTTCTGCCTTTAAAAAAACTCATGCAAAATGCATCTAATTGGCAGAACCAAGTTCACATGTAGAATCCTAGCAGCAAGAGTCTGAGAAATAAAGTTTTTAGCTTTCTAATATCTCCACATAGATAAAAGGAATGAACTAGGAGTTGAGACAGCCAAACCAGTTATCTCTCACAGTCTAAACTTTTGACTACTCAGTATTCATAAACAAGTTTGTATGCTTAGGAAATCTTCCAGACGCCCACATTGGCAACAATGTATTCCCACCCAACATTATGCAATTCTGCCTCATACAAATAAAATAAAACACATTTCCCCTCTTGCCAAAGAAAAGATCCAAATCCCATCAAAAGCTGTATCTTTCCCTGATGATGATCATTCTTTTCTCTAGTTCAATCATAAACTTATCTTGCTATCCTATAACCCCAAATTAAATTACAGTTAACCACAACCTCACAAAAAGAGATTGAAGAACGGAGAAGAGAAAATACAAAATTGGTTAATACATAGAAATATATTTGTACGAAGCAAGGAGAAAAATATGTGCAGCTATTACAATAGTCCTCAGTCCTGCAACAGGTCATAAAAACACAGTCGGTATTCATAATTTCCTTTGTTCACTACCAATTGTATGGATCAATGTGCTCTCAGTCAGCAACTCAGTGGTAAGAGTTCTATGTCTAGTAGACTGACCCAAATCTTCTCCCTAAGCACCCACGTCCTTCCTGGTTTGCCTGTATTGAGTTGTATGGTTTTCCGTTCATCTTTTCTATTGGACATAGAGATTCTAGGAGACACCCCAGGGAATTCTCTGAATTATAAATACTCCTTCCTAACTTTGATATACCCCAGTAACTCCATTTCTGCTTGATAATCAAGGTCCATCACCCAAGCTAGAGCAGTAAACCTCTTCTTTGTCTATCAGTTCAGTAACATGAGAACCCCAAAGTGGCGTCAAGTGGCCAACTCAACTTTTAGTTCAGTGAAACCATTGTTGTGTCTTTGGTGGAAGTAGCCCTGCATTGGGAAGTAACCCAGCAGAGGTCAACTGTGTGGGAAAGGGGAGCAAAATGTTTTCAAGTGAATAATTAGATATAAAAGAAGCTACTCCCATGTCATGTCTTTGATTCCCAGATGCTCCTATTTAATCTGCAGGGAGTTGGCACCGTCATGTAGGACTGCCTCCAGTATCACTGGATGTTATCTTTCAGCAGATGCATAAGTGAGTTTTCAGTAGACCATCCAGCATTGTATAAGGTGTTTGGAAAACATGGTAAGATTCATAAATCTTGTAACAGTGAACCTATTGTCACATTTATTTTTGATATAAAGTGAGTTCCTTGGCTAGAAGGAATATTGACTGAAATATGACAAAGAATGTTTAGTATAAGCACATGGATAGTGACTGTAGCAGAAGCACTTGGAGAAGGGAAATCCATAGCCAGAATAAAATTATTTTCTATGAGTTACATATAATAGACTAGGTACAAGCAGGTCATGGGAAACTTTCATGAGTTCCAGCTGCAGAATGGCCACTCACAGATTTGAGAGTCAGCTGGCATGCAGAGGTCTGGCCATGTCTGATGTGAAAATATTTAAATACCTGGGTACTGGATAGTAAATAGCACTTCCCTGAGCCCCTTAACCCTTTCCTTCTCTGAACTCCCAGACTGCCCTGGGTTCCTCCTTTCAGATCCAGGCAGCAGGGTGAGCAAAGATGTAAATGATCTGCTTTTGTTATGGTATAATAACATTGTTACTGTTATCTTAGGGATAAAAAAAAGATAATAGAGTTCAGGAATTTCACTTTTGCTCACAAATGATCCCTGACCTTCCAAAATCAGTTTAGATGGAAACCTTCTTCATATTGAGTAGTAACGGTGGTAGTTTTTCCTTCTCTATCTGCATATCTTGTGAATACATAGAACTCACCATATTTTGTTTGATAAACTAACATTTTGTAAATTAAGCGTTGATTTGAAACTTTTTTTCTGAGTTCCAACCTGAGACTGAGGCTCAGGACTTGACTTTACCTTTTCTGGGCTTGTCCTGTCTCACATTAATGAGGTTGTGGAAGGGAAGGGGAGGGATGCTTTATGGCTGGCTGTCTTAGTTTGGGCTGCCATAACCAAGTACCATAGGCTGGGTGGCTTTAATAAAAGCAATGTATTTCTCATAGTCCTGGAGGATAGTTGTCTGAGGTCAGGGTACCAGCAATGTATTTCTCATAGTCCTGGAGGATAGATGTCTGAGGTCAGGGTACCAGCAATGTATTTCTCATAGTCCTGGAGGATAGATGTCTGAGGTCAGGGTACCAGCATGGTTGGGTGCTGGTGAAGGCTCTCTTCCTGTTGCAAACTGCTGAGTTCTCATTGTATTCTCACAGGTAGAGAGTGAGAGAGCTCTTTGGCTTTTATAAGGGCACTGATGCCATTCATGGGGGCTCCACCATCATAACCTATTCACCTCCCAAAGATCTCACCTCATAACACCATCACACTAGGGTCAGAATTTCAATATATGAATTTTAGGAAGACACAGACATTCAGTTCATTGCACTGGCTTTATTGTCAGGCTCTCCCTCCAGAGCAAGACAATGGTGAATTGGCAGGTAGGTTCATCATTCACTTCTCGTCATGCCCCTTTCTGCTTTCACACACATACACACCTATCTTCCGGAGAACTTCCCAGTCCTCGTGTATATGCTGTCATGGTGCCTTGGCTTACAGCAGAGTCATGGAGTTTATCCTCCCATAGAGTCATCTTGCCTCAGTAGGAAAGAAGGGGGGGAGGGAAGGAATGAGTCCTATAGGTCAGGCTGCTGTGTCTGTCTCAAAGAGTCCCTGATGAAGTTTATTTAAAAACATTTAATATTCCGATAATAAAAATAACACACGGATATAGTAAAAAGTATAGCATAAAAATACATAGGAATGAAGACATTCCCTTATTCTTATTCCCCTCTCCAGTGATAGCTCTTAGCATCAGTTTTACATCATAAACACACACACACACGTATACACATATACATATATATGTACTATATCATAGTTATTTATTGGTATATTTACCATGGAGAATATTAGTATACAGTTGCACATTTTTAAATTTAATAATATATTTATTCCTTCCAGATCATCTTACTCTTTTAAACAGTTATATAGTATGCAGTGTAATTTATCTAAATCAATGCAGTATTAATAGATACCTGGTAGTTTATACATTTTGCAATTTGATATCTATGTCATGTGATAACATAAAAAGGTAGAAGTGTCATCTTTTCCTCTTTGGGTCTTGGACTCTTCTCAGAGGCTGGCAAAATATAGGGGCCACCTAAATGTATGGATTTACCCATTTGCTTAGAAAGCTAGATTTGCTTTAGGGTGTTAACTCAGAATCATTTTAAAGCAAAACAGATTTCTTTATTTTTATCTGGAGGAGAGAAAATTGAAGTGTGTGGCATTGATGGGGGCAGTTTGTGTATAGTTATTCCTTAAATTAATGTCTAGTACTTTAAAGAATGCACCTATCTATAAAGCACACTAAAATTAACCTTTATTTTTGTCTTCAAAGAAAAGAATCTGCACAATGATATTTCAACTGAACACATGAACACACACGGCAGAAGTTTCAATTACTTAGATTAGAAAGGTTTTTATACTCTCCTTGTAATAACTTTAAATTTTTTAGGCACTGAACCATTGCATCATTAATTTTCATTTCTTTTTATTTTACTTTGAGATGGCCAGGTTCTAAGTTGACCAAGTCACACATTTAAAATAATTAAAAGTTTCATATTGCAGAAGAAAAATACTCTTTTCTCCACCTTGGAGTGTGTCCTTTTCTCCATTCATTTATCACCATAATACTGAAAAAAATAGTAAACCGAAGCAGCATTTCACATCTACCCTTCTTGCTTCAAACACCCAAAATGCAACTTTTGAGTATAGCTGAGCTTCTGCATGTACTCTTGGAAGAGGCATTTAAGCAACTAAATATTCTTGAAATTGCATTTACAAATAATGTTTGCATATTTGTAATCTTTCAAGAGTATTTTATGTTGGAAAGGTGGCAGAATACAACAGTTTGTACAATTGACAAACCAAGGTGAAGGAAGAAAAGCATGTGCTGATAAAAGGAAACATCTCTTATTTAAAGACCGTAGGTGATGCCCATTGGTCTTAGTGAGGTCTCACGAGCCTGTGGCTGCTCTTCTCCTGCAATCTACACTTCTTACACCCTTCGCTTCCCATCTCTACCGATTTTTCTTGTAGATTAATTGCACCCATACGTACTTCTCCAATTGCAAGAGATGAAGACATGAGAATTTCCAGGCACAAAGAATTAAGTGGCAGCTATCTTGCAGGGAGAAGAACTCATTGTTGAGTTTACTTTACTCCTTACAGAAAATTAAGAAAGTATTGATTGCATATGGAGATTGAGACCATCCTGGCAAACACAGTGAAACCGTCTCTACTAAAAATACAAAAAAATTAGCCGGGCGGGGTGGCGGGAGCCTGTAGTCCCAGCTACTCGGGAGGCTGAGGCAGGAGAATGGCATGAACCTGGGGGGTGGAACTTGCACTGAGCGAAGATGGTGCCACTGCACTCCAGCCTGGGCGACAGAGCAGACCGCCTCAAAAAAAAAAAAAAAAAAAAAAAAAAAAAGCGGTTCCCCACCTGCAACCCAGCAACATCATTGCTTTGAGAATGCACAGGATGCCTGAAGAGAATCTGCTGCAATTCTATTGCTTCACACATAGTGAAACTGAGACCCAGTAGCTGAATAATGCTAACTGCTTGGTCACAGCAAGCTGAGGACAGAGCTGGAGTCTCCCATCTCCCACTTTAGTGCTGATATTTACAGAGTGTGTTCAAAATGATCATCAATGACCACAACCTTGAATCTGGGTTTGGAATGTGCCTTATATTTCAATGTTGCTATTCCTGATCTTCTAAGCATTCACCTTAAATGAAATAATCAAACCACACAACGAAGACCTCATCTAAGGGAATACTGAGAATTGACAAAAAAACTTCACTTTTTAACTTTCTCATTGCAGCATCTGTTGAGCTTTTCCTACAATTATGTTGTCATTGAATATCCAAGTACTCTCTCTGCTGCATGACAGTTTCATTATCTGGATATGCTAAAATGTTTCCAATGATAATTAGGAAGTATGTTGTAAATTCTTTTAAGTAACTGAAAAAAGATATTGTAAGGAGAATCTGTAATAAGTTTGAAGGTAAGGTGACTGCTTTACCTACGATGACCATTTAATTTTTGGTTATATGGAGAGCTGGATAAACTGGGATGATGGGATCCAAAGGCCCTCCTAGAAGGTAGCATGTTTTATCTCCTGTCAGTGCATCTTACTAGTCCTTTACTGGAGAAAAAAAAATACATGGGTATCTTAACAGTACACCTATTGCCACTTGAAATGCACATTATTTATCACATGAAGATAAATATTGATGTTAAGGACTTCAATGTTTGTTTGCAACAATACCAAAAGTTGTTTCAGGCAGTGGATTCCTACATAATGACACATCTAGGAGGCCCGATTGAATGCTATGATCTAGGGACAGGCATTGCATCTCGTGGTGCAATGATCTAAAGACACAAGAAATGTTGGCCCTTTCAGGAGGTGCAAGATTTTCAGTAAGGGGAGCAGTGCTTCTGGCCACAAGAACTTTCCACAGTGATAGTAATGTTTTATGTCTGTGTATCTAATACAGTAGACACTTGCCACATATGGCCATGGGCACTTTAAAATATGCTAAATTGGCTGAGTGAAGTGGCTCACATCTATAATTCTAGCACTTTGGGAGGCCAAGGCAGGAGCGTGGTTTGAGCCCAGGAGTCCGAGACCAGCCTGAGCAACATGGAAAGACCCCATCTTCACAAAAAATTTTAAAAAAAATAGCCAGCTGTGGTGTCATGCACTTGTAGTCCCAGTTACCCTGGAGACTCAGATGGGAGGGCTGCTTGAGTTCAGAAGGTCAAGGCTGCAGTGAACCATGTTCATGCCACTGCATTCTAGCCTGGGTGACAGAATATAAGAGACCCTGTCTCACACAAAAAGAGAAAAAAATGGCTAAATGGATAAAATGTGACACATACACACAATGGAATATTCGGCTACCAAAAAAAAAAAATGAGATCCTGTTGTTTATAACAACATGGATGATGATATGGTTTGGCTTTGTGTCCCCACCCAAATCTAATCTTGAATTGTAATCCCCAGGTGTTTAGGTATGGACCCGGTGGGATGTGTAGATTATGGGGGCAGTTCCCTTCATGCTGTTCTCCTGATAGTAAATAAGTTCTCACGAAATCTGATGGTTTTATAAATGGTAGTTTTTACTGCACTCTCATGCTGTCTCTCGCCTTCCGTGTAAGATGTGCCTGCTTCACCTTCAACCATGATTATAAGTTTCCTGAGGCCTCCCCAGCCATGCAGAACTATGAGTCAATTAAACCTCTTTCCTTTGTAAATTATCCAGTGTTGGACAGTTCTTTATAGCAGTGTGAGAATGGATTACTACAGATGGTCCTGGAAGACATTACATTAAGTGAAATAAGCCAGACACAGAAAGACAAATATTGTATGTTCTCACTCATATGTGCAAACTAAAAATTGAAATGATTGAATTCATGAAGATAGAATGATGTTTACCAGAAGCTGGAAAGGGTAGCAGAGAGGGAGGGGCAAAGTGGGATGGCTAATTAGTGCAAAAATACAGTTAGAATGAATAAAGTCTAGTATTTGGGAGCAAAACAGGGAACTACAGTCAACAATAATTTTACTTAAAAAAAACGAGAGAAATTAGAATGTTCCTTACACAAAGAAATCATGATTACTAGAAGTGATGGATACCCTAATTACTCTGATGTGATTATTATACATTGTATGCCTGTATCAAAATGTCACAGGTATCCCATAAACATATACAACTATTATATACCCATAATAATTAAAAATAAATTTTAAAAAATTCAAAGTGACTAGTACAATTGAGTAACTGAATTTTAATTTTATTTAATTTTTATTAATTTAAATTGAAAAGCCACACATGGTTAGTGGATACCAAATTGGTTAATGCAATTCTAGAGCAGAGAGGAGTGGATAAGAGTGAAAAAAAGTGACATTGGACTAAGTCATGATAAGAAATACAGATTTTCTCCTCTGGGGAACAAAGAGTAAATTGAAGATGGCTGAGGGTTCAGGGCCCTGAGATTGACATAAAGGATAAGGTCAGGAGCACAGGTGGGGATAATGGCTATAGACTGTAGCTCACTGCCTGAGATTAGAGGACACAAGGCAAGGATGGGTGCAAGAGAAGCTATAATTTATAAAGGGAAAGAGAAAATTTGAGGAAAGTCATATCAGATACATTCAATTTTCACCAAGTAGCAAGAGACCAGTGGGTCTACTGATGTGGAGGGAATGAAAGAGTAGAGTGGTGGGAAGTTGTGGAGAGAATATGGTTGTTCTGAAATGACTGGGGAGTGGCCAGTAATAAGTGAAAGGCTTTTCTGGTGGTAAGACAGAGGACACAGCTGGAATTGAAGATAGTGGGTTTGAAACGGTTCCAAACTGCAGTTCCAGAAGCTCATTTATCTGGGTATGAGACTGGAGAAAATATATTGTTATAGGTCCAGGCGTGGAGTTCCCCAGACAGTTACTGTGAAAGTCCTGGGTGCAAAAAATTGAGAAAGCTGGTGAGTAATTACTTTAGATTATAATGTGAGGTCACAAATGACCTAGAAGAGCAAGTTAGGTCAGAGAGTAAAACATTTGAGCTGAAGACTTTAGAGTCACAAATGTGACCCATAGATCCATGATGTGGCCATGCTAATAGATGGCTGAAAAGGGCTAGACGTGGATGTCATTGGCGATGAGGTGCTGGATGGCCATCCACATTAACAGTGAACAATATGGCAAGACCTGGGAGAGAGGAGGAATGGGAGCCAGATGTAATTAATAGTTAAGACCTCAGAAATGAACCTCAAGAAGAGGGAGAAGGTGTCCTAGGAAGAGTAGAATGGCATGAGCATTAAAAGGTGGGCATTTTTACATGAAAGCAGAGAAATAATGCCACCTCTACCTTTGAACCCCAGAACAGCGCTGGGGTCTCCATGTACAGTCTCTCATGAGACTGTGGGAGATGCACAGTCTTCTATGGCTAGGGCTGTGGGAAAGCAGTGTCCTTCAGAATAGAGGTGGATTTCAGTTAACGAAGGTGATGGAGCAAGTGTTCAGTGACTAAGTGAATGTTACCAGGAAGCTTATCTACTGGGTATGGAGAGTTCCAGAGAGTCCATAGGTAGATAGCAGCAAAGGGCATCCTTGAGACTATAGAGGAAGAGGTCAGCTAGAGAAATTACAGCAAAGGGACATAGCAAGGTCTTTTATGGTGTGACAAATTTGTTAATAGGATTTATAGTCATTTTTGCTGACTTTGAGAAAGGTTTAGACAAAAGTAAATAGATTTTGGACCCAAAACCCTATCATCATTAGTTACAGGGCAAACAGTCTTTACTACAGATATGGGACGACCAGGTCTAGAACTTGACTTTCTTTCTCATCTGTTAATAGAACATGATGACTGTGTATTCAGAAAGGAAAGGTGCAATAGAAGAGGCTTGTTGATCTAATTTTCTGAATGTCTTCAGAAACAGAAAGAATTCTCATTAGTCTAGGATGATTCAGGTGTGACTGTCTACCTGAAAGAGAAGGATAAATTACATTGCCTTACAAATGCTTTTACATCCCAATGATTCTTGTAAATCTAAGCTAAATTAGCTGAGATTCTTGAGTATTATAAATGTAGTGGAATATCACTACAAAGTCTTGTGAGAGCTCATGGCATCCTTATTTTATAAACTTAAGACAGGTGGTCCAGCAATAGATGTTTTCTGATCTCTAAATTGAATAATATGGAATCCAGTTTGGTTAAACATTGAACATGCTGCCTTTATAGGAAAGAATAAAATAAATTTAAAGTGGAATTGTACCAAAGAAGTCTAAGATATATGTCTACTATACTTATAAGTGAGAACAATTTATCAGGTGGATATTTCAGTAACCATGTCTTTCTAATTATATTTTAAGAGTTCTAATCTAGGATATAGAATGTCCCAGTGAGTTCCAGTGGAGTTATCCAAATCCACGAAATGAAAGATAAAACCCTTATTGAATAATTTAGACTTTTCTCTACTTCAAGGTGCTTTGGCTTGACACTGTTTCCTTGTTTTACTCAACTGCTCAGAAATGCATCATCTCATTTAAATTGAAGAAGCCATTGAAAATAAGTTGGCTCTACTTCCAGAATTGTCACTAAAAGGAAGTTCTTTCTTCTGCAAATAATAAAGAATTTTCAGCATGTTTAACCACAGCTAATCCTATTCCTTTGGGTACAATGTGGTGCTGCACATTGAAACGTTATAAGAGCATTACCCTGCTAGGCAATAAACATGCATTTAAGAGCTTACTGGTAGTATGCTGACTCAAAGCAGAAATAACAATAGTATCATTTTAAGTTGTCACATCATTCTTCTTTCTAAAGATGCTTTCAGGTTTTTCAAGGTCTTTTGCCCCTCCGTGACAGTTTGCTTTTGTAAGAGACTGGTCTCAGAATTCAGATTTGTTCCATAATCTTAAAATAGAGCAAAGCAAAAAAGTAAGAAAACCTTGATAATGACTTGATATTTCCTGAGCTGAAGACTTCTTGGTCAAAAGATCAAGTAAGCCTGTTGTTGCTGGTGGCATACTGGAGTCACCTACAGGGTGTTTTGCGAACTGCCTGTGACATAGAAACTACTTTTTGTTGGGAAGAAGTTTAGTTGGGGTTGTGGGAAATAGAAGAAAAATAAAAATGTGAGAGGGGAATGAGAGGGTAGAAACCCCACTAGAGCCAAAAGTGGGCTAAGTAGGCAGGGTCAGAGCTAGATTAGGGGTTTCTGAGACTAGGGCTGTGGGAACAGAAAATGATTTCCCACCACATCTGGAATTGGAGGAAAAGGGATGCTTGAAGTATGAATTCTTGGAAACTTGGGAGCTTTTTCTGAAGTTCCTAGATATTAAGAATAGGAGTTAGGAATTACAGCTCAGGTGTCTTGACTGTGAGGACACCGTGGGATTCCCTGAGCTCATAACTACTCCATCTTACTATTTTTTAAATTCCCTCTTCACTATAGAGACACTAGTAAATCCTTCAAGAGTGAATCGGGTGCATGAGTTTATTTGGGGAATGAGGAAGGGACAAGCTAGAGAAGGAGAATCTTGAGTTTCAGGTTTGGGGCACTAGGGAACAGAGGATACCCAACAGGGGCAGGCTTCTTTAAAGAAGATAGAACTCAGGGGGCCCCAGGTGACTTCAGAGGGGCTCCTCCCAGAAAGCCAGCCAAGAAGCCCCTCAGGAGTTTGGGACGGCCACCTTGGCCAGGCAGTGGTTGGGAGAATCACTGGATTGGGAGGATCTTTGAGTAGCTCTAGTTCTGGGGGCCAGAGTCAGTCACTCTCGGTGGAGCCATGGAAGAATTCGTGGGTTTAGTCTCCATCTTTTCAGTCTTTCATCTTGAATTAGTACACTGCACTCCTGTCTCAATGACATTTAAAAGCTGCTAATCCCTAACAACTCTCTATTATCCACCAAATTTGGTCCAGACTCCTTGACAATAAGTTCATGGCCAACTTAAGCCCACTGCCATTTCCTGCTCAGGCATCGTATTTCCTGCTCTGAGTGTCGTAAGCTCCCAGGAATTCCATTTTTGTTCTGCGACAGCAGGAACCTAGCTTCATGGCTCTCTCCTTCCTAGTCTTGTCTCCCTAGGTCAATTGGAGTATGACAAGACTTTTGTTGTACAGAAAGCCACTGAGTTTCATTCTTGTTGTGTATCCAACTTATTTTCTACCTAAGCAGTTTTGAAAAAGGCATGAGGGACTCTTTCTGAGTGTTTTTGTGTGACAGGAAGAGGTGGAATGTGGGAAGGCATGGGAGATGGGAGGCAACACACAATTCTTTCACTTCCCATTGTCATCATGACCTTCCATCCCTTTTGCTTTCTGTCATGTGATTACAAAATCTCACCTCTTCCCTTTGGGTTACCCCAGGCAGGGATTGAATCTAATTTAAATTTGTAGCTCCCAAGTCTAGCATGGTCCCTAGAACTCAGTACATATTCATTGAGTGAATTACAATTGGAGTTCTCTTCTATTCTCACAACATACAACGAGTAACATTACTCAGTGACATTCTCCATCAAGTCACCATCTGAGGCTTACAAGTTGACATTGATGACCTGTCAATGCTTAGTTATAGGTATCTTTGGTATAATCCTAGAAAGTTTGGCCCTAGAGGAAAAAGAACCTGATGAGACATGCCAGAAGATATTGACACAACTTGTAATGAACTTAGTGCATCCTTTCCTCTGGTCTTCTTGTGTTGAAATTGCCATATGACTCAGGTACTAAAGGCTTCCAGATAAAATGGATGCAGTTGTCTTTATTGGGGAGGTCCTACTTTAAAAGGCCTAGCTGCTTCAAGACCCCAAAGGATGAGCCCTAGAGGCAGGGCTGACTGGGGAAGCCTGAACTGCCTAGCTGAAGCACCAATTGCTCCAAGTTTTAAACTGACTTAAGCCTCTCCTGGAGCTTGCTTCAGACCTGGCCTTCTGACTCTGGGGGAAGTAACATCTCTCATTGCATCTTGCCCAGGGAGGTTGCCATGGGTCTTTACTCATGACTGGGCCTCAGATATGCCCCATTCAGTAGTAGTCCCCGTCCTTCTGTTTAGCCTAGACCAGTCTCAGATCTGCCAGTGTCTTGTCCCCTGCACAGCCCAGCCTGGCTTTGTCTCTTCCATAGACCAGTGCTGATCATGATCCTGAAACATCAAATTCTAAAAGACACAATCCCAAATGCCATAATCCTGAATGTTGAAATCCCTAAAGATCAAATCCCTAAAGTCTAAAAACCCCAACAGCTAAAACCTTTAATGTCTAAAATCACAGTCCTGAAAGATTAAAATTCCTAATATTGAAATCATGAAAGCCATATTCTGAGAAGAGATTAGTGTGTTTTTAACAGTATGAAGGATAGCTGCGTCATATTAGGCAAAACTATTAACTTGTTTTTGTCTTTACTTGGAAATTGTGGTTTAAGGAGATGCATTTGGTGCCAACTTGATAAGGGGTGAAATTGTGGACTTAATTTAGGTGTCAACTTGACTGGGTTAAGAAATGTCTAGTAGGTATTATTCTGGTTGTGTCTGCGAGGACTTTTCCAGAGATTAATGCGTGAGTCTGAGTGGGCTAGGTTGGGAAGATCTGCCCTCAATGTGGGTGGGCACCATCCAATCTGCTGGGGGCCTAAGGAGAACAAATACAGAAGGCAAATTGGTCTCTCTCTAAGAGCTAAGACAGACTTTTCTTCTGCTACGTTGGACATTAGAACTACAGGCTTGCCAACATAATTATTATTGATGCTACAAAAGCAGGAAATTGCTTCATTGCAACAGCTGAGGAATAATGAACCAGACCTTCAAACGGGCAATGTATACTTACAAAATGTGTAGACCACAATCACTGTCTAAGCACAAGTGCATACATGGTGCCCTCCCCAAGATGCTAAAGTGACTGAGCAGAGGACGATGTATGCCAATGGGGTGCAGGGCCTGGGTGAGCCACACCATATGGCTTAACTCTACCCAACATCTGTCTTCCTGGCTAGGTATGGTGGCTCACATTTGTAATCCCAGCACTTTGGAAGGCCAAGATGGGCAGATCACTTGAGGTCTGGAGTTCGAGACCAGTCTGGCCACCATGATGAAATCCTATCTCTACTAAAAGTACAAAAATTAGCCAGCTGTGGTGGCAGGTACCTGTAGTCCCAGCTACTTGGGAGGCTGAGGCACGAGAATTGCTTGAACCTGGGAAGTGGCGGTGGCAGTGAGCTGAGATTGCACCACTGCACTCCGGCCTATCTCAAAAAAAGTGCTCACAAACATTGGTCTTCTGGTGAAATCAGGTGAAACTAACATCAATGTCATCAGAAGACAGCATTTACTGAGTCCTTTTTATGGGCCATATCTCACATTTTCTAGCCCATTTTTTTCTTCCTAGCAACACTCTGAGGTCAGTGCGATGAGGTGCATGTGGAGGGCCCAGGAATGAGCATCTGAGTCTCAGGGGGATTTGTTGCCCCAGCTGCTGGGAGTGCTCTCAGCTCCTTCAGGGCCTTCCTCAGCTGTAAAGCATCCCTTCTCTCAGGGCGTGCCCTTCCTATGGTGGCCTGCATCTAGTGGCAGATCATTCAGGGCACGAAGACCCACGTGGGGACAACTCTGAGGGTTGACTGAGTCTTTGTGTGGTCTGCATGGCAGTTCAACCTCTCCCTTTACCCAGTCCTGCTTCTTTCCCATCTCTTCTGCAGGTGTTGATTTCTCATAAACACCCTGCACCCAAACACGATCTCAGCATCTGCAGAAGCCAAACTGTGACACTCACACTGCCGGATGCTCCCAGGACCTGGCTGAGTGTGAGGATGCACACCTGACATCATCCAAGCTAGACCAGAGACTCTTCCCTGCGGATTGAGAATGGTGCTGGAGAGTACTGGTTCAACTCTGCAATGAGGCCAGACTTAGGATGGTAAGCTTAAACCTAAGTAACTTAAAAAATTAATGTGAGTGCTAATTATATTCAAGCTAGAAGATTATGATCAGTTTATGGTATTTGAATTTAATTGCCCACTCTACTACAGAAGCATATGTGTAAAACTCTAATTATGTGTCAAAAATATATACAGTAATATGTAGGACTAGATAGGTCAAAATCCTACAACAACAAGTCATCTTAAACTACCAGGAGAAAAACGCTTTTTTAAATTTTTTTATTTTTTTGTTGTACTTTAAGTTCTAGGGTACATGTGCACAACATGCAGGTTTGTTACATATGTATACATGTGCCATGTTGGTGTGCTGCACCCATTAACTCGTCATTTACATTAGGTATATCTCCTAATGCTATCCCTCCCCGCTACCCCCTCCCCTCAATAGGCCCCGGTGTGTGATGTTCCCCTTCCTGTGTCCAAGTGATCTCATTGTTCAATTCCCACCTATGAGTGAGAACATGTGGTGTTTGGTTTTCTGTTCTTGCCATAGTTTGCTGAGAATGATAGTTTCCAGCTGCATCCATGTCCCTACAAAGGACACGAATTCATCCTTTTTTATGACTGCATAGTATTCCATGGTGTATATGTGCCACATTTTCTTAATCCAGTCTGTCACTGATGGACATTTGGGTTGATTCTAGGTCTTTGCTATTGTGAATAGTGCCAAAATAAACATATGTGTGCATGTGTCTTTATAGCAGCATGATTTATAATCCTTTGGGTATATCCCTAGTAATGGGATGGCTGGGTCAAATGGTATTTCTAGTTCTAGATCCTTGAGGAATCACCACATCACCACACTTTTCCACAATTGTTGAACTAGTTTACAGTCCCATCAACAGTGTAAAAGTGTTCCTATTTCTCCATATCCTCTCCAGCACCTGTTGTTTCCTGACTTTTTAATGATTGCCATTCTAACTGGTGTGAGATGGTATCTCATTGTGGTTTTGATTTGCATTTCTCTGATGGTGAGTGATGAGAATTTTTTCATGTGTCTGTTGGCTGTATGAATGTCTTCTTTTGAGAAATGTCTGTTCATATTGTTTGCCGAAGTAAAGACAAATTCTTCCTAGAGCAATGCACCCTCCATCCAGCCCTCCTACTCCCATATAAGAGAGTTCCTACAACTGTAAGCCCTTAAAAAACAACACCACAAACCTGAACATACAAAGACAAGCCAATATGAATGAGAGTCAATAGAAATAACAAACACAGAAGTGGACCCATGAAGAAGTATAGAAGGCAATAAATAAAACAACTAGGTTTAATAGATTTTTTAAAATAGAAGTTTTTAAGAGTAAGGCAAATTGGACAAAGATCAACTTTAACTTCTACAAATTAAAAAAAATAATGATTTAAATGGAAAACTTAATGGTATGGCTGAAGAGCTAAATAAACATAGCTGAAGAGAGAATTATGAGGACTCTAGATTAGAGAAACAGATCAAAATATAAAAGAGAGAGGTTAAAATGCCTGAGATTTTTTCTGAATTGGTGAAAAATATATCTCTCCAATTCAAAAGACCAAAAAATGTCTATCTAGGTAAATAAAAAAAAATCCATAATTAGAATTGTCTCAGTAAAAGTATAGAACACAGGAAAGAGAAGTAGTTAAGAGCAGCCAAATATGGGGAAAAAAAGGCAATTTACTCAAGAAGAAACAATGATTAGATTGAAAGCTGAGTTGTCAACAGCAGTGATAGAGCCTAAAAATGGTAGAATATTAAAATCTCCAAAGTATAGATGGAAATATAAAACAAGAATAATGCCGGTTTGTTGGCTCATGCCTGTAACCTCAGCACTTTGGGAGGCCGAAGCGGGCAGATCCCTTGAGACCAGGAGTTCGAGACCAGCCTGGCCAACTTGATGAGACCCCCTATTTCTACTAAAAATACAAAAATTAGCCGGGTGTGGTGGTGCCCCTTTGAAATTCCAGCTACTCAGGAGGCTGAGTCAGGAGAATTGCTTGAACCCGAGCTGTGATCATGCCACTGCACTCCAGCCTGGGTGACAGAATGAGACTCTGTCTCAAAAACACAACACAACAAAAGAAAACAAACCAACAAAAAAACCAAGAATTGCATCCATAGCAAAAGTATCTTTTACAAATATGAAGAAGATATTTTCTATATGATGAATCTGAAAGGATTTACCGCCAATGTATTCTTGCTTATGGAATTTCCAAAAAGTGTTTTTCAAGTGGAAGGAGAAAAATCTCCAAAAGAAGATCTGAGCTGTAAGAAAAAATGGCATATAACTAAGATGATAAATATAAGATCTAATGTATATTGATAGTACTAATATAAAATGATGATGTCTGATTTGTGAGGTTGACAATAGACAATATTGAGTTAAAAGACTGAATAAAAATTGAATCTAAGCTGGGGGATGGGTTGGCCATGGTTGGAAATTTAAAAAAAAAAAACAGTGTATTATTTGAGAGTGTATTATTTGACAGCTCTATATACACCTGGTGTAACAGACCAAACATATGTGAAAAAAATTAATAGAACCACAAGAACAAATCGACATATACAACCTCAGGGTGAGAAATTTCAACATAACTTTCTCATTATTTGTAGGTCAAGAATAACAGGAAATATAGAAAATTTGAATGAAACAGCAAGCTTAACTAATGGGCAATATAAATTATAATTAATGAATATAAGTTACTCTCCAATGTACATTTACAAATTGATTATGTACTAGGATGTAAAGCAAGTCTTAAAAAAATTTCAGGAAACAGTTATCACATAGACCACATTCTCTGACCACAATCCAATTAAATCAAAATTTAGACAATAAAACAACAAATTTTAAAAATTTAAATGAATTTGGAAATTAGGTAACTAATAGGTCAAAGATAAATCAAAATGAGAATTTAAAATACTAAAAACTAAATGATAAAAAACATTGTATAGTGAAACTTGTGGAATACAAAGAAATACTTCAAGGGAAATTTATATCCAAAAAATGTATATTAGAAAAAGAGAAGGTTGAAATGATGCAATATCCAATTTAAAAAGTTAGACAATAAGATAAAAGATGGCATAATAAAAATAAGAGCAGAAATCAATGAAAAAGAAAAAGATACAGTGAAGATCAAATAAGACAAACATAGATTGTTTGAAAATAATGTAAAAATAGACAAATCTCCCAAGAATGTTAAAAAGAAGACACAGATAACAAATATGAATGAAAAAGACATAAATACAAATGCAGCAAAGAGAATGTTGTCAAGAACACTTTTTCTAATATGCTTTGAAAACTTAGATGTAGAAAAATTCCTAGAAAATATAAACTTACTGTACCCAAGTATTAAATAAAGCAATAGCTAAAAATGTTTTCAGGACCAGTTTTACAGGTGATCTCTACCAAACTTTTAAGAAGCAAATCATTCCAATCTTTTATTAACTTTCCCAATACATGGGGTGGGAGCAGAGGGAAGACAGCGCTCTCAAAATCATTCTGTGAGGGCAGTTTAACCTTGATATTCAAATCGGATATGAACAATACTAGGAAGATATTGATTATAGAACTGTTTTACTAATTGATGTAAATTTTTAAAATCCTTTAAAAATTCTGTATATTATTCTAAGGCACCACATTTTTTTCCATTTTAACATCTCGATTTAAGATACTGTTTTGAAAAGATAAGTTTTATTGTTATTTAGTTATGGCAACATCAGCAAATAAAGAGAATGGCTTCCATTGAAAAGCGCTCGTAACTCAAACAAAGTAAGTAGATGAAGTAAGTTGTTTACTGTCTCTAGGAATTACCTAATCCTGGGAGAAGCAGTCCCCTCTGGGTCAACGAGGCTCCAGATATCAAAGCATCAAAATATAGAAAATAAAAGATGGGGTTAACACAAACTTTTTTAAATAATAAATGGTAACTTACAATAGCTACCAGATGGAAGTCATAGCATAGTTGCTATTGCCTTTGCACACATGAGCTTGGCTGTTATGACTTGGACAATATCAACCCCTTGATATTTCAGTCAAGAAATCATCTATTTTGTTTGGGAAAAAAAAGATTAAAATGAATCCTTTCCTAAACTAGTTTTTGTTCTCTAAGAAAAACCTTAAAAATATATTTGAAGAAAATATAGATGAACATATTGTGGTATGAAAAGGTGGCTTAGACTAAGTACTAATAATATTTTAAAAGACTGTAAATTCAATCACGTTAAAATTAATAGCATATTTTATCAAAAGGTATTTTAAGTGAAATGAAGTAACTAGCTATAAAATGAGAGGTTATTTGCAATATACATGACTGAAAGGTAGATGTGTCTATGTGTGTGTATGTATCTGAACATGAATAGACATAGTAAAATAAACACATGGTTAATAGACAAAAAGATATGCTGAAGCTCAGTAAATATGAAATGTGAGTCAAGATCAAGATATCATTTTATACTAATTAATTAGCAAATGTTTAATTTTATATTTACATTTTTTTTTTTTTGAGACAGGGTCTTGCTTCACCACCAAGGCTGGAATGTAGATGCAAAATCATAGCTCACTGCAGCCTCAACCTCCTGGGCTCAAACGATCCTCCCACCTCAGCCTCAAGAGTAGCTGGGACCACAGGCACACGTCACTGCACCCAGCTAATTTTTTATTTTTTGTAGAAACAGGGTCTCCCTATGTTGCCCAGCCTGGTCTTGAACTCCTGGGCTCAAGTGAACCTCTCAGCCTTCCAAAGTGTTGGGATTACAGGTGTGAGCCGTCATGCCCATTTGGCAAATATTAAAAAACCTGACCACCAAGTATTGTAGCATCCTAGCGGAATCTATTACACATTGCTGATGGCTATGCAACTTGGTAAAAAACTTTGAAAGACAGTTAGCATTTTGAAAAGTTGAACTTATTCACATTGCAGCTCAGCAATTTTACTCTTGTATACAGGCATTATTCTTGCCCACCAGAATGTTCACAGCAGTTGTGTTGTGATAGCAAAACATCTAACCCTGTTTATTTGGGTCCTCTGGGCAGCAGACACTATGACTGAATTAGAAGTGCAAGGGATTTATGAGGGAAATGTTCATGAAGGATAAAAGGGAGGGGTCTCAGGAGTAGACAGAGAGCGACTTCAGACTGTGATGCAGATCTGATACCTATGAAAGAGAAAGAAAGAAAATACTGAGTAAGAAGATCCTCAGACTGCAATGCAGCTCACAGAAAGTCTGTACCAGTCTGATGAGGACCCCAGAGGAGACCTGCTGTGGACAGAAAGAGCCTGACTCAAGTGCCCCTGTGGTGCTCAGCTGTTGGTTGGGGATGGCTGGGAGAGACCATGACCTCTGTAGGAATCCTGCAGCCACTACAGGATGTCAGCTAACTTGGCTCCTCAAAACAAGTTCTTTCTTGAAGGCGTATCTGAATGCCCATCTCCACATCTGCCCTAAATCAAATGCTCATTGCCAGGACACTAGATAAATAAATTGCAAAATGGTCACACAATGCAATACTATACAACAGTAAAAAATAATCTGGAGCATAAAAATGTGGATGACTCTTAATTACATAAGGTCAAATGAAGACATCTTCATTCTAGAGGACTATCTAGGAAACTTTTTATAAAGTCTAAAAACATACAAATCTAAATAGTACATTTTTTAAGGCACACAAATATATATGAGAAAATGACTTTTAAAACAGCAAAACAATGAAAAAAGATTAACAAAGTCAAGGTATTTATTACCTTTGAGCATGAGATGGAATAAGGAAGGTGTTCATAAATAGCATTGTTGGTGATATCAGTTCTTATGCTGGGTGGCAGGTTCACACGCAAAAATAACATGAAAATTAAACAAACATAATAAAAGTAAAAGGAATAACAAGGGTGTGTAAGCTTTGAGATGGGTGATTGGATTTAAGCATCTTAAGCCCTTATATTACTCAGGAGGCAGATAATGATATTGATTAATGTTAGAGTTTTACATTTAAGCATGTTAAAAATTTAAGGACAACTGCTTGAAGACTGGAAATAAAATATGTATCTTCCAAATAGCTTTGGGGAGAAAAAAAAATTCAGAAGACCAGAAAAAAGAAAGCTGAAATTTAGAAAAAAACTTGGACAACATAAGAGGCCATCTATATAACAAGTCACAATGAATTTTGAAAGCATAGATTAATTGTCTGGTTTTAAGAAAATTTACCTATATACATTTTACAAATAAAATGTAATGTAATTTTTTTCACCTGAGTCACCTGTGATAAACTACCCTAATAATGTCCGTATTTTCTGTGTTCTTAAAGTGCCTAATAAGAGAAATTCGTAGATGTCTGAGCCAACAAATGTCACACAAGTCAGAATTAATTTGTCTCCAAAGGTGCTTGGAGACCTTCAGAGGCATGTTTTTATTTTATCAGTCACACCCTCAGGGGTGTGAGGCATTTTAAGCCAGCCCTGGAGTTCTCTGAGAAGTCTCTCTGGAGTCTATAAAATTCACCACATGACCCAGTACCAAGCATTTCACCATTGAAGCCTCATGGACCTTGGCATAGCACTTCAGCCTCAGAGATATCATTCTGGGACCTTTTCAGAGAGCAGAATTTTTTTATTGGAGAGTCTAAAGGCTGAGGCTACTAAAATCTGATTCCACATTTTCCTATCTATGTTGACATTTAGTTATGTCAATTTCATAATGTCAGGGCCAATCTTATTGTATAGGCTGGTTGTCAGCTGTCTAGGGTAGAGAACTACACTGGATTAAAGTGCCAGGTGACTATTGATGTTGGCAGAAAAATAATTCTATTTAAGAAGACCACAAAAAAGAAAATAGAGTTAAAACGAAAACTTTAAAACATGGGAGTTCTTTTGCTTCCTTTAAAGAAAATGACGTTTTAAGAAAAAGAAAGTCTGAAACTTAAGAATCATGCTGTGCTTCTTTTCTTCCCTAGAAACTGTCAGGGCTAGCTCTATGCTTAGGCAGATGTGAAAAACAGAAAACAGCTTCCCTTTTCTCCAAAAATATTATTCTGCAGTCTTCCACTCTGACATTCTTACAGTAGGTGATTGCAGTTAAAATTTTAAAATTAGAATTTTATCAAAGTAAAGCATGTGTGGAGTTTTTGTTTTAGTTAAAACATCTAATAAAGAATAGCACTCCCTTGCTCTAATCTGTCAGGTGGACATCTCAGAAGCAACCTCTTCATTTTCTTTAGTTATTTCTTCTGATGATCATCTATATAATTTTAAATACTACTTTCACTTCGATTTTTTTTTTTCTATTTTAGACATTATTGCGTACCTGGCATGAAAAGAGAGTACCTGGAACTTTTATGAGACCATC
Source organism: Macaca fascicularis (assembly GCF_037993035.2). Classification (NCBI taxonomy): domain Eukaryota; kingdom Metazoa; phylum Chordata; class Mammalia; order Primates; family Cercopithecidae; genus Macaca; species Macaca fascicularis. The sequence continues at coordinate 24,481,694 of NC_088383.1, forward strand.
CCACCCCTCCATGCCCTCCTTCCTTCATCCTTTCTATATACTTATATAATGCATTTTAAATAAAATCAATAATCAGTGTTACATTTTTATGGCTATGAAGGTATTATTTGCTGCTGAGCAAAATCTTGTTTTATGGTTGTATTTTTTTAAATAAGGAAAATATGTTTTCCTTGGAGTTGATATTTGCTTCATTTTTATTTATAAGTATTAATGTTTCCATCACAAATTTATCTCAAATGTGTCAACTATAAAACCTGTGTTATTATTTTTGGTACCATTTTCCACATGGTAAAACATAGCAGGTAATCTATTATTTCCAGTTTGATTCCCCATGGAGACATATTTGTTTTATCTTCCTATCTTCCTCTTCCAATCTGGATGCTTTGATATGGCCTATTGCAGAGATGGCATACTGAGAATCCCTTTAGTTTCACTCCTGTGTGAGGAGCTCTATGTCTTAGATTTACTGTTGGTGTTTTTCTTGACTCTTATTTTTCTACATCACTTTATTTAGTAACTTCCTGAGAAACAGTGCATGGAGATTGTCAAGTAATACTTTTGAGACTTTGAATGTCTAAAAATGTCATCTTTAATCACTTTTGTACTTTAGGTAGGTTAGCTGGATATGAATCCATATCCATGAATACATGAAGATATTGCTCCATTGTCTTCTGGCCTGCAATGTCTTAGATAAGAAGTATAATGCCATTCTGATTTTTCATTCTTTAAATACAACCAGGCTTTCCTCTCTGCAGACTTTTTGGATCTTATTTATTTTTAAATTTAACTATTTTTGTATTTTAAAAATTCATTCTGACACACTTCAGTTAGGTCCTTTCTTATTCATTTTGCTGGATTCATAATTTCAGTTACAGAAATTCTTTGTATTTTGTATTGGCTAAATCTTTTCTCCTCTGTTTTCTTCTCTTTTTCTGTTTTACATATTATTTGAATGCAGGATTTTGAATTAATCATGTAACTTTCCAAAATTTTTCTTTCCTGTTTTTTATCTTTTTCTTCAGTTCCACTTTCTAGGAGATATTCTGTAATTTCCTTTCCAGCCTTTCTGATAATTTTTATTTTTTCTACCCTGTGTGTAACAGGATTTCTTAATTGCTATGTCTTTTTTATTGCGAACATATTCTCTTACCTCTTCAATAATATTAAATACAGGTTTTTAAATTTTTTCAACTTTGTTCATCATCTCATTTTCACTGAATTTTATTCCCTTTTGGGTTTGTATTGGTTTTTATTTTTCATGTCAAAAACTTTCCTCAAATGCCTATGACTTATAGGATGCCAGGTTACAATAAGACACTATTTGAAATATGTGTGTACAGGCAGGACATATCTACCGGGACTTCATGTGAGTTTCATAGTAGTGGCCCAGCTGTTTCAGGAGAATTTTCTCAAATGTCAGTATATGCAAATCTTGCCCTCATCCTCCACTCAGTCTTTTTATATCTCAAGAGAAGAATTTTCCAGTCTCCAGCCTTGGGGAATATGCCTAGTTGCCTGCATTCTTGGAACTGAGTCATGCAAAAGTGGTGGGTGTTTCAATATTCAGTATATAGATTTTTAAATTCAATTTTTTAATTTATATACAGTAGGGTCCCTCTTTTTGGTTTATAGTTTTGTGAGTTTTGGCAAATGTAGAGTCACAAACCATCATCACAGTCAAGAAACAAAATAGTGTCATCATTGCCCCAAATACCCTCATGTTTACAACTTCTTCTCTAAGCCCTAATCACTGTCAACAAATACTTTTTTGTGTCTGGTTACTTTCACTTGGCATAATGCATTTGAGATGCATCCATTCTATTGCAAATATCAACAGTTTGTCGTCGTTGTTGTCATTGAGTAGTATTCCATTACCCGAAGGTTGTTCATCTGTTTACCTGTTGAAGAACATACGGATTGGTTCCAGTTTTTGGTGATTATGAATACAGCTACCATAAATGTTAGCATATGGATATCAGTATAAAAATAAGTTTTCATTTTAATCCCATCCCCAAGAATGAAATTGCTAGGTCATACGGTAAATGCATATTTATTTGAATTTGTAAGAAACAGACAAACTGGTTTTCAAAGTGGCTGTATAATTTTGCATTTCACCAGCAGTAAATGAGAGTTCCAGTTGCTTGGCAACCTCACCAGGATTGTCATTGTTAGGGTTTGTTTGTCCAATTTTGTTCTGTTTGTTCAAAGTTCTTATGGTTCTTCTCTTTGCCTTTTGTGTAAATTGTAGAATCACCTTGTTGATATCTACCGAAATTTATTTGGGATTTTGATTAGGACTGCCACATGTGAGACTAGGCCTCTGGTAGAGAAGTACGGATAGTGGTGGAGGACACATGCAAGACATCTTTTAGATATTCCTGGAAATAGTCAAAAGAACTTTGCAAAGGTGTCTTAAGTTAGCATGCACTATCTAATAGACTTCAACTTGAGACTTCTGCTTCCTGTCAAGATGGAATTAGAGGCACTGTATTTTCCTGACAGAACCAACTAAACCATTTGAAATAATATATCAAACAATGGTTTTTAAGACATTGGATATAAGCAGCCAATAAAGAATAGTTTTCCTTGAGAAATGGGAAACAAATGAGGTGAGTGTTATGTTTGCCTCAGTTTATTGCTTATGGTGCATTTTCAAGTTTTAGTCAGGGAAGAAAAACCCAGGGGGAGCCCAGAAGTCTTCCTGAATTGAAGCGATGCAGCTAGGAATCTGGGGATGCAAAGTCTGCTAAAGTTTGAAGAACAGAGGAGAATGCTGCATGAGAGAGAATGCCAGAGATCTCCAGGCAGTACTTTTCAAATGTTCTGAAGAGTACTGATCAACACATTGCATGTGAGAAAACTCCCTGTGTTAGGAGAAAGAACCTCTTAAAAAGATTAGCATAAACAGTAGCTGGTGTTTGCACAGAGTCTGAAAAAGTGCCTGGGGCCACCAGCTGAAATGGTAACTGATAAATTCTGAAGGCATTGGGTTGAATACTCAAAGGATCTTGCCTAAGAAATGGAAAACAGGCTTAAACTTGGCATTACTCTGGACCTGCCTAACAGAAAAGCCAGATCCAAACAAATCAAGTGGTTTCACAATAACTTAATTGCATCCAAGAACAAAGCACAAGAAGACTTAGAGAAATACAATAATATCCAGTACCCAACAAGATAAAATTCTTAATGTCTGGCATCCAATAAAAAATTACCAGGTATGCAAAAAAGCAGGAAAATATGACTCATACGAGGCTAAAAGCTCAGTCAATCAAAATGGACCCAGAACTTAAACAGATGTTAGAATTAGAAGACAAAGTCATAAAGGCAGTTATTTTAACTGCATGCCAGATGTTCCAAAAGCTAGAGGAAAGATCAAGTTAAGTAGCGATATGATATAAACAAGAAATCCAAATCATATTTCTAGAGATGATAGCTATACTTGGAGATTTTAAAAAAATTCACTAAATAGAATTATTGGCAGATTAGACATTGCAGAAGATATAACTAGTAAACTATGCAATGAAAAACAGAAAAAGACAAAAAAATGTAGAAAAGGGAATCACTGAGATATGGAATAATTTCTATTGAAATCTACAAAAGAAATAAAGGATAAGACAAAAATATGTGAAGAAATAATGGCTGAATTTTTATCAAATTTTATAAAAACAAAAACTTTACGGATCCAAGACAGTTAATGAGCTCCAAACACAAAAGACGTGAAGACAACTACACCAAAACACATCATGATCAAATTCTCTAAACTGTAATAAAGAGGCTATCTCAACAGGAGCCAGAGAATAAAAGACATGTTACGTAGAGAGTAGTACGGAAAGAATTACAGCGTATTTTTCAAGGGAAACAATACAAGTTAGAAGATAGTGAAACAATGTTTCTCAAATACTCAAAAAATGCCATCAAGAAAAACTGAAATCAGCCCGGCGCAGTGTCTCACGCCTGTAATCCCAGCACTTCCGGAGGCCAAGGTGGGTGGATCACAAGGCCAGGAGATTGAGATCATCCTGGCTAACATGATGAAACCCTGTCTCCACTAAAAAAAAATACAAAAAATTAGCCAGTTGTGGTGGCGGGCACCTGTAGTGCCAGCTACTCGGGAGGCTGAGGCAGTAGAATGGCGTGAACCTGGGAGGAAGAGCTTGCAGTGACCCAGTATCGCGCCACTGCACTACAGCCTGGGGGAAAGCGCGAGACTCTAAAAAAAAAAAAAGAAAAAACCCTGAAATTAAGAATTTTGTACTCAGCGAAAACAATTTTTAAATAGAAACTTGAAATAAATAACATTTTTAGACATACAAAAGCTGAAAGAATTCATCACCACTAGAGACACACTATGAGAAATGCTAAAGGAGACCTTCAGACATAATAAAAATACAAATGGAATGCACATAAAGAATAAAAAGTACTGAAGGCTGGGCACCAGTACGGAAGTGGATCACACCTATAATCCCAGCACTTTGGGAAGCCAAGGCAGGAAGACTGCTTAAGCCCAGAAGTTTGAGACCAGCCTGGACAATATAGTAAGACCTCATCTCTCTTAAAAAAAAAAAAAAAAATTAAAAGAAAATTAACCAGGCATGATGGCACACACCTATAGTCCTAGCAGCTACTTGGAAGGCTGAAATGAGAGGATCTCCTGAGCCCACGCGGCAGAGGTTGTACTTCTAGGTGACAGAGTGAGACCCTGTCTCCATGGAAAAAAAAAAAAAAAAAGGTACTGCAAATAGTAATTATGTGTGTAAGGATAAAAGTTCTTTTTCTTTCCTGTTTATTTAAATCTCTGTAAACGATAATTGACTATTTACAGAAAAAACAATAATATATTGTGGAGTTTAAAACAAGCAGAAATAAAATGTATGTCCATGATAGCACAAAAGACAGGAAGGCAGAAATGAAAGTATACTGTTGTAAGTTTCTCTTACAATATGTGTTATGGGATAACGTCACTTGAAGTTTAAGTATACTAAAGATAAGTTAAAAATGTACACTCCAGTAAGTTAAATAAGAATATTAAATATCCCCAAGCAATTGCTAAACCAACAAAAATCATATCTAATAAACCAATAGGGAAGATAAAATGGAGCCATAAAATATTCAATTAATTGAAAGAATGCAGAAAAAAAAGGAGAGAAAGGACTGATGAAACAAACAGCAAGAGGTAGATTTAAATCTAACCATGTAATTAATCACATAAAATTAAAGGGTTTTAATATCCGAATTAAAAGACAGCTTTCAGTTTGGCCGAAAATGCAAGACTCACCTATAAGTTGCCTACAAGCAACACATTTCATTCATTTTTTATAATTTCAACTTTTATTTTAGATTCAGGGGGTATAAGGACAGGTGTATTGCATGATGCTGAGGTTTGGGATATGAATGATCCCATCACCCAGATAGTAAGCATAGTACCCAATAATTAGTTTTTCAACAGTTGCCCCCGTCCCTTCCTCTCCTCTCTGTCAGTCCTTGGTATCTATTTTTGCTATCTTTATGTCCACGAGTACCCAATATTTAGCTCCCACTTATAAGTGAGAACATACAGCATTTGGATTTTTGTTCCCATGTTAATTTGCTTAGGATAATGGCCTCTAGTTGCATCCATAGTGCTGCAAAGGACATGATTTCATCCTTATTTATAGCTGCAAAGTATTCCATGGTGTCTATGTACCACATTAAGAAACACATTTTAAATATGTAGACAAATAGGTTAAAAGTAAAAGGATAAAAAGCTGTGTACCATGCTAGTGCTATTCTAAAGAAAACTGGAGTGAATATGTTAATATTAGACAAAGAAGTCTTTAGAGAAAAGTATATTATGTTGAAAATACAAGATTATTCTATAATATAGAATAATCTTATATAATATTCTATAATTATTCTATAATGATAACACCTCAAATCATCAGAAGGACATAAAAATTCAATTTCTGTGTACTTAATAAAAGGGCTACAAAATACATTAAGGAAAAACTGATAGAACTGCAAAAAGAAATCGAGAAATCCACAAATGTAGTGATAGAATTGAATGTAACTGACAGAACAAGTAGATTATCAGCAACGATGTATACAATTTGAACAACACCATAAAGTAACTTACCTCATTGATATTTACATGATACTGCATTCAAGAACAGCAGAATATATATTCCTTTCAAATCCTCATGAAACATTCATCAAAATAGATCATGTTTCGGACCACAGTAAAATCTCAAGTTTTCTGACCACAATAAAATTAAATTAGAAATTAATAACAGGGGCTGGGCGCAGTGGCTCACGCCTGTAATCCCAGCACTTTGGGAGGCTGAGGTGGGCGGATCAGGAGGTCAGGACATCAAGACCATCTTGGCTAACACGGTGAAACCCCTTCTCTACTAAAAAATACAAAAAAATTAGTCAGACGTGGTGGCGGGCACCTGTAGTTCCAAGCTACTCAGGAGGCTGAGGCAGGAGAATAGCATGAACCTGGGAGGCGGAGCTTGCAATGAGCTGAGATCCAGCCGCTGCACTCCAGCCTGGGCCACAGAGCCAGACTCCGTCTCAAAAAAAAAAAAAAAAAAAAAAAAAAAAGGAAGTTTTCTAAAAAATTCCTGAATATTTGGAAAGTATACAACACAGTTGAACTCATGGGTTTTTTATGAGATCAAAAAGAAATTAGAAGATATCTTGTACTAAATTGAAATGAGAACACATAATATAAAAATTTGTGGGATACTATTAAAGCAGTAATTAGAGGAATATTTATAGCACTAAATGTCTATATTATTTGACAAGAAAGATCTTAAATCATAGACCTCAAGTTCCACCTTAAGAAAGTAGAAAAAGAAGAGTAAACTCAAAATAAGCAGAAAATAGGGCAAATATTGGAGTGGGAACAAAATAATAGATAAATTAAACCGAAAGCTGATTCTTTGAAAAGATTGATGAATTTGATAAACATATATCCATACTTATCAGGAATAAAGACACAAATTACCAATATCAAAAATAAGAGTTAACGTAACTACAGATTCTACAGATATTAAATGGATAATGAAACCATATTACAAAGAACTTTATGCCAATAAAGTTGACAACTTCAAGGAAATGAATAAATCCCTTGGAAGACACAAACCACTAAAGCTCTCTAAGAAGAAATAAATGACCTGAATCGCCATATATTTATCAAAGTAATTGAATACATAGTAAAAACTCCAGGCCTTCTTGATTTCATTGGTAAATTTTACCAAACATTTAAGGAAGAAGTAATACCAATTCTGCACAAACTCTTCCAGAAAGCAGAAGCATGGAGCATTCTTCCCAGGTCATTCTATGTAGACAGCATTACTCTTATGCCCAAACCCAACAAATATATTACAAAAATAGAAAACTAGAGAGCAATATCCCTCATGAACATAAATGCAAACTTCTTAACCAAACTTTGGCAAGTCAAATTCAACAATGTATATTTTAGAAACATGTTATGACCAAGACATGTTTATTCTAGGCAGGGTTGGTTTACCATTTAGAAATTCATCAACGCAATTTATAAAAACAAACTAAAAAAATCATATAACTCTCAGTATACCCCCAAAAAGTATTTGACCAAATTCAATATTCATTCCTGATTAATTTTTTTCCTCAATTTGATAAATGGCATATAGGAAGTGTCTATGGCTGACTTCACACTTAATCATGAAGGACTAAATGCATTCCCCCTAAGATAAAAAATAAGGCAAAAATGCCTACTCTTATCATGTCTATTCATCATCAAATAGAGTTTCCAGCCAGTGCAACGAGGCAAGGATAAAAAATAAAAGACATTAAGATCAGAAAGGAAGAAGTAAAGGTGATTTTTATTCACAGATAACCTGATTACCTATGGGGAAAATCTGATGGAAGTATACAAAAAAATTACTAGAACTAATAAGTGAGTTTAGAAAATGCACAGAATACAAAAATCAAAAGACAAAAGTCAATGTGTTTCTATTGCCAGCAATGAGCTATGAAAAATTGAAATAAAAATCATATTCACAACAGGACCAAAAATATTTGGGATAAATATGACAAACAATGCATAAGACATGTACTTTGAAAATAATAAACCATGCAGAGATAAATTTTAACAGATTTAAATAGAAGGAGAGATATATTGTATTCTTGAGTTACAACTTGACTTCAACCACTCCTGCTGCCAGCACTGATTTTCCTTGTAAAGACTTTTTCCTTGCCACTACTGCTTGTCCTAAAAGGAAAACCCTTCTAGGTTGGACAAACCTCTACATGTACCCCCTGAATCTAAAATAAAAGTTGAAATTATAACAAATGAAATATGTTTCTTGTAGGCAGCTTATAGTTGAGTCTGGCATTTTCAGCCAATCTGAAAGCTCTTTTAATTAGGATATTTAAACTCGTTAATTTTATATGATTAATTACATGGTTAGATTTAAATATACCATCTTGTTATTTGTTTCATCTGTCCTTTGTTTTCCTTTACTTTTTCCTGCATTCTTTCAATTAATTGAATATTTTTACAGTTCCATTTTATCTTCTCTATTGGCTTATTAAATATGATTTTTTGTTACTTCAGCAATTGCTTGGGGATACCTAATATTCCTATTTAACTTACTACAGTGTACATCTTTAACTTATCTTTAGTATACCTGTTTAACTTTAACTTCAAGTGATGTTATACCATGACACATATTGTAAGAGAACCTTCTATTTCTGCCTTCCTGTCTTCCAGTCGCCTGTGGATGAAGCAGACTACTGGCACCAAGTTACCTGCATATGCTCTACTGAAAAAGAGGTTGAGCAAGTGAGACTTTTAAAAATGTTGACAAGGTAGAACTTATCCAAAATTAAAAGAGTGTTCAAAAATATTGAGTGGCCAGGAACATGATGCACTTCCCATATAGGCCAAATACTAGCACAAAACATAAAATTACAGGACATGATCTGTATTTTAAAATAAACTTTCTATCTTGGAAGTATAGGAATCCTTTTGTTAGTTCTCAAGACTAGGAAAGCCTGTGTTTAATTCAGAAAGTATGCCCATTTCCATTTCCCTCAGATTCACTGGAAAAAGGTTTCCAAAAACGTGTGCATAGGTCATCGTCAGGAAGACAAAATACAAAAACAGAAAAATAACCAAAGGGATGACTTCATAAAAAGCCTAAGAAGAAATAACCTATTTCTCTTTCCCCAGTCTGCACTGGTTCCCAGGGAGTCATAAAGAAAATGGAGAAAAACAGACTACCTGTGATTATCATATGGGCAGACATGAACCACCTTGTTGGAAGTCTTTCAAGAAGAGTTAGTGCTTGGTTCTCAGGGATTTTCCCTTACCTGGTTTCCTGGGTTAGTTATTGTTTTCCTTTTTAAATATTTCAGAAGTCCCAGGAAAAAATTTCAGACATTACACTCATTGTTAACATTGCTGTTATAATTTAAGGCATTACTGGCAGTTGTGTGGAGCAGATAAGCCAGCAAGCTTTGAAGAAAAAGTACATTTCTTTATAGGTGTCTTGAATTTCTAAAAGAATTCTTTTTAATATAGCTTTATGTGGGTATAGTCTAAAAAATATACAATCTGTTTCTCTAGGCCACCACAAGAACAAGAACAGTGATTGAATAGGAATACACACACACACACACACGCACACACACAAACATACACCATACACATATGTACAGATGCTCCTTGACTTATGATGCAGTTACATTTGGGAAAATCCATCATAAGTTGAAAATCTCATAAGTTGAAAATACATTTAATATACCTAACCTGCCAAAAATTGTAGCTTAGCCCAGCCTACCTTAAGCATGTTCAGAAAACTTAGCCTACAGTTGTATGAAATCATCTAACACAAAGCCTATTTTGTGATAAAGTGTTGAATATCTCATGTAATTGAATACTGAAAGTGAAAAACAGAATGGTTGTATGGGTACTCAAAGTATAGTTTCTACTGAATGTGTATTTTTTTTGCGTCATAGCAAAGTCAAAATATCTAAAGTTGAATCGTAAATTGGGGACCATTGGTACACAGTATAGTGTTTATATAATTCTGTGCCACACTCCATTATAGGGCTTTAATCCTTCATCCAAAGAGCATTTATCTTAGTCTGTCCCTGCTGCTGTAGCAAAATACTGTAGTCTGGATAATTTATAAAGAACTGAAATTTACTTCTTACAGTTCTGGAGGCTGGGAAGTCCAAGATCAAGGAGATCTAGGCACCAGCAGGTTCAGCATCTGGTGAAGCCTTGTTCTCTTCTTCAAAGATAGTGCCTTGTTGCTGTCTCCTTTTTTTCTCCTCATGAAAGAGGGCAAAAAAGTGTCAAATAGACTCCTTCAATCTCTTTCATCATGGGCATTAGGTGAGAGCCTCCATGACTTAATGACCTCTTAAAAGCCCTGCTTCTTAACACTATTGTACGGGGGATTACGTTTCAACACGAATTTTGGAGGGACACAAACATTCAAATCATAGCAGTACCCTTTGCCTCCCCTTGAGGAGTCCGGCTCCAGGCCAAAATCACCTGCATGATCTTTCAGGTCTGACTGTAGACATTTGCAAAGGCTTTGCCTGGCAGGCCTCAGGGAGGGAAGCTGCCCTTCCCTTCCCAGACCTGGAGCACAGCCAGTGCATTTCAGTTTTCTGAAGGCAGTTGCAGTGAAAGACTCATGGCCCTTGGGTCTACCATGCTCATTTGCATATCTGCAAGTCTAGCCCAGGCACCTCCATTCAGAGACCTCCTTATGGGAGGGGAGGGGTTGACTCAGGCACTTTTCTCCACTCATCCCTTCCTGACCTCCTTCCTTCCCACCCATACTTTTTCATAAAAAGGAGTCTTTTGTTCAGGACTCCTCAGTGAGATGATTTTCCCCAGTATGCACAGATCCTCCTGATGCTTACACAGAGTCCTTCTGCGGGGCATTTTTTGCCTTTTGCCTGCACTGCTGCAGTAAGTGAAAAAAGCCTTGATTGTCACTCTCAGTTTGGCTTGTTGTCCTAATTGGCCACCATCATACCTGGCTGTTCAGCAACCCCCTCCTCAGCTATACCCCAATTACTTGTGAACCTCTGCAGAGGTTCTCTCATGTAAGGTTCTCTCAGCTGCCTTGTGCAGCTCGTGGCTTCCTCTTCTCTGGTTCTGTCTGGCCCTGGGGGCTGAAAACTGGGAAGTTCCCTCCTAAATGGAGTTGCTGCTGGCACTGGTGCCATCTCCTAGGGACTGTGCTCCTCTGCTTAGCTGGTTTGCTCTATCAGATCCACCCTGTGGACAACAGGAGTATTGCTCGTGCTGCCTCTTTTCAATGGTTTCCTAGTATGCTCTGTCTGCTGAGTTTTCTTAGGAGGAAGATTCTCTGCCCCATGAATCTACACACCATTATTGAGACTCACAGCACCGTTGCTTTGTTTGCTTAGTGACTAGGGGTTTTATGCAATAAGTCTCAGTTATACTAGCATAGTATTTTTCTCTCTCAAGGACCCTGACACAAAGCAACTGGAGTAAGAGAATCATCTGAGTGATAGACCTTTATTGTTCTCAGAGCGATTCCTTCCCTGCTATAGCCCGGCATCATTAAACTCCTCCTTTCTGGGAATGGGGTGAATGCTGGCATAAGATCTTTCTTGGCCACTGGTGGTTGCTGCTGTTCATTGACTTCCTTGATCTCCATTCCATTCCCCTAACAGGAGAAGTTGGAATAGCTCAAACTCCATTTCCCAAGGCTCCTTTATCTAAGGTTCTAGATTCCATGCAAGGCTCACCAGCCAGACACATGAATTGGATGGCAGAAGTGAGGCAAGACCCATCTTCCTGCCAGTTTTGGCTGATTGTGCTGGCAAGGAAGACTGCATGAATTACAGTTGCTCTGCACTGGCAATCTCCTGCCTTCTGGAGGTCCAGGAGCACCTGCAGCAGCTCAGCAAAGGTGTAGCACGATCAGAGGTGTAGCATGATCAGAGCTCCAGTGGCAGCCTTGAAAGCTGTGGCTGGCCTACAAGTTGAGCTCTGTATTTTTGGCATGTCATTTCTGGAGACTCAGGTCAGAACATTTTCCTCTAGATCCTGCAATGATTTTGTGAGCACCCAATTCCTGACAGTATATTACTGCTTTCATAAAATACCTAGAGTCATTTTTGTTTGTTGTATGGATTTTGACGGATACATTGCTCTTATCAACAGACCTCTGGGATGCAAGTTTAAACTCAAGCTAGAACATACCCTGTCTCACCTTAACTCACCCATACCACATGTCTAACGATTTGTCCTTTGAAATATATTTTTTTTTCCTGTCCAGCCATGAATAGTACATGTCTTCTGATGGTTCTTTAAGAAGAAGATAAATCGTTTAAAAGTTCAGAAATAGTTGCTGGAGAACAGTTGCAGTTACTGTACAATTCTCCTTTCATCATTTTAATGGGAACTTCCTGGAGGGCATTTTGCCTTGCATTTCTCATTTGCTGTGGTCTTTTACACACAAATCTGAGGATTAATTCAAGATGGCTTTTTTTAAAAGCAATTGCAAGTGAAGACATACATACCTAATGATTATGTTGGTGGATTGGATAATGTTTCAAGTGATAACTTCCTCCAAGGTAAACTCCATGTGCTGTAAAAATCGATGGATTTTGTTCTGCTGGAGAGAAGCAAGGGGAGTCAGGATTGCCGAGTGCAGACTCAGCGCCTCTGCCAACATTTTGGCTCTGTGGCAGTTCTTTCTGAGAACTCTGCCTTAGGTATTTCTGAAGCAGTGTCAGAGGCATTTTTACTATATGGTGCTATATTCAATTAATTCAGAAGAATAAATATACAGCTTAAGACACCGGCATTTTTTTGACTGCCGAAGTCTCTGGCCAAGGTTTCTATTCTGGCACATTAAAATAACATGACTGCATCAGAAGCAAAACCCCAGGCAAAAAGCAGGGAAGCCAGGGAGCTCCCTCTTTTTAGGTAGTGAAATGGTGTGAGATTTTCAATTTTATGTAGTGTTGCTCTTTCCACACTATATATTTTCAGATGGCTTGGGTGTTTGGGGTATGTAACCTGTCTGCTCAATGATTTCAGCTGCAGTACTAACTTAATTACTTCAACCTGGCACCTTTGTTGCAGGAAGAGATCAGTAGCGCTGCTTAGCACAAATCAGGAGTTGTTTTTTTTTTTTTTTTTTTTTTCTCTTCTGCATTTTCAGGAATGCCTTTGCTCTTTTCTCAGTTTGAAAGTGAGAGGCAGTTCACTGTTTTTCTAGCAAAGTCAAGGCTACTCTTCTGATTGCTGTTTAATCAGACAATGGAAACTCAGCCAGCTTACAACAGTGGCCATTGGTAGTTACCACTGGTTAAAGTTTACATAAGTGTCCCTAGACCCTGCGTTTCATGTGATGAATCTGTGATCATCCACAAAGTGGTTGGTTATCTAAATGTTGCAGTCTGTAATCTGCAAGCTATCCTTTATGTGGGGGCAAATTATACATTCCCATTTTCTTGTTCAAGTTATTCCTCGTGGACAAAGATATCTTAACCATAGTGAATGCTGGCTGGGTTTTTGGATGAAAAAAGCTGCAAAGATTACTTTGAACAGTTTGCAACATGAATACAACTTAAGTATCATCCTGCCATTTCTGTATCTTAGAGGTAGGTGGGGAGAAACTGCAGGTGCATCTCTTTGCCAGAATATATAGTAACGTATTTTGGGAAGATTGTATAATGTAGCGCCCATTTTTACCATTGGTTTCATGAGATAATTATAAAGCACTAAAGCAAATCAGCATACTAGACTGGTTGAATATGCTAACATTCTAATTTTGTATAGAGGGTGATTACTGTTATTATTATTTATAGAGTGCCGTAAGTGTACATAATGCTTTATAAACACATAGGCAGACAAGGTGCCCAGAGGTGCCTAAATTCTAATTGCCTGAATTAGACATTCTAAATGAAAAAAAAAGCTACTCTGCAAAAGTGGAAAGAGACTAGGCATAAAATTGTGTTAAATAAGTGTTTATGAAGGACTGAAGGATAAAAGCAAGTGTTCTTTTAGATTTAGGTTGAAGTTGCTCCATAGAAGTCAAGAAGAACCAAAGTACTGTAACTAAACCCATCTAAAAATAATTTCTGAAACCTTAAGAGAAATTGCAACTGGTTCCCATAAATTAAGTTCTCCCCTACTTGCCTACGTCTAGGTCTGCATTCCAAGTTCCCAGAGCACAACTCATAGGGAGTTCACAAAAAAGGGGGGAAAAGAGGATTGTGGGCTCTTTGAGTGGAGAGACCAAGTCTGACAGGTGTACAGACTTTCTAAATCCATTCTCTTGACTAGGACTTTTCTTGACCCAGTAATGGGTCAAGAAAACTTTGCAAGTAGCAGCAGTGTTTTTACAGATTAGCAAATCTACATATTAGAGGTACCCCTTATAAAAACACGTAACGATCTACCCTTTAAGGAAGCCCTTCTTAAAACCTGAACTGGAAACAACAATGAATTGTCCTTTTACTATTGTTCATTAGGTTTGATAATGTCACAAAGATGTTCTTTGATGTCAGTGTAGTCCACTTAGGAAGAGTGTTGCATATATCACAATAGATTCAAGGAATGGTCTATTGTAAGCTCCATATGAAAATCTATGATGAAGTACAGTTACCACATATAAACATACGTGTAAGTAAAATGTCCTTATTTTTAAATATAGTTGAGTCCAACTTTCATCACAAAATTATTACCTGTCATCCACAAAATAGTTGGTTATCTAAATGCTTCTTCATCAACATTTTCGTATGAAATTTAACTTGGCACTACCTTGGGAGTACTATTTATAAACGTATAAGGTCAACTACTTGTCTTGGTTATGGTATTTTTGAAATTTGAATTTATTGAGCTTATCAGTCTAGGCCTTCTTATCAGTTTAGGACTCCTTAAAAAGAAATTGGCCACTTAGATTTTTGTCTTCAGGGTTAACTCTATCAGATTAGAGGGCATTACACAAGCAGTTCAAACACAAAACTATTAATATATCATGAAGCATAAAATATTAAGAATCAACCCAAGTCCTGAGAGAAGTTATAGGCAAATGCCAGTGTTTTATCCCAAATTTGCTATGCTCTGAAACAAGCACTTAAAATGTTTTGATCATGTTTTCTTTATGATGAACTATTTTAGCCCTCTTCTAAATGTCACTCTAGAAACATACGTACATAATTGAATAGATTTATTAAAATCATTTTGGCAATATTTTATAAGTGGTGTATATATATGTGTGTATCTCTATATATGCATATATGTATGGCTACTATACAAATACGTATACATAGGTATGCTATAAGTATGTACAAGATCGGTGGTAACTGGTTTTTAGGGGCATATAGGAAGGTAAGTTCTATGAGAAAAAATTAATTTTTATTCTTATTCTTGTCTTTTTAAAATTTGCTTTTGTGTTACAGAAAATGAGAAGCTGCCTCCAGAATAGGGGGAGCTTCTTTTGCTGTGGAGATAGCTTCTAGAAGGACAGAAATTATGATTCTCCATAGTTTTGCCAACATGTATTTACAAGAGGGTTTGGCTTAGAAACTTTAACGGCTATGGAGTATGTGATGAAAATCCACTGCAATATTAAAATAGTTACCTTCCCACTCCAACACCCTACTCTTTGACTCCCAACAGAGCTATTCTTTCCTTGTAAACATGATGTTCTGGCTTCATAGCTATGGATTAACATATGTGTGTGTGTGTGTGTGTGTCTTATTTTCCACCTGATCCCTTTATTGTGCTTGATAATTTAACCACCTGGCCATAGGCGGCCTATGTTTGAGAGCACAGTCACAAACATTGGCCTGTGGCTGGTTGGGCTATAATTGCAGTGGCTGGACTCTGACTCTCTTCTCACTGATTGGGGCACAGTCTGGGGCACGTTGAGCTAACAGTGTTTCTGAACTCATCACCAACGCGTATGCCCAACTTAAATGATGTGTTGCTTCCTAAGCAATGGGAAATATTTGTAATGCACTTTGAACAGTGCTTCTGAGGTCCAAACCCCAAAATTTTAAAACATGTACATGTAGACCAATGTGAAAGAAATCTCACAGGTTAAGGGCAGCAAGTGATGTTTCTATGGACAGTTCATATCCTCACTCAGACTGAGTCACTGTTTAGCCATTGGTAGTTATTGTTTTCAGAGTTTATTTTTTTCCTCTCCTTTTCTTTCCTTTCTTTTTTCTCTTCTCCTTTCCATCTTTTCAATTTCATACATATATACATATGCATGTGTATATATACACATACATGTGTGCGTGTGTATATATGTGCACGTGTATATATATGTGGACATATGTATATACACATATTTGTTTCACATATATGCTATAGGGTTCAGCTTAAAACAGATTTTAAAATGTTATTTTATACTCTTTAAAAAACAATTCAGTCAACATATATTTATTAATATATGTTGTTATACCTGTTTATACCAGGCATTGCACTGGGTCGTTAGAAAAGTAAAACAAAATTCCTGGCCTGGAGGAGTTTATAAGTGGAGAAGGAAGGCAGACATGCAAACAACCAATCACATCAGAAAGGAAAATAGTTGTTGTAGAGTTGTGAACAGAAGGCAGTGGGAAATAGGGAAGAAGTGCTTAGACTTGCCACATCAAATAAGCATTACTTACCGCGCCGTGTCAGCCAGGCTGCTACCTGCTAATATGGCATCATTTACTTGCTGCATTGAACACTTGGAAGGAAAACTGTGACCCAACAAAGCAGGTTCATGTGTACCAGCATAGCTGCCTCTTGACAATTTTGTTTTCAAATCATGCCTTTAATTTGTCAATGACTTGCCTGTTCCCACACTATTAATCTGAATTAGCATTTTCAAGAACAGTGATTCCTACTGAAAAATTGCTGCTTTTGAAAGACGCAGAACTAGGAACTAGTTATGTAATTCCTTCGTGATGTCAGGGTGCTTTCACATTTGCACGTTAAAAAATAGGACGGATACAGTTCCAAGAAGCCCTTGGGGCGATGAATCTACACCCTTCTCTAATACTCCTTTGTTCTAATTAGGAACATGCTGGGCTGTACTTTACTTATTTTAATTATTCTATTTATTCGTGAAATCTAATGCATGGTTAAGGATATCCATAATTTTGTCTAATTAGCTAGAATTTGAATTTTCAAATGCGGGAATGTTTAAGATTATTAAACCTAAGACAGTAGACTAGGATCTCAGGCTTGCTTCCATTTTGTTAAGCTTCCATTTGAGAACCAAGAGTGTAATGAAACTTTCTGCTGCTTCATCCAGATCTGACTCTACTTCAGTAACTTTAAAAAGGTTGAAAAACAGTGTATGTGGATGGAGAGTATTTTTGCCTCTTTTACTTTCCACTCTCTACCCTTTCCATTAAAAATATTTTAATAAATAAAAAGTCATCTTGGCGATTAAACAGTGTCTGGATTCAGGAAGCAAGACGCTTGCAGTTAAAAACCGTTGCCACTCGACGGGGGCAAAATTGCTGGCTGCACTGGAGATCACTGCAGAGCGCTCCTGATGCCTCCATGCTGACAGCGAATCTGGCGCGGGCTGGGGCGCATTGCACATTCTGCTCCAGCTGGGAGGCGGCAGGTGGGCAGCTCCGGACTGGGCACTCGGCAGCGGGGAGGGGTGCTCAGAAGGCGCAGGGAACCAGTCACTCAGCCTCAAGGATGTCTGGGTCTCTGCTAAGGGACAAATGCTCCAGGAACAACCTCTAGCCATCCCAGCACCACCTAACGAACCTTCCTTTGGCGCTTTTGCAGAAAGTCTCTTCTATTTTTGGCCCCCAGGACAATTTCAGAGAACCAGTAAAGTTGGATGACAACGTGGATCGCTTTCTAGTGTAAGGTCCCGGGGAATGGCAAAAGCTCACTGATGAGCTCAAGGAACTCTGCTTGGAGTTGTCACCCCTACAACTGACCTAAGACCCAGGACCCAAGGGAGGGGTCTTTTGCATCTCAAATCCAGCCTCAGCCTTGACCCCTTTCACTTGCTCGGAGTGCTTTCGCCCAGCTTCTGGCGGAGGTTCACGCAGGGAGGGGACTCAGGTGGAAAAGGTTGGCCCATTTGATCTCTTTGCAGGAACTTAGTAGACAGGGGCCCCGGGCTGGAGATGTGCTCCGAGTAGACTAGAGGCGCCTTTGGCGCCCGAAGCTGGCTGTCTTGCGGGAACCTGCGGCGAAGGTTGGAGGTTGAGAGGACTCTGCGCTCTTCTTCCCCAAGCCGAACTCCCTCCTACAGGAGCGTGAAAACCAACTCTTACACACCGTCTACCCTACTCTTCCCTCTAAACCTCTAGCGCAGCTTTTTAAAGGCATCCTGGGCAGCCTCCAACTTTGGGGAAAGAGAATGCCCAACTCCCGCTCTCCCACTACCCGTACCGCCTTCTTCCTTGTCCTGTGGTCGCCTCCAAACTCTGCTTCCCTAGTGTCCCCGCCCCGACCTGGAAGCGAGCGCCCCCGGCTGTTCGCGGCAGCCCCTCGGCACCCGTTTGCAGGGAGCTCTGTCTGGCTCCTCACAGGATCCAGCTGCGGTTCCCATTTGTCCCCAGCCCTGCAGGGCACACGCGCGCGTGCACACGCACGAGCTTACACTCCAGCTCACACTCGCGCGTCCTCACTCCCTGCACCCCACCCTCCGCGCCGCTCCTCCGCGGGGTGGGGGGTGGTGGGGGTGACGTCAGGACTGCAGTCCAGAGGAGAGCGGCTGGAGAGGGCTGCGCGCTCCTCTCCCAGCAAGCGGGAGGCGCGCTCGGGTCGCCGCCGCTCCCGCGCTCCTCCCTCTCCTCTGCACCCACTGTCACGCTACCCGCCCGCGGGGGAGCCTCGAGAGCCTCCAGGTGAATTGAAAGTCGTTTCCGGGGGAGGACGGAGAGGGTGCTGCAGTCCTGGCATGCCCTGAAACTGCAAGTCGGGCAGAAACGACCCGGTGGAGGAGCAGGGCGCCCAGCGCCCTGCGCAGCATCCCCGGGCTGCTGGAAGAGGCCACCACTGGCTGGCAGTCGGGAGCGGCAGCCGGACCTCGACCCCAGACTTGGGCCCCGGCACGCTTGCCCGGGAGACACCCCTTCCCCCTCTTGCGCATTTCGCAGTTGCGCTGGTGTGGGGCATGAGAGCGCGGTGGCTCCAGGTCTCCGCGGAGCAGCTGCCAGTGGGAGAGCGAGGAGAGGCGAGGGGGCGGCAGCCTCGGCCCGAAGTAAGTGCGGCAGAAGTTTGCGTCGGTTGCCCCGCCGCTCCCCCAGCGCGAGTGGGAGGCAAATCTTCTCCCCTCCTTGAATAAGGAAACTGAGGGGAGACTTACAAGGGAGCCTTGCGCGGGAGAGCAAGTGAGCGTTTCGAGAGAGGGCAAGGACCCCCCAGGAGGGCCAGGCCAGGAGGGGTCCCCGTGCGGTGATGGCATGCCAAAAGCAGAAGACCCCAACTGGGAGGAGGGACTGAAGAGGAACCGGACCCCGGGGATCTCAGAAAGGGAGGGATGTGGGGAGAGTGAAGGTGGAGGCAGTCACACCTATCCTGGTGACCTTGGCGTGCCCCCCTGGAGTGGCGAGCCAGGGGCTTATATAGGCGCGACTAGGATGTTGCCTCGTTTCTCACTCGGGGCTACGAAGAAGGTATCGTTCTTCCTGAGAGCTGGAAGACAGGGGCAAGAGGAGAGAGAACCGGCCCAGAGACGGGCTGGAGGGTGGGGACACCGGGGAGTTTGGAGCTGGGGGTTCAGGAGTGGAGGTTTGGGTCTTCTAAGATGCTCCAGCTTCTACGTAGGCGACAGAGGTCGAGGGAGGAGGCGAATGTGAAGCTTCGGGTCGCTACAGTTGATGTTGGGTTTCTTTGGAACCTGGTCATTAATTCTTGTCATCGGGAGGCTTCGCGGAGGGCGAGAGCACCTGGGAGCAGGGTGACCCCCGCAGCGGCCGGCCTTCCAGCTGGCTGCCCTCCCCGCCAGCCGCTCTCCCCGCACCGCTGCCGGTCCTCCGAGACCGCGGACTGTCCTGAGCTGCTTCGAGGGCAGGCGAGACCCCGTCTGTTCAAAAGAGACCCTCGACATTCTGCTCACTTCTTTTCGGGTCACGTTCAGCTCTTTTGGGCTCTCTCTTTCCTAGTGGGATTCTCACAAGGAGGTTTTCTTCTTTAACTGACCCTACTTCTAATAGGGGAAAAAAGTTCCTGGAATCTGCGCTCATCTTAGGGTCAGAGCCCTGCAGAGGGCAGGCGAGGACGGCGCGGGCCAGCTCGCCTGCCCTGTTCTCACCTGGGGAGGGTTCTCAGAAATTTGACATTAAATTTGATGAAGCGATCCTAGGAAAGTGGCGAAGGCACCTTCTACAAGAGTAGGAGTTTCTGTGCTTAGGAAATGGAAATCCCACTTAGATTCTGATACCAAGGCTATACTTTTGAGAGAGAGGGAGATAGTTAATTAAAAACTGATGCCATTGAGTTGGAGACAAAAGTCATTTGTAATGCATCTTGGTCACTCAATTTCACTCCGTCCCCACAAAACACTTTATGGGGCCCGACTATGTACGTGCCAGACATTGTGCTAGTTGCTCCTGCAAGAGAGATGATTCATGTGTGGTCTCAGTGCTTTGGGAGCTTACAGTCTGTGCTAGAAGTGGTTTGGAAAGAAGGTGAAGAAAATGCTTGCTCTACAGGGAAGGGCAGGTGCCCATTTTTTTTAACCACATCTGGTTTTAACCACAATGACTCACACTCCCAGCTTATTAAGTGTGTGGACCAATATTTGCAAGACGGTATCCTCCTTGAAGGCGGTATACTGTCATTCATCTTTGATTCCCAGAGACCACCACTGCACATGCACATAGTAAGTCATCAGCAAGTACTGTTTAAATGAATAAATGTATGGATGAATTATGGATAGTTAAAAGTATCCTAACGAAAGCTATCATGCTAGGGGAACATGTAAAGAAGAGATGAAATAAAGGGAATTGGAGAAGGCAAGAGGGAAGAGAAAATAAGGTTCATGAACATTCGAAAGTATATATCCTTAAAGAAATGTTTGTTTTCCATTTTTATGCATTGGAAATTACCAGCACCCAACTCCATTCTCTATGAAATACGTGCATCTCTGAACACGTAGATTGTAAATGCCATTTTTAAAGCAGAGTCTCTGTTAACTTACCATGCAGAGATCACAATGCCCTTCTCATGTGGCTGTATTGACAATATGATGATTGGAATATGTCTAGGTAGTGAGGCAGATGGGTGAAAAATACTTTAGGATTATAAGAATTCCTTCACGTATCTAATATTTTGCTACTAATGTATGAATCTGTACCCTTGTGCTTTAAATATACTTAATTTAAACCTGATTGAAATATGCATATATTGACTTTACTAGTGAAGATTAAAAACATATATGAAAGACTTTCCTTCATTTTATTAATTGAGCCCAAGTTACTGTTGCACTAAGGTGGCAGGTGATAAATTCCAAGGTGAGTAATAAGGATTCCCCCCAACTCCCTGCCAAATTTAGTTTCATTATTTCAGAAAACTAAGGCTTCATATTTTTTTAAAAGTGTGCAACAAGGTTGGGCACAGTGGCTTACTGCTGTAATCCTAGCACTGTGGGATGCCGAGGTGGGCAGATCGCTTGCGCTCCAGAGTCTAAGACCAGCTTAGGCAACATGGCGAAACTCGTCTCTACTGAAAATACAGAAAAAAAAAAAAAAAAAAAAAAAAATGGCTGGCGTGGTGGTGTGCGCCTGTGGTCCCAGCTACTTGGCAGGCTGAGGTGGGAAGATCCCTTGAGTCCAGGAGGTTGAGGCTGCAGTGAGCTGAGATCGTGCCAGTACACTCCAGCCTGGTTGACAAAATCAGACCCTGTCTCAAGAAAAAAAAGTGTACAACAAAACTACTTACTTTTGCACTGCTTTTTCAGTGTTTATCAATGATAATTATAATTCACTAATTTGACTCAAGAGTTTATAGTCAATAATACTGGTTTTAGTTTTTGGAAACTTTTCAGTGCTATGTGATTTGGGGCCATTTGTAGAATATTTGTAAATTTTATTTTATCTACTTACAAAATGAGATTATTGTACTTACATGATTTAATTAGGCACTGAAAATCAAAATATGTTGATGTAGAGCATTGCTTTGTTTGGGGCTTTGTATTCTGTAGTTAATGTCATTAATTTAGTATATCAACACTGAGAAGAAATTTGTAATTAGTGAATAGGAAAAAAAATAGTGTATTTTCCATTATTGAGTATCTTGCAGATATTTTAAGATGTCAGAGCTCTAGGAAGAGTATTGTGATTGTGGATCATTTATGGTGGTTTAAAATTTATATTGTAGAAGTAAACGTAAAGAAATACTAAAAATGGTAGCTAAACATTGGAATTCTTTAACCAAACATTGAGATGTTTCTTCTGTGGTAGATATTTGATTTGGATTATCTCCAGAACTGCACTGTTAGATCAAATGGCTATTTGAGTGAGTCTTACAAATTTGGCAAGAAGCACACTCTAGGAGGCAGAAGTTTATTTTGGAAATTTAGTTAAGGGACAGAAATGCTGAGGTTATAGGAGTGTGGGGTCATAGATTACTGAGTTTAGAAAATATCTGGCCTCATTTTGCAGATGACAAAACTGGAGCCAAAATAGCCAAGGGTCTACATTTCCCAGGACCACAGTCAAATGCATGAGTCCCTTATGTTGCCCACTGTAGGCTTGAGAGAAAATCACACACTCAGGATACCTAAACCCAGGGGCAGTCTAATGGATCTGCTATTCTTTTTTCCTTTTTTTTTTCTTTTTGAGACAGGGTCTTGCTCTATCATCCAGACTAGAGTGCAGTGGCGTGATCTCTGCTTACTGTAGCCTTGACCTTCTGGGCTCAAGCAATCCTCCGATCTCAGCCTCCTAAGTAGCTAGGACTGCAAGTGTGCAACACCATGCCTGGCTACTTTTTGTAGACACAGCCTCCTGCCTCAGATTCCCAAAGTGCTGGGCTTACAGGCATGAGCCACTGCACCTCGCCGGATCTGCTATCCTTGAATTTGTCTTTACTCTCATTCTCTCCGGCTCACACCCTCCGGTTGCCCCCATCTCTGAGAGCAGTCTCCCATGCCAACCCCCTACTTTCACTGCTCTGCTGCCTGATCAGGTCCTTCTGAGGACAGGGCAGCAAAGGACATGGTTGGAGTCCCGTGGCTCCCAGCCTCAGACACAGGCCTGGTCCTAGGCAGAGCTGTGAAGTCAGTGATGCTTGGACTGGGTGTTCCCCACATCTTCTTTCCTGCATGTGGATACCAATGTACATCAAAGAATCACAGTTTCAGAGCCAGAAGGGAGGGCAGAGGCCATCTGGTTCATTTTAGAGATAAGGGAACTTGAGCCCAGAATAGGTTCTGTAGTATTCATGTCACAGCCATGGTCAGGATCTCCTGGGTGGTGTTGGTGCTCCTTTTGACTGCCTGTGCTCTCTTCTCCATTGGATGGTGCTCGCATCTGATCACTCCATAAAGTGAGCATGTGGGCTCTGGAAGGAGGCACCTGTGTCAAGTTCCAACCCCATCTCTCCCCACCTGTGCAACTATGGGCAAGTTACTGAAGTTGTCCAATACTTTCCTTTCTTTTTCTTTTTCTTTTTTTTCAGAGACTGGGTTTCCCTTTGTCACCCAGGCTGGAGTGCAGTGGTGCAATCATAGCTCACTGCAGCCTTGAACACTTGGACTCAAGTGATCCTCACACCTTGGCCTCCCAAAGTGCTGGGATTACAGGCATGAGCCGCTGTGCCCAGCCGTCCCTTTCTTTATTAATAATTTTTTATTTGTTTTGTTTTATAGCTTAATATAATTACTTTTCCTCCAAATCATACATTTTAAGAAAGGAAGGAACCAAGTATTTCTTGCTCACTACCTGTCTAAGACCTGTTTGGCACACAATGGACACTTGATGAAAATTTGTTGAATAAAGGAATGAATGAATAAAAGAATGATTGAATGAAGTACACATCACTTAGATAGAACTGGGAATCTTAATCATGAGAGCCACAGCCTTCTAAAGATTCTAACTCTGAAGTACTGTTTCCTTTGCTAACATTACTTTCTGGATAGATGTGACCCTAATATGCCTGCTCCCTGCTTCTCTCACTTACTCCTTCTCTCAGTAAGTGGCAGCCCCATTTTTGTGATTACTTGGGCCAAAAACCTTGGAGTCATCCTCTGACAGAAAGCATTCAACCCATTAGCCAATCCTGCAGCTAGGCCTTCATTATATAATCCAAATCTGACCAGTTATCATCACATCCCTTCCTGGCAGCCGAGACCAAGCTGCCATCATTTCCCTGAATTATTGCAGTGACTTCCCAACCTCTCTCTGCTTCCATCGTTGTACCACCCCCGAAGTCTAGATTCCATACACAGCCAGAACAATACTACTAGCACATAAGGCAAATAATGTGACTCCTCTGCTTAAATTTTTAATATTTTCCAATGTCTCTCATGGTAAAAAAAAAAAAAAAAAAAAAAAAAAAAAAGCCCTTACAATTAACTACAAGATTCTATACTATCTAGCTGCTCTGACCTTCTGATTTCTCTCAAGCTTCCCTCTTTAATCATCATGCTTCCACCACATTGCCATCTTCCTGTTCCAATAACACACCACACTTGCTGTCATCTAAGTAACTTTGAACTTATCTTTGAACTTCTCCAGATAACTTGCTTGACTCCTCCACTTCCTTCAAATGTTTTTCTCAAATTCATCTTTTCAATAAGGTCTTTCTTGGCTACCCTATTTTAAATTACATCCGTCTAACTTTGTATCCTTTTTTGCATAAATTTCCCTTCTAGCTCTTGTGGCTATAAGAAATTCCATACATTTGATTGACTTCCGTCTTTTGTTTCTCTCCCCTACTAGAAGGTAAACTCCGTAAAGGAAGAGATATTTTTTCTGTTTTGCTCATTTCTGAATCCCTAGTGGCTAGAACAATTCCTGCCACACAGAAGGTAGTCTGTAAATATTTGTTGAATAAATAAGTGAGAATAAAGTAGTACCTATATCACAGGGTCTTGTTATGATTAAATAAAACCATGCACACTGAGTGTTTAGCACAGTGTCTGGCACTTGGCACATGTTTATTTAGTATAAGACATTATGGTGTCATCTCAGTTCTCCTGGCCTTTTAGTCCCTCTTTTGGCCAGAATTGTGGTCAGAGGCAGAACTCTTCTAGAATCTTTAATACTATTTTTGGAAATGACTTTGAAGAAGTCCCAATGGCTGTTTACATCTGCTGCTGAAGATAAGTAGGAAATAAATGCAGTTATCTCTCTAAGATATGGTGTAATCCTTTCCGTGAAATACTTTCTGTCTTGGGGATGCTGGAAGGTTGCGGTTGTACATTTCATCCTCAGGGCGAGACATCCACATTCTCTCATGATATCCATGCAAGTCCTCCTCGAATGGGTTGCCAGCTGTGTTGGTTTTTCACAACTTTCCTATCTCTCACTTTTGGGTTTGCCTTTTGCTGGTCTTAACATAACTGTTCTCACTGATGGCCTCCTGAACCAACAAAGTTTAGTTGGAGGAGTTATGAGGTCATATCAATTAACCAATGAAGCATTACATGAAAAAATAAAAAATAAAATGACCCCTGTAAAGCCCTCCCTAGGGCTAGGAATAGCCTATCTAAATAGCCTAAATAAATACTTCTTAATTGCTTAATAACAGCCTGTAGCTGTTTAAATGCTCTGTTGACTGGGTTGATAGGATATTTTCACAGCTTGACCAGGACATTGGGAGCAGATATTGTGTGTATGTGTTAAAGTTTAGTACCTTATTACATTTATGTATAAATTAGCATGCTATACAGATCGTAGTTCTTACTAGCTCAAAGCAGTCAAATTTTAGAAGTCGACTCCACAAATAGTACCTTCAGTCCTGAGTGTTTACAATGGTTTTGCTTTACTAGGTAAAAACATCATGTTGTACCCATTTTCCACGCTAGAAATAGAAAGAGAGCCTTGGGTTTAGTATTTGTAGGTTACCAGGTCTTTTCTTAGCATGCTCCATGACCTTGTCCAATTTCCATTAGATTACAATGGTTTTTCTGGAGCCAGAAAAAGTTACCACAGCAGCAAAAATGGGGCCAATAACCTTGAAGTGCAGCATATCTATGAGAAATTCATTTTCTTGTAACTGTAAAAGAGATGCAGACAGAACAACTCTTTAGCGAAGAGGGAGAGAAGCAAAGAGAACAGAGAGCTTGGGGTGGGTGGGAGGAATATGGACTCCAGATATAATCATACAATGAAACAATGAAATGAAAGAGGGAGTGACTGTCTAAACAACTGGGGTACACATTTTTTTTCTTTTGCCTAGTTCATAAACACATTTTGTTCTGAACATTCTTCATAAGTAGGTTGTTGGGAAATATTTTCTAATAGAAGCAACATTATATGTGGAATGTAGGTTTCCAGCTGCCTTGGGGGAAACCTATTTAATTTATGGCTGAGCATTCAAAAATAATACCATAGTTTGCTTTTTCATATGGGAAAATGAGTCTTAATTTACAATTAACAAAATCTTAATTGCCATCATGTTACACCATGAAGATTCAGGTTGGCATTTTTGTAAGTAATCTCTTCCTTGACTCCTTGCTAGTTTACTTAACAGGAGAATACACACATACACACAAATATATTGTATTTTGTATGTGTATAATACATATATAAAACATAGTCTATATAATCACTCTACTGACTAGACAATATTGAATCCACTTTATTTGCCACTTAAAAAATTAACTTATAAGTAATAATAAGTTAATGTAGCCTCCTGAGTACCTGGGACTACAGGTGCATGCCACCTCGCCCGGCAATTTGTATTTTTAGTAGAGACAGGGTTTCACCGCGTTAGCCAGGATGTTCTGGATCCCCTGACCTCGTATTCCGCCCTCCTCGGCCTCCCAAAGTGCTTCTGGTTGCCTTTCTTTGCCCTCTGCATTCTGGTCCCTCCGACTCCTTGATGCAAAGTGTGACCAGCCCTCCCCCTAGTGGTGATTAGAAAATCTTCCCTCCATGCCCTGGTTAATGCCAGTAACTTGTTTTCACCTGCTACAGTCCTCGCACGTGGGCTGGGCGCTGCTGCTTCTCAGCAGTCTCCAGAGATCAGGAGTGGAGACCCTGCTGGCGGTCACCCATATGTATAGAGCAGATGTCCCAGCAAAGAAGGTACAGTGTGGGAGTGGTGGAGGGAGGATCAGAGAGAGTCACTGTGAGAGTCTGAGGTTTCTTTTCTTCGCAAGACCGAGACATTGCCCTATGTACTTGCTGATCTGCCCCTAGCTTTATACCATGGCGTCCCATCTGCAAATTCCCTGTGGACTAAAAATCTGATTGTAAGTTTCTTTCCAGCTCTCTGATTTCTGAAAAGTACAAAGACGACAAGATTTTCGGGAAGTTTTTATTTAGAGATACGCTGGCTCTCTGCAGGGGGAAAAAAGCCCTAGTTTGAACTGTTTGCCAATTTCTGTATTGCAAATATTTCTGCTGTGGCCAATTACAACATGACAGCAACTGGCTTACAACACTCTTAAAAATTTAAGAATTGACTCTGAATATGTACAAACTGGCACCCATACTGCACTGTTTCCATCGCTACCAGTGATGTAAAAGAAAGGGTATGTTTTTCTCTTGATCTTTCTTCTCCTCCTCCCTTTTTCTTCTTGGTAAATGTAGAGAAAATAAAAGGTATAGATCAGGGGGTCAGCAGACTTGTTCTACAAAGGCCCAGAGAGCAAACTTATTTTAGACTTTGCATTCCACACTGATTTTTGTCACATATTCTTTTTTATTTTTTAAGAAAGTCCTTTGAAAATGTAAAAACTACATTTTTGTTTTTGTATTGCCACTACATTTTTGTTTTTGTATTGCCAGAGAGCAATACACATACACATAAATGCGTGTGTGTGTGTGTGTGTGTGTGTATATATATATATATATATATATATATATATATATGGTGAACTCAATGGTGAATAAGGAGAAATATGACCTCAGGGTTTCTTTTTTGTTTCCTTCTTTCTGTTTTATAAAACAGCTTTATTGAGATATAATTCATATGGTATAGAATTCATCCATTTAAAGAGTATAGTTCCATTTTTAAAAACAAATTTATGAAGTCATGCAACTACCACCACTATCTAATTTTGGAACATTTTCATCTCCCCTAAAAGAAACTCCCCTACCCATTAGTTGTGATTCCCTTCTTATCTTCCAGCCTGTCAGCCCCTGAAAACTGCTCATCTACTTTCTGTTTCTATGGATTTGCTGATTTTGGACATTTCATATATATGGAATCGTAACAGTATTTATGCATTTGTGATTGGCTTCTTTCACTCCGCATAATGTTTTAACTGTTCATCTGTGTTGTAGCATGTGTCAATAATTCCTTTCTTTTTATTGCCAAATAATAGTTCATTGTATGGATATAGCACATTTTGTTGTTCATTTATCAGTTTGTGAACATCTAGGTTGCTTCCAGTTTTTGGCTATTATGAATAATGCTGCTATAAAGACTAAAATACAAGTCTTTGTATGGGTATATGTCTGTATTTCTCCTGGATAGACACCTAGTTGTGGAGTTATTGAGTGATATGATAACTATATTTAGCATTTTAAGGAACTGTCAAACTGGTTTCCAGAGCAGCTGCATCATCTTACATTCTTGTCAGCAATATGAGGGTTCCGTTTTCCTCACATCTTTGCCAATACTTAACTCTTTTTTTTTTTGAGTATAGTCATCTTTCTGGATTTGAAGTGGTATCTTGTGGTTTTGATTTGCATTTCCCTAATGACTAATGAGGTTGGGTATCTTTTCATGTGCTTCTTGGACATTTGCATATCTTCTTTGGAGAAATGTCTGTTCAAGTTCATTGTCAACTTTTAAATTGTTTGTCTTTTTATTATTGAGTGAGTTGTAAGTGTTCTTTATTTTAGGTACAAGTTTCCTGCAAATATTTTCTTTCTTCCTGTAGGTGTTCTTTTCAGTTTCCTGATGGCTTATTTTGCAACACAAAAGTTTTAATATTTTCATGAAGTACAATTATCTGTTTTTTTTTCTTTTGTTGCTTGTGCAACAAATGCAGATTCATTAAGATTTATTCCTGTGTTTTGTTCTAAGAGTTTTGTAATTTTAGCTCTCTCTTAATTTGTCTGCATTTTATTTTAAGTAAAGATTTTTGTATATGGTGTGAGGAAGGGATTCAACTTTAGTTTTATGCATGTGGATATTCAATTGTCCCAGCAACATTTATGAAAAGCAATCAGATTTTCTTGATACCCTTGTTGAAATCAATTGACCATAAATGTGAGGGTTTATTTATAGAGTTTTAATGTTATTTTATTGGTCCATATGTTCATTTTTATGCCAGTACCACATTGTCTTGGATACTGTAGCTTTGAAATAAGTTTATAAATTGGAAATTATGAGTTATTCAGCTTTGTTCTTATTTTTTAAGATTGTTTTGGCTATCTCAGTACTTGAATTTCCACATACATTTTGGGGCATGCTTATCAATTTCTGCGAAAAAAAGAAAAAAAAAAAAGAGAGAGAGAGAGTGCCAGCTGGGGTTTTGGTAGGAATGGTGTTGAGTCTATAGATCAATTTGGGGAGTAATGTCATCTTAACAATATCAATTCACTTGATACATGAGCATGGGATGGCTTTCCATTTATTAAGGTCTTAATTTTTTTCAACATTTTTGCATAGTTTTAAGAGTATACATTTTTACATCTATTTGTTAAATTGATTTTTAAGTATTTTATTTTAAATGCTGTTGTAAATGGAATTGTTTGCTTAATTTGATTTTTGAATTGTTCATTGCTAGTATATGAAAACACAATTGCTCTTTTTTTAATATTGGTCTTGTGCTCTGCAACCTTGCTAAACAAGTTTATTTGTTTTAATAGCTTTTTGGTAGATTTTTAAAGGATTTTCTGTATACATGTTCATCCTTCTGTGAATAGAAAGTTTTATTTATTTCTTTCTAATCTAGATGCGTTTTTCTACCTCCCTCCCTTCTTTACTTCCTTGCCTAATTGTCCTGGCCAGATCCTGTAATACAGTGTAAAACAGAAGTAGCACAGGTGGACATCCTTGTGTTGTTCTGGATCTTAGAAGTAAAAGCACCCAGTCTTTCACCATTAAGTATAATGTTAGCTATAGGTTTTTCACAGATACACTTTATCAGGTTGAAAAAGTTCTCTTTCTCTTCCTACTTTGTTGAGTGTTTTTATCATGAAATGGTATGGATTTTTTGAAATGTTTTTTCTGTATCCATTAAGATGATCATTTGATTTTTATTCTTTATTCTATTAATATTACATATTAATTTTTGATAGTAAACCAACCTTGCATTCTTGGGATAAATTCCACTTGGTTATGTTGTACAATCCTTTTCATATGTTGCTGGACTGAGTTTGTTGAGAATTTTTGTCTATGTTCATAAAAGATATTGGTCTGTAATTTTCTTGTGATATTTTTGTCTGGTTTGAGTATCAGGATAAAAGTGACTTCTCTCCTTCTATTTTTCATTTTTAACACTGCTGTTCCAGGCATTCTGGGGACATGTAAGGTGAAGGGAAGAGAAGGCAGTCTGGGGCTGATAGTGAGTTCCAGTCAGCAGTATGGAAGAGGGGAGGAAAACCCTAAATAGATTCTATAGAGGGCCGAAGATTCTTGGCTGCCACATGGACACCAGGTTGGGACCTGTTATTGGGTATATCCTATGTAAAGAATGTGTCCTATTCTGTTCTTTTTATACACATCTTCATTCAGAATATTTATTGATCACCTGCTATCTAATAAGAAGTAAACTTATTACCGATAAGTTTAAATAAACCTGACTCCTGTCCTATGACAACATATAGGTTAAAGCGGTAGGAAGACACAATAGAATAATTACCAACTAAATGTAAAATTACAGCTATGATTCGTATGATGAAGGAAAGATTCCTAGTACTGTGAAAGCATATAATGTAGGGGTTTGGTCTGGTGTTCTGGCGGTGGGAATAACATACCTCAAGGCTCTGCTTTAGGAAGAAGTGATGGAAGGCCAGTGCCGGGGGAGCACAGAGAGCAGGAGGAAGGGAAATAATGGGAAGGAGAAAGTGAAAAGAACCAGGCTACCTGCGGCCTGGAAGTCTGGTGATAGGCCCATGTCATTATCCTCACAGCCGTATGTTTTCACTTTTAAAGTGTCTGCTTCTGAAGAACTGGAGGCCGTTGCCTAAACGAAATAACCTAGAAACAAAGTCAAATATTACACTTATGAGTGGGAGCTAAACAATAACCACATACAGCGTGGAATAGTAGACACTGGAAACTCCAAAAGGTGAGAGAGTGGGAGGGCGTGAGGGTTGAAAAATTACCTGTTAGGTACAATGTTCACTACTTGGGGGATGTGTCCACTAAAAGTCCAGACTTTACCACTACACAATATATCCTTGTAAGAAAACTGTACTTGTACCTCCTAAATCTCTAAAATAAATAATTTTTAAAGGCAAAAATTAAAACGCCCTTGTCTGGATTCACCAGTCTTATTTTGGTTTCAGGTTTTCCTTAAGGAAGGAAGTGTCATTCACTATATCTGCTCTTTCCATTCCAGTATTTTATATTTTTGAGACTCAAAGTGGAGGCAAGAGAGAAATGGAATTGAATGAAGGATTAAAAAAATGCTTTCAAAAGACTGGTCATAGAGGGAAGGAAGGGAGAAAAGCAGGGTGTATTAGTCCGTTTTCATGCTGCTGATGAAGACATACCTGAGACTGGGTAATTTATAAAGAAAAAGAGGTTTAATGCACTCACAGTTCAGTGTGGTTGGGGAGGCCTCACAATCATGGCAGAAGACAAAAGGCACCTCTTACATGGCAGCAGACAAGAGAGAATGAGAGCCAAGCAAAAGGGGCTTCCCCTATAAAACCGTCAGATCTCGTGAGACTTACTTATTCACTACCACAAGAACAGTATGGGGGAAACCATCTCCATGATTCATTTATCTCCTACCAGGTCCCTCCCACAACATGTGGGAATTATGGGAGCTACAATTCAAGATGAGATTTGGGTGGGCTCATAGCCAAAACCCTATTACAGGGTTAGGTTTATTGAACAGCAGCAGAAGAAGGAGAGTACACACATCTGTCTGATTCAATCCCCTAATTTTACAGATGGATGCCCTGAGGCTCAGAAGCACTGGGTGACATCCTGGCTCACAGAGCTTGAGGTGGCAGAGCCAGAGAGGGAGCCCCAGCCTCCTGGCTTCCTTTTGAGTGCTCTTTCCTCTGACCCTCACTCTTCCCCAAGCTGAGCTCTGAAGGACAGGAAGAGCAAGGGGAAGATGCCAAGTAGAGGAGGCCTGATATGTACAGGCCTTGAGGCAGTCCTTGCGGAAGGCCACTCTGGTTGGAGCACCGTGAGTGACCAGAAGACGGTGAGAAATGCAGTGGAAGAGTTAGGCAGGGCCTTAACTCCTCAAAGAGGAGTGCAGATTTATTCTAAGGATGGTACGAGAAGTTTTAAAGGGGGACTAATGCAAAAAACGTTTATGGATTAAGAAGATGACCCTTGCTAATTCGTGGAGAATGGATTAAATGGGGTCAGAGCAGAGGTGGAGAGTTGAGGTAGGAGTCTGTGGAAGGTGAAGTGGTGAGAAGTGGACAGACTAGAGCTTTGTTTTGGAGTGCAAATTGGCAGGTCTTCCATATCTCCTTTAAGGCATTCGTAAGAATTCCAAGAGGAAGGTGGCTATGCCTAGACTAGAGAAAAAGGGCAGTGTGGATCCTCCTCTAGGCAGTTGGGTTATTCTAGAAGCAGATGTGTTGGCTCTTTCTGAAACTCTGGAAAAGTGTAAAGTTTTCTGTTGAGGTGTTCATGGCTTACCCTCCAGATGTTTTGACCGGCTGTTGCCCCACCAGCATGTGGCCACGTGACACTTTGGATATCTCCTCTCAGGTATTCAGCTATAGCAGTAGTGAAGGAAAATTCTCCAAGAAATAAAAACTTTCAGCTGGGTGCAGTGGCTCACAATTGTAATCCCAGTACTTTGGAAGGCCGAGGTGGGCAGACCACTTGAGTTCAGGCATTCAAGACCAGCCTGGGCAACATAGAAAGACCCTGTCTTTACAAAATATTTTTTAAAAAATTAGCCAGGCATGGTGGTGCACACCTGTGGTCCCAAGTACTCAGGAGGCTAAGGTGGGAGGATTCCTTGAGCCCAGGAGGATGAGGCTGCAGTGTGCAGAGAGCATGCCACTGCCCTTCAGTGTGGGTGAAAAAGCAATACCCTGTCTCAAAAAAAAAAAAAAAAAAAAAAAGTAAAGAAGTAGAAACTTCCTTTTATCCAAATGCCCCTCCTTCTTTCCTAATGGAAAAATGGTTACCTATTCTTCAAAGCCTTCCTCAGATATTAAGCTTTACTATGAAACTATAAAGACATGTGTTTATACACGATTATATGGCATTAATTATGCTCATCAAACCCTTTTTACTATGCCTGTATGGTCCTTATTACACCTAAATTGTTATCACTTTTTCTGTTTAACTCAGAGATACAAAGCCTAGAGAGATGAAGTAACTCACCCAAGGTCAGAGGCAGTCGGGACACACAGTCTGAAAGCTTAGCCATTGTGCTGTGTTGTCACTAGCTTGGAGCTCTCTGGGCAGCATTACTGACTTTCTCTTGTTTTCAGCACAACTCTGTTATGTCACACTTTCCCTATTAAGTGAACAGTTAAGTATTTGATTTTCTTCTCTGGTTGAGAATGAGCAAATTGAAGGTAGGAACTGTGTGTTATTTATTTTCATATTTCAGTGTTGGATGGATAACAGATGTGAAGTGAGTGAATGAATGACTAAAGAACATGAATGAATGAATGACTGGCTGAGAGAATAACTTAGAAAATAGAGTGGCAGGTGTGGGATGGGCCTTGAGGCAGTCCTTGCAGAAGGCCACTCTGGTTGGAGCACCGTGAGTGACCAGAAGACGGTGAGAAATGCAGTGGAAGAGTTATCTAATGCAGACTGCACTTTTTCTAGGACAAGGAGTCCCTGAGCTGCATTACAATTCAGGCCAGTGTAATTTCTAGATTTACCATCACATAATTTAAAATTTTCCATTAATCTTTTGGTGTATTCTAATCAAATAATGCTGTTCTCAGTTAAACAGTTGAGGAAGCTCCCACTCTGGCAGGTATTATACTCTTTAACACAGTTGCTCTGTTGTCACCAAGGACACTTCTGCGTCTGATATTGACTTAAATCTTCAGTTATGAATGTCTTGAAGATGACTTTGTAGATAATGAAGATTGTATTGGCTCAAGAAACTGTAACAATGGAAAGGATATAGTATGTACTTGTTCATCCAATCCGAGAAACAGAGTAGCCTCATTGATAAGCAATTTACAAAGTATTTTGTTCTATGCTGATACAAAGTTGAAAAATAGTGGGTGTTCTCTTTGGTGTTAAGTGTTGAAAGTATTTTTGGAAAATTCATTATATTTTGCAGACAGTTCAAGTTATGTTGAACTTTTACTCAAATAAAGATTTATATAGCTGTGCCTTGATTTTGAAAAATTTGTTTTACCAAAATCTGAACTGCAGAATAGATACATTAGAAACAAATGCCAGTACAAAGGAATCTCCAGGTAATTCATCAAATACCTATGGAATGGGTACAATGAGTATAGGGAACTGGGTCACCATCTATCCCTCTTATTCTCTAGGATCTGATCAATAAAGCAAACCAATGAAGCAAGATTGCTAGCTGGATAGAAAATGTAAAGAGTGATTTTGCTTTGTCGAATCCTCCATGCACATCCTTGTAAAATCTACATTAAAATATTTGCTTTAAGCTTCATCAAAAGTGAGACCATTGACTCCTACTCTTTATCTAGATGTGAGCACCAGAAGCTCAGGTGTGCTTACAGAGGGAGTGAGCCTCCAGATCTTCTGGGCCAACCCCAATACCATGCACTTGAATATGGATGAGGCTGGCATGTCCAGAAAGAAGACATGGTAGGTGGAATGATGTTCCCTTAACCCCAGAAGATGTCCACATCCTAATTCCTAAAAGCTGTGACTATTTTACCTCCCAAAGCAAAAGAGACTTTGCAGATGGGATTATATTAAGAATCTTCAGATGGGGATGATCAATGCCTTTGATTATCTAGGTGAGCCAATATAATCACATGGGTCCTTACAAGAGGGAGGCAAGAGGGTCACAGAAGATGTGATGATGTAAGCAGTGGTCAAAGTGATCCACAGGCCAAGGAATTTGAGCAGCCTCCAGGAGATGGAATAGGCAAGAAACTAGAGTCTCTTGGCAGACAGCGTGGTTTTGGTCCATTGAAATTTCTGACCTATAGAACTCTAACATAGTAATTTTGTGTTGTTTTGAGCTATTAAGTGTGTGATTTCTTACAGCAGCAATAGGAAATTACTGTAGAAGGTCTGGGGACCTGCATAGATGTGCTTATTACAAGGGAACAAGAAACAAAGGAGAACCTTCTGGGTGTCATCACAGAAAGTGAAGGACAAAGTAACCCTGTTCAGTAGGAAAGCATGGTCCAGTTAATGTCAGACTTCAACAGATCAAATCAACCACGTTCCTCTCCTGGGGAAGACAAGTGAGAGAAACAGAAGCTAATTAAGGTGTCTCAGTGGAGAGAAGTTTAACTCCGGGAATTAGAGACTCACACAACCCTTGAAGGTTGGGACACTAAACCTGGTGTGATCGCTTTCAGGAAATCTGAAGTGTGGGAATCGCAGAGAAATGTGCTCCCTAAGTGAGTCACAGGAGGATGCCAAGTCTATACTCCAAACTCCACTTCTGTTGCCTGTCTACAGGCGTTGTCAGATAATGACTTTCACCTTCCAAATCTCATGTGAGACATTCTTAATGGTGGACTCTTCCAGTGACCCCACAGGCAAGGAAGAAATGTAGTTGCTAGGCTTCACCCCTTTTTAAGTCAAGGGCCAAACTGTGCAGGGTGTCAAAATACCTGGCACAGAGGTGAAGAGAAAATTAAGGTAGAAGTTTGCTTCTCTGTAGTTTGAGGGTGGAAGGTGGAAAGAGGGACATAGGCATCTCTCCTTACATCCCTGGCTCTATGCTCCCCTCACCTGCATTCCCCTCACCAATAACTTAGAATTTGCCAAGACTGGGAGATGGTCTTAGAAATGGCGAAATAGCTGAGTATGATAGTCAGCAGCAAGCCAAGATGTTCATTGACTTGGCTACCATTATAAGCCAAGTCAATGAACATTTTGGCAGACTCTGAGTTATCGCAGAGCAGTGCAGTCAACTCAGTACAGAAAAGAGGAGACAGATGTGAAACTGAATATTTGTGGATACATTTTAGATGATGGTGCTGTGATTTCACTATAACTTACCAGGTATCTATTCTGAACCTACTTTATTTCAAGGGCAATTTTTTTGAAGCTTTTGACAAAAAATTTAAGCCAAATTAATATTCATTGCAAATGTCAGGAGCAGTTGAGTTTTCTTTTCATAGAGCCTTTGAACCTCTTTGTTTATGGGAAAGATCAAGTGTTATCATGCCATTAGTTCTAATTTTTAATACAGGATAAAGTTGTACATGTCACTGTTATCTAATTACTAATAACTATAAACACCAGTTAATTAAATAATGCAGGAATAGAATAAATTTACTATGCCATGTTTCTTATTGCTCTCAATCAAGTATTTTTAGAAGATTTTCATATTACCTCTTTTCAGTTTTAATTGCGTCTTAAGAGGACAGAATTGCTTCTGGTATACCCGAAGCAGCCAAGGGGGGTGGAGTTTTGTTTTGTTTTGTTTTGTTTTGTTTTGTTTTTATTGTACTTTAAGTTCTAGGGTACATGTGCACAACATGCAGGTTTGTTATATATGTATACATGTGCCATGTTTGTGTGCTGCACCCATTAACTCATCATTTACATTAGGTATATCTCCTAATGCTATCCCTCCCGCCTCCCCCCTCCCCACAACAGACCCTGGTGTGTGATGTTCCCTTTCCTGTGTCCAAGTGATCTCATTGTTCAGTTCCCACCCATGAGTGAGAACATGCGGTGTTTGGTTCTCTGTTCTTGTGATAGTTTGCTGAGAATGATGGTTTCCAGCTGCATCCATGTCCCTACAAAGGACATGAACTCATCCTTTTTTATGCTGCATAGTATTCCATGGTGTATATGTGCCACATTTTCTTAATTTGGCTTAATACTAATTTAAGCCAAATTAGTATTCATTGCAAATGTCAAGAGCAGTTGAGTTTTCTTTTCATAGAGCCTTTGAACCTCTTTGTTTATGGGAAAGATCAAGTGTTATCATGCCATTAGTTCTAATTTTTAATACAGGATAAAGTTGTACATGTCACTGTTATCTAATTACTAATAACTATAAATACCAGTTAATTAAATAATGCAGGAATAGAATAAATTTACTATGCCATGTTTCTTATTGCTCTCAATCAAGTATTTTTAGAAGATTTTCATATTACCTCTTTTCAGTTTTAATTGCCTCTTAAGAGGACAGAATTGCTTCTGGTATACCTGAAGCAGCCAAGGGGATGGAGTTGTTAATGTGTAATGCAACTTGCAGGCATTTGGTTCAGTGTGGAGTCTTGGCGGGTGAAGGTGTAGAATGCCAGATCAAGGTTTCAAGCTATGAACTAAGTGTTTGGAAAAGAGCTGGGGAGGAGTATGTTGTGGATGAATCGAGGTATTATAAATAGGAGTGCAGGTTGCAGATTACTAGGAAACCACTGAATAGGACTGTTTGAAGCTATCGTACCTACTCAGTAGCCAGGACAGCTTTTTCACGCCCATTCAGAGTAGGTTTCGGGCTGGTAATACTGTTTTCACTTGACTTTTTGATGCTGACTATCATACTGAGTTATTTCTCCATTTCTAAGATCATAAGGCCAATATCAAGAGCTATTGCTTTCAGCTCCTAGTCACTAATCACTTCAGTTTTATCATCAGAGATTTTGTTTCTATACTTCCCATGGATTAGTTCAGTTTCTACCTAGGCAGACTATCATGGACCAAAATGTAGGTCCAAATACTGTTCTTCTCTAAGAATACATGTTAGAAAACATTCTCATGGTCCTTTTGGTGTTCACCAGCTCCTTTGGAATAATAATTTAAATTGTGTTGATCACTCTACACATCATGTTTTCAGTTAATATAGAAGTTATGCTCTAAAATAGTCAGTTTCTAAGGTTTGGTTTAATTTCTTTGTGTCTTAAGAGCCTAGGTTGATTTGAATGGTAATGTTATCCTTATTAGCTATCCTTACATAAGACCACCCAATAAAATTTTTGGTATCTATAATAAAGTTTGACTTTAATTTTTGCCAAAATATGTGACATAATTCTGGAGTTGAAGACATCCTAAAAAAGAGTCTCAACTTAGATTACTCTATGCCCCAACAAAATTAA
Organism: Macaca fascicularis; assembly: GCF_037993035.2. Classification (NCBI taxonomy): domain Eukaryota; kingdom Metazoa; phylum Chordata; class Mammalia; order Primates; family Cercopithecidae; genus Macaca; species Macaca fascicularis. The sequence goes on from NC_088383.1 coordinate 24,520,172, forward strand.
TGCTTCATGATCATCTATTTCCACCTCTAGACAATTTCATTTATAACCTTGACTTCAAACCTACTTCAAATCTGTTTAGCTCAGAACTTTCTTCTGAATTCAAACTTGCATATACACTTTTTATTTTAACTACCCCACCCAGCAGTTTAATTAGCACCTCACCTTTAATATGTGCAAATCTGAAATTATTAGTCTTTTTTCACTTCACCAGAACTTCTTTGCCTTCTATATTTCCTGGCAAAGGGATTGATGCCAGCTAGTTGTCCAAGTTCAATATCTGAACATATCCTAGACTTCTACCTCTTCTCCATATCCAATCAGTTGCTAAGACCAACCTCCTAAATACATATTTCCCCTTCTTTGCTATCCTTTTTTTGCTGAAGCATTCATGATGTTTCAGCTGGAACTACTGCAATAACTTACTTACTAACCATTGTCTTAGGGCAGCTTCCACAGAAATCAAACCCTAAGAGGAATTTTTGTGCACAAGTGATTTATGAAGAAATTGCTCCCAGGGGAGACTCCTGGGGAGTGGGAGAAAGTAGGATGGGGGAGGAAGAGAAGTCAAGCAAGGATGAGAACTTGGGTAAATTTCTGCAGAGGGTGGCTTCCGTCTTATCCTGCAGGCAGGGCGACATGATGACTTTGGTAGAGTCCTTCCTCAGTCAGTCAGTTGCAACTTGGAGTTTCCTGAATACGCTATGCTGCCTTAAGACTCCTGCCTTTGCACCTGCTGGTCCCCTGGCCTGAAATCTTCTTCTGTTCTCTCCTCACTTGACCTCTGGACTAAAGATGACTACAAAGTTTTTCTCCTCTCCCTTTGTGACTGTGCCAAGAAGTCTTGAGGTCGTTCTTCTGTTTTGTGAAAACACCATATATGCAAAGTGAACCCCCAATACAAAAGGAGCTGAGAAACCAAAGAGTAGGGCAAATAAATCCAGTTTGTCAATAGAGGGTGGTTTATTGGGGAACTCCTGGGCAGAAGCATGGTCTTGGGCAGCCATAAAACAGGTAGATCTCCGTACCACTACCCCTGTACCCAGAAAAAGGGTGTATGTGCTTTAGCTCTAGAGGGAATGTGCAGGACAATTAATGTTGTCATGAAAAGACAAGAACACTTTGTGCATCATAGCCTGTAATTTGCCAAAGGGCAGGATTTATGGTAAGTATGTGTTTATGATGATAACATTGAGATTGTCCTGGTTTACAAAAGGAACAGTAAATAAAGCAGAAATATTAGAGGCACTTGTGGGATTGGGGTTAATCTGAAGATGGCAGATTAGCATCCAAGATGGAGTTACTTTAGCCTCCTCTTACCCCATGGTGAGCTTCTCCTGGGCTGCCACAGTTCTGTGTATTGGCTTGGTTATTTTATTTCATTGCAACTGTTATTTGCATGATTACCTTTCCCTCGTGGGGGATGGAAGAGACAAAATCTTTTCATTTTTATCCCTTTAATGTTTAGCCCAACCCTTATTAAGCCAATGAAGGAAGTAAAGAAGTGAAAAAAATTGATGAAAGGACTGTGACTCCAGTTATATGTATTAGATAATAAATAATTTAGTTTCTGAGGAGCTTGAGACTCCATTAGAATATGTGATGTAAATAAAACTTATTTTGGATTATTGCCTTTTTACTATTGAGTATGATGAGACCTCATGGTAAAAGTTGTACCAATTTTAGAGTCTTTTTGATGTAGCTATAAGATTTTACATTTCTTTTATGACTCACCATGTAAAGTTTCAAATATGTACTAGAGAGATTTAAAATGAGCATGAAGTGATGACTAACATGTAAATTTGAGCATTTCAGTGTTAAAATGATAGATTTGTTTTCTCACCTACAAATATTATATTCATAAATATTAGGTAGAACTGATTCTAAAGGAAGTAATCACATTAGCCATATTTTAAAAATTAAACTTGCCCATGAAAGAAAAGCAAAGCTTACATGACACTTTAACATTTACAACATTTTATTTAAAAGATAAATGTCATTACTCAGTTCACTAAAATGACCTTTAAAAGCCATGATTTTTAAAAAAGAAATGGTTTTCTTTTAAAGGGAAACACATTGCACCAATTTGCAAGTTAATGGTTGTATTTTTGCTTTAACAGTGAACAGAAAGCAGACATTGAGGCACAAATGATACAAATAGCATGTTTCAATCTTGAAAGGCAATATTATTCTTTTTATTCCTTAAATAAGCTTTTACAGAAGCATTCTGACTGATGCTGTATGCAAGAGATTTATGTACATACTTCCATTATATGAGGATATGTCATTAAAATATATGAACATAATAGATGTTGTGCACACAGAATGAAACAAAACTATGCTTAGGGCATCTGGAAAATTTCTCCTTATGAAATAAATGAACAATAGCTTTATTTAAATCTATCTAAAACCAAGCTCTGATTTACAATATAGGGCTTAATTTGGATCATTGACTTTCCTTTGCATTGGTTTCTTATGCATGCGTTTTGTAGTAATTCTAAATATACACACACAGTTTGTGTGTATGTGTGTGTCTGTATTCTAGGGATCCTTTAGGCTAAATAAATGCAATATGTAAAAGTTTTAGATCACCAGTTATTGAATAAGACATAAGTTTCCTATATACAGTCATACCTACCTGCATTTACAGTGAACCTGCTTTGTCTTTCCTTGAATAAAATTAAAGTTATTGGATCTTTCCAAGTATCATATTTACAACCAACTTCTCCCTCTGGAGGCTCCCTCCCTTCCCCACCTCCACCTGGATTGAACATACAGAAGACGGGGTGTGGTTTTATGATAGAAATCAATGGAAAGGCTGGTCCACCTCACTGGGAGCAGCTTTTTAGATCAGCCTCTTTTGTGCATATTAAAGTATATTTATGTGCACGTAACAACAAAGAAACGTTTATGTGGCTTTACTTATTAAATATTTATTTCTAGACAAAAAGATTTTGAATTATTGCTTTATAAAGTAGATCCCAATTTACTACATCACGTTTTTTCTTTGTCATCATCTATTGTTCTTTTGGATCCTAATTTTTCATTTTTCTCATGTTTTAAACTTCTCATGTACAAGGCTTATTTATACTTGTCACTCTCCCATGCCTGTCATAGTCTATATTTATATTTCACTTATTTTAAGAAAATGCACAGAAATCCATGTTAAACAACTAACCACACAAAAACTACATTCTCCTTCAAGATTAAACCCCTGCCTTACTTTGCCCCTTCTCTTCCCAGCCTGTCTTTTTGAAAGAGTTACCTGCTTTACTATCTTTACTTCTTCACCTTTTTGTCACTTCTAGGTTTCCGTGAACTTAAAATGCGTCTTGGTGTTAAGAACTACTTGGTTGTCCCCTGTGCTCATGTGTTTTTAAATGAAATAGGTTGAATTCTGCTTTTAGATTTTTTTTTGCTCTGAATGAAGCTCATGGGGGGCTTATTAAAATGCAGTTGCTAATAATTATTGAGCACGTACTATAGTCCAGACAGCATGCTAAACTCTACCGGGATTGTCTAATTTATGCATCACAATCACACTGTGAGGTAGGAGTTTTGCCCACCACCATACTCTGCAGAATAATAATATAGGTCACCCTAAAGTCACCCCAACATTGAATAACTATACATTGCTGAAAATACATCCCCTAAGGTTGGAGTTCTGAAATCAAAAGTCCAGTAGCAGGTGGTGTGGTTCAGGAGATTGATTTCTGAATGTTCTTATATTATTCCTAATAGAATTTAGGTCTGGGCAATAAAGATATATTCAATGACAGTAGAAATGGGGATAAGAAAAACGATAAATCTGAGATGAAATTAGTATATAAAATGTATGCTAGAAATCCTCTACCCTTGGCAACAGGAGCCTAAAACTTGAACTCTGAGTCAAAACGAAGACGAAAACACCATCAGTGACATCATTAACTTTTTCTAAAATCAGAAAACAAACCACTTGTTCGGGAAAAGTTCAGTTCATCTAACAATGAGATTCAGGTCCTCATAGCAATGATCATAAAACATTATACATACATCCCTTTAAAATAGATGTGTCTTTCCAAAATACATTTTTAGATCAATTACATAATTTTCTTGACTCATATTTTAGTGTAAAAATGAGCAGCCTTTTCTATTGGTTCACTTAAATCCTCCTTCCATTTTAGTTTACTTAGCTTATGATTCAGTAGGTGTGGAATCTATTAAGTTGGTGCAAAAGTTATTGCGGTTTTTCCCAATTACAAAACCAATGGCAAAAACTGCAGTTACTTTTGCACCAACCTAATATGTGAATTTCCTCTCTTTTTACCTTGCATGTCATCAATAGAAAGTGGCTCCACAGTAGTTAAAATAAGCGACTGCTTCTGAAGTGGTCCTTCATCTATTAAATATCTCAGTACTTATAAGAACACTTTCATTTCTCCTTGTTTCTTTTTGGAAATATTTAAATGTGGTTTATAGAATAGCAGAAATATCCCAAAGATCCATTTGTTTATTAAGCAAATTTTGTGTCAGAGGGAAATATTGTATAATGAAAGATGTGTCCCAAGTTTGGTTTTTTCCATCTTTAAATCTTTTTGCTTGCTTTGTTATTCCTCACAAGCTTAAAACAGTTTTAAAATTGCATTATGTTTTAGTTGCTGATAAATCCTTTATTGGGGAGAAGATGATGTGGGTGGATAAAAATTAAGACTATTGTGATATGGAATAAATTTGCAGAGCTGGAAAGCAAGGAAAAACTAAAAAAGAAAACACTTTTACGGAGATCTGTTTAGTGAAAAAACGTAAGTGATAGAACTTCTCTTTGTTAAAAAGGACGATATTCTTTACATTATTTTCTTATACAAATCTCAAGTTTTATTTGGATGAAATAACTATTTAATACATGGCTTTGGAACATCTACAGAAGTGTATTTGGGACCATCCAACTTGGAGAGATGGAGGAAGGCAGGGAGGGAGGGAGGGGGAGAGAGAGAGAGAAAGAGAGAGAGAGAGAGGAGAAAGTGAAAAATGCAGACATAATTAAAGACAAAGACTTTCTTTCAAGAAGTATCATTCAGTTAGATGAAATGTGCACAATAAACCTGTGTTTGTGTTTGACGATTCCTCAGAAAGCATCCTTAAACATGGTATTACCATATGACCCTGCAATTCCACTTCTAGGTATATACCCCAAGTAATTGAAAACAGTTATTCAGACAAATACATGTATACACTACATGTTCATAGCAGCTCTATTCACAATGATCAAAAGGTGGAAACAATCCAAATGTCCATCAGTGGATGAATGGATAAACAAATGTGGTATATGCAAACAATGGAGTATCGTTCAGTCATAGAAATGAAGCACTGATACATGCTACAGTATGATGAAGCCCCAAAACGTCGTAATTGAAAGAAGCCTAGGCCAGGCACTGTGGTTCATGCCTGTAATCCCAACACTTTGAGAGGCCAGGGAGGGGTGGATCACCTGAGGCCAGGCATTCAAGACCAGCCTGGGCAACATAGCGAGACACTGTCTCTACAAAAAATACAAAAATTAGCTAGGCGTGGTGGCACACACCTATAGTCCCAGCTACTCAGGAGGTTGAGATGGGAGGATCGTTTGAGACCAGGAGGAGGTCAAGGCTGCAGTAAGCCAGGATTATGCCACTGCACTCCAGCCTGGGTGACAAAGTGAAACCCCCTTCTCAAAAATAAATTAATAAAAAAGAAAAAAGAAGAAAAACTCGACGTAAAAGACTATATCTATATGTATCATGCCTGTAATCCCAGCACTTTGGGAGGCCAAGGCAGGCAGATCACAAGGTTAAGAGATCGAGACCATCCTGGCCAACATGGTGAAACCCCATCTCCTCTAAAAATACAAAAAATTAGCTGGGAGTAGTGTTGCATGCCTGTAGTTCCAGCTACTCAGGAGGCTGAGGAGGATTGCTTGAACCTGGGAGGTGGAGGTTGCAGTGAGCCGAGATCGCGCCACTGCACTCCAGCCTGGCGACAGAGTGAGACTCTGCCTCAAATAAACAAAAAGGCTATATAGTGTATGATTACATTTATATGAAATGTTCAGAATAGTTTAATCCTAGAGACCAAATGAAGATTGGTGATTGCCAGGGCCTGGGAAGAAGCAGGGGGAATAATTGCTTAATAGGTAGGGGATTTGAATTTAGTATGATGGAAATATTTTGCAACTAGATAGAGATAGTGGTTGCACAACATTGTGAACGTACTAAATGCCACTGAATTGTATAATTAAAAATGGTTAATTTTATGTGATGTGGTTTCCACCGCAATAAATTATTTTTAAATGAAATAGGTTGTTTCATTTAAAATGAAATAGATTGTAAGTGTTTGCCTCCAGGACTGAAGAATGGGGAGTTGGAGAGAGGGGTGGGGAATTGTCATAATATTTTGGTTTTAAACTTTGCAATAACGTCTAAATTGTAAAACTATGTGTGCCACTTGATAAAATTCATTTAAAATTTTTACTAACTGTTGAGTAAATAACAATGAAATGTCTAAGTTCAGATAGTATTGAGGGTTTTTTAAAAAAATCATTTTGTGGATATTAGTTTTGAGCTGGACTTTTGAGGCTGAGCTGAATAGATTGATAGAATGAATGAGGGTTTGGGAGTGAGTGGCAGAAGAGGCGGGATATGAAGGGGACTGGGAGGTACAGCCTTATTAAAAGGACTTTCCCAAAGACGAAAGTAGAGGTCATGGGAATCCAACAACTGGTTACTTCCTCTCCATCTTGTTTATTACATGCATCAAACACTTTGCCTCTCTCTGCTTTCAATTTATAATTAAACAAAAAAGACATTGGAATCCCTATATCATGGAACTACTGTTAAGAATAGTCTGTCCTGGTATAGGAAAAAAATTCTCCTAAATTTTATCGACAAAAATTCAATGTAAGTATATTCACTACTTTAAGCCTAGAATTATTCCACTAATGTTCACAAAGAAGTGGCTCTTTTTCCCTAAGGGATGAAAAATCTGAGTCTTGATTTTGCTTAGAAAGTTGACATGAAAAGGTATGAATTCCACTGACACCTTTGTAACTTAACAAAAACCTTAAGGATCTTTTTAAATTCACGGCATTCGTAATAGCTTCTACTTACCCAATCCTGTAGAGGCATTAGTAGTCTTCAAGTCCTGTTTCTTAAAGCCTATTAAAAAAAACCATTTTCAGAATATGACATGTGAGAACTTCATAAAACATTAGGGAAATTAGCCAGTTTCCCTGAACGTGTGGCCTTGAAAAATCAGATGTAACTTCCAAAGTGACTCTAGGAATTTCAAATTGCCCCTCACAGTGAGAACCCACTCCTTCATCCCATCCTGACATTTCTGCCCAAGAAGAGCAACCGCTGGGCATATTTCGGAAAGTGATTTAGGGCTTCTTGCTCCCAGTATTATTTTAATTTAGTGTATTGGAGCTGTCAACTTTCACCTGACTCTGATGGACCCCATGCATTGCACAATGTATGGGTAAAATAATAGGTAAGACATAATTTATTGAAGTCAAGGTTAAATACTAATAACTACTAATAAATATTAATAACATTTTTTCCTTTTTTAAAAAAATCATAAACTTCTACAGTTGCTTTCACTGCTGGTGGTATTCCTTTTCAGTGCTTATCAAAGTGTAAGTAAACAAATAACCCATGTACTTGGTGACATAAACCAACCTAAACTAATAAAGAAAATTAAAGATAGTCTCTGAGTATGGTTACCTTGAATATAAATAAATTGTTAAAAATTTCCAGAAAGTTTTTCTAAGAAAATTTCCCTCATTTAGGAATCATATGTTTTGTCTTCTAAGACAATGAAATAAATTAACATAAGCACACTGGTTCTGAGTTTAAAAGAAATCAACCCAAATGCCTAAAGCACAGAAAGTGAGTACTTCTAATAAAATGTTTGTAATTTCACTGTTCCAGGTACACAGAGTTTCCTGTATTTTATCATTTCCTTGTTCCTATCTAGATTTCCTATCTTTCTTGCTTTTACAAATATTTCCTTATTGCAATCCAAGTGTCCCACTGACAGATGCATGGATAAACAAAATGTGATGTAGACATACAATGGAATATTATTCAGCCCTAAAAAGGAAGGATATACTGACACATACTACAACATGAGTGAACCTCATAAAACTTATGCAAAGTAAAATAAGCCAGGCACAGAAAGACAAATACTGTATGAATCCAATTATATGAGTTACTTAGAATAGTCAAAATCAAAGAGAAAGTAGAATGGTGGTTCCCTGAGGCTGGGGGAAGGGGAAACATGGAGTTATTGTTTAATGTGTTTAATATGTATAATAAGTTTCAGTTTTGCAATTCAGTTGTGCAAGATGAAGAGTTCCGTGAATGGGTGGGGGTGATGGGAGCATGACAATAAGAATGTATTTGAAGCAATTGAACTGTACAGTTAAAAATGGTTAAGATGGTGAGTTTTATGTGTATTTACTATAATTTTTAAAATTAAAAACTTAAAAATAGATATGAAAAGAATGGTTTTAGTAGTTTTCCATTAAGTCCATCATCAGCTCTTCGATTACGATAAACACTCAGTGTCTTGTTAAATAAAAAAACCTTGCCTTTATTTTTATTTGTAAACTCAAATGATGTTGGTTACAAATATTTTCCATATATTTTTAGCTTCTTAAATATAGTCTGTTTTCACTCTTGGTTTTGAGGATGTGCCATCCTTTGAAGTAACAGAGAAAATGGGATATAATATACTTTATATCTGTTATTTCATTAAATCCCCACAATTACCATGAGGAAACTCTTACCAATGAGGAAACTGATGCTCAAAGAAGTACTTTGCTCCAGGTCATCTAGTGCTAAGTCAGGATTTGGGCTTAGTTTGTGCAATAAGAAGCTTTGGACTGCATGTAACAGAAATCCCACTTCAGACTGGCTTCAGCGAGGAGATAATACAGTTCTCATATTCCAGTTCCTGAGGAGTAGTAGGCTTCAGGTCTGGAACCCTGGGTCCAGCTGTTCCTCTGTTCCTCCCTTGATTCTGCCGTATCCTGAGTGTTGGCCTCACTCTCAGATTGGTGGCAAAATGTAGCCAAAGCCATTCGTGAGTGTCATCAGACAGCCCTTTAATAAGTTTCATCACGTACCTCATTGGCCAGGCTTGGTCACATCCATTCTTTGACCAGTCACTGGCCAGCAGAAAGTGATGAACTAAAATTAGAATTTGGGGCCACATGGATATTGAGAAGCTCATTGCCGTGACCACTTCAGCCTGCTTGACTCTCCTATAGTATGCCCCTTCCTTATGGGTATTGATGCTTTTCGTCTCTTTCTGCACTGACTGGCCCTATACTCCTGTGCTTTTGGGATGATTGTATCTGGCTTGTTACAGTTGCTCTAACTCTCTTTATCACTATGAGTTGCTTCTTCTGGTTTCTATTAGTGCACTTATTCCCAGCAATATTCCCATTCCTTCTCTGATTGCTTATTGTCTGTTGCTTAGCTGCTGTGCCCTGGGAAAAGGAAAAAAACATCACCTTATTAGAGATTTTTATAAAAATTTAAAAATAGACTAATAATAATGGCATAGTGGTCTCTTCTAAGAAAAAAACAAGCGAGTCTTAGTGTATGCATCTTGGAGCACCATTTTTTGCTGTTCAGATTCATTTTTGCACATCTACTGCTTCAGCTCTAGTTTCCTAATAGTTAAAACTGGTTCATAAGTCATTTCTAATTGTGAGTATTTCATGTTACATAAAAAACTATATAACTCTTTTATGCTTTTCAAAGCTATTATGAAATTAGCAGAATGAGAATTTTTATCGTTTTTAAAGAGATCTTTGCTAAGAAAGCCTTGTAGTTGCATGTACTAGGTTTGCTGTTTGCTGATTTTTAAAAAAATGTTAAAATTCATATGTGACAATAAATGCATTGTGTATTAGGCCTTTGTCACATTGCTATACAAATATCTGAGACTGGTCATTTATAAAGAAAAGAGGTTTAATTGGCTTATGGCTCTGCAGCCTGTACAGGAAGTATAGTGGCTTCTGCTTTTGGGGAAGCCCCAGGAAGTTTCTAATCATGGCGGAAGATAAAAGGGGAGCAGGCATCTTACATGGCAGGAGCAGGGACAAGGGAAAGCAAGCGGGGAGATGCTGCACACTTTAAAATGATCACTTCTCCTGAGAACTCACTCACTATCATGAGAATGGCACCAACGGGATGGTGCTGAACCATTCATGAGAAATTTACCCCCATGATACAATCACCTCCCACCAGGCCCCACCTGCAACACTGAGGGTTATAATTAGACATGAGATTTGGACAGGGACACAGATCCAAACTATATCACCTTGATAAGCCTAAACTTTGCTTCTTATATATATATTTTTAGAAGATTTAATCATTCCTATGTCTCTCTCTTTCCAAAATGGTAAAAAGTTCTATCATCTAAATGTTTAACTTTGCATGTTATTTCTGTATATATTTTTCATTGTGTTATTAATTTTAATTTTTCCTTCTGTGAATTTTACACTCTAATTAACAATTTTCTATATTTCTTATGCTTAACTTTTAAATCATGCATTGCCTATCTTTTATCTTTTTTAATAGATATTATCCAAGGTATTTTTTACAATGGTATTAGATTTATCAATAGTGGGAGACAATCTTAAAAGATGGCCAAGATTTTGATGGGCAGACTGGATAACTTAGCAGATTCTCTCAAATTTTATCCCGAAATATCCCTAAAGCCAAAAGAGAATGAAGGCTTAATTCTATAATTTGGGTGGCTAGCCCTAAATGGTTCCAGAAAGTCCACCAAAATCTCTTTGAGCTGTTCTGTTTGAACTGAAAACTTCATGTACATTTTTTATTTCCCTCCATAAACGGCGTGTAATTATTTTAATGTGAGTTATGCTTTGTCATTGAGTCAACTGATATACCAGGAAGACATGCCATGTGTATTTCTGGACTTTGCCTTAATACTGTCCCATTTGCAGGAGGACTTGTATATCTGGTCTGTAACTCTGGCTTTCTCTTAAGCCCTCCCAATCCCAGTCTGTCAGCTGCTTGAAGTCATTGGTTCTATGTCAGTTCTACACAGAGGGAGCCTCCCTATATCCAAAACTTTATGAGTGTTTCATACAAGGTGCCCGCCTTCTGGCCTGCCTATGTCATGGGTTCTTTTTCCTTCTTATGTCTTCAACTACACCACTTCTCTCTTTTTAGCAGTTTTCTTCCCTTCTAAACCACATTTGGACTCTTGCCATCCTGCCTCCAGCACCCCGGTATAGTTGGCTCAGCTCATTCTGTGGAGCAGGACCTGAAAACTGAAGATTTTAATAAAATAGTGTGACTGATTCAGAGTCTTAATGGAAGTTTGCTCCAAGGGTGGTCTGTGAGAAAAGTTTAAGTGGGAACTACAGAGACAAGGCTACCAGTTAGAATGCACATAGAAGGCGGTTTCAGCAGGAAGACTGGCATGATTTGATGTTATTGTTTAAGGAATACACAAAAACCATGACCTAGGTCTTAAATTATACTTCCCCCGCCCTTTACAGGCTGTGATATGGGTGAATGCTGATTCATGTGAAATTTCAGTTATTTTCCTAAGGGTAACATTATGATTGCATTCATGTATCAGATCTATGAGAATATGACATAATTAAATATAACACAGAAAATGAGCTACTTGCCCCCTTCCTTCCAAGTAGAGTAAAATACAGAACGCTGTAGTTAATGGAATAATTAATGTCCACTGCTGATGAGAGTGAATTCTTTTTTTTTTTTTTTTTTTTTGAGGCGGAGTCTCGCTCTGCCGCCCAGGCTGGAGTGCAGTGGCCGGATCTCAGCTCGCTGCAAGCTCCGCCTCCCGGGTTCACGCCATTCTCCTGCCTCAGCCTCCTGAGTAGTTGGGACTACTCGCCCAGCTAGTTTTTTGTATTTATTTATTTATTTATTTATTTATTTATTTATTTATTTATTTTGAGACGGAGTCTCGCTCTGTCGCCCAGGCTGGAGTGCAGTGGCTGGATCTCAGCTCACTGCAAGCTCCGCCTCCCGGGTTCACGCCATTCTCCTGCCTCAGCCTCCCGAGTAGCTGGGACTACAGGCGCCCGCCACCTCGCCCGGCTAGTTTTTTGTATTTTTTAGTAGAGACGGGGTTTCACCGTGTTAGCCAGGATGGTCTCGATCTCCTGACCTCGTGATCCGCCCGTCTCGGCCTCCCAAAGTGCTGGGATTACAGGCTTGAGCCATCGCGTCCGGCCGAGAGTGAATTCTTTGGCTCAGAAAAACACATGTCATTTTGCTTACATGCATGGCTTGTTTATTCCTTGAACTTTTGACTTACGGAAACTAGCATTTTACTGTAATAAACACTTGCTTACATCTGTTATAAATTGAGCACAACTGGTTTTTCCAAGAATAGTAGTGTTCCAATTCTAGACCAAAATCATAAGCAGCTGTCTGCTAATAGATATGTATACCACCGTCCACCTTTGTGCCCTCTTGTTTAAAAATGTTGTCTATACCTTAAAAATCAAGTTAAACTTGATGTAATTTCTTAATTTGAAAACTATGCTTTGTGATTTTGTGTTCTTTCCTTTCCTCACTCAAAAAAGGAACCATTCTGTGTGGAAAGAGAATAGTGTTTTATGGTGCTTGCAACTTTTTTCTTCCCATTATCCATTTATATGATTTTAAGGAAGTATTTCTCTTAATTTTTTCTACCATTCGACTTAAATTTAACTTTCAATCTTTCTAAGTTCTCATGGGGTTTTAAATTCATCTTTTTACAGTTTTCTTAGTGCTTGCTTTTCTGTAGTATTAACCTGTATAAAGTTTCTAGGATTTGGGGGAGAGTAAAACTAATTTGTAAAACGCCTAGTATTTGAGCATGAGTTTTGCATTTTCTGACTAACTCTCTTAAATTACTAAGGAAATGTAATTCACATATGAAAATCTTGGCATATATAGAAAAGTAAAGAATTTATTGTAAGCTTACCAAAATCTCAAAACTACTATGATAATTTTAGGGTATTTAATTCCATGCCACTTGTATAGGCCTGTTTTTGTTTTTGTTTTTGTTTTTGTTTTGAAGCAGAGTCTTGCTCTGTTGCCCAGGCTGGAGTGCAGTAGCGTGATCTTGGCTCACTGCAACCTCTGCCTCCCGGGTTCACGCCATTCTCCTGCCTCAGCTTCCCAAATAGCTGGGACCACAGGTGCCTGCCACCAAGCCTGGCTATTTTTTGTGTGTGTGTTTTTTAGTAGAGACAGCGTTTCACCGTGTTAGTCAGGATGATCTCGATCTCCTAACCTTGCAATCCACCCTCCTCGGCCTCCCAGTCCTCTTTTAAAAAATAAAATTGTTAAACCAGGCATGGTGGCTCACACCTGTAATCCCAGCACTTTGGGAGGCCGAGGTGGGTGGATCACCTGAGGTCAGTAGTTCAAGAGCAGCCTGGTCAACATGGTGAAACCCTGCCTCTACCAAAAATACAAAAATTAGCTGCGTGTGGTGGTGCATACCTATAATCCCAGCTCCTTGGGAGGCTGTGACAGGAGAATCACTTGAACCTGGGAGGCGGAGGTTGTAGTGAGCCGAGATCACACCACTGCACTCCAGCCTAGGTGACAGAATGAGACTCGGTCTCAACAAATTAAAAAAAAAAATTGTTATGATGCATATACATAGTTATTTTTTTGTTTAATATTTATTAACATTGCTTTTCAAAAATAGACATTTTAAAATTACACTTTAAGTTCTGGAGATACATGTGCAGAACGTGCAGGTTTGCTACATAGGTATACATGTGCCATGGTGGTTTGCTGCACTCATCAACCTGTCATCTATATTAGGTATTTCTCCTAATGCCATCCCTCCTCTAGGCCCCTACCTCCCAATGGGCCCTGGTGTGTGATGTTCCCCTGTCTGTGTCCATGTGTTCTCATTGTTGAACTCCCACTTATGAGTGAGAACATGCAGTGTTTGGTTTTCTGATCCTGTGTTAGTTTGCGGATAATGATGGTTTCCAGCTTCATCCATGTCCCTGCAAAGGATGTGAACTCATCCTTTTTTATGGCTGCATAGCACTCCATGTTGTATATGTACCACATTTTCTTTATCCAGTCTATCATTGATGGGCATTTGGGTTGGTTCCAAGTCTTTGCTATTGTAAATAGTGCTGCAATAAACGTATGTGTGCATGTATCTTTATAGTAGAATGTCTTTATAGCAGATGATATTATAATCCTTTGGGTATATACCCAGTAATGGGATTGCTAGCTCAAATGGCATTTTTAGTTCTAGATCCTTGAGGAATTGCCACACTGTCTTCCAAAATGGTTGAACTAATTTACACTCCCACCAAAAGTGTAAAAGTCTTCCTATTTCTCCACATCCTCTCCAGCATCTGTTGTTTACTGACTTTTTAATGATCGCTATTCTAACTGGCATGAGATGGTATCTCACTATGGTTCTGATTTGCATTTCTCTAATGACCAGTGATGATGAGCTTTTTTCCATATGTTTGTGGGCCACATAAGTGTCTTTTTTTGAGAAATGTCTGTTCATATTGTTCACCCACTTTTTAATGGGGTTGCTTTTTTCTTGTAAATTTGTTTAAGTTCCTTGTAGATTCTGGATATTAGCCCTTTGTCAGATGGATAGATTGCAAAAGTTTTCTCCCATTCTGTAGGTTGCCTGTTCACTCTTGTGATAGTTTCTTTTGCTATGCAGAAGCTCTTTAGTTTAATTTCTCATTTCCCATTTCTCAATACCATTCAGGACATAGGCATGGGCAAAGACTTCATGACTAAAACACCAAAAGCAATGGCAAAATTAGATTTTTTTTAGAGCAGTTTTCAGCTCACAGCAAAACTGAATGGAATTATACAAAGATTTCCCATATCCTCCCTGCCCTAAGACAAGCATAGCCTCTGCGGTTATCAATATCCCACCAAATGTATAATGACATGTATCCACCATTTGTGGTACCACATAGAACAGCTTCGCTGCCCTAAAAAATCCTGTGTGCTACGTTTATTCATCCCTTCCCCAACTCTCAACCCAACTGACCTTTTTACTGTCTCTGTAGTTTTGCTTTCTTTTCAGAATGTCATACAGTTTGAATCCAACAGTACATAGCCTCTTCAGATTGTCTTCTTTTATCTACTCACATGCGGTTAAGGTTTCTCCATGTCTTTTCATGGCTTCATAGCTCATTTGTTTTTAGTGGTGAATAATATTCCATTCTCTGGATGTACCACAGTTTATTTATTCATCCACCTACTGAAGGACATCTAGTTGTTTCCAAGGCTTGGCAATTACATATAAAGCTGCTATAAACATCTGGATGGAGGTTTTTTGTGTGAATGTAAGTTTTCATTTCCATTTGATAAATACTAAGGGGCATGATTGCTGGATCATATAGTTAGAATATGTTTTGTTTTATATGAAACTGCCAAACTGTCTTCCAAAATGACTATACCACTTTGCATTCCCACCAACAATGAATGAGAATTCCTGTTACTCCACATCCTTGCTAGCATTTGGTGTTGTCAGAGTTCTAGATTTTGGCCATTTTAATAGGTGTATACTAGTATCTCATTTTTGTTTTAATTTGCATTTATCTGAGGACATATGATGTAGAAAATCTTTTCATATATCTATATTACTTGTTTAGTAGGGTGTCTGTTAAGGTCTTTGGTCCATTTTTGAATTGGATTATTTGCTTTCTTATTGTGGAGTTTTACGAGTTTTTGTATATTTTGGATAAGCTGCCTTATCAGATGTGTCTTTTGCAAGTATTTTCTTTTAGTCTGTGGCTTGTCTTTTAAATTTCTTGACAGTGTCTTTCAAAGAAGAGAAAGTTTTAATTTTAATGAAATCCAGTTTATTCTTTCTTTCATGGATCATTCCTTTGGCATTGTATCTAAAAACTAATTGCCAAACCCAAATCCCAAAGTCATCTAGATTTTCTTCTGTTATTTTCTGTGAATTTTTCTTCTGTTATTTTCTGTGAATTTTAAAGTTTTGCTTTTTATGTCTGTGTCTAGATTCTTTTTTTTCTTGCATGTGGATGTTGTTTCAGCACCATTGTTTCAGCACCAGTTGTTTCAGTATCCAGTTGTTTCAGCACCATTTGTTGAAAATACTCTTTTCTTTATTTTATTTCCTTTTCTTATTTGTCAAAGATCAGGTGATACTAGTCTGTTATATTAATCTATTTGTCTACTGTTTGGCCAGTACCATACTGCCTTGATTACTGTAACATTCCAGTAAGTCTTGAAGTTGAGCAATGTCAGTTCTTCAATGTTATTTTCTTTCTGAGTATTTTGCCTTTCCACATAAACTTTAGAATCAGTTTGTTAATGTCCACAAAATAATTTGCTAGGATTTTTATTTTGATGGCATTTAATTTATAGATCTACTTGGGAAGAACCAATGACTTGACAATATTGAGTCTTCCTAGTCATGAACATGGAATATTTTTCCATTTTGTAATGTCTTCTTTTATTTTATTCATCATAATTTTGTAGTTTTTCTTACATAGATCTTGTATATATTTTGTTACATTTATACCTAAGTATTTTATTTTTGAGGAGATGCTAATATAAATGATAATGTGTTTTAATCTCAAATTCTATTTGTTTATTGTTGGTATATAGAAAAGCAATGGACTTTTGTATATTAATCTTGTATTCTGAAACTTTGCTATAATTGCTTATTAGTTTCAGGAGGCTTTTTGTTCAGTTCTTTCAGATTTTCTTCATAGACTAACATATCATCTGCGAACAAAGGCAGTTTTATTTTTTCTTTCCAATCTGTTTGCCTTTTAATTAATTTTCTTGTCTGATTGCATTAGCTAGCACTTTCAGTTCAATGTTGAAAGGGGGTTATAAGAGGGAACATGTCTTTTATTTCACTTTATTTTATGATTTAATTTGGGAAGGAGAGCTTTATTTTTCATAAGGGTTTACAGTCTGCAGGATGGCCATCCTGACAGGCCAGGAATCATAGCCTCTGGCCAGAAGCCAGAAATAGATACTTTGAGGGAGGGGAAGGTAGAACAGAAATTTATGCTGAGTGGGATGGCTAAATATACATATTCAATAAGCCATAGGAAAGTTCATGAATATTTATAAAAGAAATATGCACATGCACAGTTGAGCTTTATGCCCATTCCTGGGCCCCCTGTACAAAAAAATGGTGATGTTAGCATAATCTGAGGGTGGACTTTTCAGTCCTCTGATGTCAGAAGATGGACTAGAAGACACAAATACCTGTACTGCTCATTCTCTGTGTACTGACCAGGAGCATTTCATGGTCAGTGGTCTCTTATCAAGTGAAAAAGGAGGCACAGTGTCAGTTGCTTGGTCCATGTCAGTGCTGGAGTCTTGAAAAGGCTGGTTTCTGTTAAGCCCTTAGGGAAGAAAGCCTAAGCCTGGTTAGCGAGGGAGGGGGTACAACCAGGTGTGTATGAACCCCCATCCCATCATTTTTGAGAACTCAGTTTTCATCCTTGCCTTGTTTTTGATCTTGGTAGGAAACCTTTGAGTTTCTCACCATTAAGTATAAGGTTAGCTGTAGGGGATTGTTTTTTTAATAAATATTCTTTATCAAGTCAAGGGAGTACTCCTCTATTTCTAGTTTTCTGAGATTTTTATTTTTTAAATCATGAGTGAGTGTTAGATTTTGTCCTGCTTTTTCTGCATCTATTAATATTATGATGCGATTTTTCTTTTTTAGCTTGTAGGTGTGATGGATTTTGTTAATTGATTTTTAAATACCGACCCAGCCTTGCACACCTGGGATAAATCTCACTTGGTTATGGTGTATAACTCTTTTTATACATTGTTGGATTTTATTTTGTTGAGCAGTTTTACATATAGGTTTATGCACAGTATTAGCCTATAGTTTTGTTGTAATATATTTTTCTGGTTTTGGTATTAGGATAATATTGGTCTCATAGCATGAGTTAGAAAGTATTCCTTCTGTTTGTATTTTCTTAAAGATATTGTAAAGAACTCATATAATTTCTTCTTTAATTTTGACAGCATTCACCAGTGACCCATTTAGGCCTGATGCTTTTGGTTTTGGAAGATTAATAATTATTGATTCAATCTCCTTAAACTTTAATAGGTATATATTTGGCCCTTCATATCTACAGGTTCCACATCCATGGATTCAACCAACCATTGATCAAAAATGTTCAAAAAAACCCAAAACAACGAAAACAGAAATAAAAAATAGAAATTTAAAAATCAATGCAGTATAACAACTATTTACATAGCATTTACATTGCATTAGGTATAAGTAATCTAGTGATGATTTATAGTATACAGGAGGATGTGTGCTATTAGTAATTTGTGTTCTCTCTCTTTTTTTCTTAGTCTGCCTACAGGCTTATCAATTTTATTGATCTTCACAAAGAATCTGCTTTTGGTTTCATTGATTTTCTCTATTGATCTCCTGTTTCCAATTTCATTGATTTCTCTCCTAAGTTTTATTTTTTTCCTCAACTTTCATTTGATTTAATTTGCTCTTTTTCTAGTTTCCTAAGGTGAATAGCTAATTGGTTTTTAATCTTTCTTTTTTCCTAATATATGTATTCAGTGCTATAAATTTTTCTCTAAGCATTACTTTTGCTGTATCTCACATATGAGATGCAAGTTTTTTACATGCCAGACTGGAAACAAGAACTTTAACATTGCTCTTTTTTTCCTTATATAATCTTTAAAATGACCAGCTTTAATGCCTTTATGTCATACTTTGGAGAGATACATGATGATTTACCTAATGTATTTTATATTAAACATTTATATTACTTCTCTGTATTCCAAATAAACATACAATATATGTTTTTGTTGTTGTTTTTGAACCAGAGTCTCACTCTGTTGCCCAGGCTGAAGTGTAGTGGCATGATCTCAGTTCACTGCACTATTCACCTCCCAGGTTCAAGTAATTCTCATGCCTCAGCTTCCTGAGTAGCTGGGACTACAGGCACCTGCCGCAACGCCCGGCTAATTTTAGTAGAGACCGGGTTTTACCGTGTTAGCCAGGATGGTCTCGATCTCCTGACCTCGTGATCTGCCCACCTCGGCCTCCCAAAGTGCTGGGATTACAGGCGTGAGCCACCGCGCCTGGCCCCTCCTGTTTATTTTAAATCATCTTTGGATTACTTATAATACCTAATACAATGTAAATGCTATGTAAATAGTTGTTATACTGTGTTGGTTTTAAAACTTGCATTATTTGTATTGTTATGCTGTTTTTTTCGGAGTGTTTTCTGTCTGTGGTTGGTTGAATCTGCGGATGCAGAAACCGTGGATAGAGAACCAGCCAGACACAGAGGGCCACTTGAATTCCAGTATATGGCACCTATAGGATTTTAAGTGCTTGCACTTAACTGTATAATAACTGACACTAGATTATTAAAAATGTGTTAATTTGCAGTAACTTACTGCTTCAATTATCATTTTTTGGTTGTTAGAAAGACTGAATCTTTGTCCTTGTATATTTTCCAGTTGTATTTTGTCTTTTATAAATTGTTCTTTGTTACTTGGCAGTTTACTGCATTTTAAATATTTTTCAGTATATCTATATATTCCTGATTACTCCATATCATGATAAGGAAAAACACATTTTTTCTTTCATGTATTTTCATCATGTAACATTTAATATAAAACATTGATGTAGACATGTAAATTATAAAAATAATTCTTTATTATTATAATGCCAGCTTCACTGGAACCTCCCAACTTAGTAGGAACCCAACTTAACGAGAACATCAGCACCTAACTTAATAGACTCTTTTTTTTTTTTTTTTTTTGAGGCAGAGTCTTGCTCTGTCGCCCAGGCTGGAGTGCAGTGGCGCGATCTCGGCTCACTGCAAGCTCCGCCTCCCGGGTTCCCGCCATTCTCCTGCCTCAGCCTCCCGAGTAGCTGGGACTACAGGCGCCGCCACCACGCCCGGCTAATTTTTTTGTATTTTTAGTGGAGACGGGGTTTCATTGTGTTAGCCAGGATGGTCTCGATCTCCTGACCTCGTGATCCGCCCGTCTCGGCCTCCCAAAGTGCTGGGATTACAGGCTTGAGCCACCGCGCCCGGCCACTTAATAGACTCTTAAATGGACCAGTCGCTGCACTTATGTTTTCTTCCCTCCCCTCCCCTTGTATTCCCTTCATTGGAAAGCACTATTCTTACTGTAGAAGTTATCATTGCCTTTGAGTTTAGATTTAAACTTTTTTTTTTTTTTTTTTTTTTTTTTTTTTTTTTTTTTTTAAATAAGACAGAGTCTTGCTCTGTGGCCCTGGCTGGAGTGCAGTGGCAGTGACGTGATCTTGGCTCGCTGCAACTTCCGCCTCCCAGGTTCAAACAATTCTCCTGCCTCAGCCTCCTAGGTAGCTGGTATTACAGGTGAAAGCCACAATGCTCAGCTAATATTTTGTACTTTTAGTAGAGACAGGATTTCACCATGTTGGCCAGGCTTGTCTCAAACCCCCGACCTCAGGTGATCCACCTGCCTTGGCCTCTGAGAATGCTGGGATTACAGGCATGAGCCGCTGCGCCTGGCCAAGTTTTAAACTTTTTATCATACACTTAATTTCTAAACAATACTTTGTTTGATTTTATTATTTTTTGGATTTTTTAAAAAATAGTCTTACTCTATGTGATCTCTGCAACTGGCAACTTCTGCAACTTTGTTTCTGTGAGTCATCCATGTTGTTGCATTTAGACATGGCTTATTCATTTTTATCATGACACATTTTCTGTTGAGAGATCATGTCACATTTAGCTTCATTTTAAGTTCAGGGGTATATGTGCAGGCTTGTTATATAGGTAAACTTGTGTCATGGGGGTTTGTTGTACAGATTATTTCATCACCCATGTATTAAGTCTAGTACCTAGTAGTTATTTTCCTGATTCTCTTCCTCCTCCCACCCGCCACCTTTTCCTTCAATAAGCCCCAGTATGTATTTTTCCCCTCTAAAGAACATATCACAATTTATTTATTTATTGTTGATAAGCATTTGAATTTTTAAAAATTATTATTATTTTAAATAATGCTGTTATGAATATTGCTATAGGTGTCTATGTCTACAAATGTACACATCCAAGGATTTCTCTAAAACATGTTCCTGGGAGTAGAATTACTAGGGTAATTATAGAGTATACAGAGCTTCAATTTAAAAGTATAAAGGTGTATTAATTTTTTTTTGAGACAGAATCTCACTCTGTCTCCCAGGCTAGAGCGCAGTGGCACGATCTCAGCTCACTGCAACCTCGATCTCCCGGGTTCAAGCCATTCTCTGCCTCAGCCTCCCGAGTAGCTGCGATTACAGAGTGGCATACCATTTTAATTTTCTCAAGCAGTGTATAAGAATTTCTTTGGATCTGCATCCTTGCCTATACTTTATATAGTTAGACTTAAATTTTTATAAATCTATGGAAGTAAAATGGTATAGTATTTTAATTTTAAAATTATATATTTTCTAATTATTAATAAGAGTGTGGCATCTTCTTGTATGTTTATTTGCCATTTTTTGGTCCCTCATCTGTGAAATGCCTGTTTGTGTCTTTTGCTCATTTTTTAATTAGGTTATTTCTTTTATTCTTATTGGGCTCAATGAGATCTTTATATATTATGATTACTATTTCTTTGATGGTTATATGTGTTACAGATATCTTTCAGTTTTTGGCTTATCTTTTTACTTTATTTGTGATATCTTATTTAAACACCTTTATTGAGTTATAATTGACATACAATAAATGACACATATTTAAAATGTATAATTAATCGTATTTTGACATATAGACATATGAAACAATCAACCATCAATATAATCAAGATTGTGAATTTACCCAGCACTTCCAGAAGTTTTCTCATGAACATATGTTTCATTGTCTCTTGATTAAATACCTAGGAGTGGAATGGCTGTGTATATGATAGGCATACATTTACATTTTGTAATAAGAAATTGCCCAATCCTTTTCCAAAGTGGTTGCACTACTTCACATGCCAGCTAGCAGTGTATGAGAGTTTCATCATGATATATTTTTATGAACACGCATTCTTAATTTTAAGGTGGTCAAATGCACTAATCATTTATTTCTTTGCTTCTTTGCACATGTTAAGAAATTCTCCCCTATCTGAGACTATAATGACATTCTTCTGTACGTTTAAGTTTTTTAGGTTTTGACCTTTTGCTCAAATCTTTGATCCTTTGTTGTGGTATGTGTAGTATGGTGAGTGTGGTATGACATGCAGATTTAATTTTATTTTTTGTATATGGACAACCAGCTGTGTCAGCACCACCTGTTGAGTAGTCCCTCTCTTTTCATGTGATCTCCAGTGCCACCTTTGCCAAACATCAAGTTTTCCCACGTGAGAGACTCAGTGTGTACATCTGTATTCTGTTTCAGTTGTCTATCCTAAGCGAATTTCCTGTATGAGAGACTCAGTGTGTACATCTGTATTCTGTTTCAGTTGTCTATCCTAAGCGAATTTCCTGTATGAGAGACTCAGTGTGTACATCTGTATTCTGTTTCAGTTGTCTATCCTAAGTGAATTTCCTGTATGAGAGACTCAGTGTGTACATCTGTATTCTGTTTCAGTTGTCTATCCTAAGTGAATTTGACACTATGGTAATTAATCACTACACCTTTGTGATAAGTTGTTGTTTTTCAGGGATTTTAGAGATAGGGTCTCGCTTTGTCACCCAGGCTGGGGTGCAGTGATGTGAACATAGCTCACTGCAGCCTCAAACTCCTGGGCACAAATGATTCTCCCACCTCAGCTTCCCAAGTAGCCGGGACCACAGGCACACACCACCATGCCTGGCTAATTAAAAAAAAAAAATTTGTAGAGATGGGGTCTAGCTGTGTTGCCAGGGCTGGTCTTGAACTCCTGGCCTCAAGCAATCCTTCTGCCTCAGCCTCCCAAAGTGCTGAGATTACAGGCATGGTCCACTGCGCCCAGCCTATAATAAGTTTTAAGAGCTGGTGGTGCAACTGCCCCTAGCTTATTTTTCTTCAGCAGTTTCTGGGCTGTTCTTGGCCTTTGTTCTTCCATATATATTTCAGAATCAGCTTGCCAAGCTCCATAAAAAACACTTCTGAGATTTTGGGTGAATTCTATTTAATTCAAAGATCAATTTGAAAAAAATTAAAATCTTTACAAGATTGAGTGTTCTGACCCATGAACATGGCATTTCTTTCCCTTTATTTGAATCTTTAATGTCCTTCAAAAGACTCCTATAATTTTATTATGCATGTTTTGCATATCATTTGATATATTTATTACCAGACTTTATGTATGGAAGGCAAATAGTGTGTTTTTAAATTCTACCAGACTTACATTCACATCTTTCTTTTTTGAGATGGAGTCTCGCTCTGTCACTAGGCTGGAGCACAGTGTACGATCTCGGCTCACTGCAACCTCTGTCTCCCGGGTTCAAGCGATTCTCCTGCCTCAGCCTCCTGAGTAGCTGGGACTACAGGTGTGCGCCACCACACCTAGCTAATTTTTGTATTTTTGTTTTTAGTAGAGACGGGGTTTTATCATGTTGGCCAGGATGGTCTCCATCTCTTGACCTAGTGATCCACTCTCCTCAGCCTCCCAAAGTGCTGGGATTACAGGTGTGAGCCACCACGCGCGGCCACATTAACGTTTTAATAGTTTAGTCCTTTGCTTTCCTAAATTTTCTCCCATTGCCCCTCTCTTCATTGCCCCCAAAGATTACCACTTTTCTATCAGTTTAATATGGAACTTTACACAAACAATTATTTTCATTCTAAAACAGAATGAAAAACAGTACATGTATTAAAAAAGATGAAATTTTGCTTTCTTTTTTTCTTTCTGTTACTGTATTGTAATAAATAAAATTATTTAAATTTGTGAGAATACATTATTTTTCTCATAATGATTAATGAATTTATTTAAGTACTTTTAAGTAGCAAACTGATTTCAGTGCCCATTGACAGTTATTGTCTACTAAAATGTCTCCATTTTTTGGATTCACAGTTTTATTAATCTCTTGGTGGTCTGGATGATATTGTTAGCCAATTTTTGTAGAAAACTTACTGTGTGGCAAATTGATAAGACTTTTTCATCTTGTAGCTGATTTTTTAAATAATATTATTCATTTGCAGGGATGATCATTAAACATAAGTAATTCTAACACATAAATAGCACATAGATATTTATAAAATCCTTGAATCATAAACTTCTCCCTCCACGCATAATACTCTGCCTTGTTTTTAGTGTTTATTATCGTAGAGGAGATATGGAAAAGAAAAGTATAGTTGATTTTCACCCCAACTTTGGTAAATGTTGGGACTCGTTGAAAACATTCTTTAAGTTTAAAATTTTTATGAGACTATATTTTAATATTTATTTCTGCTCATTAAGTTTCTCTGGAAGATGTTAAATCATCAATTTCTAACGTCAAGTTTGTTTTTTAAGGTCTGGAATGTTTTATTCTCTCATATCTCTGATTATTGCCTCTCACTGATTCATTTGTTCTTGCATTGGGCAGTTTTCTTTCTAAGGTTTGGCATTTAAGTATGTCGTTGCCTTATGCATATTTTTCACAATGTCATCTATTTGGCCTTTACTCTGAAAGTGCTTCTCAAGTTTATTCTCTACAATTATGAATTGATTTTCTGCATGCCTGCTGATTTTATTTGTTGCTACAGATTTCATTTTCTTACATCTTTTTCAACCAGTTCTTGTTTAACACATTATTTTTTCATATTGGGTTCAAAAATTAGATATCTTTAGAAATTTTTTTTTCTATTTCTTTAAATCCAAGAGGGAAAATGGTGAGGAGTGAGGAGGCAGATGATATTCCTTTAAGCCATTATTCTTTGCTTTTCTTGGGCAGAAAGAAGTGATGGATAGATAATTGAGTAATTAATTCAGCACATGTTTATCAAGCACCTACTGTGTGCCAGGCACTGTTTCAGGCCCTGAGGATATAGTAGTGAACAAAACAGGCAAAAAGAAGTCCCTACTTTCATGGAGGTTATATTTTACTGAGGGGAATAGGAAATACACATACAAATAAATAAAACATTTGTACATCAGATAGAGGGATGTGCCCTAGAAAAAAACAAAGTAGGGAAAGGAGAGAAGAATTGTTGGATCAGGTGCATGGGTTGCTTTTAAAGTAAGAAGGTAAAGAATGTTGGACAAAGAAAATATGATACATATGCACAATGAAATACTAATCAGCTATAAAAAGGAATTAAGTCATGTCTTTTGCAGCAACATGGATGGAACTGGAGGTCATTATTTTAAGTGAAACAATTCGGAAATATAAAGTCAAATGCTGCATGTTCTCGCTTATAAGTGGGAGCTAAACAATGCATACACATGGACATAGAGTGTGGAATGACAGACATTGGAGACTCGAAAGGGGCAGGTGATGAGAAATGACTTAATAGGTACAGTGCATGTTATTTGGGTGATCAATACACTAAAAGTCAAGATTTGACCACTATGCAATATGAGCATGTAACAAAATTGCACTTGCACCCTTAAATTTACACAATTTTGTTTTTTAAAAAAGAAGATAAAGATATAGGAAAGAGAGCATTCCAGGTGGAAGAAACTGTGTTGCAAAAAACCTCTGGTGGGTGCATGTCAGTTGTGTATGTGTAATAACGAGGGTGTCAGTGTGGCTTGAGCAGAACAAGTGAGGGAGGGTGAGAAGTGATGTCAGAGAGGGACAAGGGATGAGGTCCAGGGAAAAAGTCCGGCAGGGCTTTCTGGCTTTTGTTTTTTTGTACATGAGATGGGAATGCGTGGAGGAGGTAGGAGCAGAGACATGGCGTAATCTTACATTTGTTGTTACAAGATTACTCTGGCTGCTGGATTAGGAATTGACTGTAGAGGCCAGAGTAGAGGCAGGGAGACCCGGTAGGAGGTTCCTGAGCGATCCTGCGGATCTCATCTTGTGATTCCAGTGAGACATGCTGGCAGTTACACCAGTTGGGAGCAGCAGCAGAGAAGTGCTGAGAATTCAGCTCTAGATATATTCTGAAGCAGAGCCAACATGATTGGCTGAAACATTAGATGCCAAGTGAAAGAAAGAAGAGTTATGGATAAATTCAAGGATATTTGCCTGGGAACCAAAATTGAGTTGCCACCTTCTGAGCAGGAGAAGACTGAGGGGAGATGAGATTTGGTGAAGTTGGGGGCGTACCATTTTATACATCTTAAATTTGAGATGCCTCTTGAGCATGTAAGTGGAGCTGACATGTAGGAAATTGGATACCCAATCTGAAGCTCAGGGGAATGGTCAGGCTGGAGAAATGATATGAGATTCATCAGTGGATAAATGGCATTTAAAATCATAATTCTAGATGACAACAAAGGAGGAAGTGCTGATAGAGAAATAGATATGTTGACATTTTCATTTGTATAATTCACTTCTGACTTTGATTTGTTCATTCTTACTTATTTTACACAGTAGTCTCATGTGATTGGTTTTAGAGCTCCGTTGGTGTAGGTTATGTGCATGCGAGCACATGTTAGATTGTTTTAGTTTTTGAGACGGGCATTGTGTTGCCTAGGCTGGAGTGCAGTGATGCAGTCATGGCTCATTGCAGCCTCAACCTCCCAGGCTTAAGTGATCCTCTAGCCTCAGCCTCACAAGTACCTGGGACTACAAGTGTGTACCACCATATCCAGTTAATTTTTTAAAATTTTTGCAAAGATGGGGTCCTGCTGTATTGCCCAGGGTGGTCTCAAACTCCTGGGCTCAAACAATCCTCCCATCTTGGCCCCCCAAATTGCTGGGATTACAGGCATGAGCCATTACACCTGGCCTTTTTTTGATTTTTGAATGTAAAATTTCCACCCAGGTCTGTCTCAGAGGACCCCATCTCATCCTTGTTGCCATCCAAAAGTTTCCTTCTAGACCAAAAGATTGTATGTAGGTTGAGATTTAAAAAAAAAAAAAAAAATTGGGCACATGCCTGTAATCCCAGCTACTTGGGAGGCTGAAGCAGGAGAATTGCTTGAACCAGGGAGTCGGAGGTTGCAATGAGCCAAAATCGTGCCACTGCACTCCAGCCTGGGGGACAGAGAAAGACTCTATCTCAAAAAATCTTATTTTATGCTTGGGATAAAGCAGATATCCATCAAATGTTAGCTTGCTCTTTTAGGTATGGGTTTCCTACCCTTTCTGTAGTTTAGCTGTCCAGTAATTGGTCCGGTAGTACACAGAGCCACAATCTGTGTCTTCCTGGGATGAATTTAAAGTTGCTAGGAGAAAGAAGCCTCTTTCTGCTGAATTAACTAATTAATGTAATTCTGGATTGGCAAAAGTTATTCCCTTGCTATATGGAGGAAGCATATCTATAGGAAGAGAGAACACAGTCTTCATAAAGAGGAAAAAGTGAGGTGAGGGGTGAGAGAGAATACACATTCTGACAACGTTCTTTAAAGATCCTGAATCCAGCCATGCCTCAAGTCACTCAAGTAGGATGACTTCTTCCTCCTTCCCTGCCTCTCTTCCTGCTTTTCTTCTCTCTTTTCCTGTTTTTCTTTCTGCTTGTGCCTTTTGGAATTGGCTATTTGCAATTGGAATGATTCTGACTAATTTCATGCCTGTTCAGTCCTTCAGGCCAAGGCAAAGGAAATAAAGAGACTACAAGTAGTTCATTGAACAAAGAAAGCACATTCAGGTGCTTATTTCACTAACCCCCTTTTCAGCATCTCAGAGATAACATCAGTAGGTTGCTTCAGGAGACATTGGTCTGTAAGCACATGGGCTGTACATGCAGAGCCTGCTCTAGGTGGCCTGAGCTGCCAGCCACTCCCAGGATGGGGGTCAGTGGTATACGAGTTGGTGAAAGTTCATGCCTCCCTTTGCTTAAATTTAGTGGAAGAACCAAACATCAAACAAATTCATATATAAACTAGGTGATAAAGCAGAATAGGGGGCCAGGGATGTAGGCACAGGGATTAGAGCTCTGTTGTGGATAGGAAGAGCAACTCTAAGAGGTGACCTTGAAATGGTACAAGAATGAAACAAGTGATGGAATGAAGCCATCTGGGGATACGGAGTCCCGGCACAGGAAATCAGGAGTCTTTGGGTGATTTATGAACAGGTGAGTGATGTAAGTTGATTTATTCTTTAAAACCATCACTAACCCTCTAGAGAACTGACCTTAGGGGCAGGCAGGCCAATTAGCGGCTAATGTGGTGGTGGCGCAAGTAAGAGGCAATGGGACTTGGACTGAGTGATAGTGCCAGGAAGTCATCGTAGAGCTGGAGATCAAGCTGATGGAAATTGCTGGTGGAGTCACTGTGGGGTTTGAGTACATGATAAACATCAAAAAATGCATGCAACATTTTTGCCTGAGTCAGTAAGTCCTTGTGCCATCTATTGATAGGAAGAAGTGTGAGGGGTAGATGTCTGGAGGGGCCTGCCACTGAGCAGGATGCTAGAAGAGTGTGACATCTTGGAAATCATAGGCATGATTGTTTTCAGGAGAGGAGGGTTGTGTTAGGCTGTTCTTGCATTGCTATAAAGAATTACGTGGGACTGGGTAATTTATAAAGAAAAGAGGTTTAATTGACTCACCGTTCTTCAGGCTGTGTAGAAAGCATAGTGCTGGTATCCGCTCAACTTCTGGGGAAGTCTCAGGGAGCTTCCAATCACGGCAGAAGGCAAAGCAGAAGCAGGCACATCACATGGTGAAAGCAGAAGTGAGAGAGAGAGTGGAGGGGGAGGTGCCACACACTTTTTAAGCAATCATATCCTGTGTGAACTCAGAGCAAGAGCTCACTTATCACCAAGGGGATGGCCCAAGTCATTCATGAGGAATCCGCCCTCATGACACAAACACCTCCCACCAAGCCCCACCTCCAACATTACGAATTACAATTCAGCATGAGATGTGGGCGAGGACAAATATCCAAACTATATCAGGGGTTGACTCTATCAAACACTGATCAACAGCCAGGTACAATGAGGACTGAGAACTTCCCATTGGGTTGGCCGTGGTCATCATATAACAAGAAGGTTTGGGAGTGTGGAGGTCCAGGGGGAGATCTGATTCTTGACCATATGTACAAGGGGCTGTCCCTTTGCTGTGCCAACTGCTAGAGGAGAGCAGAATGTGCAGAAGCTGCCCAAACCTGTTCCTGCCTCTGCAGAAGGGTTGAAAGTGATGGGTTGGATTGCCTGGGATCAAAGCCCAAACTAGCACCACTGAAGCAGTATGGGGCAGGGGGAAAGAAACACAGATTGCTGGGAATTTCTGCAAGAAGATTTTGGCATCATCTTTATGGTATGTTTGAATGTGGCCTGCATAGGAAACCAGAAAGTTGAACTTAATACAAAATTGAAACTTGCCTCCTGATGGGCCCCAGGTGACAGATGAACTTTGAAAAAAAAAAAAAATCAGTGTTTATGGTAGTTCTTACCACAGTATGATCGGTAATTCCATCCAACACGTATTTCCATGATTAGTCTGGTTTTCTTATTTCTTTTGCAATTCACCTCTAAGCCAAGCATGTGATATATACTACAATCAACCTGAGGAGAAAAAATTCTCTGGCATTTAAATGGATTTCATATGTGCTACTTCTAAAAATTTCCAGCAAGAGGGGACATTTCTATTAAGACATTCCACTGGAATGAATTGATGGCTGCTTGAATTGTACAGTTACATTTGCTCTAAGGGATGAAGGATCTAAAGAATAGAGGAAATGAGGGTAGTTAGAATAAACAATTATAATCATGGAGCTCACACGCTGCTATGTTGAGAGAAATGACCAGCAGCCACTTCACTGATACCGTGCAAGATTTTATGTTTTGGAGTTCTTAAATTTGAGGGTTATTACCCTGAGTTACCCAGTGTTATAAACTTTTATTTGCAAATTGCATTTATAAAGACTGGCTATAGAAGGCAGGATAAAATATAGCCAGTAAAATTTGCACTCTGTCGTAGTTTTACTAGTTTTCCAAAACAACTTTCACTGGGCTGACATTTGAATGTTTGGTTAATAGGACCATGTTTTTGCGTGTTGTTTTAATTTACAGGAAAAAAAAAAAAGAAAGACATGTCTCTGAGAACCCAGGAGAGGGAGTAGTTAATGTTTCCTGACAGGGGTCAGGAAAGACTTCAGAAAAATGCTAACATTTGGCAGGGCTGGAAGGAGAGATAGTTTTCTAGTAGAAAAGTGGAAGAACACATCCCATGCAGAGGGGAAGCATCCGTAAAGATGAGACCACGTAGAACGGCTAGATGTGCCTGGATCAGGGCCAAATCCAACAGGAAGATGGCAACCTTGGAATTATGGGCTTTAAAGATAGGGGACGGCCTTAGTGGTGTCTGTAGCCCCCAGCTAGCAAGCATGTGAGCTACTAGGTAGCCTGTTGTCCCTGGGACAGAACGAAATGCCATTTCCTCTTGGGTACTTTCCTGCTGCTTTTAACATTTGCATGATCCCAGAAGAGGATCCAAATCTGTGTTTTTCAGGTCTAAAGGTCAATTTTTGCTTCTAGAAAGATGTGTAGGTTACCTCTAGAGCCAGCTGAACTGCCTAATTCCTCAGAGAACACACTAGGGGAAAGGAAATTGGGGAGGTGTCAGTGGAAGGTGAAAAAGCTGGGGCTTCCAAAGGGCACACTTTCATTGACCACTGTTAAGCCAGGCGGGGTCGCATCCCAAATGTATCATAAAGGGTGTTTTGGGAGAGGTAGGCATAACCAGTCTCTCCAGAGGCAGCCCTGGGAAGTACGTGGAAAAGGCATGATAGAAATGATTATGGAAGGGTACGCTGGGACTGGGTAATTTTCCATCAGTCTCAGTTAATAAAAGCATTTATCCCATGTTAGTCAGGGTTTTGCAGAGAAACAAAACCAATAGGATGTACTTGTATGTCGAGAAATTTATTTTATATAATTGGCTCATATGATTATGGCGGCTCGAAAGTCCGTATTCCTGTGATTTTGGACCTGTAAGTTGGAGATAAAGGGAAGAACCAATGTTGTAGTTCAGGTTGAAGGCCAGCTGTCTGCTGGCAGAATTCTTGCTTGAGGGAGGTCAGACTTGGGTCTATTAAGGCCTTTAACTGATTGGATGAGGCCCAGCTACATTATGGAGAGCAATCTGCTGTATTCAAAGTCCACTGATTTAAATATTAGGATCACCCAAAAAAAATCCTTCACAGAAACTTCCAGAATAATGTTTGATGATATATCTGGGGACCATGGGCCAGTCATATTGGCATATAAAAAGTTAACCATCACAGCCTCCAAAGACTGAGGCAGGAGGGGATCCCCCTTTAGTACGCAATGTCTCTTTATTGCCTTTTCTTGCAAACAAAACTTGAATTTTAAAATTATTTTTTCCATGTTGATGTATCTATCCCTAGTGCCTATAATATTAATTGGCACGTGGTAGGTGCTCAATAAATATTTTATGAATAAACAAATGATAGGATAAATGCTTGAGTTCAATTATTTGAAAGCACATTATATGACACTCTAGGTTATTTCCATTCTGGACAGAATGTACTAATGTAATAAGAACACATCGAGTTGCTCAGTTTATCTGGCGTGTGTTCCTATACTTCCTAGGATAAATTGGGCATCTTTAGAAATTGGTCATAACTTTTTCATATTACTGATTATCATGGAGAAATTGGCAATAGACTTCAATACACGGTGGTTCTGAATGTCCTGCTGAGAAGCTCTCGCCCAAGTGAGAAAGCTAATGAACCGTCTGAGGAGTTTTAGCTGTATATATATTATAGTACATTGAAAGGGAAAGAGAAATGATATATTTTCTTTACCAGCAAAGCTTGTGAAGGCTATTTGTAACTGTACTTGGCCCACTGATAATTTGTAGCCTTGGAAAACGTGACGGACAGGTATGGAAGTACTCATGGAGCCCACGGTAGAGTGAATGATAAATCACAGCCTCGTAGATGGATGGGAGACAGGACTGGCAAGAAGTTCATCAGCAGTGGGTGCAAATACAGTGGGCAATGGATAAAATAATAGGCATCTGATTTTGTCTGCAAGCAAATAAAGAGAAGACTAACCCATACTTACCTTCTTTTCATGGTTTGGACTTTCCTGATATTTTATGCCCTTTACAAACACCACTTTTTGAAGGACTGCACTGAAGGTCTTTCACCATGTTCCCTGCCCTCCAGTAACTTATTGCTGTCATTTGTTTGTCCCCTACAAATCTCATGTTGAAATCTGATCTCCAGTGTTGGAGGTGGAGCCTAGGAGGAGATGTTTGGGTCATGGGGGCAGATTCCTCATGAATGGCTTGGTGCCATCCAAGCAGTAATGAGTGAGTTCTTGCTCTATTAGTTCCAGTGAGAACTGCCTGTTTAAAAGAATCTGGCACCTCCATCCCCTCTCACTTGCATCCTCTTCCACCATGTGATCTTTGCACACACTGGCTCTCCTTATCTTTCAGCCATGAGTGGAAGCAGCTGAAGCCTTCCTCAAAAGCAGATGCTGGTGCCTTGCTTCTTAAACAACCTGAAGAACCATAAGCCATGAGCCAAATTAACCCCTTTTCTTTATAGATTACACAGCCTCAGATATTTCTTTTCTTTTCTCTTTTTTTTTGAGATGGAGTCTCACTCTATCACCCAGACTGGAGTGCAGTGGCGCGATCTTGGCTCACTGCAAGCTCCTCCTCCTGGGTTCACGCCATTCTCCTGCCTCAGCCTCTCGAGTAGCTGGGATTACAGGCGCCCACCACTACGCCTGGCTAATTTTTTTGTATTTTTAGTAGAGACAGGGTTTCACTGTGTTAGCCAGGATGGTCTCGATCTCCTGACCTCGTGATCCGCCCACCTCGGCCTCCCAAAGTGCTGGGATTACAGGCTTGAGCCACCGCGCCTGGCAGATATTCTTTTCTAGCAACGTGAATGGACTTAGAGACATTCTAGATAGAAGTTTGGGTCAGAGGTGTGTATGCACCTTTCCG
The DNA here is from genome assembly GCF_037993035.2 of Macaca fascicularis. Lineage (NCBI taxonomy): Eukaryota > Metazoa > Chordata > Mammalia > Primates > Cercopithecidae > Macaca > Macaca fascicularis. The sequence continues at coordinate 24,553,149 of NC_088383.1, forward strand.
ATCTGGTGGGACAAAATGATTTGTTTCAGCTACAATTTGAGTAGCTGAAAACTTAACAGAAGACAGGGGCCAAGGTAAGGGGCTAATGGGAATAATTCTCTGCCAGCTGCTGTAGGGAAGGAGAGTTACAGATGGCAATGGAAGGATTAAGCAAAGTGTGCCAAGGGAATATCTGTTTGATTATAGTGAAGGAAGTAAAAGACTATAGGAGGTAAAGAAGAAACTAGAAAAACTGGCAGAAATGCTTGAAACCACCAGGAAGGAAGCTAAGACTACGCAGGGCCCAGGGGACCATCTCATTTGAAAAAGCACTTTCTAGTATGCATGGCACTCGTCTCAGAGGAATGTAATCTGATTTGGCAAGGAAAAATACCTCTTTGAATCTCTGGAGAGGAAACTAGCTAGAAACAAGAAGGCTGCTGGGGCAATGACAGTAGCCAGAGGAGTCTTGAGGAATAAAAAATAAATGAAGGTAATGAAGATGTCCTGGGAACTATTGGCATTTATTTATTCCAGACTTTGGATGAAGATGGAGATGCATCTTTTGTTTCCTGGGCTTCGGATCCTGGGGCACAGGGGTCTCTCAGAGGTTTTATGAAGATGTGGGTTTCAGGAGAGAGAGAAAGACTGTGTCTTTGGTGTAAGTCTAGGCAACAGAACAGTTCAAGGAAATATCCTCCCACACGACCACACATGAGCCTTCTGAGTAGGGCCAGGACATGTCAAGAAGGGAATGACTATCTGGACCAAGATAGTTGAGACAATTAAGGAAGGACATTCCTCATTAGCAAGGGATTGAGAATAGATCCCAGAGGATCTAAATACTGGGGGGAATAATGAAAATGAAGATTTAAAGAAAATACAAAGGTTAGAAAGATACAGAGAAGTAAGGTCAGAAGTGGGTTCCTTCAGAAACCCAATCTAGAACTGGCTGGCCTCTTTTCAAAAGGCCCAGCTTCTTGCTGAGCTCCGGGGATTGTTTCTGTGACTGATAGGTGATGAATCCATCTCCATGACTCCTGCTGCTGCCCTACACTTAAATTTCCCCAAGAATATAAGCTAACTAGACCTGGGCTGGTTTTGCAATGAGAGCCAGTTTCTCTCCTCCCTTATCCCCCGGAGTGACTGTTGTGCCCTACACTTGGATTCCCTGGGGGAGCTCGGTGAATTTGAAACTGCAGGTGTGGAATCAATTCCATTGGAAACCCCAAGGCCAGTTGGCCAGTTCCTCCAGGCTGCACACCTCTGACATTCTCAGGTGCTTCTCAAAATGGAAGCCCCTCCAAGATAGGTTGTCTGTTCTCTGCAGCCCAACCTGCTCTGTGTGTCCTTCCTTTGGCCCAGCCTCCCTCACTTCCTCTCTTCAAAACCTATGCACCACACCTTGTGGAGTGCTTGTTTTCTAGTGAACAAAAGTCCTTTCCTTCATCCTCCTCTTCAATAGAAGCTCTTTATCCCTGAGTCTTAACTGATACCTTCCTCCAGCTCAAGAATTTTACTTTTCTATCAGCCTTCCAATTGGAGATTCTATGAGAGCAGGAACCCCGTGTGATTTGTTTACCAAGAATCTTCTTAGCATCTAGCACAGTCCCAGCACTAGCAGACACCCAAGGAATGCTTCTGGAAGGAAAGGAAGGAAGGAAAGAAGGGAGGGAAGGAGGGAGGGAGGGAGAGAGGGAAGGGGAGAGGGGATGGGAAGCAGGAAGGGGAGGGGAGGGAGGATGGGAGGGAGGATTTGCTTATTTGCCTACAACCTGTGTTCTCAGAGTTAGGAGTTGGGGTTGAGACCCCTCTATTTTCCCTGTGCCTTTTACAGATAACGTTTCTTCTTCCTCTTATCCATGTTCCTGTGAGGTTCATGCTGCCTGGTTATAAAACCCACTACCCCATCACTGTCAGCACTGCCTTCCTACTTCTGTTCTTCATATAGTAAAGACTTTGCTCTCTGGCTCCTGTCTCTCCTTTGCCCCAAGTCTAGGGTAATGTCAGTGTCTGAAAAAATGATCCACTTTTTGGTCTCTTGAGTTCCTCAATACTAGTGAACTTTACCATCACTTCTCTGCCACCATCCACCCCTGGCTTCATCCTAGAGCTTGTCATCACCTGCTGTTTACCACATCTAACATTTTTGTTTTTATTGGTGTGTATTTCCAGAAGTGGAAAAATAGTGTTCATAAAAATGTTCTCTACACCTCTGACTCCAATTCCTCACCACGTAGGCACATCCTGATTCAATCCAATCAAGCATTTATGCTACCAAGATCCCCAACTCATTTGCCATCTGCCTCATTTTTGTTAAATCCACTGTGGTTTTCTACCTATATTTCAATTGACAACTTGGCAGCATGTACCAATTTTAACCACTGCTGCCTTCTTGAAATGTTTGTCCTTGGCTTCCTTCACACTTACTCTCTTAGATTCCCCTATGTCTCTTTCTCCAAATCCCTTTGTTCTCTGCCACCTTTACTCATTTCTAAATGTTGGTGTCCCTTAATGTTTAGTCTTTTGCTTTTTTTTTTTTTGATACGGAGTTTCTATTACCAGGCTGGAGTGTAGTGGCATCATCTTTGCTCACTGCAACCTCTGCCTCCTCGGTTCAAGTGATTCTCCTGCCTCAGCCTCCCAAGTAGCTGAGACCACAGGCATGTGCCACTATGCCCAGCTAATTTTTGTATTTTTAGTAGAGACGGCATTTCACCATGTTGGCCAGGATGGTCTTGATATCTTGACCTTGAGATTTGCCCACCTTGGCCTCCCAAAGTGCTGGGATTATAGGCGTGAGACCCCTCGCCCAGCATTTTGCTCTTTTTTCTTTGAATTCTACACTTTCTACCTGTGCTTTCTGTTGCTCCTTTGGTTTAAGTAATAATTTGCATACAGATGTTTTCCAAATTTAGAGACACCTCAGCCTCGCTTGTGAGGTCTGGACAGTTATCTCACTGCTATGTGCTGATTGTACATAAGGGACTAATAATTGACTTCAAACTCAACCTGTTATAAACTAAACACAACATACCAACTATCTCCACAAATTTGCTTTGTCTCCTGTGTTTTCTTTCTTTCCTTTTCCTTTCTCTTCTTCTCTTCTCCTTTCCGTTCCTTTCTTTTCTTGACCTTCCTCACATATCTTGATTCTGTTTTGTTCTCTCCAACTCCATTCCCACAGCTTCTGGCCATCATGATCTACTGCCTAGGCCATTGCAATCCTTTCTTAAACTGTTTTCAAGATATCTATTCTTAATTCCATCCAATTTAATATCCAAACTGTCAGCTTTCTAAAATGAAAATCTGATCATGTCATTCTCCTGCTTAATACCCTTCCATTTCTCTGCATTGCCCTTAATAAAAGTCTAAATGTTATGGAATATGCAACCCTTCAAAATGTAACCCAAGCTTACGTCTTCTGCTTCAACTCTTGCTGTCCTTCTCTCTACTAAATCCTAACTAACAGTCCTGCAGTTCTAAGAGTTCAAGAATCTGCCATTCTTTCTGATGCATCTGTTTCAACTGCCTAGAAACAGCCTTTTTCTTATGTCCCTTTAACCTTCTCCTCACAGTTTGGCTTTTGTGATGTCCTCTAGGTTGGGCTTGGTGGCTCTCCTTTGTGTTCTCACATCCACAGTCCTTTCTTTCACTGTATTATTATTGCATGTTGTATTTTCCCCTTTATGCCTCTGTCTCCATCACTAGACGGAATGAATGCCTTTGATGGAAGGCACTCAAATCATATTCTCTGTTAACTCCCCAGGACCCAGGACCCTGGCTCGATATACACTTGTTCGATTAATGAATGACTAATTGAAGAGCTTGAATAAGGGGCTGTGACTGCGTAATGGTGGCACAAATGCAGGAGGCTTCTAATAGCAATATCTTGGCAGAATGAAGTGTTGGTCCTGTTTTACACGATCATTAATATGGTCAAGTACTTTCCAGCTGGGAAAAATATAAATTTTAGTGGTTCATCACCAGGCATGCACTTTGAATTTTCTACTCATGATGTGCTGACCATGAGAGAATTCCCTTCCCTTCCCTTCCCTCCTTCCCTTCCTTTTTTTTTTTTTTTTTTTTTTTTTTTTTTTTTTTTTTTGAGATAGAACCTTGCTCTCTAACCCAGGATGGAAGGCAGTGGCATGATCTGGTTGGCTCACTGCAAGATTCAAGCCTCCTTCACCTCCCAGATTCAAGCAATTCTTGTGCTTCAGCCTCCTGAGTAGCTGGGATTACAAGTGCACGCCACCTCGTCGGGCTATTTTTTTTAATTATTATTTTTAGTAGAGATGGGGTTTCTCCATGTTGCCCAGGTTGGTTTTGAACTCCTGAGCTCAAGTTATCTGCCTGCCTCGGCCTTCCAAAGTGCTGGGATCACAGGCGTGAGCCACCGTGCCTGGTGAGAATTTTCTGTAGTACCATGTGAGGTGTCCCATGCGCCAGGACAAATATGTTGTCTAGAAAGTTTATTCAATCACATATTTTAATAATTTAAATCAGTGAGGAGCATATGTGCTGAAGCATTTTTAAAAGTATGCAGAAAATGAGTCTTCTAGTTTTCACTTCCCTACATTATGTGTCATGAGGTGGTTACAGGAGCTAAAATGTCTTTTTTTTAAGATGCCATTTCTCCAACTCTTCCCTAGTCCCCTTGAACTTACTTTCAGTATTAAAGAAAAGAAATTTCTTCTCATTTTACTGTGATTGACCAAACTTATTTGTGACTGTGGCTAGTGGTCTTGAAAATTAAAATAATTTCCTTCATTTAGCAAATCTGGTTGAAGAAAACTGTGAATAAAAGGTTTTTTCTTCCTGGTTTTCTTTACTATATTTTAAGCCATCTCCAGGGGCTTCTTGTGAGATTATCTGTCTTGGAGATATTTGTGACTAATTACAAGCAGTGTAAGCTGGGAGAGAAGCTGTTCAGGCTGAGGTTTTGAAAACAAGATGAGAGAAAATTAGCAGACATCTTTTATTATGTCTACTGTCTTTAAAAGTCAACTCTCTGGAAAATTATTTTTATAGGCAAAAAGCAGGTGGGTGTGCAGTATGATGATTTGTTTTGCTTTTGAGGGCAGATTCTGTACCTCACACCATGAGCAGTCCACCCTCAGGTTAGAGGGAAGATGGAGTCATTTCTGGGTATTTGTGAACTCTTGGTAAGCCAATTGAATGTCAGTTTCTATTATTCTGTGGTGCATGATAACCCAAGTAATTTTCATAAAGAAACACGCTGCATTTCACTGTGAACATTTTCACCAATTCCTAGAATCTTGGAATTTCGCTAATTAACGAGTTGGGAGTATTGTATTATGTGAGAGGAGCGATTTAATGAATTAAAACACTATTAACTTTGTCTCTCTTTGTTTTGGTTCCTAAGACATTTACATTTTATTGACTCCTTAGATATGGGCTTAAGCAAGTCTCTTTTTAAGAGTAGAAGTCATCAAACAAATTATTTATGAACTCCAAGAGTAGGTTGATTTTATTTCTTCAAATTGTGTGTGTGGGGAAACGTACTTTGATCCAAACGTTAATTGGATGCTGAAGAATTGTTTCAGAAAATTTGACTATTTTTAAACATCTTGATATGGCCTCCAATTAAAATAACCACATATGACATTCATTTTTATTTTCATTAACTCAGAATTAATAACTGTGTTATAATTTTCCAATTCATGCAACATTGCACTTTCTCCATTTCCCTCAGGTATCATTTTTGACTATGTTTATTTTGAAATGATGCTTTTTACTCTTGTATCAAAAGCATTAGTTGTGACATGTTACTAATGAATGTAAGCATAAATGAATGATATTATCACTAAATCCTACGCATTATGTTTTATTCAGTGTCTTTAGATTGCTGGTTTAAAAAAATTCCATCAGGAACCACAGTGAATAGGTATACCTAGCACCTTCCACAGGGCAGCCCTGTGCTAAGCTACACATAATACGATTTATCACATTTAAGCTCTGCAAGAACCTTGTGAAGAATTATCACCCCCAGTTTACCCAGAACGAGCTGAGGCACAAAGAAGCTAAATGCCTACCCCAAATTCACACAAATAGCAGTTGGTGGATTTGAGATTACAGGTTTTTTGAATTAGTGATAGATGCTCTGCACACTGGTTCTTCAGTTTCATGCTTCTTATTTTTTATGGGAGCTCAAATCATTGTACAGTAAACATTCTGCGCCTAGTTGCCAAAAGATTTCAGATTTGACAAATAGTGGTGCCAAAAATGGAGCTGGTAAACACAAATAGAGGGAAAACTGGCTAAGACCAGTGGCACTGGTTATAAGCAGAATATTCACCATCATCGCTTAAAGCTTTATAAAAAGAAAAGATGACATCCTCAGTACAAGGATTAGGAGACCATTTATATCTCAAGAAGCATGACTATTAAGCTTCTAGCTGTTAATGGAAATAATCTGAGAGCTTTGCACTATACGAAGCTGTATCTGTTTGATTGCTTCATCTGTACATTTGCTTGTGAATATAGTCAGTCAAAAATCAAATAGCTACCTACCTGTTTCTTAGTTGAAGCTGTAACTGTAATAGTTTTATAAGATTTAGGATGCAAGCTAGGAAATGAATTTGGAGCTTTACAGACTGTGTGCAATTGGGTTGACTCAACTTTCTATAATACATTTTCAAAACATTTGGGAATAGGAATCTCACTGATTGAAGCAAGAGTTATCCAGACTTCTAGTTTCTAGATGAATGCTGGAGAACAAAATGGGGATCTATTTGATAAAAGGAAATTAATCTGTTTTAATAATTAAAAATAACATATGTCTAAAACCCAAACTAATCTTAACAGTTTATCAATGAAAAGTAACTAAGAACTTTTGAAGAACCAACACATCTTCTATGATTTTTAAACACTTATTTTTACAACTTGAAGAAAATCACAGATGTTAAAACTTTGATTCTCACTTTCAACTTTGCCTTAAGATCTTGATTATTCTAACCCTCCTAGTCCTCCTGAGAAATTCCTACTTTCTTGCAAGACCCAGCTCAAAAATGCCCTCACTTACGGATTCTACCTTAACTACATGCCCAATGTTCCCTCCTCCCTGTTCCCACTGGAGTTAACCCTTCCCTGATTCCCCCTGTATGCTATTTAATGACTGACCTTTCTGGATATCTGCCAGGCTGAGCTGTGAGCACCTGGGTAGCAGCCAGTTCTTTTGTCTCAGAATATGGTACAGTGCCTGGCATTTAAGAGACAATATTTGTTAAACATTCATACATTATTAAACAAATGTATGAATAACACAGGGAAGGCAATGCATGGGTGCATCAGAGATAATCATGTCAAAAAAGAGAGGAAAGGAAGGGGACATTTCCCAGAACTTTAACGACTGAAGGATCTCATCAATGACTCATCTCTGTCCTCAGATAAATCAGGATGACTGTTCAGTGCCCCTCCTGGCACCATGTGACCCACATAAGGAGTGTCTTTAGACTGAAGCTTTACTAGAACTCCGAGTTTTACAGGCTGTGCCCAAGAGCGTCTCTGGCATTTTCCCACATAGTCTAACAGGCAGAAAATCCCTCCTTTCTTTTTGTGATATTCGACGAATATTGTCGGATCTTCTGATGCTGACAGCCTTTAGCGGTGCTCCATTCAGGTCCAGGGCAGCAGACGTCTAGGCTGCTGCCTCCATAGCTTCTCCCACTCTCTCTATCCCTTTCTTCTTTAATGTCCTGCGCCTTGAGGATAAAGTGTCTGCCTCCTGCTTCTGCTGTCCACCTTTTCTCTGGGGCCCTCGAATCCTGACACTTAGCTGCTTAGATTCCTAAATGCTCCTTTTCTGCCCTACACCGTGCTTCCTTAATCTCTGGGCATCGCCTGAGAGAAGGAGCCGATAGAGCCACTGTACTATTTCCTACAACTTTTTTTTTTTTTTCTCAATGAGACTTGCTAGTTTGTTTTTCCATGTATGAGCTTCAATAAGTGGTATTTAATTGCTACATTAAGAGGAAGAATAAAATCAAAGGAAAAGGAATTAAAAAAATTGGCAACTGATTTAAAACCACCAAATTATCAAAACAATAATTAGATACAAACCGAATTTCATCTTCATTATACAAATACACAGACAAGTCACAGACTGTGTAGTTGTCAGGACTGACACTCACGATCCAGGGATCTATAGCTGTGGCACCCCCGGTGGATGCTTCCAAGCCCAGCTGCCTCCAGCTGTGGCCCAGATCTTTCCTGAGCTGGAAAGCAAATGGAACAAAAAAGTTTGGAAGAGAAGATAACTTAGATCTTTGGAGCTTATTAAGAGAAATTGAAATCCTAGAGGAATCCTACGAACATGAATCTGTAGGAAGAGGAAAAATATTTCTAATATATAGGACAGTTCTTAACCATAGATCTTTGGCCATATCCAGGGAATTAAGAGACCTGGTTTAGTGTCAACTCAGTCTCCATGCAGACATAATAATCTTGTCCAAGTCTGTTAACCTCTGTTATCTTCAGTGATCATAAAAGCCCCTAATATTGCTAAAATTCAATATTTCTGTTATATAGTCCTATTGGTAAGAGTATATAGAATGTGCAATGTGGAGATGAATGTAAATGATCTTTTCTCCCCAGTGGCCCCGAGTGAGGAGCAAAATACTTATAACTCTGTGAATGCAAAGCAAAAACAAATGAGGAAAAGAGAAGAGAAACAGAACACAAGCCTAGAGGGAGAAGACTTAATAGGTTATTGTGGAAGTAGAAGGAAAAAATAGAAATGTCAGTAGTCAAAATAAGAAGTTTGACTGTGCTGTGTATCACTGAGAGCCTGCTGAATGGGTTGAGAGCTAATAATAACAAGAATCCAGTTAACCTCAAGTAAGCATCTATACCTCATGTTCATGATTGTGAACCAGTATTTTATTTCACTGATACTTTATTTTACTTTCTAATTTTTCACATATATTTATGTGCGATATCACATAATAACCAATGACTTTGGTTATTATGTGATTCTGAGCCCTACATTATTTTTTGAGTTTTTAAACTTTATGGAGACAGGGGTTTCACTCTGTCATCCAGGCTGGAATGCAGCAGTGTGATCATGGCTCACTGCAGCCTCAAACTCCCAGGATCAAGGGATCCTCCCACTTCAGCCTCCCAAGTGTCTGGGACCACTGATATGCACCACCACACCCAGCTAATTTTTATTTTTTATTTTAGTAGAGCTGAGGTCTCACTATGTTGCCCAGGCTGGTCTCAAACTCCTTAGCTCCAGTGATCCTCCCACTTCACCCTTCCAAAGTGCTGGGATTACAGGCGTGAGCCACCACACCCAGCCTGAGTCCTATTTTAAAGAAGTAGAAGGTTTATAAAAACAAAAGGAAAACCTGTAAAAACATAGGAATTAATGTAATTAATATTTTAAAAAACAAATTGGGGCTACCAAAGGTGAGTTTCATGCCCAAATGAAATAGCCTTTTCAAAAACAAAATAACCACATGATGTTATTTTTATTTCTATTAACTCAGAATTAAGAATCATGTTATAATTTTCCAATTCATGCAATATTGCACTTTCTCCATTTCTCCAAACATAGGTACAATGTTTGACTATGTTTATTTTGAAATGATGTTCTTTACTCTTGCATCAAAAACTTATGGCATGTTACTAATGAATGTGAGCATAAAGGAATGACAGTTTTATTAAATCTTAGGGTGTTCGAGCCATTAGGATTTAGTAATTTTAAAATACATAACAGTGCTTTCAAAAATAGCTATTTTAAAATTATTAGTGTTTAATTTTTAATCTATTTTTTCCAATGATTGTAAAATATGTATAACGTATTTGCAATATTTGCAAATATTTCAGTCTGTGGGTTGTCTTTTTGCTCATTTGACAGTGCATTTTGATGCATAAAATTTTTAAATTTTGATGGAATCCAATTTGTCTATTTTTTCATGGCTGTCCCTTTGAGTTATTATATACAAGAAATTACTGCCAAGCAAATGTTGTGAAGCTTTTGCCTCATGTTTTCTTCCGAGAGTTTTGTAGTTATGGCTGTTACATTTAGGTCTTTGATTCATTTTAAGTCAATTTTTGTATATAGTGTTAGATAATGGTCCAATTTCATTCTTTTGCATGTGAATATCAAAATTTCCCAGCACCATTTGTTTTAAAAAATTTTATTTTCCCCACTGAATAGTCTTGGCACCCTTATTGGAAATCATTTGACCATATATGCAAGGGTTGATTTCTGGACTCTGTTGTATTCCATTGGTGTGTGTGTCTATTCCAGCACCACGCTGTTTCAATTTACTGTACCTTCATAGACAGTTTTGAAATCAGCAAGTGTAAGTCCTCCAGCTTTGTTATTTTTTAGAATTGTTTCAGCTAATTGGGGTTCCTTGAGATTCCACATGAATTTTGGGGCAGATTTTTCTTTCTTCTTTTCTTGAGTTTTCCTTCCTTCTTTCCTTCCTTCCTTCCTTTTTTTTTTTTTTTTTTTTTTTTTTTTGTTTGTTTGTTTTTCTTTTTCTTTTAGAGTTTTGCTCTTGTCACCCAGGCTGGAGTGCAATGGCGTGATCTCGGCTCACTGCAACTCAGTCTCCCAGGTTCAAGTGATTCTTCTACCTCAGCCTACCAAGTAGCTGGGATTACAGGTGCCCACCACCATGCCTGGCTAATTTTTGTATTATTAGAGACGGGATTTCACCATGTTGGCCAGGCTGGTCTCAAGCTTCTGACCTCAGGTGATCCCACTGGGGTGAGATTTTCTATTTACAAAAAAAAAAAAAAAAAAAAAAAAAGTCATTGGGATTTGGGATTGTATAATAGGGATTGCATTAAATCTGTAGATTGCTTTGGGTAGTATTGACATCTTAATAGGTTTTGCAATCCATGAACATGGGAAATCTTTCCACTTATTTATTTATTCTTAGTTTGTTTCAGAAATGTTTTATAGTTTCTATTGTATGTCTTTTACCTCCTTGGTTGTATTAATTCCTAAGTATTTTATTCTTTTTGATGCTATCATAATGGAGTTGTTTTCTTATTTCTTTTACAGATTGTTAATTTTTAGTATATAAAAATGCAAGTGTTTTTTGTGACTTTGTATGCTGCTACTTAGTTGAATTCATTTCTTAGTTCTAACATTTTGTGATGCAATAATTAGGGTTTTTTACATATAAGAACATGTCATAAGTGAACAGAGATAATTCTACTTCTTCCTTTCCAATTTGGATACCTTTGAGTTCTTTTTCTTACCTATCTGCTCTGGCTAGGACTTCCAGTACTATGTTGAATACAAGTGGAAAAGTGGGCATCCTTGCCTTGTTCCTAATCTTAGAGGGAAAGCTTGCAGCCTTTCACCATTGAGTATGATGATTACTGCAGGTTTTTCATATATGGCTCTTTTACATTGAGGTACATTAGTATTTAATTTAAATCAGTTTCTCTGAGTGTCTGATTTCAGGGTAAGTAGCTTTATTTTGTAGAAGGCAAAAATAGGAACAACAGAAACACTCTTAATAATTAGATAATGGTGTAGTGAGATGAGACTGATGTCTGACAGACTTTGAGCTGATTCACAAGACTTCTGTTTTCTGGCTATCAGACTTTGAACAAAGTGCTTAACTTCTGTGAGCCTCCAGTCCCCATGTGTGGAATTGCCCTCCAAAAGTTGTACCTATGCATGCTTTAGAAGTTTCAGTTTGTTTCTATATCCACACCTACATCATGAGTATGAAGAATGCATTATTTTATCCTGTTACTTGCAGTAAGGGAGGAAGAATAATTTCCTTTGACTTGACACCATAATCCCAATTAGTTCATTTTTTCTATTTACCTAATGTTGTACATATACCGTAGGTAGAGGACTAGCTAATTTTATTTTATTTTTGGATTTTCCTCCATTCTCAGATTTAGGGAAGTTTTAACTCAATGCCTAGACCCTCACACATAGTTGGTACATGCAGGTTGCTGGGCATACACAAATCAAATCAAAAGTGTAAAGAGCTGAAAGTGCATTGTACTTGCTAGCATGTACTTGCTAAGAGCTCTGTTTGCTCCTCATGGATCAGTCTCCCTTTCACACTAGGCATGAAGGGTATGAGGATGAGAGTGCTGGCTGGGATGACTACTACAGTGCATGCATGAGGCAGATGGAAGTTCCTATTTTCACTTCAATGCTTATTGAATCAGGCTTTTCCCTTATGCTTTCACACCATCTTAATGGGACTGATAGTTAAGTTAGTTGAGTTTGTGACAGCCTAAGGCTGCCTCAGTGTGCATTGAGATAGAAAGTTTCAGGAATAAACAAAGCAGGAAGGACTGGAGTGGACAGTGTGCAGAAGTTGAATTCTAGCAGTCACAGTAGCACATCTGTTTCAGTGTTCAAAGTGTTATTTTGCCAATAATAGGAAGAATAGCAGTAGGATAAAAAATGGATAACAATATAGGGGAACGATTTTTAAAATGAATCAAAAGGTTAATAGTAAGAGCAAGTCAGGTGTGGTGGCTCATGCCTGTAATCTCAGCACTTTGGGAGGCCCAGGTGGGAAGAACGCTTGAGCTCAGGAGTTTGAGACCAGCCTGAGCAACATAGCGAGACCCTGTCTCTGCAAAAAATTTTAAGAGATAAGAAAAGAACAAGTATCAGCATACATTTATGTTGAGATGGTTTACAGTAGGTGAAAAAAAGAAAAGTTCAGACAGTTTAACAAGTATCCACTTTCCAGGGCGATCTAGTCCCAAATTCAGTCATTAAATCTTAAATGGTGATGTTTTAGAAATGTAAATGTAACTGGGCAATAGCTGGGCATGGCAGTGCAGGCCTGTAGTTCCAGCTACAGGAAGGATGAGGTGGGAGGATCACGTGAGGCCAGGAGTTTGAGACTGGGCTGGGCAACATCGTGAGATCTCATCTCTGCCAAAAAAAAAAAAACATTAAAATGAAAACTAAAAAAGTTGGCTGGGCATGATAGTGCATGCCTGTAGTCCAGTTACTCAGGAGGCTGAAGTGGGAAGACCACTTGAGACCAGGAGTTCAAGTCCAACCTAGTGTGACCTCCATCTCTTAAAAAAACAAACAAACAAACAAACAAACTACAACCCTAATCTGTTATTTCTTGTTGTCTGCTAGCTTTTGGATTAGTTTGCTCTTGCCTCTCTAGCTCTTTTAAGTGTGATGTTAGGATGTCGATTTGAGATCTTTCTAGCTTTTCGATGTGGGCATTTAGTGCTGTAAACTTCCCTCTTAACAGTGCTTTAGCTGTGTCCTAGAAATTCTGGTACATTGTCTCTTTTTTCTCCTTGGTTTCAAAGAACTTCGTGATTTCTACCTTAATTTCATTATTTACCCAGGAGTCATTCAGGAGCAGGTTGTTCAATTTCCATGCAATTGTATGGTTTTGAGTGAGTTTCTTAATCCTGAGTTCTAATTTGATTGCACTGTGATCTTAGAGAGACTGTTATGATTTCATTTCTTTTGCATTTGCTGAGGAGTGTTTTACTTCCAACTATATGGTCGATTTTAGAATAATTGCCATGTGGCACTGAAAAGAATGTATAATCTGTTGATTTGGGGTAGAGAGTTCTGCAGACATCTACTAGGTCCACTTGATCCAGAGCTGAGTTCAAGTCCTGAATATCCTTGTTAATTAGTTGGGTTTTTTTGTTTTTGTTTTTGAAAAAATTAACAAAATAGATAGATTGCTCGCTAGACTAATAATCAAATAGACACAACAAAAAATGATAAAGAGGGTATCACCACTGACCCCACAGAAATACAAACTATCATCAGAGGATACTATAAACACCTCTATGCACATAAACTAGAAAATCTAGAAGAAATGGATAAATTCCTGGACACATACAGCCTCCCAGGACTAAACCAGGAAGAAGTCATATCCCTGAGTAGACCAATAACAAGTTCTGAAATTGAGGTAGTAATTAATAGCCTACCAACAACAACAACAAAAGGCCCAGGACCAGACAGATTTACAGCTGAATTCTACCAGAAATACAAAGGGGAGCTGGTACTGTTCCTTCTGAAATTATTCCAAACAATTGAAAAAGAGGGACTCCTCCCTAACTCATTTTATGAAGCCAACAATATCCTGATACCAAAACCTGGAAGAGACACAACAAAAAAAGAAAACTTCAGGCCAGTATCCCAGATGAACATCAATGTGAAATCCTCAATAAAATCCTCAATAAAACTGAATCCAGCAGCACATCAAAAAACTTATCTACCATGATCAAGTTGGCTTCATCCCTGGGATGCAAAGCTGGTTCAACATACACAAATCAATAAATGTAATCCATCACACAAACAGAACCAAAGACAAAAGACATATGATTACCTCAAAAGATGCAGAAAAGGCCTTTGATAAAATTCAACATCTCTTCATGTTAAAAACTTTCAATAAAATAGGTATAGATGGAATATATCTCAAAATAATAAGAGCTATTTATGACAAACCCACAGCCAACATCATACTGAATGGGCAAAAGCTGGAAGCATTCCCTTTGAAAACTGGCACAAGACAAGAATACTGTCTCTCACCAGTCCTATTCAACATAGTATTGGAAGTTCTGGCCAGGACAATCAGGCAAGAGAAAGAAAGAAGGGCATTCAAATAGGAAGAGAGGAAGCCAAATTATCTCTTTGCAGATGACATGATTTTATCTTTAGAAAACCCCATCATCTCAGCCCAAAAACTCCTTAAACTGATAAGCAACTTCAGCAATGTCTCAGGATATAAAATCAATGTGCAAAAATCACAAGCATTCCTATACACCAACAATAGACAAGCAGAGAACAAAATCATGAATGAACCCCCATTCACAATTGCTACAAAGAGAATAAAATACCTAGGCATACAGCTAACAAGGGATGTGAATGACCTCGTCAAGGAGAACTAGAAACCACTGCTCAAGGAAATAAGAGAGGACACAAGCAAATGGAAAAACACCCCATCCTCATGGATGGGAAGAGTCAATATTGTGAAAATAGCCATACTGCCCAAAGTAATTTATAGATTCAATGCTATTCCCATCAAACTACCATTGACATTCTTCACAGAATTAGAAAAAAACTATTTTAAATTTCATGTGGAATCAAAGAAAATCGTGTATAGACAAGACAATCCTAAGCAAAAAGAACAAACCAGGAGGTATCACGCTACCTGACTTCAAACTATACTACAAGGCTACTGTAACCAAAACAGCATGGTACTGGTACCAAGACAGGCATGTAGACCAATGGATCAGTATAGAGACCCCAGAAATAACACCACACATTTACAACCATCTGATCTTCGATAAACCTGGCAAAAACAAGCAATGGGGAAAGGATCTTCTATTCAGTAAATGGTACTGAGAAAACTAGCTAGCTATATGCAGAAAACTGAAATTGGTCCCCTTCCTTACAGCTTATAGAAAAATTAACTGAAGATGGATTAAAGACTTAAATGTAAAACCCAAAACCATAAAAACCCTAGAAGAAAATCTGGGCAATACCATTCAGGACACAAGCATGGGCAAAGACTTCATGACAAAAAAGCCAAAAGGTTCATAACAAACCTGCACGCTCTGCACACACACAAAGAAGTCATATAATATCAACATTCTGCTCTGTATTAGTCTGTTTCATGTTGCCATAAAGGAATTCCTGAGACTGGGGAATTGATAAATAGAAGAGTTTTATTTGGCTTCCAAAAAATCCCACTAAAATAAGTAAAGTTTTAAAAATGTAGTTGGGAAAGTCATTTTAAAAAGCCAAAAACAATTGCAGTAAAAGCCAAAATTGACAAATGGGATCTAATTAAATTAAAGAGCTTCTGCACAGCAAATGAAACTATCATCAGAGTGAACAGGCAACCTATAGAATGAGAGAAATTTTTTAGAATCTACCCATCTGACAAAGGTCTAATATCCAGAATTTACAAGGAATTTAAATATATTTATAAGAAAAAAGACAACCCCATAAAAAAGTGGACAAAGAATATGAACAGACACTTCTCAGAAGACATTTCACAGCCAACTAACATATGAAAAAAAGCTGAACATCACTGCTCACCAAAGACATGGAAATAAAAACCACAATGAGATACCCTCTCATGCCAGTCAGAATGGCAATTATTAAAAAGTCAGGAAACAATAGATGCTGGTGAGGCTCTGGAGAAATAGGAACACTTTCACACTGTTGGTGGGAGTGGAAATTAGTTCAACCATTGTGGAAGACAGTGTGGCAATTCCTCAAGTATCTAGAACCAGAAATACCATTTGACCCAGCAATCCCATTACTGGGTATGTACTCAAAGGACTATAAATCATTCTATTATAAAGACACATAGTGCATATGTTTACTACAGCACTATTTACAATGGCAAAGACATGGAACCAACCGAAATGCCCATCAATGATAGACTGGATGAAGAAAATGTGGTACATATACACCACGGAATACTATGCAGCCATAAAAAAGAAAGAGATCATGTCTTTTGCAGGGACGTGGATGAAGCTGGAAGCCATCATCCTCAGCAAACTAAAACAGGAATAGAAAACCAAACACCACATGTACTCACTAAGAAGTGGGAGTTGAACAGTGAGAACACATGGACACAGGGAGGGGAACATCACACACCCACACCAGGGCCTGTTGAGGGGTGGGGGCTGAGGGGTGGGAACTTGGAGGATGGGTCAATAGGTGCAACAAACCACCGTGGCACACATATACCTATGTAGCAAACCTGCACGTTGTGCACACACACAAGTAATATAATATCAACATTCTGGTCTGTAATAGTCTGTTTCATGTAGCTATAAAAGAATACCTGAGACTGGGTAATTGATAAATAAAAGAATTTTATTTGGCTTCCCAAAAAAAGTCACTAAAATAAGTAAAGTTTTAAAAATGTAGTTGGGAAAGTCATTTAAGTTACACTTTCTTGTTAATAAACTATAATATTATAATAGTTATGATAAACACCATGGGACTCTTGACTGTTGGTTAGAAAATTTTTTCTTTTGTTTTCCCTTTTTCATTCTCTTCTTTATCACCCCTTTGCCATCCCAAAAGTATGCATTGACATAGTTTGGCTCTGCGTCCCAACCCAAATCTCATCTTGAATTGTAATCCCCACATGTGGAGGGAGGGATATGGTGGGCTGTGATTCAATCATGGGGATAGTTTCTGCCATGCTGTTCTCATGACCTTGAGTGAGTTCTCACAAGATCTGATGGTTTAAAAGTGTTTGGCAGATCCCCCGACCCGCTCTCTCCTGCTGTCATATAATACATGCCTTGCTTCCCTTTTGCCTTCTGCCATGATTGTAAGTTTCCTGAGTCTTCCCCAGCCATACAGAACTGTGAGTCTGTTCAATCTCTTTTCTTTACAAATTACCTAGTCTCAGGTAGTTCTTTATAGCAGTGTGAAAATAGACTAATACATCCATTAAACATCAGAATAAAAGTACAGAATATTAACTTGCTGTGCTGCCTAATGTTTGCTACTTTCAAATTTCCGAGTCTTATCAGCGTTACTCAGTAATTTTTAATGTTTTGAATTATCACAGTAAGGCAGAACTTGAAGGTGATTTGCGGGCAAAACTGTGGCTAATACTAATAACAAGGTAGAGAGTAGCTGAATCTCTTAATTAGCAATGATTTCAATATTCTTCTCTAGAAGGTTTGCGTCAGATGACAAATGGAAACTCATGTGTTGTAAAAGAAAGCTCAGTACTTCCCCCAGGAGATTTTTATCACTTCTAAGTCAAGTGTGGTTTTATGCCCTGCAGCTGTCACTAGTGGCATGGTAGAGTGGATACAGCAAAAATTGATTTTTGTTTTTGTAATATTTAAAGAATAGCTTTTATTTATGGCAGTCATCTCAATATCAACACATACAGTTAATAGTGTCCTCAAGTTTGTCGTTATATGATTTCACTCTGGGCACCACTTAACAGCAAAGAACAATAATTTATTTTTCAGTCCTAATGTTAACTGGATGTTCATTTAACAAATATTTAGGTTTACAAATGTCATTTGACTCCAGAGCTGTTGGTATCACTATGTGCTCAAGTTAGTTGATTCTCTGGGAACAAGAACATGTCATTCTTTCTTTTTTCTTTGTCTTGTTTTTTTTTTTTTTTTTGAGACCGAGTCTCACTCTGTCACTCAGGCTGAAGTGCAATGGCATGATCTCAGCTCACTGCAATCTCTGCCTCCCTGGTTCAAGCGATTCTTGTGCCTCAGCCTCCTGAGTAGCTGGGATTACAGGCGTGTGCCATCATACCCAGCTAATTTTTGTGTTTTTAGTGGAGACGGGGTTTCACCATGTTGGCCAGGCTGGTCATCTCGAACTCATGACCTCAAGTGATCCGCTTGCCTTGGCATCCCAAAATGCCGGGATTATAGTCATGAGCTACCATGCCCGGCTGGAACATGACATTCTTATTCTCACCTCTATTGAGTCATTCGTTTAG
Source organism: Macaca fascicularis (assembly GCF_037993035.2). Lineage (NCBI taxonomy): Eukaryota > Metazoa > Chordata > Mammalia > Primates > Cercopithecidae > Macaca > Macaca fascicularis. The sequence goes on from NC_088383.1 coordinate 24,571,601, forward strand.
CAAACATTCCATCTACCACCTGTCCTGTGCTGAATAAAAGGGATTCAGAGACAGGCACAGAGTCCTACCTCCGAAGGACCTTTTGGATTAGCTGGGTTATGCAGGAGCATTCAGAGTGTTATGGGGACACAGAGAAACAGTGAATTATTAGAATGAATGGTGGGAGAGAGTGGTCAGAAATGATGTTCAAAAAGAAATAGACAAAGAAGGCTGTGAATGCAATGGCCAAGAGCTAAGAATATGTATAAAGCACATCCTGAGAATTATAGCTGATGGTGGGAGGAAGCAAGACCCATGAGGACTAAGCTGGGCTTTGTTCTGAAAGCCCTGGGGTAACAGAAGGATTCCTCAAAGGAGAATGATGTGATCAGCTTTGCATGTAGACATCAATGTGGAGAAAGAATTGGAGGTGGCTGATCTGGAGGAATGGTGCTGAGGCTCTAGCTTGCAATATTCCAGATGAGAAATCCTAGAGCCCCAGCTAAAGACAAAGAAATAAGAAGGACACATTTAGTAGGTCAGGTTCAGTGGCTCATGCCTGTAATCCCAGGGCTATGGGAGGCTGAGGTGGGAGAATTGCTTGAGCCTAGGAGTTTGAGACAAGCCTGGGCAACATAGTGAGAACCCATCTCAGTTTTTAAAAAATAAAAGAAAAAGTAAAAGAACATATTTGAATTCTACTAGGAAAGAATTTGAGGGGCGAGGTAATTGACTGTTGATATGGGAGAAGGAAGAGGCTGTGAACCCTCAAGCTGGGCTATATGGAGGTGATGCATTTGCATGGGGGCAGGATTTTCGTGCCTTTCTCCCCTCCATGATTTCCTAATACAGATGTGTATGCAGAAGGAAAAACTCAAATAAGACATAAAGCTCTACTTTAGGAATAATCAAGTAAGCATCCTATGCCCCCGTGCAAGCCCAGAGCAAAGGGTATAAGCCTGCGAATCCAAGCAGGTATTTCTTCTTTCCCCCTCAGTTTGAAATGACTGAATCTGGGCAGCACATGCTGGGTCTTCTACTTCAAGAGACCAGAAGAAGGGGGCTGGCTGATTGCCCTCAGGGACAGGCCCTGCCCAAGCGTATCTGGAAGAGCAAGACCTGGGAGAAGTTACCTCCCAGTTAGAAAGTGGGTAGAGTCCCATTCTGTCTCCAATGAACAGTAATCCCACCCATTCTTAAAATGTAGCCCAGTGAATGCTGCAAGAGCTGGCCAATACGATTTTCAACTTTTCCCTTGGGGAAATAACAATGAAGAGGTGGAGCAGTGGAGCAGGAGCATGATCTCTTTTATGGTCGGAGGTGGGATAGGAATGATGACAGTTGCATATTCACCCCCAATGCTGGCTGACACAGTGACTTTGGAAACTCTGAAACAACTGGGAGGAAACATGAGCAGGGATTCTTGCTGCGGAGAGAGAAAATGATTGGAGAACCATCAGAATGTTGGTCGGAATGAGAAGGGGATCCTGTCTGGCTTTGCTCGTTTTTGTGCTCCTGGCCCTTGGCATGGTGCCAGGTATATATTAAATGCTTAATACATATTTGTTAAATCCATCAGTGAAATTTCTTGGAACACTCTTGTCTACTAAGAGATACCTAACTCTTAATTTTACCATTCAGGAACAAAGGTATATTTGTGAACGCTTCAATGAGGAAAGTAGAAGTTGCCATTTTAAAGACATAGGGGAGAAAATGGGTTTGATGTATTAAAGGAGCAATTGGGCTTCACTGTGATCAGTATCACAAGAGATGAGGGGTTGAGAAAATACCTGGACTTGTCTCTTTACCATGTAGCACAGCCCAGAGATGGGTTCAGGGATTATTCACTTGCCTGCAGGCACTCGGGCTGAACTTGCCTCATGGGAATGCTTGGAGCCATGAATGATGTAGGTTTGTCTGGGTCTTCTGGAGCTGCCCAGGTTCACAGGGAACAACCTCCCAGAACCAGGCCAGAAAGTGTAATAAGCATTGATTTCTATGCTCTGCTGTCCATACTGCTAAGGACTGGGAGTCCTGCACTGAACAATGGTGTAACTGCCCAACAGGTTCACCTTGCCTGCTGCCTAGACAGAGACAATTTATTAAGACAGGGGAATTTCAATAAAGAGTAATCCACACAGAGCTGGCTGTGTGAGAGACCAGAGTTTTATTGTTACTCAAATCAGGCTCTCTGAGCATTCTGGGTTTAGCATTTTAAGGACAGTTTGATGGGTAGGGGGCAGCCAGTGAGTCAGGAGTGCTGGTTGGTTGGGTGGGAGGTGAAATCATAGAGAGTCGAAGCTGTCTTGCAATGAGGCAGTTCTTGGGTGGGGGCCGTAGGGTCGGATGAGCCAGTTTATCAGTCTGACTGGTGCCAGCTGATCCATTATGTGCAGGGTATGCAAAATATCTCAAGCACTGATCTTAGGCTTTACAGTAGTGATGTTATCCCCAGGAGCAACTGGGGGATGGGGGAACAGTCAGAATCTTGTAGCCTCTGGTTGCATGACTCCTAAACCATAATTTCTAACCTTTTGGCTAATTTGTTAGTCCTGCAGTGGGTTTGTTTTGGGAAAGGGCTGTTATTCTCTTTGTTCTAAATTATAAACTATAAACTAAGTTCCTCCTCAAAGTTAGTGCAGCCTGTGTCCAGGAATGAACAAGGACAGCTTACAGGTTAGAAACAAGATGGTGTTGGTTAGGTCAGATCTCTTTCACTGTCTCAGTTATAATTTTGCAGTGGCAGTTTAAATGGAACTGTACATTCAACCTCACAGAATTTCAAGTCTAGTGAGGACTTAGGGTAATGGAGACCAAATAGGTGAGACAGAAAATGTGTTTTATCAAAGGAGTAGGATTGACTGCTACTACATCATTCTTTCATTCCAACTTTCTCATAGATTTTACCTTAATGACCTAAGAGGCCAAGAGGCTCTATTCAGAACCCTAGACCACATTTGGCTTCGACATAGGCAATCAGTGCATGCCATGGGGACTCAGTTCCCTTTTAACTCAGAATTAATTATAGGCATTTACATCTTCAGGGACCAAAGTGGGTAATTAGACCTAATTAACTGGTAATCAATCGATGTTTCACTTTCTGTCCTCCTCCATGTACAATGGGGCAAGTACATAAAGATAGTCTTGATTCTAGGACGACTAGAAGCCCTTTGGAGGCTGGGAGAACCATTCTAACATCATGCATGAAGAAACTGATGTGTGGCTTCCAGTTTTGTTAATGATGTTTGGGGAACACATGGCCTTCTTTCTCACTGCTCCAAACTTTCCCCTACTCGGTGGTTACCATGTCTTCTACACCAGACACTGTCCTAAAATGTGCAAGCCCCATTCCTCAAGTGGTTGCACATTGGATAAATCTTCATGCTTGCTATCTCTGTTGTTTAGGCTTTAGTGTCGTTTCATTTAGTTCCATTACATGTTGTCTATGATTGTTTAAAATATCCCTTCAGGCTAAGCTCAATTTCTACCTACTACTCACTGATAGGTAAAGTTCAATGAGTTCATTTGTGGTGTTGGAACGGGAAAAGACAAGAGTTGGTGACGCACAACTTCAAAACCAATATCACAACATTGCTACATTGGCCCCTGAGGATAGAGAAAACCCTGGAAGAGTGATCATATTGTAGCATCAGTCTAAAAAGTTAGTGTCCAGTGGTTTTTCTGAGCGAATGATCATCATTTTCCTCTTATTCACCACTGAGTCGATGTAGGTTTTCTGGCATCTCTATGATGCACAGATCTTCCTAATTTCCCCCAAAGCAATGGAACACGGGAGTAGCTTCTGTGCATGGATTGACCTTTGATCTCCAGTGACTCTCCAGGCTTCATCTGTTTTTCCAATGTTATGGAACTCAATGAAGTGGGGGAGTCCGATGGAATTAAGGATTATGTTTATGGCTTCCAGTATTAGTGCTGTACATCCAAGGTACTGCCCTCCAGGTTTGAGGCACTCCCTTAATATGACAACATAAATTAGCATGTTATCAACCCAACATTACTCTTTCTTTCTGTGATCAGCCCTTTTCTCCTTTCATCACCTTGACAGAAGTCCTCAAGAGCTTGGAAGCTGTAAAGAAGTGTACTTTGTAAGAGCTGAAATATTATTGCAATGATGCCACCAAGAATGATCATGACATGGTTCATGTGCCATTGTTAGACCTGCTTCAGGGATGGTTTCCAAAGACGTGGCTTTGCCTCCTAGGTAGTTCAGATTGAATAAAGCTCTCTTCTAATACAAATTACCCAATTTGTAGAGTCTCTGCGGTGAATGTTAGAACCTGCTTGTTTTTCTTCCTTATATAGGGTGCTTTTAAACCATTTCCTCTTATGTTTATGCCTTTGAGCCAAAAGCCATAGGTTTGGATTTAGGAAAAGCCAGCAAAATTTTAATATTAGCATGAGTAAGATAGACTTGGAAAAATGTATGTTTTTGCTGCTCAAAATATTATTTTGCTCTCTCAAAACATTGTTTCAATCCAAGCCATTCATTTGAATATCAAGCATAGTGGTAAGTCTTGATACTATTTTGCGATGTTTATATTAGATATAGTAACCCTGGCCACTGTACAACAGATAAACTTTTAAATGTTAAGGCACAGTAGAAGTTTATTGGTCAGGTACATAATGTGTTCTTCTGATTAGTGGGCGGTGCCCCTCCAAGCAATGGTTTGGAGATCCAGCTTTCTTTCATCGTGTGGCTTTGCCGTTTTTGATACAACACTTCCACCATTACCTCAGAAGGGGAGAGAACATGAGGGATTGCATGTGTTTAAGGGTCAGGCTTGGAAGTGGCACATATCACTTTTGACTCAGCTAGAAATCGATCATATGCAAAGAAGCCGAGACCAGAGCCCAGTGGTGTACCCAGGGGGACAAGGATACTGCTGTGGTCAACAGCTGGCCCACCTCTGCTGCAGTTGTCTTCTGTATTCCTCTATATCCTCTCCCTTTCTTTGCAATTTGTCTTTTTAACTTCTATAATGTAAAGCTTGGCAGTGCAGCTTAAGTGTTGAACATTTAAGAAAGAATCTAAAAATACACGAGCCCGTCATATTTTATGCATTTTAAATTATGTGAATTTTTAAAGTGTGATTTAAATGTTAGTAAATATTAGCAGAATCTCATTTGATGTGTGAAATTTAAGAAAAGTAAAATATACCAAACTTAAAAGTAATCTAAATTGTGTAATTTCAAAGCTGGCTGGCAAAGCAAATAGTAAGGTGTTTATGCTCTTGACACTTGGAGCCTCTGCCTCAGCGGACAGCAGAAATACGCAACGTCCTCGGTAAGTACAACATGAATTATAAAAATTTTTATGCATTGGACTCTCTGGTTGTAGTTTTCAATGACCTGGTGTGCTATCCTCTTAACATTCATGGTTATTCTACTTTAAATCATGAAGTAGTGGGCAATGTTAAAAATGTACCTGAAAATCAATGCCATTGAAATGGAAAGGTAATAATAATAATAAAGAAATGGAGAAGGATGAAAAGAAAGAACAATAACAACAAAAAAAGATCAGCTGATACTGAGGAGCACCAGGCATTGTTCTAAGCTTTTGGCTGGTATTGACTTCTGAGTTTGGTAGGAAGGTACTGTAATCACTCACTCCCAGTCTATAAATTCAGAAATGTGATACTCTGTGTGGAAGGCCAGACGTCTCTGTATTATGTGATGCCACGCTGTTCATTTAGGAATGAACACTCTGCAAACTATTAGGGATATTGCTGAGACAATTAAAAGGAAAATGCCAGCAATTTTTTCACTCTGCCCCATCCTAGAATTAATCCTATGGGATAATTAAGAAGTATGTGTTGTGACAATATAATTGTTCAGGTACACATCCCTGGCATACAAGCAGCTGCCTCAAACTTTATGCACAAACAGGGATAGCTTCTCAGCCTTTTGGCTACGATCAAGTGTAGTACACACAAACAAGGAGACACATCCTTGTCATTTCCTCATATTTTGAATCAAGGCCCTAATTTTGTTTCTGGTTTCTCTTCCTTCCATGCGCTCCTGTAAACAGCCTGTTGCATTCTTGCATATGGAGTGGGATTTTATTTTATTTTTTCTTTTTGGAACCCCTGATGGATTTAGAAATTCAATAATAAGAATGGACATTGAGGAAGAGGAAAACAGGGATGGGCTGGAGAGAGGGATATGATTGATTCATTAATGATTATCTTCTTTCATCATCAAACTGTTATCAAGAGTATTGTGTACCAAGCATTATTGTACACTCAGGAGATTCAAAGGTGAGGAGAAAACAATCAAAGTCCACTAGGGAAGAAAGATGTGTGATTTGAAAAGGAAATGAACGAAGTAGACAACAAAGATGTGTCTCACTTTCCGTGTGAAAACACTTCATATACAGTTTGTCCAGACAAGAAGAGGAGAAACGACTGGTGAAAGAGGTGAAGGGACCATCAGGTGTTCTGTGTGGCTGTTGTGTGGGCTATGCTGGAGACAGTCCTTGAGAGACAGGTACCCCTGTCCTGGGTCCTGTACTTTAGAGGGTGTCACTGTGGCCAGAGGTCTATGGGGCCAAAGAGACCTGAAAACCTAGAATCCCTTATGATCCAGGGGCTTGGTGCCCTGGAATGCCCTGCAGGATGACCTTCGGCCCACTGTCCAGGTCTGTGCAGACCTCCTCTACTGGCGGTTCTCTTGAGGGTGGAAATGTATGGTAGATATGAGCATCTCCAGGCTTGAATTGGGCCAAGGGGTGGCTGTTCACAGGGAGGTGCAGTTCAGCTCTAACATCAGACAAGGGTGTCCCCAGGCTGTCCACAAGACTATTCATGGAAGCAAACCAGGGGTGGAAGAAAAAGGTGTAGGCTGGGGCCCAGGACCTGCTCTTGTTTGGCTGCTGTTTCCCATGTGGGACTCTGAGGGGTCCAAGAATTCTAAAGTCACCCTTGATCTCTAAGTTCTTTAAGCAGTTATATTTGTTAAGATAGAAAGCTTGAACATTTTTTTAACAATGGTATAAGCTTGCTTTATAAGTTTTGATCATCATTCATAGGCTATTTGGGTTGCCATTTCTATTCTTGCCTACACCCCATGAATGTAAAGGGTGAGCTTCATGGAGAAGATGAAGCTGATGAGATTGGTTGGGTCAAATGATGAAGATCTTGGTGCATCATGCCAAGTAGCAATGGAGAGTTAACAGACATGTTTAAGGATAAGGTACGCACGATCAGATGCATTTTCATAAAGACAGCCTCAGGCAGTGAGTCCATTAAAAGCTGCTACCCTTAGCTCACAGATAACCAGGAACTGGCCTAACCCTGTGGAAGAGACAGTGAGAGTGGAAGGGAGATGAGGAGGTTCAGATTTGAGGGACATTTATGAGTAGTATCAATGGGGTTTCTTGATCGATTAATAGGTTGGCTAATATGCAGAATGATGGAATGAGAAATGGGAGGTCAGAACAGCCGGACTCATAGGAGGAATGGAGATGGGCATATTTTGTTGTTGTCTGGGAAGCTAAGGATAGCGATGCTATTGATTGACATTAGAAGGCCGGTTTTGGGGGAGAGACAGTGCATTCAGTTTCAGGTACCCTAAGTTGGAGGTGTCTCCTAAGTCACCCAGGTGCCAGTGTGCACCTGGCACTGAGAAATGAGGTCAGAGCTGTGCCTGAACCTCTGTCACTCCTTTGTCCCCAAGCCACACACGTCTGTTATAGCATGTGAGAGTTGATTAAATTTCATACAAAATTATTGGGCAATTATTATCCCTTTGGTTAAATTGATTAAATAATTGAGTTAATTCAAGATATGAAACTTCACTTATGATGGACTATACATTTTAGGTCATACTAATACTTCACATACATGGGGCTTCTGGGTAATTAACTTCATTGTCCAGAGTATGGCATTAAAATGGGACAAGTCTGGATTTTCTTCCTTTGATGTAACTGATTTGTACTGCAAGACATTTCCATCACAGACTTTCTTCCCACTGGTCAGTGCTTTTTTCTATTTTATACATTCTTAATTTAAGCTATTTTATGTGTAGCTGTGTTAACTTCTATAACTTCTATAACCATAAAATATAATTATCCCATAGACATATCAGATAATGTTATGAAAGTTACATTGAATTAAAATGACTTTCACAGAGTCACATAAAGAACTCTAATAATTTCTTTTAAAATTATAGGGCAGGTCATGTTCAGAAAAAGAATCAAACATTAAGTAGAGGAATTACATTGGATCAGTGCCCAGATTCTTAAGAGAGACCATTGAAGATGATCACCTGGTTTCCTCTGAACTTGAATGTTTCCTTGTTATAGTGGCCCCTGACAGTAAGCCAAAGGATGAGTGTGATCCCTCAAGATTCTTCCCCAAAGGATACTGGTAACAGTGTAGTTTATAACTTAATTCCTTTTAAAGTAATTTAATCAATGTTAAATAGATGAACTTTGGAGAACTATTGGAGATATATATATATATTTACAATTTTTCATCTATGATGATTAAGATAATGATATTCCTATGCCTAATTCATTATTGCTTTATTCAGCCATTTAGCTCATATATTTAATCATAATATTCTCCTATGTCAAGCTATGCTTTCAGGTGACAGTTGTATATACCATAAGGTGTGTATTTGGCTGTAGATATTATCTAAGGCTAGAATCTGAATAAAATAATATAAATATTAGTGAAATCTAAAATTAATAAAAATCTATTATTTTTAAACATATAGATAAAATTACTAGAAAAAATACGTTGGAATTACTATTATGTGTACTGAGTGTTATTGACTGTGGGTACTTTTTTTTTAAGACAGAGTCTTGCTCTGTCACCCAGACTGGAGTGCAGTGGTGTGATCTCGGCTCACTGCACCCTCTGCCTCTTGGGTTCAACAATTCTTGTGCCTCAACTTCCTGAGTAGCTGGGATTACGGGAGTGCACCACCACACCCGGCTAATTTTTGTATATTCTAATAGAGATGGGGTTTTGTCCTGTTGGCCAGGCTGGTCTTGAACTGCTGGCCTCAAGTGATCTACCTGTCTTGGCCTCCCAAAGTGCTGGGATTACAGGCGTGAGCCACAGGGCCTGGCTGACTGTGAGTACTTTTACTTTCTTTAAGCATAGCCTGTATTTTCCAAAATTTCTCTCATGAACATATCATTCTTATTGTCAGTTCAGCCTGAAATAATCAAAAGGATTAGAATCTAGTTTTAAGAGATTATTTCAGTGAAAAGCTGGGACTAGCCATCTGGGAAACACGAACTCCAGAGAGATGAGATCAGTGCTCTGAAGTTAAAAGTTAAGGTCTTGCTTGTATAAGACAGAAAACAAAGAAACTTAGTAGGATTACAACATTTTCCATGCAAGCCTGGTTTATGTGTTACAACAATTTAATTAGTTACCATTTGTTTTCCATACAGCTTTTCTTTTCCTTTCCAATTTAAAAGAGTATATTTAACATTCCATCTTAGATAATGTAATAGTCATGAAGTCTTTGTGTGTTAGAGTTAAGAGGGAAGTTAATCTGTAATGAAGTTCAGCAGTTAAGAGGGAAGGGGTCTTCCCTGGAACCCTTTAGTCATTCACAACATTTTACAAGACAGTGTAAGAAAGGGAAAAGGCTGATCCGTAATCAAAGAAACAAAAGTTAGAGCTGCCTAGGTCACAGTTCTCTGCCTATGTGACTTAGTTTTCCATAATCACGTTCCCTTATAGCTCAATATGTTTTAAAGGTCCAACAGCTTAGAGTTTGAATTACATATTTTCGTATTATATTTAGAAAAAGCCAATCTGTCATTAAAAAAAATAAAGATGCATGAGAGTTGAGGAAGAGTGCTGGTAAGATCACAGGGAGTCATATGTAGGCTCATGTGTTCACACTCACATATTCACTATAAGGAAAGAATAAAGCCAAGAAAGAAAGAAAAAACTCAATTTCGTGTCATCCTTGTGGGGGTGGAAAGGAAGTCAGGTCATGGAAAATGCTTTCTGTTTACCTCTTTAAAAAGTGGTAACTACCAGTCTTAACTACAGAACCTTTTTTTTTTTTTTTTTTTTTTTTTTTTTTTTTTTTTTTTTTTTTTTGAGATAAGAGTCTCACTCTGTCACCCAGGCTGGAGTGCAGTGGTGTGATCTCGGTTCACTGTAACCTCCGCCTCCTGGGTTCAAGTGATTCTCCTGACTCAGCCTCCCGAGTAGCTGGGATTACAGGTGTGCACCACCAAGCTTGGCTAGTTTTTGTATTTTTAGTAGAGATGAGTTTCACCACGTTGGTCAGGCTGGTCTCAAACTCCTGACCTTGTGATCCACCCACCTCGGCCTCCCAAAGTGCTGGGATTACAGGTGTGAGCCAACATGCTTGGCCAACTACAGATATTTTGGTGGCAGGTAGATGCACCAGTTGCTGGATAAAAACCATTTTTATTTCGTAATTTGAACAGTTACCATTTCTTTTTAGTATCATTAAAGATTTAAGCACGTAGGAAAACATAGAGAAAAATATAATAGCCATATGCCCATGATCCAGCTTTGCCAAAATTTTGCGTTTCTGCTAAATTTACTTCAGATATTGCATTGCTGTTGTCAAGTTAAACATTACAGCTTTATGGTGGATAAGAGGAAAGACATCGGGTAGCCCCTGATTGGAGGCCATTGGTGTGGGAAATCTGGAGTCAGGGTAACTAGAAGTGGGACATCGTATGTGATTGGTTAGGGGTACATATTTGGCTTTCTCCGGTGATAAGTTGGAAGCAGGGACAAAAATTAAAGAAGCTGTTAGTAATCAAGTCCTGGTTATTTTGGGCCAATTGCTATAGAAGTCATTGTTTAGCTTTCTGAATTGTCACTAGAGATAGCAATGTGGCTTCCTGCAAGTCTGACATGAAGTAGGCCGGCTTCTGGATTGTTCATGGCAATAAAGGGATTGATTTCCTGGATAGGTTGCTGCAGGTCATGAGTCAATGTGCCATTTTTTTTTTTTTTTTTTTTTTTTTGAGGCGGAGTCTTGCTCTGTGCCCCAGGCTGGAGTGCAGTGGCATGATCTCGGCTCACTGCAAGCTCCGCCTCCCGGATTCACGCCATTCTCCTGCCTCAGCCTCCCAAGTAGCAGGGACTACAGGTGCCCGCCGCCACGCCCAGCTAATTTTTTGCATTTGTAGTAGAGACGGGGTTTCACTGTGTTAGCCAGGATGGTCTCGATCTCCTGACCTCGTGATCCGCCCGCCTCGGCCTCCCAAACTGCTGGGATTACAGGCGTGAACCACCGCGCCCGGCCCAATGTGCCATTTTTATATATGGTCTGGCCACAGTCTGTAGATTCGGTTTCCCCTATATGTGAGGCTCAAATTTATTCATTTAGTTGTTGAATGGTATTTCATTATATGACTATACAACTATTTATTCATTCTCCAGTTGATAAGCTTGGATCTCAGCTTTTCAACATTCTGAACAATGCTGCCATTAATATTCATGTCTGCTTGTAGAAGACATTTTCATTCAATGTTTTTATAAGATAAGTTTCCTGCTATATGGCTGCTTTCTGGTTTTGGACCAGAAAGATATGATGAGTTTCTGTAACTCTTGTCTTTCCCTTTGGTCAGAGCTAATGTACTGTAACCATAATAGTGGACTCAAAGATGGCTAGAATTAGTGAACAGTACCCAGGACTCCTAGAGCTTACAGAGGCAGGTCAGAAAATCACGTTCACCTAGTTTGTAAATTCTTATGATAAAATGTCATTATTTCTCTTCCTTCTGCAAAAATGCAAGCTCCTCCTTTTCTTTCTCCAACTCCTCTCTTTGTCTGGAGTTAGGATGGCAACGTCGCCACTCCAGCAGAAAGGAAACCTCTTTAAGCTAGCTATTATAAATAGCCTCCAGTGTTGCTTATTCAGACATTATCACAGAAAGCTCACTCAGTGTGAATGTTTTCGGTCAAGGCCAGGTGACTAATAGATACTTAACTGGAAGTTAAATTGACCACAAGTTCTACGATGAACCCTTGGTATTGAGTAATTGTCAGCACTGTTATTTTATGTTTACCCTGTCCTTTAAATGTTCTACTGTGTATTGAATATTAATACAGTAATACATCCTTTTATACATACATGCTTTCTAGGATTTTCAATAGCTTTTCCCCTTCACTCCAGATATTCACTTAATGTACATTGATGTGAATAGTAACTATTTACTTCAGAGAAATAGTAAACACACACACACACAATAATGTTTCAGTCAACCATGAACTGGATATATGACAGTGTTCCCATGAGATTGTAATACTGTATTTTTACTGTATCTTTTCTATGTTTAGATGCACAAATACTCACCATTGTGTTACAGTTGCCCACAATATTTAGTACAGTAACAGGCAGTACAGGTTTGCAGTCTAGGAGCAATAGGCCATGCCATATAGCCTAGGTGTGTAGTAGGCTCTACCATCTAGAATTATGTAAATACACCCTACGATGTTCATAGGACACAGTCACTTAATGACGCATTTCTCACACTGTATCCCCGGCATTAAGGAACATGTCCTAGGAAAACTATAAAGTTGTGATCCTCACTTGTGTAACCAAGTTTTTTGTTTTGTTTGTATTGTATATATTTAAGGTAGACAACATGATGTTTTGATATACTTGTACATAGTGAAATGGTTAGTACAGTCGCACAAGTTAACACATCCATTGTCTCTCATAGTTATACCTTTTTTGTGTGTGTTAAGGCACCTAAAATCTACTCTCTCAGCAAATTTCCAGTATGCATGACAATATTATTAACTATAGGCTTCCTACTGTACATGACAGATCTTTAGACTTGTTTATCCTATATAACTGAAACTTTGTACTCTTTGACCCACATATCCCATATCCTGTTTAGTTACTTTTTGTTTGTTTTGTTTTTCTTTGTTCTTAGATTTTGTATATAAGTGAGATCACTTCTCCCTATGTCTGACTTATTTCATTTAGGCTGATATCCTCCACTTGCACATTGTTGCAAATGGCATGTTGCAACATGCATGTTGTTGCTGTTGCAAAAGGCAAGATCTCCTTTCTTAAAGTTGCAATTAGCAAGATCTCCTTTCTTAAGGTTAAATAATATTCCGTCCTATAGATATACTAGATTTTCTTTTTTGGGGGATGGGAGGGAATGGAGTTTTGCTCTTGTTGCCCAGGCTGGAGTGCAATAGTGTTATCTTGGCTCACTGCAACCTCCACCTCCCAGGTTCAAGCGATTCTCGTGCCTCAGCCTCCTGAGAGCTGGGATTACAGGTGCCCACCACCATGCCCAGGTGGCTGGTCTTGAACTCCTGACCTCAGGTGAGCCACCTACCTCAGCCTCCCAAAGTGCTGGGATTACAGGCGTGAGCCACCACTCCTGGACACTGGATATTCTTAACCACTCATTTATAGACAGACACTTAGGTTGTTTCCATATCTTGGCTGTTATTGAGTAATGTTGCAATGAACATGGGAGTGCAGATATCTTTACGAGGTGCTGATTTCATTTCCTTTGGGCATATACTCAGAAAAGGGATTGTTGGATCATGTAGTAGTTCCATTTTTAATTTTTTGAGGAACCTCTAAACTGTTTTCCATAATAGCTGCACCAATTTACATTCCTATTCCTACAAACAATGTACAAGGTTTCCCTTTTCTCCACACCCTTGCCAACATTTGTTATCTCTTGTTTTTTTTTTTTTTTTTTTTTTTTTTTTTTTTGATAATAGCCATCCTAACAAGTGTGGGGTGATATCTCATTGTGGTTTTGATTTGCATTTCTCTGATAGTTAGTGATGTTGAGCACCTTTTCACATCCCTGTTGGCCATTTCTATGTCTTCTTTGGGAAAATATCTATCCAGGTCCTTTGGCTGTTTTAAGATTGTGAGTTCCTTATGTATTTTGGATATTTACCCCTTATTGATACATGGTTCTAAAATATTTTCTACCAATCTGTAGGCGGCCTTTTCAATTTGTTGTTTGTCCCCTTTGCTGTGCAGAAGCTTTTTAGTTTGAAGTAGTCCTACTTGTTTGCTTTTGCTTTTGTTGCCACATCCAAAACAATCATTTCTGAGGCCAATGTTAACGAGCTTTTCCCCTGTGTTTTCTTCTGAGAGTTCTATGGCTTCAGATTGTACAATAGGTCTTTGATTCATTTTGAGTTGATTTTTGTGTATAGTGTAAGATGAGATCCAATGTTATTCTTTTGAATATAGATATTCAGTTTCCCCAGCACCATTTATTGAAGCAAACTGTCTTTTTCCCATTGTGTCTTCTTGATGCTCTTGTCAAAAATTTGTTGACTATTATATATGGATGGGTTTATGTCTAGGATCTGTATTCTGTTCCACTGGTCTATGTCTGTTTTTATGCCAGTACCACACTGTTTCAATTACTATAGCTTTATGATAATTTTAAATCAAGAAGTGCAATACTCCAAACTTTGTTTTCCTTTTTCAAGATCACTGTTTTGGGTTTTTGTAGTTCTATATGCATTACAAAAAATTTTTTTTTCTATTTTCATGAAGAATGCCTTTGGCATTTTGACAGTGATTGCATTGAGTCTGTATATTGCTAAGGGTAGTATGTACATTTTAATAATATTCTTTCAACAATTCATGAATATGAAATATCTTTCCATTTATGTGTATCTTCATTTGCTTTCATTAGTCATTTAATAGTTTTCATTATATAGATCTTTTATCTCCTTGGTTAAATTTATTCCTAAGTATTTTATTGATTTTGATGCTATTATAAATGGGATAGTTTTCTGTATTTCTTTTTCAGGTGGGTTGTTACTGGTCTAAAAAGTACAACTAATTTTTGTATGTTGATTTTGCACGCTGCAACTTTATTAAGTTAATTAAGTTATTATTATTTATTTATTTTGAGACAGAATCTAGTTCTATCACGCAGGCTAGAGGTGCAGTGGTGTGATCTCAGCTCACTGCAGCCTCTGCCTCCCAGTCTCAAGTGATTCTCCTGCTTCAGTCTCCCAAGTAGCTGGGACTACATGCGTGAGCTACCACACCTGGCTAATTTTTATAATTTTAGTAGAGACAGGTTTCCCCATGTTGACCAGACTGATCTGGAACTCCTGACCGCATGTGAGCTGCCTGCCTGGTCCTCCCAAAGTGCATTATGTTTATTAGACCTAACAATTATTTTTTGTGTGTGGAGCCTTTAGGGTTTTCCACATATAGGATTATGTCATATGCAAGTAAAAATAGTTTTACTTTTTCCTTTCCAGTTTGGGTGCCTTTAATTACTTGTTATTATCTGATTACTTTTGACAGTACTTATACTATTATGTTGAATACAAGTATTAAGAATGGTTATCCATGCCTTGTACTGGATTTTAGAGGAAAAGATTACAGTTTCCCCCCATTAATTATTATGGTAGCTGGGGGCCTTTCGTAAATGGCCTTTATTGTGTTGAAATTCTTTTCTATACCTAAATTGTTTTGAGTTTTTAATCAAGGAAGAATGTGAAATTTTGTCAAATGCTTTTTCTCCTTCTGTTTAGATCAGGGGTTTCTAATCTTTTGGCTTCCCTGGGCCACATTGGAAGAAGGAGAATTGCCTTGGGTCACACATAAAATACATTAACACTAATGATAGTTCATGAGCTTTAAAAAAATTACAAAAAAATCTCATATTGTTTTAAGAAAGTTTACAGTTTTGCATTGGGCCACATTTAAAGCTATCCTGGCCTGCATGTGTCCCATGGGACACAGGTTGGACAAGCTTGATTTAGATGATTATGCTTTTTATTTCTCATCCTGTTAATGTCATATATTACGTTGATTTATTTGTCTATTTAAACCAATCTTGCATCCTAGGGATGAACCCTGCTGACTCATGATGTATAATATTTTTGATGTGTAGTTGATTTCAATTTGCTGGTATCTTATTGAGGATTTTTGCATCAGTATTTATAAGAGATATTGACTTAGAGTTTTCTTTTTGTTTTAGGTGTTTTTATCTAGTTTTGGTATCAGAGTAATGCTGGTCTCATAAAATAAGTTTGGAAGTATTCCATCTTTTGTTTTTTGAAGTGGTTTAGATGGATTGGTATTCATTTTTCTTTGAGTGTTTGGTAGAATCCAGCCATGAAGTTCTCTGGTCATGGTTTTGTGGCTGTTTTTGTTGGGAGCTTTTTAATTACTTTAATCTCTTTCTGTGTTATTGATTTGTTCAGACTTTTTGTTTCTTCCTGATTCAGTCCTAGTAGGTTGTGTGTTCCTAATAATTTATCTATTTCTTCTAAGTTATCCATTTTCTTGACAGGTAATTGTTTATAACAGTTCCTTAGGATTCTTCTTATTTTAAAAGCATTCATTGTAATGTGTCTCCCCTTCATTTGTGATTTTATTTATTTGAATCATCTCTCTTTTTTCTTAGGCTGACTAAGGGTTTGTCGATTTTATCTATTTATTTTAAAAAACCTCTCTGTTTTATTGTTTTTTTTTTCCTGTATTTTTTATGCTCTAATGAAGTATTGAAGTCTCCTACCATTATTGTATTGCTGTCTATTTCTCCCTTGAGTTCTGATAATATTTAGGTGCTCTGGGGTTGGATTCATGTATGTTTACAGTTGTTAAATCCTTTCTTAATGAATTGAACCCTTTATCATTTAATAGTGACCTTCTTTGTCTCTTGTGACAACTTTTTGACTTAAAGTGTATTTTGTCTATTATAAATACAGCCACCAATATTCTCTTTACATGGAATGTTTTTTGTTTGGAATATTTTTTTAATACCTTCAATTTCAACCGGTGTGTTCTTAAAGCTAACATGGGTCTCTTATAGTCAGCATATAGTTGGATCATGTTTATTTATCCACTCAGTCACTCTATGTCTTTTGACTGGAGAATCTAAACCATTTCTGCTTAAGGTAATTGCTGATAGGTGAAGACTTACTGCTGCTATTTTGTTCATTGTTTTCTGTGGGATTTTTTGTCGTTGTTTTGTAGATCCTTTGTTCTTTACTTCCTGTCTTGCTGTCTTCCTTTGTGATTGGATGATTTTCTAAGTAGAATGCTTTGATTTCTTTGTTTTTATCTTTTGTGCATTTAGTATATGTTTTGCTTTGTAGTTACCTTTGTAGTTACCATGAGGTTACATAGCTAGTCTTATAGTTATAACTGTCTATTTCAAGTTGATAATGTCTTAATTTTCATAACATATAAAAACTCTACACTTTTATTCTACCCTCACATTTTAATTTTACAATGTCACAATTTTCATTTTTTAATCTTATATATTCCTTTACAAATGAATGCAGCTGTAGTTATTTTTTGTCTGGCACCACACTTTTAAAACCTAGTTTCTTAACTCACAAACATTTTCCCTTATGTGAATCCCACTGCCTCCATTATTTCTTGCCTGAACTATTTTTTTTGAGGAAAACCCAAACATGAAATACACTTTTGAACAATTTTGCTATCTCTGGGCTTACTTCCTTTCAACCTACTCTTCCAACTGCTACCAAAGTGATATTTCTAACATGAAAATCTAATTAGTTTCCTTCTTAAAATCCACTGGGGCTTCTTATCATCTTTAAAATAAAGTAACAACTGGCTAGTGTGATATGAAAGGCCCTTTGTGACTTGAATGCCACCTCTCCAGGTTCCTCTTCTGTCACTCTCCAGCATAATCATGTGCCAAGCAGCCCTAACCTCCAGCTATACCCAGAAGTCCCCAGATGTGCCATAGGGCCCCAGACCCTTTGCTTGGAGTATTCCTCCTTCCTTTATTTATCTAACTCATCCTTGAGGAGTCAACTCCAGAGTAACCTGCTCTGTGAGGCTGTTCCAGAGCCTGTTCCCTCACCTGCAGAATCAGGTACCCCCTACTCCTGTGCCTCAGTATCTATACATTTCTGTTATGAGACTTGACAAAAAGTTTTATAGTTAGGAACATGCTTCAGTCTCCCATTAGACTTTGGGCACTTTGTGGAGAAGGACTGTCTTGAAGTGTTCATCTGTTTTATTTTTTATCACTTTGGATTTAAACTAAAACCATGTAAATATGCACATATATACATGCACACATACATACCTACAACTACCTTGCTTTTAACTCCCCTCTATAACTTGCTTTCTGAACATGGACATGTTATTTAACCATAAGACCTTAGCTTCCTCATGAAAAGGTTGGGCTTTGATAGATTTTAGGAGCTTAGAAGAGTCATTAAAAATTGTAACCAAGGATTCATCAAGAATAAGGTCATTTTTTCTATCCTTAGCACTCAGAAATATATGTAGTAATTTGTTGAATAAATCAAAGGAAGTAAGGAAGGGAAAGGGGCTGAAGTAAAAGAGATGAGGAGAAAAGAGTAAAGGAGAAAGAAAAAAAGGAACATGAAACCATATGGGGAACTTATTGAGATATACATGGGTGAGTGGGATACATAAACAACATCAAAATTCTGTTGGAAATAAAGAAAAAGGAGGAAACCAATGCTGGGCAGACAAGTAAAGTATTCACACTAAAAATAAATCAGACATAAAAGTTGCCCTCAAAAAACTTTCTCTCTGGTAAAAGAGATTAAAACCAGTATCTACATAAAATTACAAGGCAAGTAGTGAGAATTGTCTGGGGCAATTTGGTGTTCTGTAAAAGTCCATTGTATTAACAAATAATTGAGCAACAGAGGTACAGGGGAGGTTTTTACGGGACTTCAGAGGAGAAGAAAATTCCATCTAGCTGGAAGAGTCTAGGAAGGGATAAATAAAACTTGACTTAGGCCTTGAGGACAGGGAGGATTTGGATAATATGGATAAGGCACAGAGTTTGGGGTGATGGGAGGAGGGGAGGAGAACGTTCCAGGCAGCATGAGGAAAGGAGAGTGAGTGGGACTTGAGATTAAATCAGTTTGGCCAAATGATTCCATTTTAATGGCTCACAGTCTCTATGACTACAAATTCTGACAGTTTAGACATGCATTATTTTATTGTCCTGACTTTTCCAGCTATCGTGGTAACCCCAAATACCATTTCTACCTCTACTAAAACTTTAAAGTCTCTTCAGGAGTAGCCAGGAAAAACAAAAACAAAAACAAAAAAAAACGTTAGTTACAATAGTGACATGTAACTATTCTAACTCCAACTTTGGTACATGCTGCAAAGATGGAGACTAGGAAGTGAGCTCCTGTAATCATTAAGCGTAGGCCATGGCAGTTTTCATAGCCTTGCTTCTTAATGCAGGATTGAAAATTATTTAGCCAGAGTAAAGCAGAGGCTAAAAGAGGAGCTAAACTCAGCAGGCTCAGGGAACCCAGATGGCACACAGGAATGATACCACACCTGACCACAGAGAATTACACTTTCTGCTTGTGCTGCTCAGAAGTCTGAACTCCTCTAGTAAAAGTGTTTTCCAATCATCAAAGCTTAACCTTTACCGATCGTGACAGCTATCTTTGTGTCCTGCTCACAGGTCTTTTGTAGAGGAGGCTGAGTATGACAATGAGAAATGGAAATCATGTTTTCTGTTTTATGGACATTTTAAAAAATGTTAAAGTTTAATAACATATTTTTCTTCCAAGCAACATTTAAAATTTAAAGTCTATCTTTGAGTCATTTTTTGCATTATAAGGAATTTCACAAGGTAGTAAAAGTGCAAGTGTAATACATTTTTTAAATATTGTGGAATAAAACAGTTTCCTCCTCTTTATAAATTAGCTCATATTTCCAAATGTTCACCAATCACATTGATCCTCTGGGGTGATTTAAATATGGAGTGTGATAAATGCAAAAATCCTCTTGTTAAAAAATAGAATTAGAATATATGAGATTCTAAGAGATTTATGTCATCTGACTTTCAATAAATACTGGTTACCTGCTACGGCTGGTACAAGGCTAGGTACTGGGGATATAACAGTACAGAAGCATTCCTGACAATATCGTCCGTGATCCAGAAGCAGGAACCAGGTTCTTACAATTCTACAGGTACAGATATTGTTAAACCCAGGGTTCTTCAGGAGCTTGCCAAATCCAGGCTCTAGGGACAAGAAGTGATCCTAGAAAACGGACCATTAAGGTACAATAGGTGCTAAATTGGAAGGAGGGGTTAGAGGTAATGTTCAGGATAAAAGTTACAGCCTACTTAGAGACTATGGGATGAAAGGAAGCATGCCACTGGAGGAGTACTGCTGGGAACTGTGAAGAGACAAACAAAACACACATCTGCCACACTGCCCAAATTTCTAAGTCACTGTGCTATATGCATATTGTATGAGAAACAGCCTTTCTTGTGTGATACTTCTTTTCTAAACCAATTGGTGAAACAAATAATTGTAAAAATGTTAACCTACTGCAATTCCTTTTGGAATTTTTTTAGGACAGAAATTTGTGAAAATGTTGTTATCTTGTGTTTAGTGTTTTCTTTATTGGTAAGTCCTCTGTTAAACATAATTAATTATGGGGCTGGGCATGGTGGCTCATGCCTGTAATCCCAGGATTTTAAGAGATTCAGTTAGGAGGATCAGTTGAGGCCAGGAGTTCAGTCCAGCTTGGGCAACAAAGCAACACCCTATCTCTACAAAACAAAAATGAAAAAATTAGCCAGGCACAGTGGCACACACCTGTAGTCCCAATTACTTGGAAGGCTGAGTTGGGAGAATTGCTTGTGCCTGGGAGTTTGAGGCTGCAGTGAACTATGACTACACCAGTGTATTCCATCCTGAGCAACAGGGCAAGACCCTGTTTCTGGAAAGGAAAGAAGAAAAAAACCTGATAATTGGTTATTTGAGAAAAATTAAGATTCTCTTCATTGCAATTTGTTGATAGCCTAATGGGAGAAACATGGAATTTCTGTGCTGGAAAAGCCTAATGGAATTCACAGGACTTTGTTCAGCAAGGACTTCTCAATGGAGGAAGTTGCCCAAGGTCACTCAGCCTCTTGGGGCTTAAGTTAGAGCTAGAGCTCAGGGTTTTAAATTCCCATCCAGTGCCATTCTCCAGATGCCCAGAGTTCAGACATAAGGTTTCCAACAAAGGCTTGTTAGGGATCCCCTAGTTCTGCTGTGAAGTGCCCACTGTGACATTATCCTTTGTTTCCACCTACCTCTGCCCCTATGTGGGGTTTTAATTAATTAATGGAAGGTCAGATGGTAAATGATTTGCTTTCTGATGGGATTTTGATATGCATTGTTGAGAGTGATTACATATGCACATTTTGGAGACAGCAGCTTCCTGACAGTACTCATTTACATGGCTAATTACCGTGGGCAGCACTTGTCAGGCAGTTTTATCTGTAGGGGTAGGACAGGCACACGGGGAGAAGCCAACAAGGACGTAACACAAAACACCCACGTTATGCTCTTTCATGATTGAAATGCTCAATGGCACATTTTAGATGAAGCCCATTGACTTGTTATTACTATTATCAAGGTCCTTTTACTTGAGTCTTCGGATGACCATAGAACTCGGTGACCTTAAAGAGATGAGCTCAGGTCAAAAGGGACAATTTTTGATATATTTCTTTTCAGCGCGAGAGGGTCAATGAACTGGCATTTGCTGATAAAAGGTAAAGCTCTTTTTGCATCTCTATAATTCTTAATACAACTTGAGACCAAATGAGAAAACTTTGCCTTTTCTATTTCCCTTTCTCTGATTGTGAAATAAATTAACAAGTGAAAAGAGGAATAGCTTCTATTTTATTAAGGTTTTTTTTTGTAGTTTGATTGCAATAGACGTAGTTAAGGCATCAGTATTAGAGGCTTGTGATTCTTATCAGTGTTGGTGACTTTTATTTTTAATCTTTGGTGATTCAACTCTTGCATTTTGATTTCTGAAAAAGACTACTGTGTGAGTAATCTACGATTGTACAGTACACTGATGATCTGAAAACAAAAAACTGCCATTTGTAAGCATTTCCTTTTTCTTAGACATCGTGCAGAATCTGCCATGAATGCAGGCTCTAGAATCAAATATTCTTAGGCTCTTATCCTAGTTTAGCCTTATACCACCTGAAAGATGCCGAGTAAATTGACGTAATCTTTTTGAGACTCAGAATTTTCTTCTGCACAATGGGATGATGATGGAACCCATGTCACAGGGTATTAATGAGGATTAAGTGAGGTGAAGTGAGTGAAGCCTTGGCAAGATACATAGCCCATTCCCACAACTCAGTAAATGTTATAAAATATAACATGACTGGTAATGTAGAGCTTTATTCAGCTTTTCAGACTGTACCTAATATTTTAAACCCTCATAATTGCGCTGACCCTGAGTTCATCACTGAGAAATGGCCAACTTCGGTTATAAGTATGGAAGCTGTTATAAGTACTATTTCTCCAACACTTACTAAGCTGTCAGTGCATGGTCATAGGTGGTATTTGTAGTAAATACCATGTAGAAATTTCATTTCATGAAAATAGCTCCATATATATATATATATATATATATATATATATATATATATACACACATACACACACACACACAAACACATATGTGTAAAATCTGAGACAGAGTCTCCCTCTGTCACCCAGCAGGCTGGAGTTCAGTGGCATGATCTTGACTCACTGCAACATCGACCTCCTGGACTCAAGCCATTCTCCTGCCTCGGCACCCCCCAGTAGCTGCGACTACAGGGATGTGCCACCAGGCCCAGCTAATTTATATATATTTTTGTAGAGTCAGGGTTTTGCCATGTTGCCAAGAGTGATCTCAAACTCCTGGCCTCAAGCGAGCCTCCTGCCTTGTCACCCCAAAGTGCTGAGATTATAGGCATAAGCCACCATACCAGGCCAAATAGCTCACTTTTAAAGAATAAGTGGTTTTCCCCGTTGTATTGCCAAGTAAAATGAGAGAAAAAAGACTCTTTTGACATCTATAAATAGCTGTCTTTTAAGAATTCTGTTAATTTGGTTTATTGCTATAGACATTCTTAATAATCATATGATTTCTGGTCATAATAATTGCTGAATCTTTGAATACTGTTTTAAAAAACTTTGTGTAATGAAAAATGTCAAACCTATACAAAAATAGAGAGAAGAGTATAATAAGCCTGTATGTACACCTCACCCAACCTCAACAATTAACAATATATGGCCAGTCTTATTTCATCTAACTTCCCACTCACTTCCCTCTTGCCTCATCACAGTGAGTTATTTTGAAAAAAAGAAAGCCAGACATTATGTTATTTTATTCCTAAATACTTAGAAATATATCACTAGAGGATAAGGACCCTCTGATGTTAATAAAACCACAGTACCCATATTATACCTTTAAAATTAAATTCCTTAACATCATCAAATATCCAGTCAGTTCTCTAATTTCTTCAATTATTTTGTGAGCGTTGCTTTATAGTTTAAGTACCACTTTTGTGTAGAAGAAAATGAAAGAAAAATTAAAAAGTAATTTTACTGTGCATTTGTGTTTGTGTGGTGTATACTGTAGTAATTTCTGTCAGTTGTCTCCCAGGAAGTAACATATTGAAAAATATCTTTTTAGTAGTTGCATTTTACAAGGCAACTGCTAGATGTATCTTGATCCCAAAGGTGAGAATTTTACTGGGAGTTAGAAATACCACAGCCTACATCAGTATTACTGTTTTATATTTCCACCAAATAAGAACTGATTTTTTTTCTCTGTTATCTAGACACTGTCAATGAAGACTAATCCAGAACAATTTATACTGCCAATTTTATATTTAGGAAACCCATTACAAGAGTTTCCTTTGATTTGCAATTTGAGCTACATGCATACCATATTCTGTCTTGGAAAAATACTGATATCTATGGAAAGTTTCATGACTTTCTTCTGTAAAAGCTATGCCCTAGAAATCAATTAAATAGAAAGTCTCTCATTAGGTGATCATTTTATGATATGTTTTATCTTTGCAAGCCAGGACACTGGAGGACAAAACAAACATTTAACCCTGCCAGCGGGGTCAGGAAAAGGCCAAGCTTTTTCACTTTCTGCCACAGCTATTCCAGAATGCTCACATGTAAATCATGCTTTCAGAGCCAAGTTATGCTTTAGATGTCTACAGAAGCCTGCTATTTAAGGAAAACTACAGTGAATCCTTTTGCAAAGTGAGGAGTACATTGTTTTGAGCCATGAACAGATATGATTAATTTAGTTCTCTTATAGTAAACTTTCCATATATTAGTCTTTTTGAATGGGACCTAACTTGAATGTCATTACTGTTAAAATATTACCCTCTTCTTACTCTTTTTATTTTAAAGTAAGAATGAATGTGAATTAAAAACTCTAAGTTTCTACAGCCTTATAACTGCTCCATTCTATAGAATTGCATTTCTCTGAGATTTGTTTGCTTTTCTTCTCTGAGCCAGTGTTATGTTTAAATGGAACCAGTGGGCCTTCGTTAGCCATTTTTCACAGTGCCTTACAGTTTGTCACACCAGTGGGTTGAGTGATTGTCCAGGAAATATCATCACCTCCCATATGGGAGAAGGGATGACAAGGGATGTGGGAGAAGGCAAGGTCCTTTCTGCTCCAGACCATGTCACAGAAGAAACAAGTGAAGTTGTGTGCATGGTTCTCCTCTATTGATTAGGAATGTATACACTTCATTCCCATTCCTGTGCACGTTCTTCCGTCAGGATGAGACTTCTAACTGCTCAGTTGTCTCACTGTGGTCACGAGGAGAACCTCACAAGTGAGTGGGGAGGACCCAGAGAACCCATTTCCACTCATGGCACAGCAGCCCACAAGATGAGATCCCTATGCCACTCCCAGATAGCACATCCCCAATGCGTTCTGTGCTTTTTGCCTTAGGCATGATTATTCCATGTCACTGATGGCTTCCTGGCTAAAGGTTAAATGTCTGTGTGGACCAATAAGGCAATTCCTGTTCATGCCTGTCTTTACTTTTCCCTCTTTATCTTCCAGTTCCGGTCCTGTTTGCTTCCTGGACAGTTTGCAGTACTTCCAGGGAAAGTCCAGCCATTCAGTGAAAATGTAGTACAATTCAACATACTTCTACTGAGCACATTTTTGGCATGAAAAATAATGCCTTGGCTGTAAGTCCGCTGGCTAAAACACACTGATAGTTGCTAACCATGCACATTTTTGCATATAAAATGTCCACGCAGAAGCTCGCCTGCTGTCTGGACCTGGGTTCTTGCTCCTCTGCTGCTGTAACTGCTGCTACAGCCGCCTCATGACCTATCACACAGGCCAGCCACAGGCAAGCACAAAGCACATCCCTAGCTGTGGGCTCAAAGCTGACAGAGATAATTTGGGCTTCTGTCAGTAAGAGCTCTTAAAAGCAAAGGAGATAATTTCATTTTGACCTTTTCTCCCTACGGTTCAAATGAGGTGAAATTAATTTTAATAGTCATTAATCAAAGGCATTTTGACCATTAATGTAAAATCATTGCTTTTAAAAGCACCCAGATGCTTGTTAAGAGGAAACTATTGCACTTCCAAATAGTCTTCATTTTTAAAAATATCCTTTGACATCGTAAGATCATAGAATTTTGAGACCTGCTTAAACTTTGCTTTCCAACTTGCCTTTAAGCCATTCCTTTCTAGACCAAAGTGGGGTAAGAAATGTGTCATGTCTTCCCACTGGTTGATGAGTTGCTTGTTTAAGTGGGTGCTAGTCCATGTCCAGTTCTGAGATGCTTACCCTTTGCTGATTTCACTGATACCACTAATCATAAAGTCTTTGCATGTTTTGGAGAATATTCTAACACTTACGAAATGGACATCAGGGTGGGGGGTAAAAATCTTGCATGTAATAACTTGGCTTGTGAGATAAGTTGATTCGTAAGGAAACTGACCCATCTTGTTCTTCTCTCTACCTATTTCCAATTGTAGCGGACTAAGCAAAGCTTAAGTTTTCACTAAAGAACGACACATTTTTCCCTAAGGCTTTTGCCTACAAAAGCAGAGAAAGATGTTGTTAATGTTTTCATTTAGCTGACAAAATTGCAGTTATCTGTTTTAGGGAGGTTTTGATATTTGTTAACAACTGTGAATCATTTCATAGATAATTCAAGCCTTGGCTTTCTTTCTGTCAGATTTCAGAACAAAATTTTAGAATTCCTGAAATAAATGTGGAATGCATGCTTTGCTCAAGGTAGAATAAACCTAACCTATATGAAGTCAATTAAATGAATGTGTAATGGATCATCTTAACCTGCGAGTCTGGAATCTCTCAAAGTGTCTGATGATTTTAATGTGTGTATGCGTGTTTCCTTTGATGATAAATATATAAAGATATGTCTTTTATCTGATTGTCAAAAGGCACTTGGCTTTCACTTGATTTTACTACTTGTAACAGAGATGTCAGGTGAGCTACTTACTCTTTGAATAGCTTATTATATTTGGCCTGACTCAGTTTCCAGCTTGTGATGCCCCAAAGTCCTTTGTAGGAGAGCTGGGAAGCCCCAGAGTTTTCTTCCTCATGAGACCCTCAGCCTCAGTGCTCCTGTGTGTGTGTGTGTGACAGTTTCAGTCTGCCTCAGCCTGGCCACAGAATACCACCTCTTTCTCAACCAGTGCCTGTAAGAACAGCCCCATTAATAACATTTTCTGATTTTAGTAACCTTTACTGACAGTTTAGGAGCTACGGAGAGAGATCACTCAAGAAAGGACTTCCCTTTGATGTCTCCTTATCTCTACTTCATTTTCTTGTGGTCCCCCTTCCTCCCTTACTGAAGAAACAAATTCCCTCTCTTATGCCTCACTAGTTCTCCCAGACGTCTCAGCTTCCACCCCTAGTGCTTATCTTGTTACCAAATTGAACTTGGGTCCACTTGCCCAGTACACAGAAAAAACCACGTGGACATCAGGATTTGCAGCAAGAGAAAATGAGGCATGATTTCAGGGCACAAAGCAAAGAGAATGGGCTGCGAACACTTAAGACCTGAACTTCTCAATGGTTTATAAGCAAGGGCTTTTAAAGGCGGGGTTACGTTTTAGGAAGCAGAAGTTATAGGCTAAATCATAAATCATTGTATGGTGGTTATAAATTTAGCCTATAACGTTATAGGCTAAATCATAAATCATTATATGGTGGTTCCATCCAAAAGGCTGGATATCTTGAAGCAAGGACTTATAGGTCATAGGTAGATTCAGAGATTCTTTGCTAAAAACTTGGGGTCAGCAGAAAGAAGTGTTCAGGTTTGGCCTATAGGCATGACTCTCTTCAGACCCATCAGGAAGAAATTCAGAACAAAGAGTGGTAGTCAGAGTTCAGTCCACAGATCCCCCTTTTCTGAGGTCTATATGACAGCAATTGGCATTTTCCATCTTCTGGGGGTCCAGATTGCTATAAAACAACTCAAGCAAATATGTTAAGATGTTATCTTTTAGTTTCTACAGGGACCCAAAACACCTGGTGACTCTGACTTGCTTGGGAGACTATTATTACTATCTTGTTTGCTTTATCAGATTGTTCATTTACTTTTCAAGGCTAAATGCCTGGAATTTCCCTTGAAAGAACTCAAAATTTTTCCTTTATTTCCATGATTGGGGAGCCCTGGCAGGCTCCTAAGGCAAGTCCCTGCTCCATCTCAATCCTTGTAGTTTCCCAAAGAAATCTGGAGTATAAAATGATCATCTTCTTACATGCCATTCAAAGATTTTAGCTTTGGTTCCCAAGGGACAGAGAGGTGTGTTAGGAAAGAATGCCTAGAAAGCCAGGATGTCTGGGTTCTGAGAGTCCTGCCCTTGCCCCTCTAAATGACCTTGTCTCAGTCACTTCACCTCCCTAAACCTCAGTTTCCGCATTTGTAAAGTGGAGATAATAACATAAGCCTTGCCTTCCTGAGAGGCTGCTTATTTATTTATTTATTTATTTATTTATTTATTTATTTTTAATTGAGAAGAAGTCTCACTCTGCCACCCAGGCTGGAGTGCAATGGCATGATCTCAGCTCACTGCAACCTCTGCCTCCCGGGTTCAAGCAATTCTCCTGCCTCAACCTCCCTAGTAGCTGGGATTACAGGTGTGCACCACCACGCCTGGTTAATTTTTGTGTTTTTAGTAGAGCTGAGGTTTCATCATGTTGGCCAGAATGGTCTTAAATTCGCGACCTCAGGTGATCTGCCCATCTTGGCCTCCCAAAGTGCTGGGATTACAGGCGTGAGTCACTTCGCCCAGCTGCTTTGTTTGTCTCTTATGTTCTTTAATATCCTGGAGGGTAGAGCAGCTCCAGGGTCTGGACCTTCAAATTCTTATGGGAGAACAAAGCAGCTCTGCCCACTAGGACCTTACACAGGAACCCTTCATTGAAGGAACAGTATACTTTAGGTACATGACGTTAGTGCTTTTTAAGATATATGTATGTATATATACATATATACATAAATATTTGGAGACAGGGTCTCACTTTGCCACCCGGGCTGGAGTGCAGTGGTATAATCATAGCTCACTGCAGACTCAATTTCCTGGGCTCGAGTGATCCTATCACCTCAGCCAACCCAAGCAGCTGTAACTAAAGGCTGTACTACCACATCTGGCTAATTATTTCTTAATTTTTTGTAAAGACAGGCTCTTACTATGTTGCTGAAGCTAGTCTCAAACTTCTGGCCTTGAGCAATCCCCCTGCTTTGGCCTCTCAGAGCTCTAAAATGTATATTTTAACACAAATATTGTCCATAGTGTCATGTGGGTCTGGAATATTCCAGCTAGATCACCTTTCCTGATGAAGGGTCTGAGTGGACATGAGAGTGTTTTCAGGCCTGAACGGTGATAGGAATGTGCTTATTGAACACTCATATGCCTCATGACACTGGGGTCAGCAGTAGTTTACTACTCACAACTACCATGAAGATAAGACATCTTTAATCTCTATTTCAGAAAGAAGGAGACTGAATTTGTGAGAGATTAAACAACTTGCTCAAGGCCACACAGTCACTATGTCCAGTTTCAAAGTACACAGTACTCGAAAACTCATGGACTCCAAAACTCATGGTTCTATATATTAGTCTGTTCTCACACGGTTATAAAGAACTACCTGAGACTGGGTAATTTATGAAGCAAAGAAGTTTGACTGACTCACAGTTCCACAGGCTGTACAGGAAACGTGGCTGGGGAGGCCTCAGGAAACTTACCATCATGGCAGAAGGTGAAGAGGGAGCAAGCACGTCTTCACAGCGCAACAGGAGAGAGAGAGCAAAAGGGGAAGTGCCACACACATTTAAACCACCAACTGTTGTGAGAACTCACTCACTATCATGAAACCAACAAGGGGGAAATCTGCCCCCACGATCCAATCACCTTCCACCAGGTCCCTCCCCCAACATTGGGATTTACAATTCTACATGAGATTTGGGTGGGGACACAGAGTCAAACCATATTATTCCATTATACCAATTTATAGTACAGGTTGTCATTCATGCAGAACATCTGAACTTTCTACAGCCACCAGTTCTCATGAATCCTAGAAGGAGATTTAAACTTGGAGGAACAATAGATTGGAAGATCTTTAGGGTCACTGCCACCTATAGCATTCCAAGAGGTTATTAATTCTTTTTTTAGTCACAAGTTCAATGGGGTGCTCATAAAAGAAATTCTTTATTCCTTGTTTTGCCTCTTCCATTCAAACAGTGGTTTCTGGAGTGTGATGTGCAAGACAGTCCATCAGGCTGTAGAGGGAAAATACTAGGCAGGAAGAGGAAGTTGCCAGTCCCTCAGGGCCTGACCTATGAACCAGCATTTTGCATTCTATGGGTGAGATTGTCATAGCATCGATCCAAGCTCAAGAGGAAGACACAGAGCTTACCCTTGAAGGAAGAAATATCACAGAATTTCTGTCCATTTTAAATCTTCTTCAAGCTGCATTATTTTTGTAAAAATGATCCCAGCAAACCTGTCCTCATGGAAGCAGAAAGGACCATGTATAGGTGTCACATTCTGCGTCCTCCTCCATCACCACTTCTACCCATCATTTTCAGCATTGGCTTGGGGTTGGACAATTGACCCTCTGAGTTCTTTATGCTACTTCAGGTTAATTTTTAAAGAAGATGTATCCCAAATTGTCGGAGATAAAGATGTAGACTACCTCTTGAGTATAGTAGTGTTTTTGTTTGTTTGTTTTGTTTTGCTATGAATCAATCAGGAAACTTAATGGTGGACTGAGTGCAGGGCTCTATGGAGTTTGTTGTATGTCTCCTAAAACTAGAAAAGAAAGGAAAGATTTTGTCCCCTAAAATATTCTGAAATGTGCAGTGATCCCTAACAGACAAGGCACTGTACTTCTAGTGCTTAACATCCTAGTAGCATCTAGCAGATTCTTTGCGGACAGTCTCCTGTCTAGCATGTTCAGTTTGGCTCTAGTGTAGAGTCCATTGGAAGGAAGGATGAGAGATGGTGCCAGAGAGAAAAGAGCAGATTGCGAAGAGCCTTTGGGCTGCATGACAAAGTACCACAAACGGAGAGGCTTAAACAACAACAAAACATATATTGTCTCACATTTCTGGAGGCTAGAAATTCAAGATTGAGATGTCAGCAGGGCCGATTCCTCTGAGGACTGTGAGCGATAATCTGTGCCATGCCTCTTTCCCAGCTTCTGGTGGTCGCTGGCCAATTTTTGGTGTTCCTTGGCTTGTAGACGCCTCACCCTGGTCTCTGCCTTAATCTCCTCATGGTGTTCTCCCTGTGTGTGGCTGTCTCCATGTTTTCTTTCTTGCTTGCTTGCTTTTTTTTTTTTTCACAAAGGCATCAGTCATACTGTATTGAGGCCCAACGCTAATAACTTCTGTAAAGACCCTCTCTCCAAAGGAGGTCACATTCTGAGGTCCTGGGGATTAGGATTTCAACATATAAATTTTGAAGGGGAAACTATTCAACTCCTAACAACCTTGTAAACCAGTAAAGGATTGTAGACTTAGAAATCAGAGTTTTTATTAGGATAATGTTAGATAATGTTTATGAAAGCACTTCACAAACTGTGAAGCACAACACAGATGTGAGTTGCTGCTACTATAATTGCTAGACATGTTACAATTATTCAGTCTATTTCTTTCCATTTTCCTCTGATTTTTGGACATCGCAGAGCAGGCTGTCACTCTGCAGAAAGTGTGAAGATGGCAAAATGCTTCTACCCACACGGGATTTGGATGTGAGAAAAAACAGCTACCCTTTGCATATTCTTCTAAGGAATTAGGACCTACTAATTAATTTCTGATGTTTTGAGGAAATCCAATAAACTGCCTCTATAATTTGTATTAGACCTACCAAGACTCACTCTTGTACACAAGCCCACTGGGCTTATGTATGAAATAGAAATTCTGTTCTGTTCTATTAAGGGAAACCTAGCAGCTGCCATTCTCTTCTGAAATGGAAAACCCCAAGGACCACCATCTTTGGAATGTCAAATTTAAAGTATAAAAAAGAGCTTATGTTCAAAAAGGCAGCAAGGAGGGGATGGTTCTATTGGACTGAGAATTGAGAATATATTAGCCCTTCAAAAATTGCCTTTCTAGGATATAAACAAGATTAATTTTAAAGTGATTTCTTTTTCCTTGCCTGTATAATATTTTTCTGGTTTGCTTTGAAACTGTCACCACTGGGTATCTTAGAAATCTCTTGATTGCCTTTTCATTTGCTCACAGCCCACCAATCTTGCACCCCAGACTCTCATATTTTCACAACAATGGAAGACAAAAATTCAGTTAAACAGGAGTGAGAACTGTCATAAAACAGCAAATAGCATAATAGGAAATAAGAAACTAATCCGTACTGTATGAATTAGTTTCTCTGTGTATGTATATGATGACTTTTTTCCTCAATGAATTTGAGGGGGTTCATAAAACCATGTAAATTACAATAGGATTAAGTAAACAACTGAGGGAACAAAAGCCAAGGAGCAAACATGGGTGACAAAATAAGGAAACTAGAGGTGAGCTTAACACCATGAAATATATATCCTGTGGACCTGGGCTTTCTCTGGAGCTGGACCTGAGATGGTGCCCAGCTTCTCAGTAATCACACCATTCATCTCCACATGTCTGGGCTCTTCAAGATAATCATAGTAATGAGCCCTGTGCCTGAGTAGCTGCTCTGTGTCCTTGCAGAGAAATTTCTTCCAGGGGCCCTCATGAAAGGACACTGTGTGATGATGGGCAGAGTCTTCAGCCCCCTTTTGTTGTAGATACAGAAGTGGACATCATGTGATTGGGCTCTTGTATCTTCCCTTGATGAAGGTCAATGGCATAATGGTGTGGCGTAATTAAAAAAACAAACATATGAAAACAACTTATTATTGTTGGTTATTAGATAAATGCAAATCAAAACTACAATGAGATACCATCGCACGGCAGTTAGAATGGCGATCACTAAAAAGTCAGGAAACAACAGATGTTGGGGGGGGATGTGGAGAAACAAGAATGTTTTTACACTGTCGGTGGGAGTGTAAATTAGTTCAACCATTGCAGAAGACAGCATGGCAATTTCTCAAGGATCTGGAACCAGAAATACCATTTGACCCAGCAATCTCATTACTGGGTACATACCCAAAGGATTATAAATCATCCTACTATAAAGACACATGTACATGTATGTTTATTGCAGCACTGTTCACAATAGCAAAGACTTGGAACCAACCCAAATGCCCATCCATGATAGACTGGATAAAGAAAATGTGGCCCATATACACCATGGAATACTAAGCAGCCATAAAAAAGGATGGGTTCATGTCCTTTGCAGGGACTTGGATGAAGCTGGAAACCATCATTCTCAGCAAACTAACACAGGAACAGAAAACCAAACACCACATGTTCTCACTCATAATGGGAGTTGAACAATGAGAACACATGGGCACAGGGAGGGACACATCACACAATGGGGCCTGTCGTGGTGGTGGGAGACTAGGGGAGGGATAGCATTAGGATTAATACCTAATGTAGATGACGGGTTGATGGGTGCAGCAAACCACCATGGCACATGTATACCTATATAACAAACCTGCACGTTCTGCACATGTATCCCAGAACTTAAAGTATAATAAAACAAACAAAAAACATGGTCCAAATCAAAACTCCCTAATGGTCTGATAGTCTGACTCTATCCAAGAGTTTAATTGAGAATATCCACAGCAGCGTTTCTGAACATTTTTGGAGTAGAGACTCCTTTAATAAGAATAATAATGACGAGTTTCTGCCGAGAGATCTGCTGTTAGTCTGATGGGCTTCCCTTTGTGGGTAACCCGACCTTTCTCTCTGGCTGCCATTGACATTTTTTCCTTCATTTCAACTTTGGTGAATCTGATAATTATGTGTCTTGGAATTGCTCTTCTCAAGGAGTATCTTTGTGATGTTCTTTGTATTTCCTGAATTTGAATGTTGGCCTGCCTTACTAGGTTGGGGAAGTTCTCCTGGATGATAAACTGAAGAGTGTTTTCCAATGTGGTTCCATTTTCCCTCTCACTTTCAGGCACACCAATCAGACATAGATTTGGTCTTTTCACATAATCCCATATTTCTTGGAGGCTTTGTTCATTTCTTTTTCCTTTTTTTTTCTCTAGACTTCTCTTCTCACTTCATTTCATTCATTTGCTCTTCAATCATTGATACTCTTTCTTCCAGTTGATTGAGTCGATTACTGAAGCTTGTGCATTTGTCATGTATTTCTCGTGTCATGGTTTTTATCTCTGTCGGTTCGTTTATGGCCTTCTCTGCATTGATTATTCTAGTTATCCATTCTTCCATTCTTTTTTCAAGATTTTTAGTTTCTTTGTGCTGGGTACGTAGTTCCTCCTTTAGCTCTGAGAAGTTTGATCGACTGAAGCCTTCTCCTCTCAACTCGTCAAAGTCATTCTCCGTTCAGCTTTGATCCGTTGCTGGCGAAGAGCTGCGTTCCTTTGGAGGGGGAGATGCGCTCTGATTTTTTGAATTTCCAGCTTTTCTGCTCTGCTTTTTCCCTATCTTTGTGGTTTTATCTGCCTTTGGTCTTTGATGCTGGTGATGTACTGATGGGGTTTTGGTGTGGGTGTCCTTTCTGTTTGTTAGTTTTCCTTCTAACAGTCAGGACCCTCAGCTGTAGATCTATTGGAGATTGCTTGAGGTCCACTCCAGACCCTGTTTGCCTGGGTATCAGCAGCAGAGGCTGCAGAAGATAGAATATTGCTGAACAGTGAGTGTTGCTGTCTGATTCTTGCTCTGGAAGCTTCGTCTCAGGGGTGTACCCAGCCGTGTGAGGTGTGAGGTGTCGGTCTGCACCTAGTGGGGGATGTCTCCCAGTTAGGCTAATCAGGGGTCAGGGACCCACTTGAGCAGGCAGTCTGTCCATTTTCAGATCTCAACCTCCATGCTGGGAGATCCACTGCTCTCTTCAAAGCTGTCAGACAGGGTCATTAACTTCTGCAGAGGTTTCTGGTGCTTTTTGTTAACTATGTCCCCAGAGTTGGTGGGATTGTAAACTGGTTCAACCATTGTGGAAAACAGTATGGCGATTCCTCAAGGATCTAGAACTAGAAATACCATATGACCCAGCCATCCCATTACTGGGTATATACCCAAAGGATTATAAATCATGCTGCTATAGAGACACGTGCACACGTATGTTTATTGCAGCACTATTCACAATAGCAAAGACTTGGAATCAACCCAAATGTCCATCAGTGACAGACTGGATTAAGAAAATGTGGCATATATACACTATGGAATACTATGCAGCCATAAAAAAGGATGAGTTTGTGTCCTTTGTAGGGACATGGATGCAGCTGGAAACCATCATTCTCAGCAAACTATTGCAAGAACAGAAAACTAAACACTGCATGTTCTCACTCATAGGTGGGAATTGAACAATGAGATCACTTGGACCCTGGAAGGGGAACATCACACACTGGGGCCTATTATGGGGAGGGGGTTGGGTGGAGGGATGGCACTGGGAGTTATACCTGATGTAAATGACGAGTTGATGGGTGCTGACGAGTTGATGGGTGCAGCACACCAACATGGCACAAGTATACATATGTAACAAACCTGCACATTATGCACATGTACCTAGAACTTAAAGTATAATAAAAAATAAAAAAAGAATAATAATGACAAATGTAATCTGAGAACTGAATATACCCAGATATCTGAGATTGTCTTGTTTACTCTGCCCAGACACCCCAGGTGTAGATACTGTTATCCCCTTATTAAAGATTAGGAACTCAAGACCTCCCAAAGTAAGTAACTTGCCCAAGGTCACACAGATAATAGTGATAGAACCAGATATAAACTCAGGCATGGGTTCAGCCTGGTGTTATCCATCACACAGAACGGGTCAAGACAAAACTTTTTGACATCCTGATTAAAACCATTAAGCTGTCTCTCCAGAAGAATATGCGTATGGACATAAATACAGAAATCTAGATTTCTTCTTTATACCTTTCATATATTCCCTAAACCCCTTCTTCTAAATAGATCAAGAACCCCAAGTTGTAAAGAGCAAATGATCCAATGTCATTCAGGACCTTCTTGGAAATAGTTTTCTTATCAGGACTTGAGAGACTGCAGATTGGAGAGTTGAGGGCCCTAGCTGATGGCAGAATCTGGGGCATAGATGTGCTAGGTTTCAGATGAAGGGCAGACCCATGAGCTTGTACAGTCAGGTAAGATATGGGACAGACTGGGTCCCTTTCATGAAAGCTGAGGGCAATGGTTAAGTGAGTGGTCACTCTCGCCGCACATGCAGAAGTTGGCCAGGGAACACCTACAGTGTCTGTTCCAACACATGAAGAAAGAGTGATTGAGGGCCCAAAATATTTTTACCTACATAATCATTTTAGTTAGGAAATATTGTTCTGGTAGTACATTGCCACATGAACATTCCAATAAAGCAGCCATAGTTTATCTACCTTTACATGGAGCTGTTTCCTGGTAATCTATCTAATCTATTGACCTGTCTGCAAATTGTATACCCAGGTGTCTGATTGACTTGACCTATGGCATAGAATCAATGCATATGAGTGATTAAAGGTTGGAGGACATCTGACACCTATCAGGGTTTTGATTTTAGAATAGTTGACCTAAAGCTATCCTTTCTGTGCTTCTCAATAGAAATGCCAGTTATCTTTTGAAGCCATATCTACTGATCAAGTACAGAGAAGAAACTTTATTTTTTAAATCACTGACATAAAAGTCAATGAAAGGTAGTGTGAAGTCATTGGGTTATCACTTAAAAAGAGGTGGGACATCACTGGAACCTAAAGTGTTGGGAACCTGGGCTGGCTCCTGACTCTGCCCCTTGAAGGGTTTTGTGGAGCACATTCTGAATAAGCATAGTAACCATGAAGCCGTATTGAGCTCACAGAGTTTCCCAAAAATAATAATGCTGGTAATAGCTAACTGTGTGACAGGCACTCTTCGAAGACCTTTGCATGGATAATTTAATTTATTCTGCACACCCCATGAGGTAGGTGCTATTATTATCATCCCTGTGTTATAGATAAAGGAACTGGAGCCCACTCTCTTTCCACAAAATGTGCAAACTTTCTATTTCTGTCAGATTACAAGGTGATCAAAGTCACTTTTCCATGTGGAAACCTGGACTAC